>NC_136913.1:0-600000 GCF_949752795.1 Hyperoodon ampullatus
GTCATGGTCACTGTCAGGGCCTTAGTTAGGGTTAGCATCAGAGCCTTCGTTAGGTATAATGTCAGGGCCTGAGTTAGAAGTAGTGTCAGGGCCTTACTGAGGAACAGTGTCAGGGCCTTGGTTAGGACGAGTGTCAGAGCCTTTGTTATATATGATTGCAGGGCCAGAGTTAGGAAGAGAGTACCGCCCTTACTTAGGGACAATATCAGTGCCTTAGCTAGGGACAGTATCACGGCCTTGGGGCTAAATTCAGGGCCTGAGTTAAGCATAGCATCAGGGCTTTAGTTGCCATAAGAGGCTCGACTCTAGCTAAAGACAGCGATAAGTTAAGATCTAGGTATACTGTCAGGACATGACCCAGGTATAGTGTCAACACATTAGTTACTGAGAATATCGGGGCCTTCTTTAGAACCACTGTCAGGGCTTCAGGTAGGGACAGCGTCAGAGCCTGACGTAGGGAGAGCGACAGGGCCCGAGTGAGGCCTAGCATCAGGTCCTTAGCTGGGGACACTGTCAGGACATGGCTCGGGAGCAGCATCAGAGCCTTCATAGATCAGCATTACGGTCTTAGTTAAAGACATGATCAGGGCCTCAGTTAGGTGGAGTGTCAAGGCCTCCGTTACGGATAGCTTCAGGGCCTGTGTTAGGGACAGCCTCACAGCTTTATTTAGGGCCAGCATCAGGGCTCACGTAGGGTTAGTGTCAGGACCTTGGTTCGAGATGGGTCAGTATATTAGCTCAGGATAGTGTTAGGCCTTTAGTTACTGTCGGCAGCAGGGCCTGCATGAGGGACACCTTCCAGGCCTTACTTACAAACAGTGTCAGGGCCTTCGTGATGACAAGTGAGGGCCTTAGTTAGGCACAGTATTAGGCCTTCAGGTAGGGTAAGAGGCAGGACATTAACTACGCACTAGGGATAAAGTCAGGAATGGAATGAGGGACACTTTGAACACCTTAGTTATCGAGAACACCTGGGCCTTCTTTAGGAGCAGTATCACGGCCTTTGGTAGGGACAGTGTCAGGGCAAGGCCTAGGAGGAGCATAAGGCCTTCTGTAGGATCAGCATCAGGGACTGGGGATGGGGATGGGGACGGGGATGGGGATGGGGATGGGGATTGGGTAGGGAGGGCTAGGGCTAGGGTTAGGGCTAGGGCCTTAGTTAGGAATAGTGTCAAGGCCTTAGTTAGGGTCAGTGTCAGGGCCCTAGTTAGGGTTAGCATCAGAGCCTTTGTTAGGTATAATGTCAGAGCTTGAGTTAGAAGTAGTGTCAGGGCCTTAGTGAGGGACAGTGTCAGGTCCTTGGTAAGGACGAGCGTTAGAGCTTTTGTTATGTATAATGGCAGGGCCAGAGTTAGGAGGAGAGTCAGGCAATTAGTCAGGGACACTGTCAGGGACTTAGTTAGGGACAGTATCACGGCCTGAGTTAGTAGTAGTGTCAAGGCCTTAGTTAAGGACAGTGTCAGGGCAAGGACTAGGAGGAGCATAAAGGCCAATGTAGGAGTTGAGGCAGGAGCTGGGACAGGGGCTGGGGCTAGGGCTAGGGCTAGGGCTAGGGCCTTACTTAGGAATATTGTCACAGCCTTAGTCAGGGTCAATGTCAGGGCCTTAGTTAGGGTTAGCATCAGAGCATTCGTTAGGTATAATGTCACGGCCTGAGTTAGAAGTAGTGTCAGGGCCTTAGTGAGGGACAGTGTCAGGTCCTTGGTAAGGACGAGCGTTAGAGCCTTTGTTATGTATAATGGCAGGGCCAGAGTTAGGAGGAGAGTCAGGCAATTAGTCAGGGACACTCTCAGGGTCTTAGATAGGGACAGTATCACGGCCTGAGTTAGTAGTAGTGTCAAGCCCTTAGTTAAGGACAGTGTCAGGGCAAGGCCTATGAGGAGCATAAAGGGCTCTGTAGGAGCTCGAGCAGGAGCTGGGACTGGAGCTGGGGCTGGGGCTAGGGCTAGGGGCTTACTTAGGAAAAGTGTCAAGGCCTTAGTTAGGGTAACTGTCAGGGCCTTAGTCAGGGTTAGCATCAGAGCCTTCGTTAGGTATAATGTCACGGCCTCAGTTAGAAGTAGTGTCAGGGCCTTAGTGAGGGACAGTGTCAGGGCCTTGGTTAGGACGAGCGTCAGAGCCTTTGTTATATATAATTGCAGGGCCAGAGTTAGGAAGAGAGTACCGCCCTTACTTAGCGACAATATCAGTGCCTTAGTTAGGGACAGTATCACGGTCTTGGGGCTAAATTCAGGGCCTGAGTTCAGCATAGCATCAGGGCTTTAGTTGCCATAAGAGGCTCGACTTTAGCTAAAGACAGGGATAAGTTATGATCTAGGTATACTGTCAGGACATGACCCAGGTATAGTGTCAACACCTTAGTTACTGAGAATATCGGGGCCTTCTTTAGAACCAGTGTCAGGGTACCCTTCAGGTAGGGACAGCGTCACAGCCTGATGTAGGGAAAGCGACGGGGCCCGAGTGAGGCCTAGCATCAGGTCCTTAGCTGGGGACACTGTCAGGGCATGACTCAGGAGCAGCATCAGGGCCTCTGTAGGATCAGCATTACGGTCTTAGTTAAAGACATGATCAGGGCCTCAGTTAGGTGGAGTGTCAAGGCCTCCGTTACGGATAGCTTCAGGGCCTGTGTTAGGGACAGCCTCACGGCTTTATTCAGGGCCAGCATCAGGGCTGACTTAGGGTTAGTGTCAGGACCTTGGTTTGAGATGGGTCAGTGTATTAGCTCAGGATAGTGTTAGGCCTTTAGTTATTGCTGGCGGCACGGGCTGCATTAGGGACACCTTCCAGGCCTTACTTACAAACAGTGTCAGAGCCTTAGTGATGACTAGTCAGGGCCTTAGTTAGGCACAGTATTAGGGCTTCAGGTAGGGTAAGAGGCAGGACATTAACTACGCACTAGGGATAAAGTCAGGAACGGAGCAAGGGACACTTTGAAGGCCTTAGTTATTGAGAGCACCTGGGCCTTCTTTAGGACCAGTATCACGGCCTTTGTTAGGGACAGTGTCAGGGCAACACCTAGGAGGAGTATAAGGTCCTCTGTAGGATCAGCATCAGGGACTGGGGATGGGAATGGGCATGGGGACGGGGATGGGGATGGGGATGGGGATCGGATAGGGGAGGGCTAGGGCTAGGGTTAGGGCTAGAGCCTTAGTTAGGAATAGTGTCAAGGCCTTAGTTAGGGTCACTGTCAGGGCCTTAGTTAGGGTTAGCATCAGAGCCTTTGTTAGGTATAATGTCACAGCTTTAGTTAGAAGTAGTGTCAGGGCCTTAGTGAGGGACAGTGTCAGGTCCTTTGTAAGGACGAGCGTTAGAGCTTTCTTATGTATAATGGCAGGGCCAGAGTTAGGAGGAGAGTCAGGCAATTAGTCAGGGACACTGTCAGGGACTTAGTTAGGGACAGTATCACGGCCTGAGTTAGTAGTAGTGTCAAGGCCTTAGATGAGGACAGTGTCAGGGCAAGGATTAGGAGGAGCATAAAAGCCTCTGTAGGAGCTGGGGCAGGAGCTGGGACTGGGGCTGAGGCTGGGGCTAGGGCTAGGGCTGGGGCTAGGACTAGGGGCTTACTTAGGAATAGTGTCAAGGCCTTAGTCAGGGTCAACGTCAGGGCCTTAGTCAGGGTTAGCATCAGAGCCTTTCCTTAGGTATAATGTCAGGACCTGAGTTAGAAGTAGTGTCAGGGCCTTAGTGAGGGACAGTGTCAGGGCCTTGGTTAGGACGAGCGTCAGAGCCTCTGTCATATATAATTGCAGGGCCAGAGTTAGGAAGAGAGTACCGCCCTTACCTAGGGACACTATCAGTGCCTTAGTTAGGGACAGTATCACAGCCTTGGGGCTAAATTCAGGGCCTGAGTTAAGCATAGCATCAGGGCTTTAGTTGCCATAAGAGGCTCGACTTTAGCTAAAGACAGCGATAAGTTAAGATCTAGGTATGCTGTCAGGACATGACCCAGGTATAGTGTCAACACATTAGTTACTGAGAATATCGGGGCCTTCTTTAGAACCAGTGTCAGGGCTTCAGGTACGAACAGCGTCACAGCCTGACGTAGGGAGAGCGACAGGGCCCGAGTGAGGCCTAGCATCAGGTCCTTAGCTGGGGACACTGTCAGGGTATGACTCGGGAGCAGCATCAGGGCCTCTGTAGGATCAGCATTACGGTCTTAGTTAAAGACATGATCAGGGCCTCAGTTAGGTGGAGTGTCAAGGCCTCCGTTACGGATAGCTTCAGGGCCTGTGTTAGGGACAGCCTCACGGCTTTATTCAGGGCCAGCATCAGGGCTGACTTAGGGTTAGTGTCAGGACCTTGGTTTGAGATGGGTCAGTGTATTAGCTCAGGATAGTGTTAGGCCTTTAGTTATTGCTGGCGGCACGGGCTGCATTAGGGACACCTTCCAGGCCTTACTTACAAACAGTGTCAGAGCCTTAGTGATGACTAGTCAGGGCCTTAGTTAGGCACAGTATTAGGGCTTCAGGTAGGGTAAGAGGCAGGACATTAACTACGCACTAGGGATAAAGTCAGGAACGGAGCAAGGGACACTTTGAAGGCCTTAGTTATTGAGAGCACCTGGGCCTTCTTTAGGACCAGTATCACGGCCTTTGTTAGGGACAGTGTCAGGGCAACACCTAGGAGGAGTATAAGGTCCTCTGTAGGATCAGCATCAGGGACTGGGGATGGGAATGGGGATGGGGACGGGGACGGGGATGGGGATGGGGATCGGATAGGGGAGGGCTAGGGCTAGGGTTAGGGCTAGAGCCTTAGTTAGGAATAGTGTCAAGGCCTTAGTTAGGGTCACTGTCAGGGCCTTAGTTAGGGTTAGCATCAGAGCCTTTGTTAGGTATAATGTCACAGCTTTAGTTAGAAGTAGTGTCAGGGCCTTAGTGAGGGACAGTGTCAGGTCCTTTGTAAGGACGAGTGTTAGAGCTTTCTTATGTATAATGGCAGGGCCAGAGTTAGGAGGAGAGTCAGGCAATTAGTCAGGGATACTGTCAGGGACTTAGTTAGGGACAGTATCATGGCCTGAGTTATTAGTAGTGTCAAGACCTTAGATGAGGACAGTGTCAGGGCAAGGATTAGGAGGAGCATAAAAGCCTCTGTAGGAGCTGGGGCAGGAGCTGGGACTGGGGCTGAGGCTGGGGCTAGGGCTAGGGCTGGGGCTAGGACTAGGGGCTTACTTAGGAATAGTGTCAAGGCCTTAGTCAGGGTCAACGTCAGGGCCTTAGTCAGGGTTAGCATCAGAGCCTTTCCTTAGGTATAATGTCAGGACCTGAGTTAGAAGTAGTGTCAGGGCCTTAGTGAGGGACAGTGTCAGGGCCTTGGTTAGGACGAGTGTCAGAGCCTCTGTCATATATAATTGCAGGGCCAGAGTTAGGAAGAGAGTACCGCCCTTACCTAGGGACACTATCAGTGCCTTAGTTAGGGACAGTATCACAGCCTTGGGGCTAAATTCAGGGCCTGAGTTCAGCATAGCATCAGGGCTTTAGTTGCCATAAGAGGCTCGACTTTAGCTAAAGACAGGGATAAGTTATGATCTAGGTATACTGTCAGGACATGACCCAGGTATAGTGTCAACACCTTAGTTACTGAGAATATCGGGGCCTTCTTTAGAACCAGTGTCAGGGTACCCTTCAGGTAGGGACAGCGTCACAGCCTGATGTAGGGAAAGCGACGGGGCCCGAGTGAGGCCTATCATCAGGTCCTTAGCTGGGGACACTGTCAGGGCATGACTCAGGAGCAGCATCAGGGCCTCTGTAGGATCAGCATTACGGTCTTAGTTAAAGACATGATCAGGGCCTCAGTTAGGTGGAGTGTCAAGGCCTCCGTTACGGATAGCTTCAGGGCCTGTGTTAGGGACAGCCTCACGGCTTTATTCAGGGCCAGCATCAGGGCTGACTTAGGGTTAGTGTCAGGACCTTGGTTTGAGATGGGTCAGTGTATTAGCTCAGGATAGTGTTAGGCCTTTAGTTATTGCTGGCGGCACGGGCTGCATTAGGGACACCTTCCAGGCCTTACTTACAAACAGTGTCAGAGCCTTAGTGATGACTAGTCAGGGCCTTAGTTAGGCACAGTATTAGGGCTTCAGGTAGGGTAAGAGGCAGGACATTAACTACGCACTAGGGATAAAGTCAGGAACGGAGCAAGGGACACTTTGAAGGCCTTAGTTATTGAGAGCACCTGGGCCTTCTTTAGGACCAGTATCACGGCCTTTGTTAGGGACAGTGTCAGGGCAACACCTAGGAGGAGTATAAGGTCCTCTGTAGGATCAGCATCAGGGACTGGGGATGGGAATGGGGATGGGGACGGGGACGGGGATGGGGATGGGGATCGGATAGGGGAGGGCTAGGGCTAGGGTTAGGGCTAGAGCCTTAGTTAGGAATAGTGTCAAGGCCTTAGTTAGGGTCACTGTCAGGGCCTTAGTTAGGGTTAGCATCAGAGCCTTTGTTAGGTATAATGTCACAGCTTTAGTTAGAAGTAGTGTCAGGGCCTTAGTGAGGGACAGTGTCAGGTCCTTTGTAAGGACGAGCGTTAGAGCTTTCTTATGTATAATGGCAGGGCCAGAGTTAGGAGGAGAGTCAGGCAATTAGTCAGGGACACTGTCAGGGACTTAGTTAGGGACAGTATCACGGCCTGAGTTAGTAGTAGTGTCAAGGCCTTAGATGAGGACAGTGTCAGGGCAAGGATTAGGAGGAGCATAAAAGCCTCTGTAGGAGCTGGGGCAGGAGCTGGGACTGGGGCTGAGGCTGGGGCTAGGGCTAGGGCTGGGGCTAGGACTAGGGGCTTACTTAGGAATAGTGTCAAGGCCTTAGTCAGGGTCAACGTCAGGGCCTTAGTCAGGGTTAGCATCAGAGCCTTTCCTTAGGTATAATGTCAGGACCTGAGTTAGAAGTAGTGTCAGGGCCTTAGTGAGGGACAGTGTCAGGGCCTTGGTTAGGACGAGCGTCAGAGCCTCTGTCATATATAATTGCAGGGCCAGAGTTAGGAAGAGAGTACCGCCCTTACCTAGGGACACTATCAGTGCCTTAGTTAGGGACAGTATCACAGCCTTGGGGCTAAATTCAGGGCCTGAGTTAAGCATAGCATCAGGGCTTTAATTGCCATAAGAGGCTCGACTTTAGCTAAAGACAGCGATAAGTTAAGATCTAGGTATGCTGTCAGGACATGACCCAGGTATAGTGTCAACACCTTAGTTACTGAGAATATCGGGGCCTTCTTTAGAACCAGTGTCAGGGCTTCAGGTACGAACAGCGTCACAGCCTGACGTAGGGAGAGCGACAGGGCCCGAGTGAGGCCTAGCATCAGGTCCTTAGCTGGGGACACTGTCAGGGTATGACTCGGGAGCAGCATCAGGGCCTCTGTAGGATCAGCATTACGGTCTTAGTTAAAGACATGATCAGGGCCTCAGTTAGGTGGAGTGTCAAGGCCTCCGTTACGGATAGCTTCAGGGCCTGTGTTAGGGACAGCCTCACGGCTTTATTTAGGGCCAGCATCAGGGCTGACTTAGGGTTAGTGTCAGGACCTTGGTTCGAGATGGGTCAGTATATTAGCTCAGGATAGTGTTAGGCCTTTAGTTATTGCCGGCAGCAGGGCCTGCATGAGGGACACCTTCCAGGCCTTACTTACAAACAGTGTCAGGGCCTTAGTGATGACTAGTGAGGGCCTTAGTTACGGACAGTATTAGGGCTTCAGGTAGGGTAAGAGGCAGGACATTAACTACACACTAGGGATAAAGTCAGGAATGGAATGAGGGACACTTTGAACACCTTAGTTATCGAGAACACCTGGGCCTTCTTTAGGACCAGTATCACAGACTTTGGTAGGGACAGTGTCAGGGCAAGGCCGAGGAGGAGCATAAGGGCTTCTGTAGGATCAGCATCAGGGACTCGGGATGTGGATGGGGACGGGGATGGGGATGGGGATGGGGATCGGGTAGGGGAGGGCTAGGGCTAGGGTTAGGGCTAGGGCCTTAGTTAGGAATAGTGTCAAGGCCTTAGTCATGGTCACTGTCAGGGCCTTAGTTAGGGTTAGCATCAGAGCCTTCGTTAGGTATAATGTCAGGGCCTGAGTTAGAAGTAGTGTCAGGGCTTACTGAGGAACAGTGTCAGGGCCTTGGTTAGGACGAGTGTCAGAGCCTTTGTTATATATGATTGCAGGGCCAGAGTTAGGAAGAGAGTACCGCCCTTACTTAGGGACAATATCAGTGCCTTAGCTAGGGACAGTATCACGGCCTTGGGGCTAAATTCAGGGCCTGAGTTAAGCATAGCATCAGGGCTTTAGTTGCCATAAGAGGCTCGACTCTAGCTAAAGACAGCGATAAGTTAAGATCTAGGTATACTGTCAGGACATGACCCAGGTATAGTGTCAACACATTAGTTACTGAGAATATCGGGGCCTTCTTTAGAACCACTGTCAGGGCTTCAGGTAGGGACAGCGTCAGAGCCTGACGTAGGGAGAGCGACAGGGCCCGAGTGAGGCCTAGCATCAGGTCCTTAGCTGGGGACACTGTCAGGACATGGCTCGGGAGCAGCATCAGAGCCTTCATAGGATCAGCATTACGGTCTTAGTTAAAGACATGATCAGGGCCTCAGTTAGGTGGAGTGTCAAGGCCTCCGTTACGGATAGCTTCAGGGCCTGTGTTAGGGACAGCCTCACAGCTTTATTTAGGGCCAGCATCAGGGCTCACGTAGGGTTAGTGTCAGGACCTTGGTTCGAGATGGGTCAGTATATTAGCTCAGGATAGTGTTAGGCCTTTAGTTACTGTCGGCAGCAGGGCCTGCATGAGGGACACCTTCCAGGCCTTACTTACAAACAGTGTCAGGGCCTTCATGATGACAAGTGAGGGCCTTAGTTAGGCACAGTATTAGGCCTTCAGGTAGGGTAAGAGGCAGGACATTAACTACGCACTAGGGATAAAGTCAGGAATGGAATGAGGGACACTTTGAACACCTTAGTTATCGAGAACACCTGGGCCTTCTTTAGGAGCAGTATCACGGCCTTTGGTAGGGACAGTGTCAGGGCAAGGCCTAGGAGGAGCATAAGGCCTTCTGTAGGATCAGCATCAGGGACTGGGGATGGGGATGGGGACGGGGATGGGGATGGGGATGGGGATTGGGTAGGGAGGGCTAGGGCTAGGGTTAGGGCTAGGGCCTTAGTTAGGAATAGTGTCAAGGCCTTAGTTAGGGTCAGTGTCAGGGCCCTAGTTAGGGTTAGCATCAGAGCCTTTGTTAGGTATAATGTCAGAGCTTGAGTTAGAAGTAGTGTCAGGGCCTTAGTGAGGGACAGTGTCAGGTCCTTGGTAAGGACGAGCATTAGAGCTTTTGTTATGTATAATGGCAGGGCCAGAGTTAGGAGGAGAGTCAGGCAATTAGTCAGGGACACTGTCAGGGACTTAGTTAGGGACAGTATCACGGCCTGAGTTAGTAGTAGTGTCAAGGCCTTAGTTAAGGACAGTGTCAGGGCAAGGACTAGGAGGAGCATAAAGGCCAATGTAGGAGTTGAGGCAGGAGCTGGGACAGGGGCTGGGGCTAGGGCTAGGGCTAGGGCTAGGGCCTTACTTAGGAATATTGTCACAGCCTTAGTCAGGGTCAATGTCAGGGCCTTAGTTAGGGTTAGCATCAGAGCATTCGTTAGGTATAATGTCACGGCCTGAGTTAGAAGTAGTGTCAGGGCCTTAGTGAGGGACAGTGTCAGGTCCTTGGTAAGGACGAGCGTTAGAGCCTTTGTTATGTATAATGGCAGGGCCAGAGTTAGGAGGAGAGTCAGGCAATTAGTCAGGGACACTCTCAGGGTCTTAGATAGGGACAGTATCACGGCCTGAGTTAGTAGTAGTGTCAAGCCCTTAGTTAAGGACAGTGTCAGGGCAAGGCCTATGAGGAGCATAAAGGGCTCTGTAGGAGCTCGAGCAGGAGCTGGGACTGGAGCTGGGGCTGGGGCTAGGGCTAGGGGCTTACTTAGGAAAAGTGTCAAGGCCTTAGTTAGGGTAACTGTCAGGGCCTTAGTCAGGGTTAGCATCAGAGCCTTTCCTTAGGTATAATGTCACGGCCTCAGTTAGAAGTAGTGTCAGGGCCTTAGTGAGGGACAGTGTCAGGGCCTTGGTTAGGACGAGCGTCAGAGCCTTTGTTATATATAATTGCAGGGCCAGAGTTAGGAAGAGAGTACCGCCCTTACTTAGCGACAATATCAGTGCCTTAGTTAGGGACAGTATCACGGCCTTGGGGCTAAATTCAGGGCCTGAGTTCAGCATAGCATCAGGGCTTTAGTTGCCATAAGAGGCTCGACTTTAGCTAAAGACAGGGATAAGTTATGATCTAGGTATACTGTCAGGACATGACCCAGGTATAGTGTCAACACCTTAGTTACTGAGAATATCGGGGCCTTCTTTAGAACCAGTGTCAGGGTACCCTTCAGGTAGGGACAGCGTCACAGCCTGATGTAGGGAAAGCGACGGGGCCCGAGTGAGGCCTAGCATCAGGTCCTTAGCTGGGGACACTGTCAGGGCATGACTCAGGAGCAGCATCAGGGCCTCTGTAGGATCAGCATTACGGTCTTAGTTAAAGACATGATCAGGGCCTCAGTTAGGTGGAGTGTCAAGGCCTCCGTTACGGATAGCTTCAGGGCCTGTGTTAGGGACAGCCTCACGGCTTTATTCAGGGCCAGCATCAGGGCTGACTTAGGGTTAGTGTCAGGACCTTGGTTTGAGATGGGTCAGTGTATTAGCTCAGGATAGTGTTAGGCCTTTAGTTATTGCTGGCGGCACGGGCTGCATTAGGGACACCTTCCAGGCCTTACTTACAAACAGTGTCAGAGCCTTAGTGATGACTAGTGAGGGCCTTAGTTAGGCACAGTATTAGGGCTTCAGGTAGGGTAAGAGGCAGGACATTAACTACGCACTAGGGATAAAGTCAGGAACGGAGCAAGGGACACTTTGAAGGCCTTAGTTATTGAGAGCACCTGGGCCTTCTTTAGGACCAGTATCACGGCCTTTGTTAGGGACAGTGTCAGGGCAACACCTAGGAGGAGTATAAGGTCCTCTGTAGGATCAGCATCAGGGACTGGGGATGGGAATGGGCATGGGGACGGGGATGGGGATGGGGATGGGGATCGGATAGGGGAGGGCTAGGGCTAGGGTTAGGGCTAGAGCCTTAGTTAGGAATAGTGTCAAGGCCTTAGTTAGGGTCACTGTCAGGGCCTTAGTTAGGGTTAGCATCAGAGCCTTTGTTAGGTATAATGTCACAGCTTTAGTTAGAAGTAGTGTCAGGGCCTTAGTGAGGGACAGTGTCAGGTCCTTTGTAAGGACGAGCGTTAGAGCTTTCTTATGTATAATGGCAGGGCCAGAGTTAGGAGGAGAGTCAGGCAATTAGTCAGGGACACTGTCAGGGACTTAGTTAGGGACAGTATCACGGCCTGAGTTAGTAGTAGTGTCAAGGCCTTAGATGAGGACAGTGTCAGGGCAAGGATTAGGAGGAGCATAAAAGCCTCTGTAGGAGCTGGGGCAGGAGCTGGGACTGGGGCTGAGGCTGGGGCTAGGGCTAGGGCTGGGGCTAGGACTAGGGGCTTACTTAGGAATAGTGTCAAGGCCTTAGTCAGGGTCAACGTCAGGGCCTTAGTCAGGGTTAGCATCAGAGCCTTTCCTTAGGTATAATGTCAGGACCTGAGTTAGAAGTAGTGTCAGGGCCTTAGTGAGGGACAGTGTCAGGGCCTTGGTTAGGACGAGCGTCAGAGCCTCTGTCATATATAATTGCAGGGCCAGAGTTAGGAAGAGAGTACCGCCCTTACCTAGGGACACTATCAGTGCCTTAGTTAGGGACAGTATCACAGCCTTGGGGCTAAATTCAGGGCCTGAGTTAAGCATAGCATCAGGGCTTTAGTTGCCATAAGAGGCTCGACTTTAGCTAAAGACAGCGATAAGTTAAGATCTAGGTATGCTGTCAGGACATGACCCAGGTATAGTGTCAACACATTAGTTACTGAGAGAATATCGGGGCCTTCTTTAGAACCAGTGTCAGGGCTTCAGGTACGAACAGCGTCACAGCCTGACGTAGGGAGAGCGACAGGGCCCGAGTGAGGCCTAGCATCAGGTCCTTAGCTGGGGACACTGTCAGGGTATGACTCGGGAGCAGCATCAGGGCCTCTGTAGGATCAGCATTACGGTCTTAGTTAAAGACATGATCAGGGCCTCAGTTAGGTGGAGTGTCAAGGCCTCCGTTACGGATAGCTTCAGGGCCTGTGTTAGGGACAGCCTCACGGCTTTATTCAGGGCCAGCATCAGGGCTGACTTAGGGTTAGTGTCAGGACCTTGGTTTGAGATGGGTCAGTGTATTAGCTCAGGATAGTGTTAGGCCTTTAGTTATTGCTGGCGGCACGGGCTGCATTAGGGACACCTTCCAGGCCTTACTTACAAACAGTGTCAGAGCCTTAGTGATGACTAGTCAGGGCCTTAGTTAGGCACAGTATTAGGGCTTCAGGTAGGGTAAGAGGCAGGACATTAACTACGCACTAGGGATAAAGTCAGGAACGGAGCAAGGGACACTTTGAAGGCCTTAGTTATTGAGAGCACCTGGGCCTTCTTTAGGACCAGTATCACGGCCTTTGTTAGGGACAGTGTCAGGGCAACACCTAGGAGGAGTATAAGGTCCTCTGTAGGATCAGCATCAGGGACTGGGGATGGGAATGGGGATGGGGACGGGGACGGGGATGGGGATGGGGATCGGATAGGGGAGGGCTAGGGCTAGGGTTAGGGCTAGAGCCTTAGTTAGGAATAGTGTCAAGGCCTTAGTTAGGGTCACTGTCAGGGCCTTAGTTAGGGTTAGCATCAGAGCCTTTGTTAGGTATAATGTCACAGCTTTAGTTAGAAGTAGTGTCAGGGCCTTAGTGAGGGACAGTGTCAGGTCCTTTGTAAGGACGAGCGTTAGAGCTTTCTTATGTATAATGGCAGGGCCAGAGTTAGGAGGAGAGTCAGGCAATTAGTCAGGGATACTGTCAGGGACTTAGTTAGGGACAGTATCATGGCCTGAGTTATTAGTAGTGTCAAGACCTTAGATGAGGACAGTGTCAGGGCAAGGATTAGGAGGAGCATAAAAGCCTCTGTAGGAGCTGGGGCAGGAGCTGGGACTGGGGCTGAGGCTGGGGCTAGGGCTAGGGCTGGGGCTAGGACTAGGGGCTTACTTAGGAATAGTGTCAAGGCCTTAGTCAGGGTCAACGTCAGGGCCTTAGTCAGGGTTAGCATCAGAGCCTTTCCTTAGGTATAATGTCAGGACCTGAGTTAGAAGTAGTGTCAGGGCCTTAGTGAGGGACAGTGTCAGGGCCTTGGTTAGGACGAGTGTCAGAGCCTCTGTCATATATAATTGCAGGGCCAGAGTTAGGAAGAGAGTACCGCCCTTACCTAGGGACACTATCAGTGCCTTAGTTAGGGACAGTATCACAGCCTTGGGGCTAAATTCAGGGCCTGAGTTCAGCATAGCATCAGGGCTTTAGTTGCCATAAGAGGCTCGACTTTAGCTAAAGACAGGGATAAGTTATGATCTAGGTATACTGTCAGGACATGACCCAGGTATAGTGTCAACACCTTAGTTACTGAGAATATCGGGGCCTTCTTTAGAACCAGTGTCAGGGTACCCTTCAGGTAGGGACAGCGTCACAGCCTGATGTAGGGAAAGCGACGGGGCCCGAGTGAGGCCTATCATCAGGTCCTTAGCTGGGGACACTGTCAGGGCATGACTCAGGAGCAGCATCAGGGCCTCTGTAGGATCAGCATTACGGTCTTAGTTAAAGACATGATCAGGGCCTCAGTTAGGTGGAGTGTCAAGGCCTCCGTTACGGATAGCTTCAGGGCCTGTGTTAGGGACAGCCTCACGGCTTTATTCAGGGCCAGCATCAGGGCTGACTTAGGGTTAGTGTCAGGACCTTGGTTTGAGATGGGTCAGTGTATTAGCTCAGGATAGTGTTAGGCCTTTAGTTATTGCTGGCGGCACGGGCTGCATTAGGGACACCTTCCAGGCCTTACTTACAAACAGTGTCAGAGCCTTAGTGATGACTAGTCAGGGCCTTAGTTAGGCACAGTATTAGGGCTTCAGGTAGGGTAAGAGGCAGGACATTAACTACGCACTAGGGATAAAGTCAGGAACGGAGCAAGGGACACTTTGAAGGCCTTAGTTATTGAGAGCACCTGGGCCTTCTTTAGGACCAGTATCACGGCCTTTGTTAGGGACAGTGTCAGGGCAACACCTAGGAGGAGTATAAGGTCCTCTGTAGGATCAGCATCAGGGACTGGGGATGGGAATGGGCATGGGGACGGGGACGGGGATGGGGATGGGGATCGGATAGGGGAGGGCTAGGGCTAGGGTTAGGGCTAGAGCCTTAGTTAGGAATAGTGTCAAGGCCTTAGTTAGGGTCACTGTCAGGGCCTTAGTTAGGGTTAGCATCAGAGCCTTTGTTAGGTATAATGTCACAGCTTTAGTTAGAAGTAGTGTCAGGGCCTTAGTGAGGGACAGTGTCAGGTCCTTTGTAAGGACGAGCGTTAGAGCTTTCTTATGTATAATGGCAGGGCCAGAGTTAGGAGGAGAGTCAGGCAATTAGTCAGGGACACTGTCAGGGACTTAGTTAGGGACAGTATCACGGCCTGAGTTAGTAGTAGTGTCAAGGCCTTAGATGAGGACAGTGTCAGGGCAAGGATTAGGAGGAGCATAAAAGCCTCTGTAGGAGCTGGGGCAGGAGCTGGGACTGGGGCTGAGGCTGGGGCTAGGGCTAGGGCTGGGGCTAGGACTAGGGGCTTACTTAGGAATAGTGTCAAGGCCTTAGTCAGGGTCAACGTCAGGGCCTTAGTCAGGGTTAGCATCAGAGCCTTTCCTTAGGTATAATGTCAGGACCTGAGTTAGAAGTAGTGTCAGGGCCTTAGTGAGGGACAGTGTCAGGGCCTTGGTTAGGACGAGCGTCAGAGCCTCTGTCATATATAATTGCAGGGCCAGAGTTAGGAAGAGAGTACCGCCCTTACCTAGGGACACTATCAGTGCCTTAGTTAGGGACAGTATCACAGCCTTGGGGCTAAATTCAGGGCCTGAGTTAAGCATAGCATCAGGGCTTTAATTGCCATAAGAGGCTCGACTTTAGCTAAAGACAGCGATAAGTTAAGATCTAGGTATGCTGTCAGGACATGACCCAGGTATAGTGTCAACACCTTAGTTACTGAGAATATCGGGGCCTTCTTTAGAACCAGTGTCAGGGCTTCAGGTACGAACAGCGTCACAGCCTGACGTAGGGAGAGCGACAGGGCCCGAGTGAGGCCTAGCATCAGGTCCTTAGCTGGGGACACTGTCAGGGTATGACTCGGGAGCAGCATCAGGGCCTCTGTAGGATCAGCATTACGGTCTTAGTTAAAGACATGATCAGGGCCTCAGTTAGGTGGAGTGTCAAGGCCTCCGTTACGGATAGCTTCAGGGCCTGTGTTAGGGACAGCCTCACGGCTTTATTTAGGGCCAGCATCAGGGCTGACTTAGGGTTAGTGTCAGGACCTTGGTTCGAGATGGGTCAGTATATTAGCTCAGGATAGTGTTAGGCCTTTAGTTATTGCCGGCAGCAGGGCCTGCATGAGGGACACCTTCCAGGCCTTACTTACAAACAGTGTCAGGGCCTTAGTGATGACTAGTGAGGGCCTTAGTTACGGACAGTATTAGGGCTTCAGGTAGGGTAAGAGGCAGGACATTAACTACACACTAGGGATAAAGTCAGGAATGGAATGAGGGACACTTTGAACACCTTAGTTATCGAGAACACCTGGGCCTTCTTTAGGACCAGTATCACAGACTTTGGTAGGGACAGTGTCAGGGCAAGGCCGAGGAGGAGCATAAGGGCTTCTGTAGGATCAGCATCAGGGACTCGGGATGTGGATGGGGACGGGGATGGGGATGGGGATGGGGATCGGGTAGGGGAGGGCTAGGGCTAGGGTTAGGGCTAGGGCCTTAGTTAGGAATAGTGTCAAGGCCTTAGTCATGGTCACTGTCAGGGCCTTAGTTAGGGTTAGCATCAGAGCCTTCGTTAGGTATAATGTCAGGGCCTGAGTTAGAAGTAGTGTCAGGGCCTTACTGAGGAACAGTGTCAGGGCCTTGGTTAGGACGAGTGTCAGAGCCTTTGTTATATATGATTGCAGGGCCAGAGTTAGGAAGAGAGTACCGCCCTTACTTAGGGACAATATCAGTGCCTTAGCTAGGGACAGTATCACGGCCTTGGGGCTAAATTCAGGGCCTGAGTTAAGCATAGCATCAGGGCTTTAGTTGCCATAAGAGGCTCGACTCTAGCTAAAGACAGCGATAAGTTAAGATCTAGGTATACTGTCAGGACATGACCCAGGTATAGTGTCAACACATTAGTTACTGAGAATATCGGGGCCTTCTTTAGAACCACTGTCAGGGCTTCAGGTAGGGACAGCGTCAGAGCCTGACGTAGGGAGAGCGACAGGGCCCGAGTGAGGCCTAGCATCAGGTCCTTAGCTGGGGACACTGTCAGGACATGGCTCGGGAGCAGCATCAGAGCCTTCATAGGATCAGCATTACGGTCTTAGTTAAAGACATGATCAGGGCCTCAGTTAGGTGGAGTGTCAAGGCCTCCGTTACGGATAGCTTCAGGGCCTGTGTTAGGGACAGCCTCACAGCTTTATTTAGGGCCAGCATCAGGGCTCACGTAGGGTTAGTGTCAGGACCTTGGTTCGAGATGGGTCAGTATATTAGCTCAGGATAGTGTTAGGCCTTTAGTTACTGTCGGCAGCAGGGCCTGCATGAGGGACACCTTCCAGGCCTTACTTACAAACAGTGTCAGGGCCTTCGTGATGACAAGTGAGGGCCTTAGTTAGGCACAGTATTAGGCCTTCAGGTAGGGTAAGAGGCAGGACATTAACTACGCACTAGGGATAAAGTCAGGAATGGAATGAGGGACACTTTGAACACCTTAGTTATCGAGAACACCTGGGCCTTCTTTAGGAGCAGTATCACGGCCTTTGGTAGGGACAGTGTCAGGGCAAGGCCTAGGAGGAGCATAAGGCCTTCTGTAGGATCAGCATCAGGGACTGGGGATGGGGATGGGGACGGGGATGGGGATGGGGATGGGGATTGGGTAGGGAGGGCTAGGGCTAGGGTTAGGGCTAGGGCCTTAGTTAGGAATAGTGTCAAGGCCTTAGTTAGGGTCAGTGTCAGGGCCCTAGTTAGGGTTAGCATCAGAGCCTTTGTTAGGTATAATGTCAGAGCTTGAGTTAGAAGTAGTGTCAGGGCCTTAGTGAGGGACAGTGTCAGGTCCTTGGTAAGGACGAGCATTAGAGCTTTTGTTATGTATAATGGCAGGGCCAGAGTTAGGAGGAGAGTCAGGCAATTAGTCAGGGACACTGTCAGGGACTTAGTTAGGGACAGTATCACGGCCTGAGTTAGTAGTAGTGTCAAGGCCTTAGTTAAGGACAGTGTCAGGGCAAGGACTAGGAGGAGCATAAAGGCCAATGTAGGAGTTGAGGCAGGAGCTGGGACAGGGGCTGGGGCTAGGGCTAGGGCTAGGGCTAGGGCCTTACTTAGGAATATTGTCACAGCCTTAGTCAGGGTCAATGTCAGGGCCTTAGTTAGGGTTAGCATCAGAGCATTCGTTAGGTATAATGTCACGGCCTGAGTTAGAAGTAGTGTCAGGGCCTTAGTGAGGGACAGTGTCAGGTCCTTGGTAAGGACGAGCGTTAGAGCCTTTGTTATGTATAATGGCAGGGCCAGAGTTAGGAGGAGAGTCAGGCAATTAGTCAGGGACACTCTCAGGGTCTTAGATAGGGACAGTATCACGGCCTGAGTTAGTAGTAGTGTCAAGCCCTTAGTTAAGGACAGTGTCAGGGCAAGGCCTATGAGGAGCATAAAGGGCTCTGTAGGAGCTCGAGCAGGAGCTGGGACTGGAGCTGGGGCTGGGGCTAGGGCTAGGGGCTTACTTAGGAAAAGTGTCAAGGCCTTAGTTAGGGTAACTGTCAGGGCCTTAGTCAGGGTTAGCATCAGAGCCTTCGTTAGGTATAATGTCACGGCCTCAGTTAGAAGTAGTGTCAGGGCCTTAGTGAGGGACAGTGTCAGGGCCTTGGTTAGGACGAGCGTCAGAGCCTTTGTTATATATAATTGCAGGGCCAGAGTTAGGAAGAGAGTACCGCCCTTACTTAGCGACAATATCAGTGCCTTAGTTAGGGACAGTATCACGGCCTTGGGGCTAAATTCAGGGCCTGAGTTCAGCATAGCATCAGGGCTTTAGTTGCCATAAGAGGCTCGACTTTAGCTAAAGACAGGGATAAGTTATGATCTAGGTATACTGTCAGGACATGACCCAGGTATAGTGTCAACACCTTAGTTACTGAGAATATCGGGGCCTTCTTTAGAACCAGTGTCAGGGTACCCTTCAGGTAGGGACAGCGTCACAGCCTGATGTAGGGAAAGCGACGGGGCCCGAGTGAGGCCTAGCATCAGGTCCTTAGCTGGGGACACTGTCAGGGCATGACTCAGGAGCAGCATCAGGGCCTCTGTAGGATCAGCATTACGGTCTTAGTTAAAGACATGATCAGGGCCTCAGTTAGGTGGAGTGTCAAGGCCTCCGTTACGGATAGCTTCAGGGCCTGTGTTAGGGACAGCCTCACGGCTTTATTCAGGGCCAGCATCAGGGCTGACTTAGGGTTAGTGTCAGGACCTTGGTTTGAGATGGGTCAGTGTATTAGCTCAGGATAGTGTTAGGCCTTTAGTTATTGCTGGCGGCACGGGCTGCATTAGGGACACCTTCCAGGCCTTACTTACAAACAGTGTCAGAGCCTTAGTGATGACTAGTGAGGGCCTTAGTTAGGCACAGTATTAGGGCTTCAGGTAGGGTAAGAGGCAGGACATTAACTACGCACTAGGGATAAAGTCAGGAACGGAGCAAGGGACACTTTGAAGGCCTTAGTTATTGAGAGCACCTGGGCCTTCTTTAGGACCAGTATCACGGCCTTTGTTAGGGACAGTGTCAGGGCAACACCTAGGAGGAGTATAAGGTCCTCTGTAGGATCAGCATCAGGGACTGGGGATGGGAATGGGCATGGGGACGGGGATGGGGATGGGGATGGGGATCGGATAGGGGAGGGCTAGGGCTAGGGTTAGGGCTAGAGCCTTAGTTAGGAATAGTGTCAAGGCCTTAGTTAGGGTCACTGTCAGGGCCTTAGTTAGGGTTAGCATCAGAGCCTTTGTTAGGTATAATGTCACAGCTTTAGTTAGAAGTAGTGTCAGGGCCTTAGTGAGGGACAGTGTCAGGTCCTTTGTAAGGACGAGCGTTAGAGCTTTCTTATGTATAATGGCAGGGCCAGAGTTAGGAGGAGAGTCAGGCAATTAGTCAGGGACACTGTCAGGGACTTAGTTAGGGACAGTATCACGGCCTGAGTTAGTAGTAGTGTCAAGGCCTTAGATGAGGACAGTGTCAGGGCAAGGATTAGGAGGAGCATAAAAGCCTCTGTAGGAGCTGGGGCAGGAGCTGGGACTGGGGCTGAGGCTGGGGCTAGGGCTAGGGCTGGGGCTAGGACTAGGGGCTTACTTAGGAATAGTGTCAAGGCCTTAGTCAGGGTCAACGTCAGGGCCTTAGTCAGGGTTAGCATCAGAGCCTTTCCTTAGGTATAATGTCAGGACCTGAGTTAGAAGTAGTGTCAGGGCCTTAGTGAGGGACAGTGTCAGGGCCTTGGTTAGGACGAGCGTCAGAGCCTCTGTCATATATAATTGCAGGGCCAGAGTTAGGAAGAGAGTACCGCCCTTACCTAGGGACACTATCAGTGCCTTAGTTAGGGACAGTATCACAGCCTTGGGGCTAAATTCAGGGCCTGAGTTAAGCATAGCATCAGGGCTTTAGTTGCCATAAGAGGCTCGACTTTAGCTAAAGACAGCGATAAGTTAAGATCTAGGTATGCTGTCAGGACATGACCCAGGTATAGTGTCAACACATTAGTTACTGAGAGAATATCGGGGCCTTCTTTAGAACCAGTGTCAGGGCTTCAGGTACGAACAGCGTCACAGCCTGACGTAGGGAGAGCGACAGGGCCCGAGTGAGGCCTAGCATCAGGTCCTTAGCTGGGGACACTGTCAGGGTATGACTCGGGAGCAGCATCAGGGCCTCTGTAGGATCAGCATTACGGTCTTAGTTAAAGACATGATCAGGGCCTCAGTTAGGTGGAGTGTCAAGGCCTCCGTTACGGATAGCTTCAGGGCCTGTGTTAGGGACAGCCTCACGGCTTTATTCAGGGCCAGCATCAGGGCTGACTTAGGGTTAGTGTCAGGACCTTGGTTTGAGATGGGTCAGTGTATTAGCTCAGGATAGTGTTAGGCCTTTAGTTATTGCTGGCGGCACGGGCTGCATTAGGGACACCTTCCAGGCCTTACTTACAAACAGTGTCAGAGCCTTAGTGATGACTAGTCAGGGCCTTAGTTAGGCACAGTATTAGGGCTTCAGGTAGGGTAAGAGGCAGGACATTAACTACGCACTAGGGATAAAGTCAGGAACGGAGCAAGGGACACTTTGAAGGCCTTAGTTATTGAGAGCACCTGGGCCTTCTTTAGGACCAGTATCACGGCCTTTGTTAGGGACAGTGTCAGGGCAACACCTAGGAGGAGTATAAGGTCCTCTGTAGGATCAGCATCAGGGACTGGGGATGGGAATGGGGATGGGGACGGGGACGGGGATGGGGATGGGGATCGGATAGGGGAGGGCTAGGGCTAGGGTTAGGGCTAGAGCCTTAGTTAGGAATAGTGTCAAGGCCTTAGTTAGGGTCACTGTCAGGGCCTTAGTTAGGGTTAGCATCAGAGCCTTTGTTAGGTATAATGTCACAGCTTTAGTTAGAAGTAGTGTCAGGGCCTTAGTGAGGGACAGTGTCAGGTCCTTTGTAAGGACGAGTGTTAGAGCTTTCTTATGTATAATGGCAGGGCCAGAGTTAGGAGGAGAGTCAGGCAATTAGTCAGGGATACTGTCAGGGACTTAGTTAGGGACAGTATCATGGCCTGAGTTATTAGTAGTGTCAAGACCTTAGATGAGGACAGTGTCAGGGCAAGGATTAGGAGGAGCATAAAAGCCTCTGTAGGAGCTGGGGCAGGAGCTGGGACTGGGGCTGAGGCTGGGGCTAGGGCTAGGGCTGGGGCTAGGACTAGGGGCTTACTTAGGAATAGTGTCAAGGCCTTAGTCAGGGTCAACGTCAGGGCCTTAGTCAGGGTTAGCATCAGAGCCTTTCCTTAGGTATAATGTCAGGACCTGAGTTAGAAGTAGTGTCAGGGCCTTAGTGAGGGACAGTGTCAGGGCCTTGGTTAGGACGAGTGTCAGAGCCTCTGTCATATATAATTGCAGGGCCAGAGTTAGGAAGAGAGTACCGCCCTTACCTAGGGACACTATCAGTGCCTTAGTTAGGGACAGTATCACAGCCTTGGGGCTAAATTCAGGGCCTGAGTTAAGCATAGCATCAGGGCTTTAGTTGCCATAAGAGGCTCGACTTTAGCTAAAGACAGCGATAAGTTAAGATATAGGTATGCTGTCAGGACATGACCCAGGTATAGTGTCAACACATTAGTTACTGAGAATATCGGGGCCTTCTTTAGAAGCAGTGTCAGGGCTTCAGGTACGAACAGCGTCACAGCCTGACGTAGGGAGAGCGACAGGGCCCGAGTGAGGCCTAGCATCAGGTCCTTAGCTGGGGACACTGTCAGGGTATGACTCGGGAGCAGCATCAGGGCCTCTGTAGGATCAGCATTACGGTCTTAGTTAAAGACATGATCAGGGCCTCAGTTAGGTGGAGTGTCAAGGCCTCCGTTACGGATAGCTTCAGGGCCTGTGTTAGGGACAGCCTCACGGCTTTATTTAGGGCCAGCATCAGGGCTGACTTAGGGTTAGTGTCAGGACCTTGGTTCGAGATGGGTCAGTATATTAGCTCAGGATAGTGTTAGGCCTTTAGTTATTGCCGGCAGCAGGGCCTGCATGAGGGACACCTTCCAGGCCTTACTTACAAACAGTGTCAGGGCCTTAGTGATGACTAGTGAGGGCCTTAGTTACGGACAGTATTAGGGCTTCAGGTAGGGTAAGAGGCAGGACATTAACTACACACTAGGGATAAAGTCAGGAATGGAATGAGGGACACTTTGAACACCTTAGTTATCGAGAACACCTGGGCCTTCTTTAGGACCAGTATCACAGACTTTGGTAGGGACAGTGTCAGGGCAAGGCCGAGGAGGAGCATAAGGGCTTCTGTAGGATCAGCATCAGGGACTCAGGATGTGGATGGGGACGGGGATGGGGATGGGGATGGGGATCGGGTAGGGGAGGGCTAGGGCTAGGGTTAGGGCTAGGGCCTTAGTTAGGAATAGTGTCAAGGCCTTAGTCATGGTCACTGTCAGGGCCTTAGTTAGGGTTAGCATCAGAGCCTTCGTTAGGTATAATGTCAGGGCCTGAGTTAGAAGTAGTGTCAGGGCCTTACTGAGGAACAGTGTCAGGGCCTTGGTTAGGACGAGTGTCAGAGCCTTTGTTATATATGATTGCAGGGCCAGAGTTAGGAAGAGTACCGCCCTTACTTAGGGACAATATCAGTGCCTTAGCTAGGGACAGTATCACGGCCTTGGGGCTAAATTCAGGGCCTGAGTTAAGCATAGCATCAGGGCTTTAGTTGCCATAAGAGGCTCGACTCTAGCTAAAGACAGCGATAAGTTAAGATCTAGGTATACTGTCAGGACATGACCCAGGTATAGTGTCAACACATTAGTTACTGAGAATATCGGGGCCTTCTTTAGAACCACTGTCAGGGCTTCAGGTAGGGACAGCGTCAGAGCCTGACGTAGGGAGAGCGACAGGGCCCGAGTGAGGCCTAGCATCAGGTCCTTAGCTGGGGACACTGTCAGGACATGGCTCGGGAGCAGCATCAGAGCCTTCATAGGATCAGCATTACGGTCTTAGTTAAAGACATGATCAGGGCCTCAGTTAGGTGGAGTGTCAAGGCCTCCGTTACGGATAGCTTCAGGGCCTGTGTTAGGGACAGCCTCACAGCTTTATTTAGGGCCAGCATCAGGGCTCACGTAGGGTTAGTGTCAGGACCTTGGTTCGAGATGGGTCAGTATATTAGCTCAGGATAGTGTTAGGCCTTTAGTTACTGTCGGCAGCAGGGCCTGCATGAGGGACACCTTCCAGGCCTTACTTACAAACAGTGTCAGGGCCTTCGTGATGACAAGTGAGGGCCTTAGTTAGGCACAGTATTAGGCCTTCAGGTAGGGTAAGAGGCAGGACATTAACTACGCACTAGGGATAAAGTCAGGAATGGAATGAGGGACACTTTGAACACCTTAGTTATCGAGAACACCTGGGCCTTCTTTAGGAGCAGTATCACGGCCTTTGGTAGGGACAGTGTCAGGGCAAGGCCTAGGAGGAGCATAAGGCCTTCTGTAGGATCAGCATCAGGGACTGGGGATGGGGATGGGGACGGGGATGGGGATGGGGATGGGGATTGGGTAGGGAGGGCTAGGGCTAGGGTTAGGGCTAGGGCCTTAGTTAGGAATAGTGTCAAGGCCTTAGTTAGGGTCAGTGTCAGGGCCCTAGTTAGGGTTAGCATCAGAGCCTTTGTTAGGTATAATGTCAGAGCTTGAGTTAGAAGTAGTGTCAGGGCCTTAGTGAGGGACAGTGTCAGGTCCTTGGTAAGGACGAGCGTTAGAGCTTTTGTTATGTATAATGGCAGGGCCAGAGTTAGGAGGAGAGTCAGGCAATTAGTCAGGGACACTGTCAGGGACTTAGTTAGGGACAGTATCACGGCCTGAGTTAGTAGTAGTGTCAAGGCCTTAGTTAAGGACAGTGTCAGGGCAAGGACTAGGAGGAGCATAAAGGCCAATGTAGGAGTTGAGGCAGGAGCTGGGACAGGGGCTGGGGCTAGGGCTAGGGCTAGGGCTAGGGCCTTACTTAGGAATATTGTCACAGCCTTAGTCAGGGTCAATGTCAGGGCCTTAGTTAGGGTTAGCATCAGAGCATTCGTTAGGTATAATGTCACGGCCTGAGTTAGAAGTAGTGTCAGGGCCTTAGTGAGGGACAGTGTCAGGTCCTTGGTAAGGACGAGCGTTAGAGCCTTTGTTATGTATAATGGCAGGGCCAGAGTTAGGAGGAGAGTCAGGCAATTAGTCAGGGACACTCTCAGGGTCTTAGATAGGGACAGTATCACGGCCTGAGTTAGTAGTAGTGTCAAGCCCTTAGTTAAGGACAGTGTCAGGGCAAGGCCTATGAGGAGCATAAAGGGCTCTGTAGGAGCTCGAGCAGGAGCTGGGACTGGAGCTGGGGCTGGGGCTAGGGCTAGGGGCTAGGGCTAGGGCTGGGGCTAGGACTAGGGGCTTACTTAGGAATAGTGTCAAGGCCTTAGTCAGGGTCAACGTCAGGGCCTTAGTCAGGGTTAGCATCAGAGCCTTTCCTTCGGTATAATGTCACGTCCTCAGTTAGAAGTAGTGTCAGGGCCTTAGTGAGGGACAGTGCCAGGTCCTTTATAAGGACGAGTGTTAGAGCTTTGCTATGTATAATGGCAGGGCCAGAGTTAGGAGGAGAGTCAGGCAATTAGTCAGGGACACTGTCAGGGACTTAGTTAGGGACAGTATCACAGCCTGAGTTAGTAGTAGTGTCAAGGCCTTAGTTGAGGACAGTGTCAGGAAAAGGATTAGGAGGAACATAAAGGCCTCTGTAGCAGCTGGGGCAGGAGCTGGGACTGGGGCTGAGGCTGGGGCTAGGGCTAGGGCTTGGGCTAGGACTAGGGGCTTACTTAGGAATAGTGTCAAGGCCTTAGTCAGGGTCAACGTCAGGGCCTTAGTCAGGGTTAGCATCAGAGCCTTTCCTTAGGTATAATGTCAGGGCCTGAGTTAGAAGTAGTGTCAGGGCCTTAGTGAGGGACAGTGTCAGGGCCTTGGTTAGGATGAGCGTCAGAGCCTTTGTTATATATAATTGCAGGGCCAGACTTAGGAAGAGAGTACCGCCCTTACTTAGCGACAATATCAGTGCGTTAGTTAGGGACAGTATCACGGCCTTGGGGCTAAATTCAGGGCCTGAGTTAAGCATAGCATCAGGGCTTTAGTTGCCATAAGAGGCTCGACTTTAGCTAAAGACAGGGATAAGTTATGATCTAGGTATACTGTCAGGACATGACCCAGGTATAGTGTCAACACATTAGTTACTGAGAATATCGGGGCCTTGTTTAGAACCAGTGTCAGGGCTTCAGGTAGGGACAGCGACAGAGCCTGACGAAGGGAGAGCGACAGGGCCAGAGTGAGGCCTAGCATCAGGTCCTTAGCTGGGGACACTGTCAGGGCATGACTCGGGAGCAGCATCAGGGCCTCCGTAGGATCAGCATTACGGTCTTAGTTAAAGACATGATCAGGGCCTCAGTTAGGTGGAGTGTCAAGGCCTCCGTTACGGATAGCTTCAGGGCCTCTGTTAGGGACAGCCTCACGGCTTTATTTAGGGCCAGCATCAGGGCTGACTTAGGGTTAGTGTCAGGACCTTGGTTCGAGATGGGTCAGTATATTAGCTCAGGATAGTGTTAGGCCTTTAGTTATTGTTGGCGGCACGGGCTGCATTAGGGACACCTTCCAGGCCTTACTTACAAACAGTGTCAGAGCCTTAGTGATGACTAGTGAGGGCCTTAGTTAGGCACAGTATTAGGGCTTCAGGTAGGGTAAGAGGCAGGACATTAACTACGCACTAGGGATAAAGTCAGGAACGGAGCAAGGGACACTTTGAAGGCCTTAGTAATTGAGAGCACCTGGGCCTTCTTTAGGACCAGTATCACGGCCTTTGTTAGGGACAGTGTCAGGGCAACACCTAGGAGGAGTATAAGGGCCTCTGTAGGATCAGCATCAGGGACTGGGGATGGGAATGGGGATGGGGACGGGGACGCGGATGGGGATGGGGATCGGATAGGGGAGGGCTAGGGCTAGGGTTAGGGCTAGAGCCTTAGTTAGGAGTAGTGTCAAGGCCTTAGTTAGGGTCACTGTCAGGGCCTTAGTTAGGGTTAGCATCACAGCCTTTGTTAGGTATAATGTCAGAGCTTGAGTTAGAAGTAGTGTCAGGGCCTTAGTGAGGGACAGTGTCAGGTCCTTTGTAAGGACGAGCGTTAGAGCTTTCTTATGTATAATGGCAGGGCCAGAGTTAGGAGGAGAGTCAGGCAATTAGTCAGGGACACTGTCAGGGACTTAGTTAGGGACAATATCACGGCCTGAGTTAGTAGTAGTGTCAAGGCCTTAGATGAGGACAGTGTCAGGGCAAGGATTAGGAGGAGCATAAAAGCCTCTGTAGGAGCTGGGGCAGGAGCTGGGACTGGGGCTGAGGCTGGGGCTTGGGCTAGGGCTGGGGCTAGGACTAGGGGCTTACTTAGGAATAGTGTCAAGGCCTTAGTCAGGGTCAACGTCAGGGCCTTAGTCAGGGTTAGCATCAGAGCCTTTCCTTAGGTATACTGTCAGGGCCTGAGTTAGAAGTAGTGTCAGGGCCTTAGTGAGGGACAGTGTCAGGGCCTTGGTTAGGACGAGTGTCAGAGCCTCTGTCATATATAATTGAAGGGCCAGAGTTAGGAAGAGAGTACCGCCCTTACCTAGGGACACTATCAGTGCCTTAGTTAGGGACAGTATCACAGCCTTGGGGCTAAATTCAGGGCCTGAGTTAAGCATAGCATCAGGGCTTTAGTTGCCATAAGAGGCTCGACTTTAGCTAAAGACAGCGATAAGTTAAGATCTAGGTATGCTGTCAGGACATGACCCAGGTATAGTGTCAACACATTAGTTACTGAGAATATCGGGGCCTTCTTTAGAACCAGTGTCAGGGCTTCAGGTACGAACAGCGTCACAGCCTGACGTAGGGAGAGCGACAGGGCCCGAGTGAGGCCTAGCATCAGGTCCTTAGCTGGGGACACTGTCAGGGTATGACTCGGGAGCAGCATCAGGGCCTCTGTAGGATCAGCATTACGGTCTTAGTTAAAGACATGATCAGGGCCTCAGTTAGGTGGAGTGTCAAGGCCTCGGTTACGGATAGCTTCAGGGCCTGTGTTAGGGACAGCCTCACGGCTTTATTTAGGGCCAGCATCAGGGCTCACGTAGGGTTAGTGTCAGGACCTTGGTTCGAGATGGGTCAGTATATTAGCTCAGGATAGTGTTAGGCCTTTAGTTATTGCCGGCAGCAGGGCCTGCATGAGGGACACCTTCCAGGCCTTACTTACAAACAGTGTCAGGGCCTTAGTGATGACTAGTGAGGGCCTTAGTTAGGGACAGTATTAGGGCTTCAGGTAGGGTAAGAGGCAGGACATTAACTACGCACTAGGGATAAAGTCAGGAATGGAATGAGGGACACTTTGAACACCTTAGTTATCGAGAACACCTGGGACTTCTTTAGGACCAGTATCACGGCCTTTGGTAGGGACAGTGTCAGGGCAAGGCCTAGGAGGAGCATAAGGGCTTCTGTAGGATCAGAATCAGGGACTGGGGATGGGAATGGTGACGGGGATGGGGATGGGGAAGGGGATGGGAATGGGGACGGGGATGGGGATTTGGTAGGGAGGGCTAGGGCTAGGGTTAGGGCTAGGGCCTTAGGTAGGAATAGTGTCAAGGCCTTAGTTAGGGTCAGTGTCAGGGCCCTAGTTAGGGTTAGCATCAGAGCCTTTGTTAGGTATAATGTCAGAGCTTGAGTTAGAAGTAGTGTCAGGGCCTTAGTGAGGGACAGTGTCAGGTCCTTGGTAAGGACGAGCGTAAGAGCCTTTGTTATGTATAATGGCAGGGCCAGAGTTAGAAGGAGACTCAGGCAATTAGTCAGGGACACTGTCAGGGACTTAGTTAGGGACAGTATCACGGCCTCAGTTAGTAGTAGTGTCAAGGCCTTAGTTAAGGACAGTGTCAGGGCAAGGACTAGGAGGAGCATAAAGGCCAATGTACGAGCTGAGGCAGGAGCTGGGACAGGGGCTGGGGCTGGGGCTAGGGATAGGGATAGGTCTAGGGCTAGGGCCTTAATTAGGAATATTGTCAAGGCCTTAGTCAGGGTCAATGTCAGGGCCTTAGTTAGGGTTAGCATCAGAGCCTTCGTTAGGTATAATGTCACGGACTGAGTTAGAAGTAGTGTCAGGGTCTTAGTGAGGGACAGTGTCAGGTCCTTGGTAAGGACGAGCGTAAGAGCCTTTGTTATGTATAATGGCAGGGCCACAGTTAGGAGGAGAGTCAGGCAATTAGTCAGGGACACTGTCAGGGACTTAGTTAGGGACAGTATCACGGCCTCAGTTAGTAGTAGTGTCAAGGCCTTAGTTAAGGACAGTGTCAGGGCAAGGACTAGGAGGAGCATAAAGGACAATGTACGAGCAGAGGCAGGAGCTGGGACAGGGGCTGGGGCTGGGGCTAGGGATAGGGCTAGGTCTAGGGCTAGGGACTTACTTAGGAATATTGTCAAGGCCTTAGTCAGGGTCAATGTCAGGGCCTTAGTTAGGGTTAGCATCAGAGCCTTCGTTAGGTATAATGTCACGGACTGAGTTAGAAGTAGTGTCAGGGCCTTAGTGAGGGACAGTGTCAGGTCCTTGGTAAGGACGAGCGTTAGAGCCTTTGTTATGTATAATGGCAGGGCCACAGTTAGGAGGAGAGTCAGGCAATTAGTCAGGGACACTGTGAGGGACTTACTTAGGGACAGTATCACGGCCTGAGTTAGCAGTAATGTCAAGCCCTTAGTTAAGGACAGTGGCAGCGCAAGGCCTATGAGGAGCATAAAGGGCTCTGTAGGAGCTCGAGCAGGAGCTGGGGCTGGGACTGGGGCTGGGTCTGGGGCTAGGGCTAGGGGCTTATGTAGGAATACTGTCAAGGCCTTACTTAGGGTCACTGTCAGGGCCTTAGTTAGGGTTAGCATCAGAGCCTTCGTTAGGTATGATGTCAGGGCCTGAGTTAGAAGTAGTGTCAGGGCCTTAGTGAGGGACAGTGTCAGGGCCTTGGTTAGGACGAGCGTCAGAGCCTTTGTTATATATAATTGCAGGGCCAGAGTTAGGAAGACAGTACCGCCCTTACTTAGCGACAATATCAGTGCCTTAGATAGGGACAGTATCACGGCCTTAGGGCTAAATTCAGGGCCTGAGTTCAGCATAGCATCAGGGCTTTAGTTGCCATAAGAGGCTCGATTTTAGCTAAAGACAGGGATAAGTTATGATCTAGGTATACTGTCAGGACATGACCCAGGTATAGTGTCAACACATTAGTTACTGAGAATATCGGGGCCTCCTTTAGAACCAGTGCCAGGGTAACCTTCAGGTAGGGACAGCGTCACAGCCTGACGTAGGGAAAGCGACGGCGCCCGAGTGAGGCCTATCATCAGGTCCTTAGCTGGGGACACTGTCAGGGCATGACTCAGGAGCAGCATCAGGGCCTCTGTAGGATCAGCATTACGGTCTTAGTTAAAGACATGATCAGGGCCTCAGGTAGGTTGAGTGCCAAGGCCTCCGTTACGGATAGCTTCAGGGACTGTGTTAGGGACAGCCTCACGGCTTTATTTAGGGACAGCATCAGGGCTCACTTAGGGATAGTGTCAGGACCTTGGTTCGAGATGGGTCAGTATATTAGCTCAGGATAGTGTTAGGCCTTTAGTTATTGCCGGCAGCAGGGCCTGCATTAGGGACACCTTCCAGGCTTTACTTACAAACAGTGTCAGGGCCTTAGTTATGACTAGTGAGGGCCTTAGTTAGGGACAGTATTAGGGCTTCAGGTAGGGTAAGAGGCAGGACATTAACTACGCACTAGGGATAAAGTCAGGAACGGAGCAAGGGACACTTTAAGGCCTTAGTTATCGAGAGCACCTGGGCCTTCTTTAGGACCAGTATCTCGGCCTTTGCTGGGACACTGTCACGGCAAGACCTAGGAGGAGCATAAGGGCCTCTGTAGGATCAGCATCAGGGACTGGGGATGGGAATGGGGATGGGGATTGGGACGGGGATGGGGATGGGGATCGGGTAGGGGAGGGCTAGGGCTAGGGTTAGGGCTAGGGCCTTAGTGAGGAATAGTGTCAAGGCCTTAGTTAGGGTCATTGTCAGGGCTTTAGTTAGGGTTAGCATCACAGACTTTGTTAGGTATAATGTCACAGCTTGAATTAGAAGTAGTGTCAGGGCCTTAGTGAGGGACAGTGTCAGGTTCTTGGTAAGCACGAGCGTTACAGCCTATGTTATGTATAATGGCAGGGCCAGAGTTAGGAGGAGAGTCAGGCAATTAGTCAGGGACACTGTCAGGGACTTAGTTAGGGACAGTATCACGGCCTGAGTTAGTAGTAGTGTCAAGGCCTTAGTTAAGGACAGTGTCAGGGCAAGGACTAGGAGGAGCATAAAGGACAATGTACGAGCTGAGGCAGGAGCTGGGACACGGGCTGGGGCTGGGGCTAGGGATAGGGCTAGGTCTAGGGCTAGGGCCTTACTTAGGAATATTGTCAAAGCCTTAGTCAAGGTCAATGTCAGGGCCTTAGTTAGAGTTAGCATCAGAGCCTTCGTTAGGTATGATGTCAGAGCCTGAGTTAGACGTAGTGTCAGGGCCTTAGTGAGGGACAGTGTCAGGGCCTTGGTTAGGACGAGCGTCAGAGCCTTTGTTATATATAATTGCAGGGCGAGAGTTAGGAAGACAGTACCGCCCTTACTTACGGACAATATCAGTGCCTTAGTTAGGGACAGTATCACGGCCTTGGGGCTAAATTCAGGGCCTGAGTTAAGCATAGCATCAGGGCTTTAGTTGCCATAAGAGGCTCGACTTTAGCTAAAGACAGGGATAAGTTATGATCTAGGTATACTGTCAGGACATGACCCAGGTATAGTGTCAACACCTTAGTTACTGAGAATATCGGGGCCTTCTTTAGAACCAGTGTCAGGGTACCCTTCAGGTAGGGACAGCATCACAGCCTGACGTAGGGAAAGCGACGGCGCCCGAGTGAGGCCTATCATCAGGTCCTTAGCTGGGGACACTGTCAGGGCATGACTCAGGAGCAGCATCAGGGCCTCTGTAGGATCAGCATTACGGTCTTAGTTAAACACATGATCAGGGCCTCAGTTAGGTGGAGTGTCAAGGCCTCCGTTACGGATAGCTTCAGGGCCTGTGTTAGGGACAGCCTCACGGCTTTATTTAGGGCCAGCATCAGGGCTCACTTAGGGATAGTGTCAGGACCTTGGTTCGAGATGGGTCAGTATATTAGCTCAGGATAGTGTTAGGCCTTTAGTTATTGCCGGCAGCAAGGCCTGCATTAGGGACACCTTCCAGGCCTTACTTACAAACAGTGTCAGGGCCTTAGTGATGACTAGTCAGGGCCTCAGTTAGGGACAGCATTAGGGCTTCAGGTAGGGTAAGAGGCAGGACATTAACTACGCACTAGGGATAAAGTCAGGAATGGAATGAGGGACACTTTGAACACCTTAGTTATCGAGAACACCTGGGCCTTCTTTAGGACCAGTATCACAGCCTTTGGTAGGGACAGTGTCAGGGCAAGGCCTAGGAGGAGCATAAGGGCTTCTGTAGGATCAGAATCAGGGACTGGGGATGGGAATGGTGACGGGGATGGGGATGGGGAAGGGGATGGGAATGGGCATGGGGATGGGGATGGGGATGGGAATGGGGATGGGGATGGGGATGGGGATTGGGTAGGGACGGCTAGGGCTAGGGTTAGGGCTAGGGCCTTAGTTAGGAATAGTGTCAAGGCCTTAGTTAGGGTCAGTGTCATGGCCCTAGTTAGGGTTAGCATCAGAGCCTTTGTTAGGTATAATGTCAGAGCTTGAGTTAGAAGTAGTGTCAGGGCCTTAGTGAGGGACAGTGTCAGGTCCTTGGTAAGGACGAGCGTAAGAGCCTTTGTTATGTATAATGGCAGGGCCAGAGTTAGGAGGAGAGTCAGGCAATTAGTCAGGAACACTGTCAGGGACTTAGTTAGGGACAGTATCACGGCCTCAGTTAGTAGTAGTGTCAAGGCCTTAGTTAAGGACAGTGTCACGGCAAGGACTAGGAGGAGCATAAAGGGCTCTGTAGGAGCTGGCGCAGGAGCTGGGACTGGAGATGGGGCTGGGGATGCGGCTGGCGCTAGGGCTAGGGCTAGGGGCTTACTTAGGAATAGTGTCAAGGCCTTAGTTAGGGTCACTGTCAGAGCCTTAGTTAGGGTTAGCAACAGAGCCTTCGTTAGGTATAATAATGTCACGGCCTGAGTTAGAAGTAGTGTCAGGGCCTTAGTGAGGGACAGTGTCAGGGCCTTTGTTAGGACGAACGTCAGAGCCTTTTTATATATAATTGCAGGGCTAGAGTTAGGAAGAGAGTACTGCCCTTACTTACGGACAATATCAGTGCCTTAGTTAGGGACAGTATCACGGCCTTGGGGCTAAATTCAGGGCCTGAGTTAAGCATAGCATCAGGGCTTTAGTTGCCATAAGAGGCTCGACTTTAGCTAAACACAGGGATAAGTTATGATCTAGGTATACTGTCAGGACATGACCCAGGTATAGTGTCAACACATTAGTTACTGAGAATATCGAGGCCTTGTTTAGAACCAGTGTCAGGGCTTCAGGTAGGGACAGCATCACAGCCTGACGTAGGGAGAGCGACAGGGCCCGAGTGAGGCCTAGCATCAGGTCCTTAGCTGGGGACACTGTCAGGGTATGACTCGGGAGCAGCATCAGGGCCTCTGTAGGATCAGCATTACGGTCTTAGTTAAAGACATGATCAGGGCCTCAGTTAGGTGGAGTGTCAAGGCGTCAGTTAAGAATAGCTTCAGGGCCCGTGTTAGGGACAGCCTCACGGCTTTATTTAGGGCCAGCATCAGTGCTCATTTAGGGATAGTGTCAGGACCTTGGTTCGAGATGGGTCAGTATATTAGCTCAGGATAGTGTTAGGCCTTTAGTTATTGTCGGCAGCAGGGCCTGCATGAGGGACACCTTCCAGGCCTTACTTACAAACAGTGTCAGGGCCTTAGTGATGACTACTGAGGGCCTTAGTTAGGCACAGTATTAGGGCTTCAGGTAGGGTAAGAGGCAGGACATTAACTACGCACTAGGGATAAAGTCAGGAACGGAGCAAGGGACACTTTGAAGGCCTTAGTTATCGGGATCACCTGGGCCTTCTTTAGGACCAGCATCACGGACTTTGGTAGGGACAGTGTCAGGGCAAGACCTAGGAGGAGCATAAGAGCCTCTGTAGGATCAGCATCAGGGACTGGGGATGGGGATGGGGATGGGGATGGAGATGGGGATGGGGATGGGGATGGGGATGGGGATGGGGATGGGGATGGGGATGGGGATGGGGATGGGGATGGGGACGGGGATTGGATAGGGGAGGGCTAGGGCTAGGGTTAGGGCTAGGGCTAGGGCCTTAGTTACGAATAGTGTCAAGGCCTTAGTTAGGGTCACTGTCAGGGCCTTAGTTAGGGTTAGCATCACAGCCTTTGTTAGGTATAATGTCAGAACTTGAGTTAGAAGTAGTGTCAGGGCCTTAGTGAGGGACAGTGCCAGGTCCTTTGTAAGGAAGAGCGTTAGAGCTTTCCTATGTAAAATGGCAGGGCCAGAGTTAGGAGGAGAGTCAGGCAATTAGTCAGGGACACTGTCAGGGACTTAGTTAGGGACAGTATCACGGCCTGAGTTAGTAGTAGTGTCAAGGCCTTAGTTGAGGACAGTGTCAGGGCAAGGATTAGGAGGAGCATAAAGGCCTCTGTAGGAGCTGGGGCAGGAGCTGGGACGGGGGCTGAGGCTAGGGCTAGGGCTAGGGATAGGACTAGGGGCTTACTTAGGAATAGTGTCAAGGCCTTAGTCAGGGTCAATGTCAGGGCCTTAGTCAGGGTTAGCATCAGAGCCTTTCCTTAGGTATAATGTCAGGGCCTGAGTTAGAAGTAGTGTCAGGGCCTTAGTGAGGGACAGTGTCAGGGCCTTGGTTAGGACGAGTGTCAGAGCCTTTTTATATATAATTGCAGGGCCAGAGTTAGGAAGAGAGTACTGCCCTTATTTACGGACAATATCAGTGCCTTAGTTAGGGACAGTATCACGGCCTTGGGGCTAAATTCAGGGCCTGAGTTAAGCATAGCATCAGGGCTTTAGTTGCCATAAGAGGCTCGACTTTAGCTAAAGACAGCGATAAGTTAAGATCTAGGTATACTGTCAGGACATGACCCAGGTATAGTGTCAACACATTAGATACTGAGAATATCGGGGCCTTGTTTAGAACCAGTGTCAGGGCTTCAGGTACGGAGGGCGTCACAGCCTGACGTAGGGAGAGCGACAGGGCCCGAGTGAGGCCTAGCATCAGGTCCTTAGCTGGGGACACTGTCAGGGCATGACTCGGGAGCAGCATCAGGGCCTCCGTAGGATCAGCATTACGGTCTTAGTTAAAGACATGATCAGGGCCTCAGTTAGGTGGAGTGTCAAGGCCTCCGTTACGGATAGCTTCAGGGCCTGTGTTAGGGACAGCCTCACGGCTTTATTTAGGGCCAGCATCAGGGCTGACTTAGGGTTAGTGTCAGGACCTTGGTTCGAGATGGGTCAGTATATTAGCTCAGGATAGTGTTAGGCCTTTAGTTATTGCTGGCAGCAGGGTCTGCATGAGGGACACCTTCCAGGCCTTACTTACAAACAGTGTCAGAGCCTTAGTGGTGACTAGTGAGGGCCTTAGTTAGGCACAGTATTAGGGCTTCAGGTAGGGTAAGAGGCAGGACATTAACTACGCACTAGGGATAAAGTCAGGAACGGAGCAAGGGACACTTTGAAGGCCTTAGTTATTGAGAGCACCTGGGCCTTCTTTAGGACCAGTATCACGGCCTTTGTTAGGGACAGTGTCAGGGCAACACCTAGGAGGAGTATAAGGTCCTCTGTAGGATCAGCATCAGGGACTGGGGATGGGAATGGGGATGGGGACGGGGACGGGGATGGGGATGGGGTTGGGGATCGGATAGGGGAGGGCTAGGGCTAGGGTTAGGGCTAGAGCCTTAGTTAGGAATAGTGTCAAGGCCTTAGTTAGGGTCACTGTCAGGGCCTTAGTTAGGGTTAGCATCAGAGCCTTTGTTAGGTATAATGTCACAGCTTTAGTTAGAAGTAGTGTCAGGGCCTTAGTGAGGGACAGTGTCAGGTCCTTTGTAAGGACGAGCGTTAGAGCTTTCTTATGTATAATGGCAGGGCCAGAGTTAGGAGGAGAGTCAGGCAATTAGTCAGGGACACTGTCAGGGACTTAGTTAGGGACAGTATCACGGCCTGAGTTAGTAGTAGTGTCAAGGCCTTAGATGAGGACAGTGTCAGGGCAAGGATTAGGAGGAGCATAAAAGCCTCTGTAGGAGCTGGGGCAGGAGCTGGGACTGGGGCTGAGGCTGGGGCTAGGGCTAGGGCTGGGGCTAGGACTAGGGGCTTACTTAGGAATAGTGTCAAGGCCTTAGTCAGGGTCAACGTCAGGGCCTTAGTCAGGGTTAGCATCAGAGCCTTTCCTTAGGTATAATGTCAGGACCTGAGTTAGAAGTAGTGTCAGGGCCTTAGTGAGGGACAGTGTCAGGGCCTTGGTTAGGACGAGCGTCAGAGCCTCTGTCACATATAATTGCAGGGCCAGAGTTAGGAAGAGAGTACCGCCCTTACCTAGGGACACTATCAGTGCCTTAGTTAGGGACAGTATCACAGCCTTGGGGCTAAATTCAGGGCCTGAGTTAAGCATAGCATCAGGGCTTTAGTTGCCATAAGAGGCTCGACTTTAGCTAAAGACAGCGATAAGTTAAGATCTAGGTATGCTGTCAGGACATGACCCAGGTATAGTGTCAACACATTAGTTACTGAGAATATCGGGGCCTTCTTTAGAACCAGTGTCAGGGCTTCAGGTACGAACAGCGTCACAGCCTGACGTAGGGAGAGCGACAGGGCCCGAGTGAGGCCTAGCATCAGGTCCTTAGCTGGGGACACTGTCAGGGTATGACTCGGGAGCAGCATCAGGGCCTCTGTAGGATCAGCATTACGGTCTTAGTTAAAGACATGATCAGGGCCTCAGTTAGGTGGAGTGTCAAGGCCTCCGTTACGGATAGCTTCAGGGCCTGTGTTAGGGACAGCCTCACGGCTTTATTTAGGGCCAGCATCAGGGCTGACTTAGGGTTAGTGTCAGGACCTTGGTTCGAGATGGGTCAGTATATTAGCTCAGGATAGTGTTAGGCCTTTAGTTATTGCCGGCAGCAGGGCCTGCATGAGGGACACCTTCCAGGCCTTACTTACAAACAGTGTCAGGGCCTTAGTGATGACTAGTGAGGGCCTTAGTTACGGACAGTATTAGGGCTTCAGGTAGGGTAAGAGGCAGGACATTAACTACACACTAGGGATAAAGTCAGGAATGGAATGAGGGACACTTTGAACACCTTAGTTATCGAGAACACCTGGGCCTTCTTTAGGACCAGTATCACAGACTTTGGTAGGGACAGTGTCAGGGCAAGGCCGAGGAGGAGCATAAGGGCTTCTGTAGGATCAGCATCAGGGACTCAGGATGTGGATGGGGACGGGGATGGGGATGGGGATGGGGATCGGGTAGGGGAGGGCTAGGGCTAGGGTTAGGGCTAGGGCCTTAGTTAGGAATAGTGTCAAGGCCTTAGTCATGGTCACTGTCAGGGCCTTAGTTAGGGTTAGCATCAGAGCCTTCGTTAGGTATAATGTCAGGGCCTGAGTTAGAAGTAGTGTCAGGGCCTTACTGAGGAACAGTGTCAGGGCCTTGGTTAGGACGAGTGTCAGAGCCTTTGTTATATATGATTGCAGGGCCAGAGTTAGGAAGAGTACCGCCCTTACTTAGGGACAATATCAGTGCCTTAGCTAGGGACAGTATCACGGCCTTGGGGCTAAATTCAGGGCCTGAGTTAAGCATAGCATCAGGGCTTTAGTTGCCATAAGAGGCTCGACTTTAGCTAAAGACAGCGATAAGTTAAGATCTAGGTATACTGTCAGGACATGACCCAGGTATAGTGTCAACACATTAGTTACTGAGAATATCGGGGCCTTCTTTAGAACCACTGTCAGGGCTTCAGGTAGGGACAGCGTCAGAGCCTGACGTAGGGAGAGCGACAGGGCCCGAGTGAGGCCTAGCATCAGGTCCTTAGCTGGGGACACTGTCAGGACATGGCTCGGGAGCAGCATCAGAGCCTTCATAGGATCAGCATTACGGTCTTAGTTAAAGACATGATCAGGGCCTCAGTTAGGTGGAGTGTCAAGGCCTCCGTTACGGATAGCTTCAGGGCCTGTGTTAGGGACAGCCTCACAGCTTTATTTAGGGCCAGCATCAGGGCTCACGTAGGGTTAGTGTCAGGACCTTGGTTCGAGATGGGTCAGTATATTAGCTCAGGATAGTGTTAGGCCTTTAGTTATTGTCGGCAGCAGGGCCTGCATGAGGGACACCTTCCAGGCCTTACCTACAAACAGTGTCAGGGCCTTCGTGATGACAAGTGAGGGCCTTAGTTAGGCACAGTATTAGGCCTTCAGGTAGGGTAAGAGGCAGGACATTAACTACGCACTAGGGATAAAGTCAGGAATGGAATGAGGGACACTTTGAACACCTTAGTTATCGAGAACACCTGGGCCTTCTTTAGGAGCAGTATCACGGCCTTTGGTAGGGACAGTGTCAGGGCAAGGCCTAGGAGGAGCATAAGGCCTTCTGTAGGATCAGCATCAGGGACTGGGGATGGGGATGGGGATGGGGATGGGGATGGGGATGGGGATGGGGATTGGGTAGGGAGGGCTAGGGCTAGGGTTAGGGCTAGGGCCTTAGTTAGGAATAGTGTCAAGGCCTTAGTTAGGGTCAGTGTCAGGGCCCTAGTTAGGGTTAGCATCAGAGCCTTTGTTAGGTATAATGTCAGAGCTTGAGTTAGAAGTAGTGTCAGGGCCTTAGTGAGGGACAGTGTCAGGTCCTTGGTAAGGACGAGCGTTAGAGCTTTTGTTATGTATAATGGCAGGGCCAGAGTTAGGAGGAGAGTCAGGCAATTAGTCAGGGACACTGTCAGGGACTTAGTTAGGGACAGTATCACGGCCTGAGTTAGTAGTAGTGTCAAGGCCTTAGTTAAGGACAGTGTCAGGGCAAGGACTAGGAGGAGCATAAAGGCCAATGTAGGAGTTGAGGCAGGAGCTGGGACAGGGGCTGGGGCTAGGGCTAGGGCTAGGGCTAGGGCCTTACTTAGGAATATTGTCACAGCCTTAGTCAGGGTCAATGTCAGGGCCTTAGTTAGGGTTAGCATCAGAGCATTCGTTAGGTATAATGTCACGGCCTGAGTTAGAAGTAGTGTCAGGGCCTTAGTGAGGGACAGTGTCAGGTCCTTGGTAAGGACGAGCGTTAGAGCCTTTGTTATGTATAATGGCAGGGCCAGAGTTAGGAGGAGAGTCAGGCAATTAGTCAGGGACACTCTCAGGGTCTTAGATAGGGACAGTATCACGGCCTGAGTTAGTAGTAGTGTCAAGCCCTTAGTTAAGGACAGTGTCAGGGCAAGGCCTATGAGGAGCATAAAGGGCTCTGTAGGAGCTCGAGCAGGAGCTGGGACTGGAGCTGGGGCTGGGGCTAGGGCTAGGGGCTTACTTAGGAAAAGTGTCAAGGCCTTAGTTAGGGTAACTGTCAGGGCCTTAGTCAGGGTTAGCATCAGAGCCTTCGTTAGGTATAATGTCACGGCCTCAGTTAGAAGTAGTGTCAGGGCCTTAGTGAGGGACAGTGTCAGGGCCTTGGTTAGGACGAGCGTCAGAGCCTTTGTTATATATAATGGCAGGGCCAGAGTTAGGAAGAGAGTACCGCCCTTACTTAGCGACAATATCAGTGCCTTAGTTAGGGACAGTATCACGGCCTTGGGGCTAAATTCAGGGCCTGAGTTCAGCATAGCATCAGGGCTTTAGTTGCCATAAGAGGCTCGACTTTAGCTAAAGACAGGGATAAGTTATGATCTAGGTATACTGTCAGGACATGACCCAGGTATAGTGTCAACACCTTAGTTACTGAGAATATCGGGGCCTTCTTTAGAACCAGTGTCAGGGTACCCTTCAGGTAGGGACAGCGTCACAGCCTGATGTAGGGAAAGCGACGGGGCCCGAGTGAGGCCTATCATCAGGTCCTTAGCTGGGGACACTGTCAGGGCATGACTCAGGAGCAGCATCAGGGCCTCTGTAGGATCAGCATTACGGTCTTAGTTAAAGACATGATCAGGGCCTCAGTTAGGTGGAGTGTCAAGGCCTCCGTTACGGATAGCTTCAGGGCCTGTGTTAGGGACAGCCTCACGGCTTTATTCAGGGCCAGCATCAGGGCTGACTTAGGGTTAGTGTCAGGACCTTGGTTTGAGATGGGTCAGTGTATTAGCTCAGGATAGTGTTAGGCCTTTAGTTATTGCTGGCGGCACGGGCTGCATTAGGGACACCTTCCAGGCCTTACTTACAAACAGTGTCAGAGCCTTAGTGATGACTAGTCAGGGCCTTAGTTAGGCACAGTATTAGGGCTTCAGGTAGGGTAAGAGGCAGGACATTAACTACGCACTAGGGATAAAGTCAGGAACGGAGCAAGGGACACTTTGAAGGCCTTAGTTATTGAGAGCACCTGGGCCTTCTTTAGGACCAGTATCACGGCCTTTGTTAGGGACAGTGTCAGGGCAACACCTAGGAGGAGTATAAGGTCCTCTGTAGGATCAGCATCAGGGACTGGGGATGGGAATGGGGATGGGGACGGGGACGGGGATGGGGATGGGGATCGGATAGGGGAGGGCTAGGGCTAGGGTTAGGGCTAGAGCCTTAGTTAGGAATAGTGTCAAGGCCTTAGTTAGGGTCACTGTCAGGGCCTTAGTTAGGGTTAGCATCAGAGCCTTTGTTAGGTATAATGTCACAGCTTTAGTTAGAAGTAGTGTCAGGGCCTTAGTGAGGGACAGTGTCAGGTCCTTTGTAAGGACGAGCGTTAGAGCTTTCTTATGTATAATGGCAGGGCCAGAGTTAGGAGGAGAGTCAGGCAATTAGTCAGGGACACTGTCAGGGACTTAGTTAGGGACAGTATCACGGCCTGAGTTAGTAGTAGTGTCAAGGCCTTAGATGAGGACAGTGTCAGGGCAAGGATTAGGAGGAGCATAAAAGCCTCTGTAGGAGCTGGGGCAGGAGCTGGGACTGGGGCTGAGGCTGGGGCTAGGGCTAGGGCTGGGGCTAGGACTAGGGGCTTACTTAGGAATAGTGTCAAGGCCTTAGTCAGGGTCAACGTCAGGGCCTTAGTCAGGGTTAGCATCAGAGCCTTTCCTTAGGTATAATGTCAGGACCTGAGTTAGAAGTAGTGTCAGAGCCTTAGTGAGGGACAGTGTCAGGGCCTTGGTTAGGACGAGCGTCAGAGCCTCTGTCATATATAATTGCAGGGCCAGAGTTAGGAAGAGAGTACCGCCCTTACCTAGGGACACTATCAGTGCCTTAGTTAGGGACAGTATCACAGCCTTGGGGCTAAATTCAGGGCCTGAGTTAAGCATAGCATCAGGGCTTTAATTGCCATAAGAGGCTCGACTTTAGCTAAAGACAGCGATAAGTTAAGATCTAGGTATGCTGTCAGGACATGACCCAGGTATAGTGTCAACACCTTAGTTACTGAGAATATCGGGGCCTTCTTTAGAACCAGTGTCAGGGCTTCAGGTACGAACAGCGTCACAGCCTGACGTAGGGAGAGCGACAGGGCCCGAGTGAGGCCTAGCATCAGGTCCTTAGCTGGGGACACTGTCAGGGTATGACTCGGGAGCAGCATCAGGGCCTCTGTAGGATCAGCATTACGGTCTTAGTTAAAGACATGATCAGGGCCTCAGTTAGGTGGAGTGTCAAGGCCTCCGTTACGGATAGCTTCAGGGCCTGTGTTAGGGACAGCCTCACGGCTTTATTTAGGGCCAGCATCAGGGCTGACTTAGGGTTAGTGTCAGGACCTTGGTTCGAGATGGGTCAGTATATTAGCTCAGGATAGTGTTAGGCCTTTAGTTATTGCCGGCAGCAGGGCCTGCATGAGGGACACCTTCCAGGCCTTACTTACAAACAGTGTCAGGGCCTTAGTGATGACTAGTGAGGGCCTTAGTTACGGACAGTATTAGGGCTTCAGGTAGGGTAAGAGGCAGGACATTAACTACACACTAGGGATAAAGTCAGGAATGGAATGAGGGACACTTTGAACACCTTAGTTATCGAGAACACCTGGGCCTTCTTTAGGACCAGTATCACAGACTTTGGTAGGGACAGTGTCAGGGCAAGGCCGAGGAGGAGCATAAGGGCTTCTGTAGGATCAGCATCAGGGACTCGGGATGTGGATGGGGACGGGGATGGGGATGGGGATGGGGATCGGGTAGGGGAGGGCTAGGGCTAGGGTTAGGGCTAGGGCCTTAGTTAGGAATAGTGTCAAGGCCTTAGTCATGGTCACTGTCAGGGCCTTAGTTAGGGTTAGCATCAGAGCCTTCGTTAGGTATAATGTCAGGGCCTGAGTTAGAAGTAGTGTCAGGGCCTTACTGAGGAACAGTGTCAGGGCCTTGGTTAGGACGAGTGTCAGAGCCTTTGTTATATATGATTGCAGGGCCAGAGTTAGGAAGAGAGTACCGCCCTTACTTAGGGACAATATCAGTGCCTTAGCTAGGGACAGTATCACGGCCTTGGGGCTAAATTCAGGGCCTGAGTTAAGCATAGCATCAGGGCTTTAGTTGCCATAAGAGGCTCGACTCTAGCTAAAGACAGCGATAAGTTAAGATCTAGGTATACTGTCAGGACATGACCCAGGTATAGTGTCAACACATTAGTTACTGAGAATATCGGGGCCTTCTTTAGAACCACTGTCAGGGCTTCAGGTAGGGACAGCGTCAGAGCCTGACGTAGGGAGAGCGACAGGGCCCGAGTGAGGCCTAGCATCAGGTCCTTAGCTGGGGACACTGTCAGGACATGGCTCGGGAGCAGCATCAGAGCCTTCATAGGATCAGCATTACGGTCTTAGTTAAAGACATGATCAGGGCCTCAGTTAGGTGGAGTGTCAAGGCCTCCGTTACGGATAGCTTCAGGGCCTGTGTTAGGGACAGCCTCACAGCTTTATTTAGGGCCAGCATCAGGGCTCACGTAGGGTTAGTGTCAGGACCTTGGTTCGAGATGGGTCAGTATATTAGCTCAGGATAGTGTTAGGCCTTTAGTTACTGTCGGCAGCAGGGCCTGCATGAGGGACACCTTCCAGGCCTTACTTACAAACAGTGTCAGGGCCTTCGTGATGACAAGTGAGGGCCTTAGTTAGGCACAGTATTAGGCCTTCAGGTAGGGTAAGAGGCAGGACATTAACTACGCACTAGGGATAAAGTCAGGAATGGAATGAGGGACACTTTGAACACCTTAGTTATCGAGAACACCTGGGCCTTCTTTAGGAGCAGTATCACGGCCTTTGGTAGGGACAGTGTCAGGGCAAGGCCTAGGAGGAGCATAAGGCCTTCTGTAGGATCAGCATCAGGGACTGGGGATGGGGATGGGGACGGGGATGGGGATGGGGATGGGGATTGGGTAGGGAGGGCTAGGGCTAGGGTTAGGGCTAGGGCCTTAGTTAGGAATAGTGTCAAGGCCTTAGTTAGGGTCAGTGTCAGGGCCCTAGTTAGGGTTAGCATCAGAGCCTTTGTTAGGTATAATGTCAGAGCTTGAGTTAGAAGTAGTGTCAGGGCCTTAGTGAGGGACAGTGTCAGGTCCTTGGTAAGGACGAGCATTAGAGCTTTTGTTATGTATAATGGCAGGGCCAGAGTTAGGAGGAGAGTCAGGCAATTAGTCAGGGACACTGTCAGGGACTTAGTTAGGGACAGTATCACGGCCTGAGTTAGTAGTAGTGTCAAGGCCTTAGTTAAGGACAGTGTCAGGGCAAGGACTAGGAGGAGCATAAAGGCCAATGTAGGAGTTGAGGCAGGAGCTGGGACAGGGGCTGGGGCTAGGGCTAGGGCTAGGGCTAGGGCCTTACTTAGGAATATTGTCACAGCCTTAGTCAGGGTCAATGTCAGGGCCTTAGTTAGGGTTAGCATCAGAGCATTCGTTAGGTATAATGTCACGGCCTGAGTTAGAAGTAGTGTCAGGGCCTTAGTGAGGGACAGTGTCAGGTCCTTGGTAAGGACGAGCGTTAGAGCCTTTGTTATGTATAATGGCAGGGCCAGAGTTAGGAGGAGAGTCAGGCAATTAGTCAGGGACACTCTCAGGGTCTTAGATAGGGACAGTATCACGGCCTGAGTTAGTAGTAGTGTCAAGCCCTTAGTTAAGGACAGTGTCAGGGCAAGGCCTATGAGGAGCATAAAGGGCTCTGTAGGAGCTCGAGCAGGAGCTGGGACTGGAGCTGGGGCTGGGGCTAGGGCTAGGGGCTTACTTAGGAAAAGTGTCAAGGCCTTAGTTAGGGTAACTGTCAGGGCCTTAGCCAGGGTTAGCATCAGAGCCTTCGTTAGGTATAATGTCACGGCCTCAGTTAGAAGTAGTGTCAGGGCCTTAGTGAGGGACAGTGTCAGGGCCTTGGTTAGGACGAGCGTCAGAGCCTTTGTTATATATAATTGCAGGGCCAGAGTTAGGAAGAGAGTACCGCCCTTACTTAGCGACAATATCAGTGCCTTAGTTAGGGACAGTATCACGGCCTTGGGGCTAAATTCAGGGCCTGAGTTCAGCATAGCATCAGGGCTTTAGTTGCCATAAGAGGCTCGACTTTAGCTAAAGACAGGGATAAGTTATGATCTAGGTATACTGTCAGGACATGACCCAGGTATAGTGTCAACACCTTAGTTACTGAGAATATCGGGGCCTTCTTTAGAACCAGTGTCAGGGTACCCTTCAGGTAGGGACAGCGTCACAGCCTGATGTAGGGAAAGCGACGGGGCCCGAGTGAGGCCTAGCATCAGGTCCTTAGCTGGGGACACTGTCAGGGCATGACTCAGGAGCAGCATCAGGGCCTCTGTAGGATCAGCATTACGGTCTTAGTTAAAGACATGATCAGGGCCTCAGTTAGGTGGAGTGTCAAGGCCTCCGTTACGGATAGCTTCAGGGCCTGTGTTAGGGACAGCCTCACGGCTTTATTCAGGGCCAGCATCAGGGCTGACTTAGGGTTAGTGTCAGGACCTTGGTTTGAGATGGGTCAGTGTATTAGCTCAGGATAGTGTTAGGCCTTTAGTTATTGCTGGCGGCACGGGCTGCATTAGGGACACCTTCCAGGCCTTACTTACAAACAGTGTCAGAGCCTTAGTGATGACTAGTGAGGGCCTTAGTTAGGCACAGTATTAGGGCTTCAGGTAGGGTAAGAGGCAGGACATTAACTACGCACTAGGGATAAAGTCAGGAACGGAGCAAGGGACACTTTGAAGGCCTTAGTTATTGAGAGCACCTGGGCCTTCTTTAGGACCAATATCACGGCCTTTGTTAGGGACAGTGTCAGGGCAACACCTAGGAGGAGTATAAGGTCCTCTGTAGGATCAGCATCAGGGACTGGGGATGGGAATGGGCATGGGGACGGGGATGGGGATGGGGATGGGGATCGGATAGGGGAGGGCTAGGGCTAGGGTTAGGGCTAGAGCCTTAGTTAGGAATAGTGTCAAGGCCTTAGTTAGGGTCACTGTCAGGGCCTTAGTTAGGGTTAGCATCAGAGCCTTTGTTAGGTATAATGTCACAGCTTTAGTTAGAAGTAGTGTCAGGGCCTTAGTGAGGGACAGTGTCAGGTCCTTTGTAAGGACGAGCGTTAGAGCTTTCTTATGTATAATGGCAGGGCCAGAGTTAGGAGGAGAGTCAGGCAATTAGTCAGGGACACTGTCAGGGACTTAGTTAGGGACAGTATCACGGCCTGAGTTAGTAGTAGTGTCAAGGCCTTAGATGAGGACAGTGTCAGGGCAAGGATTAGGAGGAGCATAAAAGCCTCTGTAGGAGCTGGGGCAGGAGCTGGGACTGGGGCTGAGGCTGGGGCTAGGGCTAGGGCTGGGGCTAGGACTAGGGGCTTACTTAGGAATAGTGTCAAGGCCTTAGTCAGGGTCAACGTCAGGGCCTTAGTCAGGGTTAGCATCAGAGCCTTTCCTTAGGTATAATGTCAGGACCTGAGTTAGAAGTAGTGTCAGGGCCTTAGTGAGGGACAGTGTCAGGGCCTTGGTTAGGACGAGCGTCAGAGCCTCTGTCATATATAATTGCAGGGCCAGAGTTAGGAAGAGAGTACCGCCCTTACCTAGGGACACTATCAGTGCCTTAGTTAGGGACAGTATCACAGCCTTGGGGCTAAATTCAGGGCCTGAGTTAAGCATAGCATCAGGGCTTTAGTTGCCATAAGAGGCTCAACTTTAGCTAAAGACAGCGATAAGTTAAGATCTAGGTATGCTGTCAGGACATGACCCAGGTATAGTGTCAACACATTAGTTACTGAGAATATCGGGGCCTTCTTTAGAACCAGTGTCAGGGCTTCAGGTACGAACAGCGTCACAGCCTGACGTAGGGAGAGCGACAGGGCCCGAGTGAGGCCTAGCATCAGGTCCTTAGCTGGGGACACTGTCAGGGTATGACTCGGGAGCAGCATCAGGGCCTCTGTAGGATCAGCATTACGGTCTTAGTTAAAGACATGATCAGGGCCTCAGTTAGGTGGAGTGTCAAGGCCTCCGTTACGGATAGCTTCAGGGCCTGTGTTAGGGACAGCCTCACGGCTTTATTCAGGGCCAGCATCAGGGCTGACTTAGGGTTAGTGTCAGGACCTTGGTTTGAGATGGGTCAGTGTATTAGCTCAGGATAGTGTTAGGCCTTTAGTTATTGCTGGCGGCACGGGCTGCATTAGGGACACCTTCCAGGCCTTACTTACAAACAGTGTCAGAGCCTTAGTGATGACTAGTCAGGGCCTTAGTTAGGCACAGTATTAGGGCTTCAGGTAGGGTAAGAGGCAGGACATTAACTACGCACTAGGGATAAAGTCAGGAACGGAGCAAGGGACACTTTGAAGGCCTTAGTTATTGAGAGCACCTGGGCCTTCTTTAGGACCAGTATCACGGCCTTTGTTAGGGACAGTGTCAGGGCAACACCTAGGAGGAGTATAAGGTCCTCTGTAGGATCAGCATCAGGGACTGGGGATGGGAATGGGGATGGGGACGGGGACGGGGATGGGGATGGGGATCGGATAGGGGAGGGCTAGGGCTAGGGTTAGGGCTAGAGCCTTAGTTAGGAATAGTGTCAAGGCCTTAGTTAGGGTCACTGTCAGGGCCTTAGTTAGGGTTAGCATCAGAGCCTTTGTTAGGTATAATGTCACAGCTTTAGTTAGAAGTAGTGTCAGGGCCTTAGTGAGGGACAGTGTCAGGTCCTTTGTAAGGACGAGTGTTAGAGCTTTCTTATGTATAATGGCAGGGCCAGAGTTAGGAGGAGAGTCAGGCAATTAGTCAGGGATACTGTCAGGGACTTAGTTAGGGACAGTATCATGGCCTGAGTTATTAGTAGTGTCAAGACCTTAGATGAGGACAGTGTCAGGGCAAGGATTAGGAGGAGCATAAAAGCCTCTGTAGGAGCTGGGGCAGGAGCTGGGACTGGGGCTGAGGCTGGGGCTAGGGCTAGGGCTGGGGCTAGGACTAGGGGCTTACTTAGGAATAGTGTCAAGGCCTTAGTCAGGGTCAACGTCAGGGCCTTAGTCAGGGTTAGCATCAGAGCCTTTCCTTAGGTATAATGTCAGGACCTGAGTTAGAAGTAGTGTCAGGGCCTTAGTGAGGGACAGTGTCAGGGCCTTGGTTAGGACGAGTGTCAGAGCCTCTGTCATATATAATTGCAGGGCCAGAGTTAGGAAGAGAGTACCGCCCTTACCTAGGGACACTATCAGTGCCTTAGTTAGGGACAGTATCACAGCCTTGGGGCTAAATTCAGGGCCTGAGTTAAGCATAGCATCAGGGCTTTAGTTGCCATAAGAGGCTCGACTTTAGCTAAAGACAGCGATAAGTTAAGATCTAGGTATGCTGTCAGGACATGACCCAGGTATAGTGTCAACACATTAGTTACTGAGAATATCGGGGCCTTCTTTAGAACCAGTGTCAGGGCTTCAGGTACGAACAGCGTCACAGCCTGACGTAGGGAGAGCGACAGGGCCCGAGTGAGGCCTAGCATCAGGTCCTTAGCTGGGGACACTGTCAGGGTATGACTCGGGAGCAGCATCAGGGCCTCTGTAGGGTCAGCATTACGGTCTTAGTTAAAGACATGATCAGGGCCTCAGTTAGGTGGAGTGTCAAGGCCTCCGTTACGGATAGCTTCAGGGCCTGTGTTAGGGACAGCCTCACGGCTTTATTTAGGGCCAGCATCAGGGCTGACTTAGGGTTAGTGTCAGGACCTTGGTTCGAGATGGGTCAGTATATTAGCTCAGGATAGTGTTAGGCCTTTAGTTATTGCCGGCAGCAGGGCCTGCATGAGGGACACCTTCCAGGCCTTACTTACAAACAGTGTCAGGGCCTTAGTGATGACTAGTGAGGGCCTTAGTTACGGACAGTATTAGGGCTTCAGGTAGGGTAAGAGGCAGGACATTAACTACACACTAGGGATAAAGTCAGGAATGGAATGAGGGACACTTTGAACACCTTAGTTATCGAGAACACCTGGGCCTTCTTTAGGACCAGTATCACAGACTTTGGTAGGGACAGTGTCAGGGCAAGGCCGAGGAGGAGCATAAGGGCTTCTGTAGGATCAGCATCAGGGACTCGGGATGTGGATGGGGACGGGGATGGGGATGGGGATGGGGATCGGGTAGGGGAGGGCTAGGGCTAGGGTTAGGGCTAGGGCCTTAGTTAGGAATAGTGTCAAGGCCTTAGTCATGGTCACTGTCAGGGCCTTAGTTAGGGTTAGCATCAGAGCCTTCGTTAGGTATAATGTCAGGGCCTGAGTTAGAAGTAGTGTCAGGGCCTTACTGAGGAACAGTGTCAGGGCCTTGGTTAGGACGAGTGTCAGAGCCTTTGTTATATATGATTGCAGGGCCAGAGTTAGGAAGAGTACCGCCCTTACTTAGGGACAATATCAGTGCCTTAGCTAGGGACAGTATCACGGCCTTGGGGCTAAATTCAGGGCCTGAGTTAAGCATAGCATCAGGGCTTTAGTTGCCATAAGAGGCTCGACTTTAGCTAAAGACAGCGATAAGTTAAGATCTAGGTATACTGTCAGGACATGACCCAGGTATAGTGTCAACACATTAGTTACTGAGAATATCGGGGCCTTCTTTAGAACCACTGTCAGGGCTTCAGGTAGGGACAGCGTCAGAGCCTGACGTAGGGAGAGCGACAGGGCCCGAGTGAGGCCTAGCATCAGGTCCTTAGCTGGGGACACTGTCAGGACATGGCTCGGGAGCAGCATCAGAGCCTTCATAGGATCAGCATTACGGTCTTAGTTAAAGACATGATCAGGGCCTCAGTTAGGTGGAGTGTCAAGGCCTCCGTTACGGATAGCTTCAGGGCCTGTGTTAGGGACAGCCTCACAGCTTTATTTAGGGCCAGCATCAGGGCTCACGTAGGGTTAGTGTCAGGACCTTGGTTCGAGATGGGTCAGTATATTAGCTCAGGATAGTGTTAGGCCTTTAGTTATTGTCGGCAGCAGGGCCTGCATGAGGGACACCTTCCAGGCCTTACTTACAAACAGTGTCAGGGCCTTCGTGATGACAAGTGAGGGCCTTAGTTAGGCACAGTATTAGGCCTTCAGGTAGGGTAAGAGGCAGGACATTAACTACGCACTAGGGATAAAGTCAGGAATGGAATGAGGGACACTTTGAACACCTTAGTTATCGAGAACACCTGGGCCTTCTTTAGGAGCAGTATCACGGCCTTTGGTTGGGACAGTGTCAGGGCAAGGCCTAGGAGGAGCATAAGGCCTTCTGTAGGATCAGCATCAGGGACTGGGGATGGGGATGGGGACGGGGATGGGGATGGGGATGGGGATTGGGTAGGGAGGGCTAGGGCTAGGGTTAGGGCTAGGGCCTTAGTTAGGAATAGTGTCAAGGCCTTAGTTAGGGTCAGTGTCAGGGCCCTAGTTAGGGTTAGCATCAGAGCCTTTGTTAGGTATAATGTCAGAGCTTGAGTTAGAAGTAGTGTCAGGGCCTTAGTGAGGGACAGTGTCAGGTCCTTGGTAAGGACGAGCGTTAGAGCTTTTGTTATGTATAATGGCAGGGCCAGAGTTAGGAGGAGAGTCAGGCAATTAGTCAGGGACACTGTCAGGGACTTAGTTAGGGACAGTATCACGGCCTGAGTTAGTAGTAGTGTCAAGGCCTTAGTTAAGGACAGTGTCAGGGCAAGGACTAGGAGGAGCATAAAGGCCAATGTAGGAGTTGAGGCAGGAGCTGGGACAGGGGCTGGGGCTAGGGTTAGGGCTAGGGCTAGGGCCTTACTTAGGAATATTGTCACAGCCTTAGTCAGGGTCAATGTCAGGGCCTTAGTTAGGGTTAGCATCAGAGCATTCGTTAGGTATAATGTCACGGCCTGAGTTAGAAGTAGTGTCAGGGCCTTAGTGAGGGACAGTGTCAGGTCCTTGGTAAGGACGAGCGTTAGAGCCTTTGTTATGTATAATGGCAGGGCCAGAGTTAGGAGGAGAGTCAGGCAATTAGTCAGGGACACTCTCAGGGTCTTAGATAGGGACAGTATCACGGCCTGAGTTAGTAGTAGTGTCAAGCCCTTAGTTAAGGACAGTGTCAGGGCAAGGCCTATGAGGAGCATAAAGGGCTCTGTAGGAGCTCGAGCAGGAGCTGGGACTGGAGCTGGGGCTGGGGCTAGGGCTAGGGGCTTACTTAGGAAAAGTGTCAAGGCCTTAGTTAGGGTAACTGTCAGGGCCTTAGTCAGGGTTAGCATCAGAGCCTTCGTTAGGTATAATGTCACGGCCTCAGTTAGAAGTAGTGTCAGGGCCTTAGTGAGGGACAGTGTCAGGGCCTTGGTTAGGACGAGCGTCAGAGCCTTTGTTATATATAATTGCAGGGCCAGAGTTAGGAAGAGAGTACCGCCCTTACTTAGCGACAATATCAGTGCCTTAGTTAGGGACAGTATCACGGCCTTGGGGCTAAATTCAGGGCCTGAGTTCAGCATAGCATCAGGGCTTTAGTTGCCATAAGAGGCTCGACTTTAGCTAAAGACAGGGATAAGTTATGATCTAGGTATACTGTCAGGACATGACCCAGGTATAGTGTCAACACCTTAGTTACTGAGAATATCGGGGCCTTCTTTAGAACCAGTGTCAGGGTACCCTTCAGGTAGGGACAGCGTCACAGCCTGATGTAGGGAAAGTGACGGGGCCCGAGTGAGGCCTATCATCAGGTCCTTAGCTGGGGACACTGTCAGGGCATGACTCAGGAGCAGCATCAGGGCCTCTGTAGGATCAGCATTACGGTCTTAGTTAAAGACATGATCAGGGCCTCAGTTAGGTGGAGTGTCAAGGCCTCCGTTACGGATAGCTTCAGGGCCTGTGTTAGGGACAGCCTCACGGCTTTATTCAGGGCCAGCATCAGGGCTGACTTAGGGTTAGTGTCAGGACCTTGGTTTGAGATGGGTCAGTGTATTAGCTCAGGATAGTGTTAGGCCTTTAGTTATTGCTGGCGGCACGGGCTGCATTAGGGACACCTTCCAGGCCTTACTTACAAACAGTGTCAGAGCCTTAGTGATGACTAGTGAGGGCCTTAGTTAGGCACAGTATTAGGGCTTCAGGTAGGGTAAGAGGCAGGACATTAACTACGCACTAGGGATAAAGTCAGGAACGGAGCAAGGGACACTTTGAAGGCCTTAGTTATTGAGAGCACCTGGGCCTTCTTTAGGACCAGTATCACGGCCTTTGTTAGGGACAGTGTCAGGGCAACACCTAGGAGGAGTATAAGGTCCTCTGTAGGATCAGCATCAGGGACTGGGGATGGGAATGGGGATGGGGACGGGGACGGGGATGGGGATGGGGATCGGATAGGGGAGGGCTAGGGCTAGGGTTAGGGCTAGAGCCTTAGTTAGGAGTAGTGTCAAGGCCTTAGTTAGGGTCACTGTCAGGGCCTTAGTTAGGGTTAGCATCAGAGCCTTTGTTAGGTATAATGTCACAGCTTTAGTTAGAAGTAGTGTCAGGGCCTTAGTGAGGGACAGTGTCAGGTCCTTTGTAAGGACGAGTGTTAGAGCTTTCTTATGTATAATGGCAGGGCCAGAGTTAGGAGGAGAGTCAGGCAATTAGTCAGGGACACTGTCAGGGACTTAGTTAGGGACAGTATCATGGCCTGAGTTATTAGTAGTGTCAAGACCTTAGATGAGGACAGTGTCAGGGCAAGGATTAGGAGGAGCATAAAAGCCTCTGTAGGAGCTGGGGCAGGAGCTGGGACTGGGGCTGAGGCTGGGGCTAGGGCTAGGGCTGGGGCTAGGACTAGGGGCTTACTTAGGAATAGTGTCAAGGCCTTAGTCAGGGTCAACGTCAGGGCCTTAGTCAGGGTTAGCATCAGAGCCTTTCCTTAGGTATAATGTCAGGACCTGAGTTAGAAGTAGTGTCAGGGCCTTAGTGAGGGACAGTGTCAGGGCCTTGGTTAGGACGAGCGTCAGAGCCTCTGTCATATATAATTGCAGGGCCAGAGTTAGGAAGAGAGTACCGCCCTTACCTAGGGACACTATCAGTGCCTTAGTTAGGGACAGTATCACAGCCTTGGGGCTAAATTCAGGGCCTGAGTTAAGCATAGCATCAGGGCTTTAGTTGCCATAAGAGGCTCGACTTTAGCTAAAGACAGCGATAAGTTAAGATCTAGGTATGCTGTCAGGACATGACCCAGGTATAGTGTCAACACATTAGTTACTGAGAATATCGGGGCCTTCTTTAGAACCAGTGTCAGGGCTTCAGGTACGAACAGCGTCACAGCCTGACGTAGGGAGAGCGACAGGGCCCGAGTGAGGCCTAGCATCAGGTCCTTAGCTGGGGACACTGTCAGGGTATGACTCGGGAGCAGCATCAGGGCCTCTGTAGGATCAGCATTACGGTCTTAGTTAAAGACATGATCAGGGCCTCAGTTAGGTGGAGTGTCAAGGCCTCCGTTACGGATCGGATAGCTTCAGGGCCTGTGTTAGGGACAGCCTCACGGCTTTATTTAGGGCCAGCATCAGGGCTGACTTAGGGTTAGTGTCAGGACCTTGGTTCGAGATGGGTCAGTATATTAGCTCAGGATAGTGTTAGGCCTTTAGTTATTGCCAGCAGCAGGGCCTGCATGAGGGACACCTTCCAGGCCTTACTTACAAACAGTGTCAGGGCCTTAGTGATGACTAGTGAGGGCCTTAGTTACGGACAGTATTAGGGCTTCAGGTAGGGTAAGAGGCAGGACATTAACTACACACTAGGGATAAAGTCAGGAATGGAATGAGGGACACTTTGAACACCTTAGTTATCGAGAACACCTGGGCCTTCTTTAGGACCAGTATCACAGACTTTGGTAGGGACAGTGTCAGGGCAAGGCCGAGGAGGAGCATAAGGGCTTCTGTAGGATCAGCATCAGGGACTCGGGATGTGGATGGGGACGGGGATGGGGATGGGGATGGGGATCGGGTAGGGGAGGGCTAGGGCTAGGGTTAGGGCTAGGGCCTTAGTTAGGAATAGTGTCAAGGCCTTAGTCATGGTCACTGTCAGGGCCTTAGTTAGGGTTAGCATCAGAGCCTTCGTTAGGTATAATGTCAGGGCCTGAGTTAGAAGTAGTGTCAGGGCCTTACTGAGGAACAGTGTCAGGGCCTTGGTTAGGACGAGTGTCAGAGCCTTTGTTATATATGATTGCAGGGCCAGAGTTAGGAAGAGTACCGCCCTTACTTAGGGACAATATCAGTGCCTTAGCTAGGGACAGTATCACGGCCTTGGGGCTAAATTCAGGGCCTGAGTTAAGCATAGCATCAGGGCTTTAGTTGCCATAAGAGGCTCGACTCTAGCTAAAGACAGCGATAAGTTAAGATCTAGGTATACTGTCAGGACATGACCCAGGTATAGTGTCAACACATTAGTTACTGAGAATATCGGGGCCTTCTTTAGAACCACTGTCAGGGCTTCAGGTAGGGACAGCGTCAGAGCCTGACGTAGGGAGAGCGACAGGGCCCGAGTGAGGCCTAGCATCAGGTCCTTAGCTGGGGACACTGTCAGGACATGGCTCGGGAGCAGCATCAGAGCCTTCATAGGATCAGCATTACGGTCTTAGTTAAAGACATGATCAGGGCCTCAGTTAGGTGGAGTGTCAAGGCCTCCGTTACGGATAGCTTCAGGGCCTGTGTTAGGGACAGCCTCACAGCTTTATTTAGGGCCAGCATCAGGGCTCACGTAGGGTTAGTGTCAGGACCTTGGTTCGAGATGGGTCAGTATATTAGCTCAGGATAGTGTTAGGCCTTTAGTTATTGTCGGCAGCAGGGCCTGCATGAGGGACACCTTCCAGGCCTTACTTACAAACAGTGTCAGGGCCTTCGTGATGACAAGTGAGGGCCTTAGTTAGGCACAGTATTAGGCCTTCAGGTAGGGTAAGAGGCAGGACATTAACTACGCACTAGGGATAAAGTCAGGAATGGAATGAGGGACACTTTGAACACCTTAGTTATCGAGAACACCTGGGCCTTCTTTAGGAGCAGTATCACGGCCTTTGGTAGGGACAGTGTCAGGGCAAGGCCTAGGAGGAGCATAAGGCCTTCTGTAGGATCAGCATCAGGGACTGGGGATGGGGATGGGGACGGGGATGGGGATGGGGATGGGGATTGGGTAGGGAGGGCTAGGGCTAGGGTTAGGGCTAGGGCCTTAGTTAGGAATAGTGTCAAGGCCTTAGTTAGGGTCAGTGTCAGGGCCCTAGTTAGGGTTAGCATCAGAGCCTTTGTTAGGTATAATGTCAGAGCTTGAGTTAGAAGTAGTGTCAGGGCCTTAGTGAGGGACAGTGTCAGGTCCTTGGTAAGGACGAGCGTTAGAGCTTTTGTTATGTATAATGGCAGGGCCAGAGTTAGGAGGAGAGTCAGGCAATTAGTCAGGGACACTGTCAGGGACTTAGTTAGGGACAGTATCACGGCCTGAGTTAGTAGTAGTGTCAAGGCCTTAGTTAAGGACAGTGTCAGGGCAAGGACTAGGAGGAGCATAAAGGCCAATGTAGGAGTTGAGGCAGGAGCTGGGACAGGGGCTGGGGCTAGGGCTAGGGCTAGGGCTAGGGCCTTACTTAGGAATATTGTCACAGCCTTAGTCAGGGTCAATGTCAGGGCCTTAGTTAGGGTTAGCATCAGAGCATTCGTTAGGTATAATGTCACGGCCTGAGTTAGAAGTAGTGTCAGGGCCTTAGTGAGGGACAGTGTCAGGTCCTTGGTAAGGACGAGCGTTAGAGCCTTTGTTATGTATAATGGCAGGGCCAGAGTTAGGAGGAGAGTCAGGCAATTAGTCAGGGACACTCTCAGGGTCTTAGATAGGGACAGTATCACGGCCTGAGTTAGTAGTAGTGTCAAGCCCTTAGTTAAGGACAGTGTCAGGGCAAGGCCTATGAGGAGCATAAAGGGCTCTGTAGGAGCTCGAGCAGGAGCTGGGACTGGAGCTGGGGCTGGGGCTAGGGCTAGGGGCTAGGGCTAGGGCTGGGGCTAGGACTAGGGGCTTACTTAGGAATAGTGTCAAGGCCTTAGTCAGGGTCAACGTCAGGGCCTTAGTCAGGGTTAGCATCAGAGCCTTTCCTTCGGTATAATGTCACGTCCTCAGTTAGAAGTAGTGTCAGGGCCTTAGTGAGGGACAGTGCCAGGTCCTTTATAAGGACGAGTGTTAGAGCTTTGCTATGTATAATGGCAGGGCCAGAGTTAGGAGGAGAGTCAGGCAATTAGTCAGGGACACTGTCAGGGACTTAGTTAGGGACAGTATCACAGCCTGAGTTAGTAGTAGTGTCAAGGCCTTAGTTGAGGACAGTGTCAGGAAAAGGATTAGGAGGAACATAAAGGCCTCTGTAGCAGCTGGGGCAGGAGCTGGGACTGGGGCTGAGGCTGGGGCTAGGGCTAGGGCTTGGGCTAGGACTAGGGGCTTACTTAGGAATAGTGTCAAGGCCTTAGTCAGGGTCAACGTCAGGGCCTTAGTCAGGGTTAGCATCAGAGCCTTTCCTTAGGTATAATGTCAGGGCCTGAGTTAGAAGTAGTGTCAGGGCCTTAGTGAGGGACAGTGTCAGGGCCTTGGTTAGGATGAGCGTCAGAGCCTTTGTTATATATAATTGCAGGGCCAGACTTAGGAAGAGAGTACCGCCCTTACTTAGCGACAATATCAGTGCGTTAGTTAGGGACAGTATCACGGCCTTGGGGCTAAATTCAGGGCCTGAGTTAAGCATAGCATCAGGGCTTTAGTTGCCATAAGAGGCTCGACTTTAGCTAAAGACAGGGATAAGTTATGATCTAGGTATACTGTCAGGACATGACCCAGGTATAGTGTCAACACATTAGTTACTGAGAATATCGGGGCCTTGTTTAGAACCAGTGTCAGGGCTTCAGGTAGGGACAGCGACAGAGCCTGACGAAAGGAGAGCGACAGGGCCAGAGTGAGGCCTAGCATCAGGTCCTTAGCTGGGGACACTGTCAGGGCATGACTCGGGAGCAGCATCAGGGCCTCCGTAGGATCAGCATTACGGTCTTAGTTAAAGACATGATCAGGGCCTCAGTTAGGTGGAGTGTCAAGGCCTCCGTTACGGATAGCTTCAGGGCCTCTGTTAGGGACAGCCTCACGGCTTTATTTAGGGCCAGCATCAGGGCTGACTTAGGGTTAGTGTCAGGACCTTGGTTCGAGATGGGTCAGTATATTAGCTCAGGATAGTGTTAGGCCTTTAGTTATTGTTGGCGGCACGGGCTGCATTAGGGACACCTTCCAGGCCTTACTTACAAACAGTGTCAGAGCCTTAGTGATGACTAGTGAGGGCCTTAGTTAGGCACAGTATTAGGGCTTCAGGTAGGGTAAGAGGCAGGACATTAACTACGCACTAGGGATAAAGTCAGGAACGGAGCAAGGGACACTTTGAAGGCCTTAGTAATTGAGAGCACCTGGGCCTTCTTTAGGACCAGTATCACGGCCTTTGTTAGGGACAGTGTCAGGGCAACACCTAGGAGGAGTATAAGGGCCTCTGTAGGATCAGCATCAGGGACTGGGGATGGGAATGGGGATGGGGACGGGGACGGGGATGGGGATGGGGATCGGATAGGGGAGGGCTAGGGCTAGGGTTAGGGCTAGAGCCTTAGTTAGGAGTAGTGTCAAGGCCTTAGTTAGGGTCACTGTCAGGGCCTTAGTTAGGGTTAGCATCACAGCCTTTGTTAGGTATAATGTCAGAGCTTGAGTTAGAAGTAGTGTCAGGGCCTTAGTGAGGGACAGTGTCAGGTCCTTTGTAAGGACGAGCGTTAGAGCTTTCTTATGTATAATGGCAGGGCCAGAGTTAGGAGGAGAGTCAGGCAATTAGTCAGGGACACTGTCAGGGACTTAGTTAGGGACAGTATCACGGCCTGAGTTAGTAGTAGTGTCAAGGCCTTAGATGAGGACAGTGTCAGGGCAAGGATTAGGAGGAGCATAAAAGCCTCTGTAGGAGCTGGGGCAGGAGCTGGGACTGGGGCTGAGGCTGGGGCTAGGGCTAGGGCTGGGGCTAGGACTAGGGGCTTACTTAGGAATAGTGTCAAGGCCTTAGTCAGGGTCAACGTCAGGGCCTTAGTCAGGGTTAGCATCAGAGCCTTTCCTTAGGTATACTGTCAGGGCCTGAGTTAGAAGTAGTGTCAGGGCCTTAGTGAGGGACAGTGTCAGGGCCTTGGTTAGGACGAGTGTCAGAGCCTCTGTCATATATAATTGAAGGGCCAGAGTTAGGAAGAGAGTACCGCCCTTACCTAGGGACACTATCAGTGCCTTAGTTAGGGACAGTATCACAGCCTTGGGGCTAAATTCAGGGCCTGAGTTAAGCATAGCATCAGGGCTTTAGTTGCCATAAGAGGCTCGACTTTAGCTAAAGACAGCGATAAGTTAAGATCTAGGTATGCTGTCAGGACATGACCCAGGTATAGTGTCAACACATTAGTTACTGAGAATATCGGGGCCTTCTTTAGAACCAGTGTCAGGGCTTCAGGTACGAACAGCGTCACAGCCTGACGTAGGGAGAGCGACAGGGCCCGAGTGAGGCCTAGCATCAGGTCCTTAGCTGGGGACACTGTCAGGGTATGACTCGGGAGCAGCATCAGGGCCTCTGTAGGATCAGCATTACGGTCTTAGTTAAAGACATGATCAGGGCCTCAGTTAGGTGGAGTGTCAAGGCCTCGGTTACGGATAGCTTCAGGGCCTGTGTTAGGGACAGCCTCACGGCTTTATTTAGGGCCAGCATCAGGGCTCACGTAGGGTTAGTGTCAGGACCTTGGTTCGAGATGGGTCAGTATATTAGCTCAGGATAGTGTTAGGCCTTTAGTTATTGCCGGCAGCAGGGCCTGCATGAGGGACACCTTCCAGGCCTTACTTACAAACAGTGTCAGGGCCTTAGTGATGACTAGTGAGGGCCTTAGTTAGGGACAGTATTAGGGCTTCAGGTAGGGTAAGAGGCAGGACATTAACTACGCACTAGGGATAAAGTCAGGAATGGAATGAGGGACACTTTGAACACCTTAGTTATCGAGAACACCTGGGACTTCTTTAGGACCAGTATCACGGCCTTTGGTAGGGACAGTGTCATGGCAAGGCCTAGGAGGAGCATAAGGGCTTCCGTAGGATCAGAATCAGGGACTGGGGATGGGAATGGTGACGGGGATGGGGATGGGGAAGGGGATGGGAATGGGGACGGGGATGGGGATTTGGTAGGGAGGGCTAGGGCTAGGGTTAGGGCTAGGGCCTTAGGTAGGAATAGTGTCAAGGCCTTAGTTAGGGTCAGTGTCAGGGCCCTAGTTAGGGTTAGCATCAGAGCCTTTGTTAGGTATAATGTCAGAGCTTGAGTTAGAAGTAGTGTCAGGGCCTTAGTGAGGGACAGTGTCAGGTCCTTGGTAAGGACGAGCGTAAGAGCCTTTGTTATGTATAATGGCAGGGCCAGAGTTAGAAGGAGACTCAGGCAATTAGTCAGGGACACTGTCAGGGACTTAGTTAGGGACAGTATCACGGCCTCAGTTAGTAGTAGTGTCAAGGCCTTAGTTAAGGACAGTGTCAGGGCAAGGACTAGGAGGAGCATAAAGGCCAATGTACGAGCTGAGGCAGGAGCTGGGACAGGGGCTGGGGCTGGGGCTAGGGATAGGGCTAGGTCTAGGGCTAGGGCCTTAATTAGGAATATTGTCAAGGCCTTAGTCAGGGTCAATGTCAAGGCCTTAGTTAGGGTTAGCATCAGAGCCTTCGTTAGGTATAATGTCACGGACTGAGTTAGAAGTAGTGTCAGGGTCTTAGTGAGGGACAGTGTCAGGTCCTTGGTAAGGACGAGCGTAAGAGCCTTTGTTATGTATAATGGCAGGGCCACAGTTAGGAGGAGAGTCAGGCAATTAGTCAGGGACACTGTCAGGGACTTAGTTAGGGACAGTATCACGGCCTCAGTTAGTAGTAGTGTCAAGGCCTTAGTTAAGGACAGTGTCAGGGCAAGGACTAGGAGGAGCATAAAGGACAATGTACGAGCAGAGGCAGGAGCTGGGACAGGGGCTGGGGCTGGGGCTAGGGATAGGGCTAGGTCTAGGGCTAGGGACTTACTTAGGAATATTGTCAAGGCCTTAGTCAGGGTCAATGTCAGGGCCTTAGTTAGGGTTAGCATCAGAGCCTTCGTTAGGTATAATGTCACGGACTGAGTTAGAAGTAGTGTCAGGGCCTTAGTGAGGGACAGTGTCAGGTCCTTGGTAAGGACGAGCGTTAGAGCCTTTGTTATGTATAATGGCAGGGCCACAGTTAGGAGGAGAGTCAGGCAATTAGTCAGGGACACTGTGAGGGACTTACTTAGGGACAGTATCACGGCCTGAGTTAGCAGTAATGTCAAGCCCTTAGTTAAGGACAGTGGCAGCGCAAGGCCTATGAGGAGCATAAAGGGCTCTGTAGGAGCTCGAGCAGGAGCTGGGGCTGGGACTGGGGCTGGGTCTGGGGCTAGGGCTAGGGGCTTATGTAGGAATACTGTCAAGGCCTTACTTAGGGTCACTGTCAGGGCCTTAGTTAGGGTTAGCATCAGAGCCTTCGTTAGGTATGATGTCAGGGCCTGAATTAGAAGTAGTGTCAGGGCCTTAGTGAGGGACAGTGTCAGGGCCTTGGTTAGGACGAGCGTCAGAGCCTTTGTTATATATAATTGCAGGGCCAGAGTTAGGAAGACAGTACCGCCCTTACTTAGCGACAATATCAGTGCCTTAGATAGGGACAGTATCACGGCCTTAGGGCTAAATTCAGGGCCTGAGTTCAGCATAGCATCAGGGCTTTAGTTGCCATAAGAGGCTCGATTTTAGCTAAAGACAGGGATAAGTTATGATCTAGGTATACTGTCAGGACATGACCCAGGTATAGTGTCAACACATTAGTTACTGAGAATATCGGGGCCTCCTTTAGAACCAGTGCCAGGGTAACCTTCAGGTAGGGACAGCGTCACAGCCTGACGTAGGGAAAGCGACGGCGCCCGAGTGAGGCCTATCATCAGGTCCTTAGCTGGGGACACTGTCAGGGCATGACTCAGGAGCAGCATCAGGGCCTCTGTAGGATCAGCATTACGGTCTTAGTTAAAGACATGATCAGGGCCTCAGGTAGGTTGAGTGCCAAGGCCTCCGTTACGGATAGCTTCAGGGACTGTGTTAGGGACAGCCTCACGGCTTTATTTAGGGACAGCATCAGGGCTCACTTAGGGATAGTGTCAGGACCTTGGTTCGAGATGGGTCAGTATATTAGCTCAGGATAGTGTTAGGCCTTTAGTTATTGCCGGCAGCAGGGCCTGCATTAGGGACACCTTCCAGGCTTTACTTACAAACAGTGTCAGGGCCTTAGTTATGACTAGTGAGGGCCTTAGTTAGGGACAGTATTAGGGCTTCAGGTAGGGTAAGAGGCAGGACATTAACTACGCACTAGGGATAAAGTCAGGAACGGAGCAAGGGACACTTTAAGGCCTTAGTTATCGAGAGCACCTGGGCCTTCTTTAGGACCAGTATCTCGGCCTTTGCTGGGACACTGTCACGGCAAGACCTAGGAGGAGCATAAGGGCCTCTGTAGGATCAGCATCAGGGACTGGGGATGGGAATGGGGATGGGGATTGGGACGGGGATGGGGATGGGGATCGGGTAGGGGAGGGCTAGGGCTAGGGTTAGGGCTAGGGCCTTAGTGAGGAATAGTGTCAAGGTCTTAGTTAGGGTCATTGTCAGGGCTTTAGTTAGGGTTAGCATCACAGACTTTGTTAGGTATAATGTCACAGCTTGAATTAGAAGTAGTGTCAGGGCCTTAGTGAGGGACAGTGTCAGGTTCTTGGTAAGCACGAGCGTTACAGCCTATGTTATGTATAATGGCAGGGCCAGAGTTAGGAGGAGAGTCAGGCAATTAGTCAGGGACACTGTCAGGGACTTAGTTAGGGACAGTATCACGGCCTGAGTTAGTAGTAGTGTCAAGGCCTTAGTTAAGGACAGTGTCAGGGCAAGGACTAGGAGGAGCATAAAGGACAATGTACGAGCTGAGGCAGGAGCTGGGACACGGGCTGGGGCTGGGGCTAGGGATAGGGCTAGGTCTAGGGCTAGGGCCTTACTTAGGAATATTGTCAAAGCCTTAGTCAAGGTCAATGTCAGGGCCTTAGTTAGAGTTAGCATCAGAGCCTTCGTTAGGTATGATGTCAGAGCCTGAGTTAGACGTAGTGTCAGGGCCTTAGTGAGGGACAGTGTCAGGGCCTTGGTTAGGACGAGCGTCAGAGCCTTTGTTATATATAATTGCAGGGCGAGAGTTAGGAAGACAGTACCGCCCTTACTTACGGACAATATCAGTGCCTTAGTTAGGGACAGTATCACGGCCCTGGGGCTAAATTCAGGGCCTGAGTTAAGCATAGCATCAGGGCTTTAGTTGCCATAAGAGGCTCGACTTTAGCTAAAGACAGGGATAAGTTATGATCTAGGTATACTGTCAGGACATGACCCAGGTATAGTGTCAACACCTTAGTTACTGAGAATATCGGGGCCTTCTTTAGAACCAGTGTCAGGGTACCCTTCAGGTAGGGACAGCATCACAGCCTGACGTAGGGAAAGCGACGGCGCCCGAGTGAGGCCTATCATCAGGTCCTTAGCTGGGGACACTGTCAGGGCATGACTCAGGAGCAGCATCAGGGCCTCTGTAGGATCAGCATTACGGTCTTAGTTAAACACATGATCAGGGCCTCAGTTAGGTGGAGTGTCAAGGCCTCCGTTACGGATAGCTTCAGGGCCTGTGTTAGGGACAGCCTCACGGCTTTATTTAGGGCCAGCATCAGGGCTCACTTAGGGATAGTGTCAGGACCTTGGTTCGAGATGGCTCAGTATATTAGCTCAGGATAGTGTTAGGCCTTTAGTTATTGCCGGCAGCAAGGCCTGCATTAGGGACACCTTCCAGGCCTTACTTACAAACAGTGTCAGGGCCTTAGTGATGACTAGTCAGGGCCTCAGTTAGGGACAGCATTAGGGCTTCAGGTAGGGTAAGAGGCAGGACATTAACTACGCACTAGGGATAAAGTCAGGAATGGAATGAGGGACACTTTGAACACCTTAGTTATCGAGAACACCTGGGCCTTCTTTAGGACCAGTATCACAGCCTTTGGTAGGGACAGTGTCAGGGCAAGGCCTAGGAGGAGCATAAGGGCTTCTGTAGGATCAGAATCAGGGACTGGGGATGGGAATGGTGACGGGGATGGGGATGGGGAAGGGGATGGGAATGGGGACGGGGATGGGGATGGGGATGGGAATGGGGATGGGGATGGGGATGGGGATTGGGTAGGGACGGCTAGGGCTAGGGTTAGGGCTAGGGCCTTAGTTAGGAATAGTGTCAAGGCCTTAGTTAGGGTCAGTGTCATGGCCCTAGTTAGGGTTAGCATCAGAGCCTTTGTTAGGTATAATGTCAGAGCTTGAGTTAGAAGTAGTGTCAGGGCCTTAGTGAGGGACAGTGTCAGGTCCTTGGTAAGGACGAGCGTAAGAGCCTTTGTTATGTATAATGGCAGGGCCAGAGTTAGGAGGAGAGTCAGGCAATTAGTCAGGAACACTGTCAGGGACTTAGTTAGGGACAGTATCACGGCCTCAGTTAGTAGTAGTGTCAAGGCCTTAGTTAAGGACAGTGTCACGGCAAGGACTAGGAGGAGCATAAAGGGCTCTGTAGGAGCTGGCGCAGGAGCTGGGACTGGAGATGGGGCTGGGGATGCGGCTGGCGCTAGGGCTAGGGCTAGGGGCTTACTTAGGAATAGTGTCAAGGCCTTAGTTAGGGTCACTGTCAGAGCCTTAGTTAGGGTTAGCAACAGAGCCTTCGTTAGGTATAATAATGTCACGGCCTGAGTTAGAAGTAGTGTCAGGGCCTTAGTGAGGGACAGTGTCAGGGCCTTTGTTAGGACGAACGTCAGAGCCTTTTTATATATAATTGCAGGGCTAGAGTTAGGAAGAGAGTACTGCCCTTACTTACGGACAATATCAGTGCCTTAGTTAGGGACAGTATCACGGCCTTGGGGCTAAATTCAGGGCCTGAGTTAAGCATAGCATCAGGGCTTTAGTTGCCATAAGAGGCTCGACTTTAGCTAAACACAGGGATAAGTTATGATCTAGGTATACTGTCAGGACATGACCCAGGTATAGTGTCAACACATTAGTTACTGAGAATATCGAGGCCTTGTTTAGAACCAGTGTCAGGGCTTCAGGTAGGGACAGCATCACAGCCTGACGTAGGGAGAGCGACAGGGCCCGAGTGAGGCCTAGCATCAGGTCCTTAGCTGGGGACACTGTCAGGGTATGACTCGGGAGCAGCATCAGGGCCTCTGTAGGATCAGCATTACGGTCTTAGTTAAAGACATGATCAGGGCCTCAGTTAGGTGGAGTGTCAAGGCGTCAGTTAAGAATAGCTTCAGGGCCCGTGTTAGGGACAGCCTCACGGCTTTATTTAGGGCCAGCATCAGTGCTCATTTAGGGATAGTGTCAGGACCTTGGTTCGAGATGGGTCAGTATATTAGCTCAGGATAGTGTTAGGCCTTTAGTTATTGTCGGCAGCAGGGCCTGCATGAGGGACACCTTCCAGGCCTTACTTACAAACAGTGTCAGGGCCTTAGTGATGACTACTGAGGGCCTTAGTTAGGCACAGTATTAGGGCTTCAGGTAGGGTAAGAGGCAGGACATTAACTACGCACTAGGGATAAAGTCAGGAACGGAGCAAGGGACACTTTGAAGGCCTTAGTTATCGGGATCACCTGGGCCTTCTTTAGGACCAGCATCACGGACTTTGGTAGGGACAGTGTCAGGGCAAGACCTAGGAGGAGCATAAGAGCCTCTGTAGGATCAGCATCAGGGACTGGGGATGGGGATGGGGATGGGGATGGAGATGGGGATGGGGATGGGGATGGGGATGGGGATGGGGATGGGGATGGGGATGGGGATGGGGATGGGGATGGGGACGGGGATTGGATAGGGGAGGGCTAGGGCTAGGGTTAGGGCTAGGGCTAGGGCCTTAGTTACGAATAGTGTCAAGGCCTTAGTTAGGGTCACTGTCAGGGCCTTAGTTAGGGTTAGCATCACAGCCTTTGTTAGGTATAATGTCAGAACTTGAGTTAGAAGTAGTGTCAGGGCCTTAGTGAGGGACAGTGCCAGGTCCTTTGTAAGGAAGAGCGTTAGAGCTTTCCTATGTAAAATGGCAGGGCCAGAGTTAGGAGGAGAGTCAGGCAATTAGTCAGGGACACTGTCAGGGACTTAGTTAGGGACAGTATCACGGCCTGAGTTAGTAGTAGTGTCAAGGCCTTAGTTGAGGACAGTGTCAGGGCAAGGATTAGGAGGAGCATAAAGGCCTCTGTAGGAGCTGGGGCAGGAGCTGGGACGGGGGCTGAGGCTAGGGCTAGGGCTAGGGATAGGACTAGGGGCTTACTTAGGAATAGTGTCAAGGCCTTAGTCAGGGTCAATGTCAGGGCCTTAGTCAGGGTTAGCATCAGAGCCTTTCCTTAGGTATAATGTCAGGGCCTGAGTTAGAAGTAGTGTCAGGGCCTTAGTGAGGGACAGTGTCAGGGCCTTGGTTAGGACGAGTGTCAGAGCCTTTTTATATATAATTGCAGGGCCAGAGTTAGGAAGAGAGTACTGCCCTTATTTACGGACAATATCAGTGCCTTAGTTAGGGACAGTATCACGGCCTTGGGGCTAAATTCAGGGCCTGAGTTAAGCATAGCATCAGGGCTTTAGTTGCCATAAGAGGCTCGACTTTAGCTAAAGACAGCGATAAGTTAAGATCTAGGTATACTGTCAGGACATGACCCAGGTATAGTGTCAACACATTAGATACTGAGAATATCGGGGCCTTGTTTAGAACCAGTGTCAGGGCTTCAGGTACGGAGGGCGTCACAGCCTGACGTAGGGAGAGCGACAGGGCCCGAGTGAGGCCTAGCATCAGGTCCTTAGCTGGGGACACTGTCAGGGCATGACTCGGGAGCAGCATCAGGGCCTCCGTAGGATCAGCATTACGGTCTTAGTTAAAGACATGATCAGGGCCTCAGTTAGGTGGAGTGTCAAGGCCTCCGTTACGGATAGCTTCAGGGCCTGTGTTAGGGACAGCCTCACGGCTTTATTTAGGGCCAGCATCAGGGCTGACTTAGGGTTAGTGTCAGGACCTTGGTTCGAGATGGGTCAGTATATTAGCTCAGGATAGTGTTAGGCCTTTAGTTATTGCTGGCAGCAGGGTCTGCATGAGGGACACCTTCCAGGCCTTACTTACAAACAGTGTCAGAGCCTTAGTGGTGACTAGTGAGGGCCTTAGTTAGGCACAGTATTAGGGCTTCAGGTAGGGTAAGAGGCAGGACATTAACTACGCACTAGGGATAAAGTCAGGAACGGAGCAAGGGACACTTTGAAGGCCTTAGTTATTGAGAGCACCTGGGCCTTCTTTAGGACCAGTATCACGGCCTTTGTTAGGGACAGTGTCAGGGCAACACCTAGGAGGAGTATAAGGTCCTCTGTAGGATCAGCATCAGGGACTGGGGATGGGAATGGGGATGGGGACGGGGACGGGGATGGGGATGGGGTTGGGGATCGGATAGGGGAGGGCTAGGGCTAGGGTTAGGGCTAGAGCCTTAGTTAGGAATAGTGTCAAGGCCTTAGTTAGGGTCACTGTCAGGGCCTTAGTTAGGGTTAGCATCAGAGCCTTTGTTAGGTATAATGTCACAGCTTTAGTTAGAAGTAGTGTCAGGGCCTTAGTGAGGGACAGTGTCAGGTCCTTTGTAAGGACGAGCGTTAGAGCTTTCTTATGTATAATGGCAGGGCCAGAGTTAGGAGGAGAGTCAGGCAATTAGTCAGGGACACTGTCAGGGACTTAGTTAGGGACAGTATCACGGCCTGAGTTAGTAGTAGTGTCAAGGCCTTAGATGAGGACAGTGTCAGGGCAAGGATTAGGAGGAGCATAAAAGCCTCTGTAGGAGCTGGGGCAGGAGCTGGGACTGGGGCTGAGGCTGGGGCTAGGGCTAGGGCTGGGGCTAGGACTAGGGGCTTACTTAGGAATAGTGTCAAGGCCTTAGTCAGGGTCAACGTCAGGGCCTTAGTCAGGGTTAGCATCAGAGCCTTTCCTTAGGTATAATGTCAGGACCTGAGTTAGAAGTAGTGTCAGGGCCTTAGTGAGGGACAGTGTCAGGGCCTTGGTTAGGACGAGCGTCAGAGCCTCTGTCATATATAATTGCAGGGCCAGAGTTAGGAAGAGAGTACCGCCCTTACCTAGGGACACTATCAGTGCCTTAGTTAGGGACAGTATCACAGCCTTGGGGCTAAATTCAGGGCCTGAGTTAAGCATAGCATCAGGGCTTTAGTTGCCATAAGAGGCTCGACTTTAGCTAAAGACAGCGATAAGTTAAGATCTAGGTATGCTGTCAGGACATGACCCAGGTATAGTGTCAACACATTAGTTACTGAGAATATCGGGGCCTTCTTTAGAACCAGTGTCAGGGCTTCAGGTACGAACAGCGTCACAGCCTGACGTAGGGAGAGCGACAGGGCCCGAGTGAGGCCTAGCATCAGGTCCTTAGCTGGGGACACTGTCAGGGTATGACTCGGGAGCAGCATCAGGGCCTCTGTAGGATCAGCATTACGGTCTTAGTTAAAGACATGATCAGGGCCTCAGTTAGGTGGAGTGTCAAGGCCTCCGTTACGGATAGCTTCAGGGCCTGTGTTAGGGACAGCCTCACGGCTTTATTTAGGGCCAGCATCAGGGCTGACTTAGGGTTAGTGTCAGGACCTTGGTTCGAGATGGGTCAGTATATTAGCTCAGGATAGTGTTAGGCCTTTAGTTATTGCCGGCAGCAGGGCCTGCATGAGGGACACCTTCCAGGCCTTACTTACAAACAGTGTCAGGGCCTTAGTGATGACTAGTGAGGGCCTTAGTTACGGACAGTATTAGGGCTTCAGGTAGGGTAAGAGGCAGGACATTAACTACACACTAGGGATAAAGTCAGGAATGGAATGAGGGACACTTTGAACACCTTAGTTATCGAGAACACCTGGGCCTTCTTTAGGACCAGTATCACAGACTTTGGTAGGGACAGTGTCAGGGCAAGGCCGAGGAGGAGCATAAGGGCTTCTGTAGGATCAGCATCAGGGACTCGGGATGTGGATGGGGACGGGGATGGGGATGGGGATCGGGTAGGGGAGGGCTAGGGCTAGGGTTAGGGCTAGGGCCTTAGTTAGGAATAGTGTCAAGGCCTTAGTCATGGTCACTGTCAGGGCCTTAGTTAGGGTTAGCATCAGAGCCTTCGTTAGGTATAATGTCAGGGCCTGAGTTAGAAGTAGTGTCAGGGCCTTACTGAGGAACAGTGTCAGGGCCTTGGTTAGGACGAGTGTCAGAGCCTTTGTTATATATGATTGCAGGGCCAGAGTTAGGAAGAGTACCGCCCTTACTTAGGGACAATATCAGTGCCTTAGCTAGGGACAGTATCACGGCCTTGGGGCTAAATTCAGGGCCTGAGTTAAGCATAGCATCAGGGCTTTAGTTGCCATAAGAGGCTCGACTTTAGCTAAAGACAGCGATAAGTTAAGATCTAGGTATACTGTCAGGACATGACCCAGGTATAGTGTCAACACATTAGTTACTGAGAATATCGGGGCCTTCTTTAGAACCACTGTCAGGGCTTCAGGTAGGGACAGCGTCAGAGCCTGACGTAGGGAGAGCGACAGGGCCCGAGTGAGGCCTAGCATCAGGTCCTTAGCTGGGGACACTGTCAGGACATGGCTCGGGAGCAGCATCAGAGCCTTCATAGGATCAGCATTACGGTCTTAGTTAAAGACATGATCAGGGCCTCAGTTAGGTGGAGTGTCAAGGCCTCCGTTACGGATAGCTTCAGGGCCTGTGTTAGGGACAGCCTCACAGCTTTATTTAGGGCCAGCATCAGGGCTCACGTAGGGTTAGTGTCAGGACCTTGGTTCGAGATGGGTCAGTATATTAGCTCAGGATAGTGTTAGGCCTTTAGTTATTGTCGGCAGCAGGGCCTGCATGAGGGACACCTTCCAGGCCTTACTTACAAACAGTGTCAGGGCCTTCGTGATGACAAGTGAGGGCCTTAGTTAGGCACAGTATTAGGCCTTCAGGTAGGGTAAGAGGCAGGACATTAACTACGCACTAGGGATAAAGTCAGGAATGGAATGAGGGACACTTTGAACACCTTAGTTATCGAGAACACCTGGGCCTTCTTTAGGAGCAGTATCACGGCCTTTGGTAGGGACAGTGTCAGGGCAAGGCCTAGGAGGAGCATAAGGCCTTCTGTAGGATCAGCATCAGGGACTGGGGATGGGGATGGGGACGGGGATGGGGATGGGGATGGGGATTGGGTAGGGAGGGCTAGGGCTAGGGTTAGGGCTAGGGCCTTAGTTAGGAATAGTGTCAAGGCCTTAGTTAGGGTCAGTGTCAGGGCCCTAGTTAGGGTTAGCATCAGAGCCTTTGTTAGGTATAATGTCAGAGCTTGAGTTAGAAGTAGTGTCAGGGCCTTAGTGAGGGACAGTGTCAGGTCCTTGGTAAGGACGAGCGTTAGAGCTTTTGTTATGTATAATGGCAGGGCCAGAGTTAGGAGGAGAGTCAGGCAATTAGTCAGGGACACTGTCAGGGACTTAGTTAGGGACAGTATCACGGCCTGAGTTAGTAGTAGTGTCAAGGCCTTAGTTAAGGACAGTGTCAGGGCAAGGACTAGGAGGAGCATAAAGGCCAATGTAGGAGTTGAGGCAGGAGCTGGGACAGGGGCTGGGGCTAGGGTTAGGGCTAGGGCTAGGGCCTTACTTAGGAATATTGTCACAGCCTTAGTCAGGGTCAATGTCAGGGCCTTAGTTAGGGTTAGCATCAGAGCATTCGTTAGGTATAATGTCACGGCCTGAGTTAGAAGTAGTGTCAGGGCCTTAGTGAGGGACAGTGTCAGGTCCTTGGTAAGGACGAGCGTTAGAGCCTTTGTTATAAATAATGGCAGGGCCAGAGTTAGGAGGAGAGTCAGGCAATTAGTCAGGGACACTCTCAGGGTCTTAGATAGGGACAGTATCACGGCCTGAGTTAGTAGTAGTGTCAAGCCCTTAGTTAAGGACAGTGTCAGGGCAAGGCCTATGAGGAGCATAAAGGGCTCTGTAGGAGCTCGAGCAGGAGCTGGGACTGGAGCTGGGGCTGGGGCTAGGGCTAGGGGCTTACTTAGGAAAAGTGTCAAGGCCTTAGTTAGGGTAACTGTCAGGGCCTTAGTCAGGGTTAGCATCAGAGCCTTCGTTAGGTATAATGTCACGGCCTCAGTTAGAAGTAGTGTCAGGGCCTTAGTGAGGGACAGTGTCAGGGCCTTGGTTAGGACGAGCGTCAGAGCCTTTGTTATATATAATTGCAGGGCCAGAGTTAGGAAGAGAGTACCGCCCTTACTTAGCGACAATATCAGTGCCTTAGTTAGGGACAGTATCACGGCCTTGGGGCTAAATTCAGGGCCTGAGTTCAGCATAGCATCAGGGCTTTAGTTGCCATAAGAGGCTCGACTTTAGCTAAAGACAGGGATAAGTTATGATCTAGGTATACTGTCAGGACATGACCCAGGTATAGTGTCAACACCTTAGTTACTGAGAATATCGGGGCCTTCTTTAGAACCAGTGTCAGGGTACCCTTCAGGTAGGGACAGCGTCACAGCCTGATGTAGGGAAAGTGACGGGGCCCGAGTGAGGCCTATCATCAGGTCCTCAGCTGGGGACACTGTCAGGGCATGACTCAGGAGCAGCATCAGGGCCTCTGTAGGATCAGCATTACGGTCTTAGTTAAAGACATGATCAGGGCCTCAGTTAGGTGGAGTGTCAAGGCCTCCGTTACGGATAGCTTCAGGGCCTGTGTTAGGGACAGCCTCACGGCTTTATTCAGGGCCAGCATCAGGGCTGACTTAGGGTTAGTGTCAGGACCTTGGTTTGAGATGGGTCAGTGTATTAGCTCAGGATAGTGTTAGGCCTTTAGTTATTGCTGGCGGCACGGGCTGCATTAGGGACACCTTCCAGGCCTTACTTACAAACAGTGTCAGAGCCTTAGTGATGACTAGTGAGGGCCTTAGTTAGGCACAGTATTAGGGCTTCAGGTAGGGTAAGAGGCAGGACATTAACTACGCACTAGGGATAAAGTCAGGAACGGAGCAAGGGACACTTTGAAGGCCTTAGTTATTGAGAGCACCTGGGCCTTCTTTAGGACTAGTATCACGGCCTTTGTTAGGGACAGTGTCAGGGCAACACCTAGGAGGAGTATAAGGTCCTCTGTAGGATCAGCATCAGGGACTGGGGATGGGAATGGGGATGGGGACGGGGACGGGGATGGGGATGGGGATCGGATAGGGGAGGGCTAGGGCTAGGGTTAGGGCTAGAGCCTTAGTTAGGAATAGTGTCAAGGCCTTAGTTAGGGTCACTGTCAGGGCCTTAGTTAGGGTTAGCATCAGAGCCTTTGTTAGGTATAATGTCACAGCTTTAGTTAGAAGTAGTGTCAGGGCCTTAGTGAGGGACAGTGTCAGGTCCTTTGTAAGGACGAGTGTTAGAGCTTTCTTATGTATAATGGCAGGGCCAGAGTTAGGAGGAGAGTCAGGCAATTAGTCAGGGACACTGTCAGGGACTTAGTTAGGGACAGTATCATGGCCTGAGTTATTAGTAGTGTCAAGACCTTAGATGAGGACAGTGTCAGGGCAAGCATTAGGAGGAGCATAAAAGCCTCTGTAGGAGCTGGGGCAGGAGCTGGGACTGGGGCTGAGGCTGGGGCTAGGGCTAGGGCTGGGGCTAGGACTAGGGGCTTACTTAGGAATAGTGTCAAGGCCTTAGTCAGGGTCAACGTCAGGGCCTTAGTCAGGGTTAGCATCAGAGCCTTTCCTTAGGTATAATGTCAGGACCTGAGTTAGAAGTAGTGTCAGGGCCTTAGTGAGGGACAGTGTCAGGGCCTTGGTTAGGACGAGCGTCAGAGCCTCTGTCATATATAATTGCAAGGCCAGAGTTAGGAAGAGAGTACCGCCCTTACCTAGGGACACTATCAGTGCCTTAGTTAGGGACAGTATCACAGCCTTGGGGCTAAATTCAGGGCCTGAGTTAAGCATAGCATCAGGGCTTTAGTTGCCATAAGAGGCTCGACTTTAGCTAAAGACAGCGATAAGTTAAGATCTAGGTATGCTGTCAGGACATGACCCAGGTATAGTGTCAACACATTAGTTACTGAGAATATCGGGGCCTTCTTTAGAACCAGTGTCAGGGCTTCAGGTACGAACAGCGTCACAGCCTGACGTAGGGAGAGCGACAGGGCCCGAGTGAGGCCTAGCATCAGGTCCTTAGCTGGGGACACTGTCAGGGTATGACTCGGGAGCAGCATCAGGGCCTCTGTAGGATCAGCATTACGGTCTTAGTTAAAGACATGATCAGGGCCTCAGTTAGGTGGAGTGTCAAGGCCTCCGTTACGGATAGCTTCAGGGCCTGTGTTAGGGACAGCCTCACGGCTTTATTTAGGGCCAGCATCAGGGCTGACTTAGGGTTAGTGTCAGGACCTTGGTTCGAGATGGGTCAGTATATTAGCTCAGGATAGTGTTAGGCCTTTAGTTATTGCCGGCAGCAGGGCCTGCATGAGGGACACCTTCCAGGCCTTACTTACAAACAGTGTCAGGGCCTTAGTGATGACTAGTGAGGGCCTTAGTTACGGACAGTATTAGGGCTTCAGGTAGGGTAAGAGGCAGGACATTAACTACACACTAGGGATAAAGTCAGGAATGGAATGAGGGACACTTTGAACACCTTAGTTATCGAGAACACCTGGGCCTTCTTTAGGACCAGTATCACAGACTTTGGTAGGGACAGTGTCAGGGCAAGGCCGAGGAGGAGCATAAGGGCTTCTGTAGGATCAGCATCAGGGACTCGGGATGTGGATGGGGACGGGGATGGGGATGGGGATGGGGATCGGGTAGGGGAGGGCTAGGGCTAGGGTTAGGGCTAGGGCCTTAGTTAGGAATAGTGTCAAGGCCTTAGTTAGGGTCAGTGTCAGGGCCCTAGTTAGGGTTAGCATCAGAGCCTTTGTTAGGTATAATGTCAGAGCTTGAGTTAGAAGTAGTGTCAGGGCCTTAGTGAGGGACAGTGTCAGGTCCTTGGTAAGGACGAGCGTTAGAGCTTTTGTTATGTATAATGGCAGGGCCAGAGTTAGGAGGAGAGTCAGGCAATTAGTCAGGGACACTGTCAGGGACTTAGTTAGGGACAGTATCACGGCCTGAGTTAGTAGTAGTGTCAAGGCCTTAGTTAAGGACAGTGTCAGGGCAAGGACTAGGAGGAGCATAAAGGCCAATGTAGGAGTTGAGGCAGGAGCTGGGACAGGGGCTGGGGCTAGGGCTAGGGCTAGGGCTAGGGCCTTACTTAGGAATATTGTCACAGCCTTAGTCAGGGTCAATGTCAGGGCCTTAGTTAGGGTTAGCATCAGAGCATTCGTTAGGTATAATGTCACGGCCTGAGTTAGAAGTAGTGTCAGGGCCTTAGTGAGGGACAGTGTCAGGTCCTTGGTAAGGACGAGCGTTAGAGCCTTTGTTATGTATAATGGCAGGGCCAGAGTTAGGAGGAGAGTCAGGCAATTAGTCAGGGACACTCTCAGGGTCTTAGATAGGGACAGTATCACGGCCTGAGTTAGAAGTAGTGTCAAGCCCTTAGTTAAGGACAGTGTCAGGGCAAGGCCTATGAGGAGCATAAAGGGCTCTGTAGGAGCTCGAGCAGGAGCTGGGACTGGAGCTGGGGCTGGGGCTAGGGCTAGGGGCTTACTTAGGAAAAGTGTCAAGGCCTTAGTTAGGGTAACTGTCAGGGCCTTAGTCAGGGTTAGCATCAGAGCCTTCGTTAGGTATAATGTCACGGCCTCAGTTAGAAGTAGTGTCAGGGCCTTAGTGAGGGACAGTGTCAGGGCCTTGGTTAGGACGAGCGTCAGAGCCTTTGTTATATATAATTGCAGGGCCAGAGTTAGGAAGAGAGTACCGCCCTTACTTAGCGACAATATCAGTGCCTTAGTTAGGGACAGTATCACGGCCTTGGGGCTAAATTCAGGGCCTGAGTTCAGCATAGCATCAGGGCTTTAGTTGCCATAAGAGGCTCGACTTTAGCTAAAGACAGGGATAAGTTATGATCTAGGTATACTGTCAGGACATGACCCAGGTATAGTGTCAACACCTTAGTTACTGAGAATATCGGGGCCTTCTTTAGAACCAGTGTCAGGGTACCCTTCAGGTAGGGACAGCGTCACAGCCTGATGTAGGGAAAGTGACGGGGCCCGAGTGAGGCCTATCATCAGGTCCTCAGCTGGGGACACTGTCAGGGCATGACTCAGGAGCAGCATCAGGGCCTCTGTAGGATCAGCATTACGGTCTTAGTTAAAGACATGATCAGGGCCTCAGTTAGGTGGAGTGTCAAGGCCTCCGTTACGGATAGCTTCAGGGCCTGTGTTAGGGACAGCCTCACGGCTTTATTCAGGGCCAGCATCAGGGCTGACTTAGGGTTAGTGTCAGGACCTTGGTTTGAGATGGGTCAGTGTATTAGCTCAGGATAGTGTTAGGCCTTTAGTTATTGCTGGCGGCACGGGCTGCATTAGGGACACCTTCCAGGCCTTACTTACAAACAGTGTCAGAGCCTTAGTGATGACTAGTGAGGGCCTTAGTTAGGCACAGTATTAGGGCTTCAGGTAGGGTAAGAGGCAGGACATTAACTACGCACTAGGGATAAAGTCAGGAACGGAGCAAGGGACACTTTGAAGGCCTTAGTTATTGAGAGCACCTGGGCCTTCTTTAGGACTAGTATCACGGCCTTTGTTAGGGACAGTGTCAGGGCAACACCTAGGAGGAGTATAAGGTCCTCTGTAGGATCAGCATCAGGGACTGGGGATGGGAATGGGGATGGGGACGGGGACGGGGATGGGGATGGGGATCGGATAGGGGAGGGCTAGGGCTAGGGTTAGGGCTAGAGCCTTAGTTAGGAATAGTGTCAAGGCCTTAGTTAGGGTCACTGTCAGGGCCTTAGTTAGGGTTAGCATCAGAGCCTTTGTTAGGTATAATGTCACAGCTTTAGTTAGAAGTAGTGTCAGGGCCTTAGTGAGGGACAGTGTCAGGTCCTTTGTAAGGACGAGTGTTAGAGCTTTCTTATGTATAATGGCAGGGCCAGAGTTAGGAGGAGAGTCAGGCAATTAGTCAGGGACACTGTCAGGGACTTAGTTAGGGACAGTATCATGGCCTGAGTTATTAGTAGTGTCAAGACCTTAGATGAGGACAGTGTCAGGGCAAGCATTAGGAGGAGCATAAAAGCCTCTGTAGGAGCTGGGGCAGGAGCTGGGACTGGGGCTGAGGCTGGGGCTAGGGCTAGGGCTGGGGCTAGGACTAGGGGCTTACTTAGGAATAGTGTCAAGGCCTTAGTCAGGGTCAACGTCAGGGCCTTAGTCAGGGTTAGCATCAGAGCCTTTCCTTAGGTATAATGTCAGGACCTGAGTTAGAAGTAGTGTCAGGGCCTTAGTGAGGGACAGTGTCAGGGCCTTGGTTAGGACGAGCGTCAGAGCCTCTGTCATATATAATTGCAAGGCCAGAGTTAGGAAGAGAGTACCGCCCTTACCTAGGGACACTATCAGTGCCTTAGTTAGGGACAGTATCACAGCCTTGGGGCTAAATTCAGGGCCTGAGTTAAGCATAGCATCAGGGCTTTAGTTGCCATAAGAGGCTCGACTTTAGCTAAAGACAGCGATAAGTTAAGATCTAGGTATGCTGTCAGGACATGACCCAGGTATAGTGTCAACACATTAGTTACTGAGAATATCGGGGCCTTCTTTAGAACCAGTGTCAGGGCTTCAGGTACGAACAGCGTCACAGCCTGACGTAGGGAGAGCGACAGGGCCCGAGTGAGGCCTAGCATCAGGTCCTTAGCTGGGGACACTGTCAGGGTATGACTCGGGAGCAGCATCAGGGCCTCTGTAGGATCAGCATTACGGTCTTAGTTAAAGACATGATCAGGGCCTCAGTTAGGTGGAGTGTCAAGGCCTCCGTTACGGATAGCTTCAGGGCCTGTGTTAGGGACAGCCTCACGGCTTTATTTAGGGCCAGCATCAGGGCTGACTTAGGGTTAGTGTCAGGACCTTGGTTCGAGATGGGTCAGTATATTAGCTCAGGATAGTGTTAGGCCTTTAGTTATTGCCGGCAGCAGGGCCTGCATGAGGGACACCTTCCAGGCCTTACTTACAAACAGTGTCAGGGCCTTAGTGATGACTAGTGAGGGCCTTAGTTACGGACAGTATTAGGGCTTCAGGTAGGGTAAGAGGCAGGACATTAACTACACACTAGGGATAAAGTCAGGAATGGAATGAGGGACACTTTGAACACCTTAGTTATCGAGAACACCTGGGCCTTCTTTAGGACCAGTATCACAGACTTTGGTAGGGACAGTGTCAGGGCAAGGCCGAGGAGGAGCATAAGGGCTTCTGTAGGATCAGCATCAGGGACTCGGGATGTGGATGGGGACGGGGATGGGGATGGGGATGGGGATCGGGTAGGGGAGGGCTAGGGCTAGGGTTAGGGCTAGGGCCTTAGTTAGGAATAGTGTCAAGGCCTTAGTCATGGTCACTGTCAGGGCCTTAGTTAGGGTTAGCATCAGAGCCTTCGTTAGGTATAATGTCAGGGCCTGAGTTAGACGTAGTGTCAGGGCCTTACTGAGGAACAGTGTCAGGGCCTTGCTTAGGACGAGTGTCAGAGCCTTTGTTATATATGATTGCAGGGCAAGAGTTAGGAAGAGTACCGCCCTTACTTAGGGACAATATCAGTGCCTTAGTTAGGGACAGTATCACGGCCTTGGGGCTAAATTCAGGGCCTGAGTTAAGCATAGCATCAGGGCTTTAGTTGCCATAAGAGGCTCGACTTTAGCTAAAGACAGGGATAAGTTAAGATCTAGGTATACTGTCAGGACATGACCCAGGTATAGTGTCAACACATTAGTTACTGAGAATATCGGGGCCTTCTTTAGAACCAGTGTCAGGGCTTCAGCTAGGGACAGCGTCACAGCCTGACGTAGGAAGAGCGACAGGGCCCGAGTGAGGCTTAGCATCAGGTCCTTAGCTGGGGACACTGTCAGGGCATGACTCGGGAGCAGCATCAGGGCCTCCGTAGGATCAGCATTACGGTCTTAGTTAAAGACATGATCAGGGCCTCAGTTAGGTGGAGTGTCAAGGCCTCGGTTACGGATAGCTTCAGGGCCTGTGTTAGGGACAGCCTCGCGGCTTTATTTAGGGCCAGCATCAGGGCTGACTTAGGGTTAGTGTCAGGACCTTGGTTCGAGATGGGTCAGTATATTAGCTCAGGATAGTGTTAGGCCTTTAGTTATTCCCGGCAGCAGGGCCTGCAATAGGGACAGCTTCTAGGCTTTACTTACAAACAGTGTCAGGGCCTTAGTGATGACTAGTCAGGGCCTTAGTTAGGCACAGTATTAGGGCTTCAGGTAGGGTAAGAGGCAGGACATTAACTACGCACTAGGGATAAAGTCAGGAACGGAGCAAGGGACACTTTGAAGGCCTTAGTTATCGAGAGCACCTGGGCCTTCTTTAGGAGCAGTATCACGGCCTTTGGTAGGGACAGTGTCACGGCAAGACATAGGAGGAGCATAAAGGCCTCTGTAGGATCAGCATCAGGGACTGGGGATGGGAATGGGGATGGGGTTGGAGATGGGGATGGGGATGGGGACGGGGATGGGGATGGGGATCGGATAGGGGAGGGCTAGGGCTAGGGCCTTAGTTAGGAATAGTGTCAAGGCCTTAGTTAGGGTCATTGTCAGGGTCTCAGTTAGGGTTAGCATCACAGCCTTTGTTAGGTATAATGTCACAGCTTGAGTTAGAAGTAGTGTCAGGGCCTTAGTGAGGGACAGTGCCAGGTCCTTTGTAAGGACGAGCGTTAGAGCTTTGTTATGTATAATGGCAGGGCCAGAGTTAGGAGGAGAGTCAGGCAATTAGTCAGGGACATTGTCAGGGACTTAGTTAGGGACAGTATCACGGCCTGAGTTAGTAGTAGTGTCAAGGCCTTAGTTGAGGACAGTGTCAGGAAAAGGATTAGGAGGAGCATAAAGGCCTCTGTAGGAGCTGGGGCAGGAGCTGGGACTGGGGCTGAGGCTGGGGCTAGGGCTAGGGCTGGGGCTAGGACTAGGGGCTTACTTAGGAATAGTGTCAAGGCCTTAGTCAGGGTCAATGTCAGGGCCTTAGTCAGGGTTAGCATCAGAGCCTTTCCTTAGGTATAATGTCAGGGCCTGAGTTAGAAGTAGTGTCAGGGCCTTAGTGAGGGACAGTGTCAGGGCCTTGGTTAGGATGAGCGTCAGGGCCTTTGTTATATATAATTGCAGGGCCAGACTTAGGAAGAGAGTACCGCCCTTACTTAGGGACAATATCAGTGCCTTAGTTAGGGACAGTATCACGGCCTTAGGGCTAAATTCAGGGCCTGAGTTAAGCATAGCATCAGGGCTTTACTTGCCATAAGAGTATCGACTTTACTTAAGACAGAGGTAAGTTAAGATCTAGGTATACTGTCAGGACATGACCCAGGTATAGTGTCAACACATTAGTTACTGAGAATATCGGGGCCTTGTTTAGAACCAGTGTCAGGGCTTCAGGTAGGAACACCGTCACAGCCTGACGTAGGGAGAGCGACAGGGCCCGAGTGAGGCCTACCATCAGGTCCTTAGCTGGGGACACTGTCAGGGCATGACTCGGGAGCAGCATCAGGGCCTCCGTAGGATCAGCATTACGGTCTTAGTTAAAGACATGATCAGGGCCTCAGTTAGGTGGAGTGTCAAGGCCTCCGTTACGGATAGCTTCAGGGCCTGTGTTAGGGACAGCCTCACGGCTTTATTCAGGGCCAGCATCAGGGCTGACTTAGGGTTAGTGTCAGGACCTTGGTTCGAGATGGGTCAGTATATTAGCTCAGGATAGTGTTAGGCCTTTAGTTATTGCTGGCGGCACGGGCTGCATTAGGGACACCTTCCAGGCCTTACTTACAAACAGTGTGAGGGCCGTAGTGATGACTAGTCAGGGCCTTAGTTAGGGACAGTATTAGGGCTTCAGGTAGGGTAAGAGGCAGGACATTAACTACGCACTAGGGATAAAGTCAGGAACGGAGCAAGGGACACTTTGAAGGCCTTAGTTATCGAGACCACCTGGGCCTTCTTTAGGACCAGTATCACGGCCTTTGGTAGGGACAGTGTCAGGGCAAGACCTAGGAGGAGCATAAGGGCCTCTGTAGGATCAGCATCAGGGACTGGGGATGGGAATGGGGATGGGGATGGGGACGGGGATGGGGATGGGGATTGGGTAGGGAGGGCTAGGGCTAGGGTTAGGGCTAGGGCCTTAGTTAGGAATAGTGTCAAGGCCTTAGTTAGGGTCAGTGTCAGGGCCCTAGTTAGGGTTAGCATCAGAGCCTTTGTTAGGTATAATGTCACAGCTTGAGTTAGAAGTAGTGTCAGGGCCTTAGTGAGGGACAGTGTCAGGTCCTTGGTAAGGACGAGCGTAAGAGCCTTTGTTATGTATAATGGCAGGGCCAGAGTTAGGAGGAGAGTCAGGCAATTAGTCAGGGACACTGTCAGGGACTTAGTTAGGGACAGTATCAAGGTCTCAGTTAGTAGTAGTGTCAAGGCCTTAGTTAAGGACAGTGTCAGGGCAAGGACTAGGAGGAGCATAAAGGGCTCTGTAGGAGCTCGAGCAGGAGCTGGGACTGGGACTGGGACTGGGGCTGGGGCTGCGGCTAGGGCTAGGGGCTTACTTAGGAATAGTGTCAAGGCCTTAGTTAGGGTCACTGTCAGGGCCTTAGTTAGGGTTAGCATCAGAGCCTTCGTTAGGCATAATGTCAGGGCCTGAGTTAGAAGTAGTGTCAGGGCCTTAGTGAGGGACAGTGTCAGGGCCTTGGTTAGGACGAGTGTCACAGCCTTTGTTATATATAATTGCAGGGCCAGAGTTAGGAAGAGAGTACTGCCCTTACTTAGGGACAATATCAGTGCCTTAGTTAGGGACAGTATCACGGCCTTGAGGCTAAATTCAGGGCCTGAGCTAAGCATAGCATCAGGGCGTTAGTTGCCATAAGAGGCTCGATTTTAGCTAAAGAGAGGGATAAGTTATGATCTAGGTATACTGTCAGGACATGACCCAGGTATAGTGTCAACACATTCGTTACTGAGAATACCGGGGCCTTATTTAGAACCAGTGTCAGGGCTTCAGGTAGGAACAGCGTCACAGCCTGACATAGGGAGAGCGACAGGACCCGAGTGAGGCCTAGCATCAGGTCCTTAGCTGGGGACACTGTCAGGGCATGACTCAGGAGCAGCATCAGGGCCTCTGTAGGATCAGCATTACGGTCTTAGTTAAAGACATGATCAGGGCCTCAGTTAGGTGGAGTGTCAAGGCCTCCGTTACGGATAGCTTCAGGGCCTGTGTTAGGGACAGCCTCACGGCTTTATTTAGGGCCAGCATCAGGGCTCACTTAAGGATAGTGTCAGGACCTTGGTTCGAGATGGGTCAGTATATTAGCTCAGGATAGTGTTAGGCCTTTAGTTATTGCCGGCAGCAGGGCCTGCATTAGGGACAGCTTTCTGGCCTTACTTACAAACAGTGTCAGGACCTTAGTGATGACAAGTGAGGGCCTTAGTTAGGCACAGTATTAGGGCTTCAGGTAGGGTAAGAGGCAGGACATTAACTACGCACTAGGGATAAAGTCAGGAACGGAGCAAGGGACACTTTGAAGGCCTTAGTTATCGAGAGCACCTGGGCCTTCTTTAGGACCAGTATCACGGCCTGTGGTAGGGACAGTGTCAGGGCATGACCTAGGAGGAGCATAAGGGCCTCTGTAGGATCAGCATCAGGGACTGCGGATGGGGATGGGGATAGGGATAGGGATGGGGATGGGGATGGGGATCGGGGTTGGAGAGGGCTAGGGCTAGGGTTAGGTCTAGGGTCTTAGTGAGGAATGATGTCAAGGTCTTAGTTAGGGTCATTGTCAGGGCCTTAGTTAGGGTGAGCAACACAGCCTTTGTTAGGTATAATGTCACAGCTTGAGTTAGAAGTAGTGTCAGGGCCTTAGAGAGGGACAGTGTCAGGTCCTTGGTAAGGACAGGCGTTAGAGCCTTTGTTATGTATAATGGCAGGGCCAGAGTTAGGAGTAGAGTCAGGAAATTAGTCAGGGACACTGTAAAGGACTTAGTTAGGGACAGTATCACGGCCTGAGTTAGTAGCAGTGTCAAGGCCTTAGTTAAGGACAGTGTCAGGGCAAGGACTAGGAGGAGCATTAAGGCCTCTGTAGGAGCTGGGGCAGGAGCTGGGACTGGGACTGGGGCTGGGGCTGGGGCTAGGGCTAGGGCTAGGCGCTTACGTAGGAATAGTGTCAAGGCCTTAGTCAGGGTCACTGTCAGGGCATTAGTTAGGGTTAGGATCAGAGCCTTTGTTAGGTATAATGTCAGGGCCTGAGTTAGAAGTAGTGTCAGGGACTTAATGAGGGACAGTGTCAGGGCCTTGGTTAGGACGAGCGTCAGAGCCTTTGTTATATATAATTGCAGGGCCAGACTTAGGAAGAGAGTACCGCCCTTACTTACGGACAATATCAGTGCCTTAGTTAGGGACAGTATCACGGCCTTGGGGCTAAATTCAGGGCCTGAGTTAAGCATAGCATCAGGGCTTTAGTTGCCATAAGAGGCTCGACTTTAGTTAAGACAGGGATAAGTTATGATCTAGGTATACTCTCAGGACATGACCCAGGTATAGTGTCAACACATTAGTTACTGAGAATATCGGGGCCTTGTTTAGAACCAGTGTCAGGGCTTCAGGTAGGAACACCGTCACAGCCTGATGTAGGGAGAGCGACAGGACCCGAGTGAGGCCTAGCATCAGGTCCTTAGCTGGGGACACTGTCAGGGCATGACTCGGGAGCAGCATCAGGGCCTCTGTAGATTCAGCATTACGGTCTTAGTTAAAGACATGATCAGGGCCTCAGTTACGTGGAGTGTCAAGGCCTCAGTTACGGATAGCTTCAGAGACTGTGTTAGGGACAGCCTCACGGCTTTATTTAGGGCCAGCATCAGGGCTCACTTAGGGATAGTGTCAGGACCTTGGTTCGAGATGGGTCAGTATATTAGCTCAGGATAGTGTTAGACCTTTAGTTATTGCCGGCAGCAGGGCCTGCATTAGGGACACCTTCCAGGCCTTACTTACAAACAGTGTCAGGGCTTTAGTGATGACTAGTCAGGGCCTTAGTTAGGGACAGTATTAGGGCTTCAGGTAGGGTAAGAGGCAGGACATTAACTACGCACTAGGGATAAAGTCAGGAACGGAGCAAGGGACACTTTGAAGGCCTTAGTTATCGAGAGCACCTGGGCCTTCTTTAGGACCAGTATCACGGCCTTTGGTAGGGACAGTGTCACGGCAAGACCTAGGAGGAGCATAAGGGCCTCTGTAGGATCAGCATCAGGGACTGGGGATGGGGATGGGGATGGGGATCGGGTAGGGGAGGGGGAGGGCTAGGGTTAGGGCTAGGGCCTTAGGTAGGAATAGTGTCAAGGCCTTAGTTAGGGTCACTGTCAGGGCCTTAGTTAGGGTTAGCATCAGAGCCTTTGTTAGGTGTAATGTCAGAGCTTGAGTTAGAAGTAGTGTCAGGGCCTTAGTGAGGGACAGTGTCAGGTCCTTGGTAAGGACGAGCGTTAGAGCCTTTGTTATGTATAACGGCAGGCACACAGTTAGGAGGAGAGTCAGGCAAATAGTCAGGGACACTGTCAGGGACTTAGTTAGGGACAGTATCAGGGCCTTAGTTACTAGCAGTGTCAAGGCCTTAGTTAAGGACAGTGTCAGGGCAAGGCTGAAGTGGAGCATAAAAGACTCTGTAAGAACTGGGGCAGGAGCTGAGGATGGGCCTGGGGCTGGGGATGCGGTTGGAGCTAGGGCTAGGGGCTTACTTAGGAATAGTGTCAAGGCCTTAGTCAGGGTCACTGTCAGAGCCTTAGTTAGGGTTAGCATCAGAGCCTTCGTTAGGTATAATGTCAAGGCCTGAGTTAGAAGTAGTGTCAGGGCCTTGGTTAGGACGAACGTCAGAGCCTCTGTTATATACAATTGCAGGGCCAGAGTTAGGAAGAGAGTACTGCCCTTACTTTCGGACAATATCAGTGCCTTAGTTATGGACAGTACCACGGCCTCGGGGCTAAATTCAGGGCCTGAGTTAAGCATAGCATCAGGGCTTTAGTTGCCATAAGAGGCTCGACTTTAGCTAAAGACAGGGATAAGTTATGATCTAGGTATACTGTCAGGACATGACCCAGGTACAGTGTCAACACATTACTTACTGAGAATATCGGGGCCTTGTTTAGAACCAGTGTCAGGGCTTCAGGTAGGGACAGCGTCACAGCCTGACGTAGGGAGAGCGACAGGGCCCGAGTGAGGCCTAGCATCAGGTCCTTAGCTGGGGACACTGTCAGGGCATGACTCGGGAGCAGCATCAGGGCCTCCGTAGGGTCAGCATTACGGTCTTAGTTAAAGACATGATCAGGGCCTCAGTTACGTGGAGTATCATGGCCACAGTTACAGAGAGCTTCAGGGACTGTGTTAGGGACAGCCTCAGGACTTTATTTAGGGCCAGCATCAGGGCTCACTTAGGGATAGTGTCAGGACCTTGGTTCGAGATGGGTCAGTATATTAGCTCAGGATAGTGTTAGGCCTTTAGTTATTGCCGGCAGCAGGGCCTGCATTAGGGACAGCTTTCTGGCCTTACTTACAAACAGTGTCAGGGCCTTAGTGATGACTAGTCAGGGCCTTAGTTAGGCACAGTATTAGGGCTTCAGGTAGGGTAAGAGGCAGGACATTAACTACGCACTAGGGATAAAGTCAGGAACGGAGCAAGGGACACTTTGAAGGCCTTAGTTATCGAGAACACCTGGGCCTTCTTTAGGACCAGTATCACGGCCTTTGATAGGGACAGTGTCAGGGCAAGACCTAAGAGGAGCATAAGGGCCTCTGTAGGATCAGCATCAGGGACTGGGGATGGGAATGGGGATGGGGATGGAGATGGGGATGGGGATGGGGATCGGGTAGGGGAGGGCTAGGGCTAGGGTTAGGGTTAGGGCCTTAGTGAGGAATAGTGTCAAGATCTTACTTAGGGTCATTGTCAGGGCCTTAGGTAAGCACAGTGTCACGGCAAAGCCTACGAGGAGCATAAAGGGCTCTGTAGGAGCTGGGGCAGGAGCTGGGACTGGGGCTGGTGCTGGGGCTGGGGCTAGGGCTCGGGGCTTAGGTAGGAATAGTGTCAAGGCCTTAGTTAGGGTCACTGTCAGGGCCTTAGTTAGGGTTAGCATCAGAGCCTTCGTTAGGTATAATGTCATGGCCTGAGTTAGAAGTAGTGTCGGGCTTAGTGTCGGACACAGTCAGGGCCTTGGTTAGGACGAGCGTCAGAGCCTTTGTTATATATAATTGCAGGGCCAGGGTTAGGAAGAGAGTACCGCCCTTACCTAGGGACAATATCAGTGCCTTAGTTAGGGACAGTACCATGGCCTTTGGGCTAAATTCAGGGCCTGAGTTAAGTATAGCATCAGGGCTTTAGTTGCCATAAGAGGCTCGACTTTAGCTAAAGACAGGGATAAGTTATGATCTAGGTATACTGTCAGGACATGACCAAGGTATAGTGTCAACACATTACTTACTGAGAATATCGGGGCCTTGTTTAGAACCAGTGTCAGGGCTTCAGGTAGGGACAGCATCACAGCCTGACGTAGGGAGAGCGACAGGGCCCGAGTGAGGCCTAGCATCAGGTCCTTAGCTGGGGACACTGTCAGGGCATGACTCAGGAGCAGCATCAGGGCCTCTGTAGGGTCAGCATTACGGTCTTAGTTAAAGACATGATCAGGGCCTCAGTTAGGTGGAGTGTCAAGGCCTCAGTTACGGATAGCTTCAGGGCCTGTGTTAGGGACAGCCTCAGGGCTTTATTTAGGGCCAGCATCAGGGCTCACTTAGGGATAGCGTCAGGACCTTGGTTCGAGATGGGTCTGTATATTAGCTCAGGATAGTGTTAGGCCTTTAGTTATTGCCGGCAGCAGGGCCTGCATTAGGGACACCTTCCAGGCCTTACTTACAAACAGTGTCAGGGCCTTAGTGATGACTAGTCAGGGCCTTAGTTAGGCACAGTATTAGGGCTTCAGGTAGGGTAAGAGGTAGGACATTAACTACGCACTAGGGATAAAGTCAGGAACGGAGCAAGGGACACTTTGAAGGCCTTAGTTATCGAGAGCACCTGGGCCTTCTTTAGGACCAGTATCACGGCCTTTGGTAGGGACAGTGTCAGGGCAAGACCTAGGAGGAGCATAAGGGCCTCTGTAGGATCAGCATCAGGGGTTGGGGATGGGGATGGGGATGGGGCTGGGGCTGGGGATGGGGATGGGGATCGGGTAGGGGAGGGGGAGGGCTAGGGCCTTAGTGAGGAATAGTGTCAAGGTCTTAGTTAGGGTTATTGGCAGGGCCTTAGTTAAGGTTAGCATCACAGCCTTTGTTAGGTATAATGTCAGAGCTTGAGTTAGAAGTAGTGTCAGGGTCTTGGTAAGGACTAGCGTTAGAGCCTTTGTTATGTATAATGGCAGGGCCAGAGTTAGGAGGAGAGTCAGGCAATTAGTCAGGGACACTGTCAGGGACTTAGTTAGGGACAGTATCACAGCCTGAGTTAGTAGTAGTGTCAAGGCCTTCGTTAAACACACTGTCAGGGCAAGGCCTACGAGGAGCATAAAGAGCTCTGTAGGAGCTGGGGCAGGAGCTGGGACTGGGACTGGGGCTGGGGATGCGGCGGGCGCTAGGGCTAGGGGCTTACTTAGGAATAGTGTCAAGGCCTTAGTTAGGGTCACTGTCAGGGCCTTAGTTAGGGTTAGCATCAGAGCCTTCGTTAGGTATAATGTCACGGCCTGAGTTAGAAGTAGTGTCAGGGGCTTAGTGAGGGACACTGTCAGGGCCTTGGTTAGGACGAGCGTCAGAGCCTTTGTTATATATAATGGCAGGGCCAGAGTTAGGAAGAGAGTACCGCCCTTACCTAGGGACAATATCAGTGCCTTAGTTAGGGACAGTACCACGGACTTGGGGCTAAATTCAGGGCCTGAGTTAAGTATAGCATCAGGGCTTTAGTTGCCATAAGAGGCTCGACTTTAGCTAAAGACAGGGATAAGTTATGATCTAGGTATACTGTCAGGACATGACCCAGGTATAGTGTCAACACATTACTTACTGAGAATATTGGGGCCTTGTTTAGAACCAGTGTCAGGGCTTCAGGTAGGGACAGCGTCACAGCCTGACGTAGGGAGAGCGACAGGGCCCGAGTGAGGCCTAGCATTAGGTCCTTAGCTGGGGACACTGTCAGGGCATGACTCAGGAGCAGCGTCAAGGCCTCTGTAGGATCAGCATTACGGTCTTAGTTAAAGACATGATCAGGGCCTCAGTTAGGTGGAGTGTCAAGGCCTCAGTTACGGATAGCTTCAGGGCCTGTGTTAGGGACAGCCTCATGGCTTTATTTAGGGCCAGCATCAGGGCTCACTTAGGGATAGTGTCAGGACCTTGGTTCGAGATGGCTCAGTGTATTAGCTCAGGATAGTGTTAGGCCTTTAGTTATTGCCGGCAGCAAGGCCTGCATTAGGGACAGCTTCCTGGGCTTACTTACAAACAGTGTCAGGGCCTTAGTGTTGACTAGTCAGGGCCTCAGTTAGGGACAGCATTAGGGCATCAGGTAGGGTAAGAGGCAGGACATTAACTACGGACTAGGGATAAAGTCCAGAACGGAGCGAGGGACACTTTGAAGGCCTTAGTTATCGAGAGCACCTGGGCCTTCTTTAGGACCAGTATCACGGCCTTCGGTACGGACACTGTCAGGGCAAGGCGTAGGAGGAGCATAAGGGCCTTCGTAGGATCAGCATCAGGGGCTGGGGATGGGGATGGGGATGGGGATGCGGTAGGGGAGGGCTAGGGTTAGGGCTAGGGCCTTAGTTAGGAATAGTGTCAAGGCCTTAGTTAGGGTCACTGTCAGGGCCTTAGTTAGGGTTAGCATCACAGCCTTTGTTAGGTATAATGTCAGAGCTTGAGTTAGAAGTAGTGTCAGGGCCTTAGTGAGGGACAGTGTCAGGGCCTTGGTTAGGACGAGCGTCAGAGCCTTTGTTATATATAATTGCAGGGCCAGAGTTAGGAAGAGAGTACCGCCCTTACATAGGGACAATATCAGTGCCTTAGTTAGGGACAGTATCACGGCCTTGGGGCTAAATTCAGGGCCTGAGTTAAGCATAGCATCAGGGCTTTAGTTGCCATAAGAGGCTCGACTTTAGCTAAAGACAGGGGTAAGTTATGATCTAGGTATACTGTCAGGACATGACCCAGGTATAGTGTCAACTCCTTAGTTATTGAGAATATCAGGGCCTTGTTTAGAACCAGTGTCAGGCCTTAAGGCAGGGACAGCATCAGAGCCTGACATAGGGAGAGCGACAGGGCCCGAGTGAGGCCTAGCATCAGGTCCTTAGCTGGGGAAACTGTCAGCGTGTGACTCAGGAGCACCTTCAGGGCCTCTGTAGGATTAGCATTTCGGTCTTAGTTAAAGACATGATCAGGGCCTCAGTTACGGATAGCTTCAGGGCCTGTGTTAGGGACAGCCTCAGGGCTTTATTTAGGGCCAGCATCAGGGCTGACTTAGGGATAGTATCAGGACCTTGGTTCGAGATGGGTCAGTATATTAGCTCAGGATAGTGTTAGGCCTTTAGTTATTCCCGGCAGCAGGGCCTGCATTAGGGACACCTTCCAGGCCTTACTTACAAACAGTGTCAGGGCCTTAGTGATGACTAGTCAGGGCCTTAGTTAGGGACAGCATTAGGGCTTCAGCTAGGGTAAGGGGCAGGACATTAACTATAGACTAGGGATAAAGTCAGGAACGGAGCAAGGGACACTTTGAAGGCCTTAGTTATCGAGAGCACCTGGGCCTTCTTGAGGACCAGTATGACGGCCTTCGGTAGGGACAGTGTCAGGGCAAGAAGTAGGAGGAGCATAAGGGCCTCTGTAGGATCAGCATCAGGGACTGGGAATGGGGATGGGGATCGGGTACGGGAGGGCTAGGGCTAGGGTTAGGGCTATGGCCTTAGTTAGGAATAGTGTCAAGGACTTAGTTAGGGTCACTGTCAGGGCCTTAGTTAGGGTTAGCATCAGAGCCTTTGTTAGGTATAAAGTCAGAGCTTGAGTTAGTAGTAATTTCAGGGCCTTAATGAGGGACAGTGTCAGGTTCTTGGTAAGGACGAGCATTAGAGCCTTTTTTATGTATAATGGCAGGGCCAGAGTTAGGAGGAGAGTCAGGCAATTAGTCAGGGACACTGTCAGGGACTTATTTAGGGACAGTGTCACGGCCTGAGTTAGTAGTAGTGTCAAGGCCTTAGTTAAGGACAGTGTCAGGGCAAGGCCTAGGAGGAACATAAGCGCCTCTGTAGGATCAGCATCAGGGTCTGGGGCTGAGGCAAGGGCTAGGACTACGGCTACGGCTAGGGCTATGGCCTTAGTTATGAATAGTGTCAAGGCCTTAGTTAGGGTCACTGTCAGGGCCTTAGTTAGGACTAGCATCAGAGCCTTGTGACATATCGTGTCACAGCCTGAGTTAGCCTTAGTGTCAGGCCCTACTTAGGCACAGTTTCAGGGCGTTGGTTAGGACTACCATCATAGCCTTTGTTAGGGCCAGTGTCAGGGTCTTGGTTAGGACTGGCGTCAGAGCCTTCTGTTAGGTATACTGTCAGGGCTTGAGACACGCATAGTGTTAGGGACTTTGATAGGGACAGTATCAGACCCTGACGTTGGACCAGCATCTAGGCCTTACTTAGGGACAGTGTCACGGCCTTGGGGCTAAATTGAGGGCCTAAGTTATGCATAGCATCTGGGCTTTAGTTGCCATAAGAGGCTCGACTTTAGATAAAGACAGGGATAACTTATGATCCAGATATACTGTCAGGAAATGACCCAGGTATAGTGTCAACACCTTACTTACTGAGAATATCACGGCCTTGTTTAGAACCAGTGTCAGGACTTCAGCTAGGGACAGCGTCAGAGCCTGACGTAAGGAGAGCGACAGGGCCCGAGTGAGGCCTAGCATCAGGTCCTTAGCTGGGGACACTGTCAGGGCCTTAGTCAGGGAAAGTATCACGGCCTGAGTTACTAGTAGTCACAAGGCCGCAGTTAAGCACAGTGTCAAGGCAACGCCTAGGAGGAGCATAAAGGCCTCTGTAGGAGCTGGGGCAGGAGCTGGGGCTGGGGCTGGGGCTGGGGCTAGGGCTAGGGCTAGGGCTAGGGCCTTACTTAGGAATAGTGTCAAGGCCTTAGTTAAGGACAGTGTCAGGGCAAGCACTAGCAGGAGCATAAAGGCCTCTGTAGGAGCTGGGGCAGGAGCTGGGGCTGGGGCTGGGGCTGGGGCTGGGGCTGGGGCTGGGGCTAGGGCTAGGGCTAGGCGCTTACTTAGGAATAGTGTCAAGGCCTTAGTTATGGTCACTGTCAGGGCCTTAGTTAGGGTTAGCATCAGAGCCTTCGTTAGGTATAATATCAGGGTCTGAGTTAGAAGTAGTGTCAAGCCTTAGTGATGGACACTGCCAGTGCCTTGGTTAGGACGAGCGTCATAGCCTTTGATCTGTATAATGGCAGGGCCAGAGTTAGGACGACAGTCAGGCCCTTAGTTAGGGACACTGTCAGGGCCTTAGTTAGGGACAGTATCACAGCCTGAGTTAGTGTTAATGTCAAGGCGTTAGTTAAGAACAGTGTCAGGGCCTTACTTACAACTAGCATCAGAGCCTTTCTTCGGTATCGTGTCAGGGCCTGATTTAGGAGTAGTGTCAAGGCCTTAGTTAGGGTCAGTGTCAGGGGCTTAGTTACGAGTACTGTCAAGGCCTTTCTTAGGATTAGTGTCACAGACTTAGTTAGGACTAGCATCAGAGCCCTCATTAGGTATAGTGTCAGGGCCTTAGTTAGGGACAGTGTCAGGGCCTGAGTTAGGAGTGGAATTAGTGCCTCTCTTAGGAACAGTGTCAGGGTCTGTGTTAGGTGTAGTGTCAGGGCATGTGTTACGTGTAGTGTCAGGGCATAAGTTAGGACAGTGTCAGGGCCTTAGTTAGGACTAGCATCAAAGCCTTGGTGACGTATCGTGCCACGGCCTGAGTTAGCCATAGTCTCAGGCCCTACTTAGGGACAGTGTCAGGGCCTTGGTTAGGACTACCATCAGAGCCTTTGTTAGGGCCAGTGTAAGGGTCTTGGTTAGGACTGGCGTCAGAGCCTTCTGTTAGGTACACTGTCAGGGCTTGAGACACGCATAGTGTTAGGGACTTTGATAGGGACAGTATCAGGCCCTGACATTGGACCAGCATCTAGGCCTTACTTAGGGACAGTGTCATGGCCTTGGGGCTAAATTGAGGGCCTGAGTTATGCATAGCATCAGGGCTTTAGTTGCCATAAGAGGCTCGACTTTAGATAAAGACAGGGATAAGTTATGATCTAGGTATACTATCAGGAAATGACCCAGGTATAGTGTCAATACCTTAGTTACTGAGAATATCGCAGCCTTGTTTAGAACCAGTGTCAGGACTTCAGCTAGGGACTGCGTCAGAGCCTGACGTAGGGAGAGCGACAGGGCCCGAGTGAGGCCTAGCATCAGGTCCTTAGCTGGGGACACTGTTAGGGACTTAGTTAGGGACAGTATCACGGCCTGAGTTAGTAGTAGTCACAAGGCCTTAGTTAAGCACACTGTGAGGGCAAGGCCTAGGAGGAGCATAAAGGCCTGTGTAGGAGCTGGGGCAGGAGCTGGGGCTGGGACTGGGACTGGGACTGGGACTGGGACTGGGGCTGGGGCTGAAGCTGGGGCTGGAGCTGGGGCTGGGGCTGGGGCTGGGGCTACGGCCTTACTTAGGAATAGTGTCAAGTCCTTATTTAGGGTCACTGTTAGGGCCTTAGTTAGGGTTAGCATCAGAGCCTTCGTTAGGTATAATGTCAGGGCCTGAGTTAGAAGTAGTGTCAGGGCCTTAGTGAGGGACAGTGCCAGGGCCTTGGTTAGGTCGAGCATCACAGCCTTTGTTATATATAATTGCTGGGCCAGAGTTAGGAAGAGAGTACCGCCCTTCCTTAGGGACAATGTCAGTGCCTTAGTTAGGGACAGTATCACGGCCTGAGTTAGTAGTAGTGTCAAGGCCTTAGTTAACGACAGTGTCAGGGCCTTACTTACAATAGCATCAGAGCCTTTGTTCGGTATTGTGTCAGGGCCTGATTTAGGAGTAGTGTCAGGGCCTTATTTACAGACAGTGTCAGGGACTGAGTTAGGAGTGTAATCAGTGCCTCTCTTAGGAACAGTGTCACAGGCTGTGTTACGTGTAGTGTCAGGGCATAAGTTAGGACAGTGTCAGGGCCTTGGTTAGGACTACCATCAGAGCCTTTCTTAGGGAGAGTGTCAGGGCCTTGGTTAGGACGAGCGTCAGAGAGTTTGTTATATATAATTGCCGTGCCAGAGTTAGGAGGAGAGTAACACCCTTAGTTAGGGACACTGTCAGGGCCTTAGTTAGGGACAGTATCACGGACTGACTTACTAGTAGTGTCAAGGCCTTAGCTAAGGACAGTGACAGTGCAAGGCCAAGGAGGAGCATAAGGGCCTCTGTAGGATCAGCATCAGCGGCAGGGGCAGTGGCTGGGGCCGGGTCCAGGGCAACGGCCAGGGCCAGGGCCAGGGCCAGGGCAGGGCTAGAGCTAGGATTAGGGCTAGGGCCTTAGTTAGGAATAGTGTCAAAGCCTTAGTTAGGGTCACAGGCAGTGCGTTAGTTACGGTTAGCATCAGAGCCTTCGTTAGGTATAATGTCAGAGCCTGCGTTAGAAGTAGTGTCAAGCCTTAGTGAGGGACAGTGTCAGGGCCTGAGTTAGGACGAGTGACAGAGCCTTTGTTATGTATAAAGGCAGGGCCAGTGGTAGGAGGAGAGTCAGGCCCTTAGTTAGGGACACTGTCAGGGCCTTAGTTAGTGATACTATCACTGCCTGAGTTAGTAGTAGTGTCAAGGCCTTAGTTAAGGACAGTGTCAGGGCAAGGCCTAGGAGGATCATGAGGGCCTCTGTAGAATCAGAGGCTGGGGCTGGCGCAAGGGCTAGGGCTAGAGCTACGGATAGGGCTTGGGCTAGGGCTAGGGCTAGGGCTAGGGCCTTAGTTAGGAATAGCGTCAAGGCCTTAATTAGGGTCACTGTCAGTGCCTTAGTTAGGGTTAGCCTCAGAGCCTTCGTTAGGTATAAAGTCAGGGCCTGAGGTAGAAGTCGTGTCAGGGCCTTAGTGAGGGACAGCGTCAGGGCCTGAGTTAGGAGGGAAATCAGTGCCTCTCTTAGGAACACTGTCAGTGTCTGTGTTAGGTGCAGTGTCAGGGCGTAAGACAGGACAGTGTCAGGGCCTTACTGAGGACGAGCATCAGAGCCTTGGTTTGATATCGTATCACGGACTGAGTTAGCCGTAGTCTCAGGCCCTACTTAGGGACAGTGTCAGGGCCTTGGTTAGGACTACCATCAGAGCCTTTGTTAGGGACAATGTCAGAGTCTTGGCTAGGACTTGCGTCAGGGCTTTCTGTTAGGTACACTGTCAGGGCCTGAGTCAGGCATAGTGTTAGGGACTTTCTTACGGACAGTATCAGGCCCTGACGTTGGACCACCATCTAGGCCTTAGTTAGGGACAGTGTCACAGCCGTGGGGCTAAATTCAGGGCCTGAGTAAAGCACAGCATCAGGGCTTTAGTTGCCGTAAAAGGCTCCACTTTAAAGACAGGGATAAGTTATGATCTAGGTGTACTGTCAGGAAGTGACCCAGGTATAGTGTCAACATCTTAGTTACTGAGAGTATCGGGGCCTTGTTTAGAACCAGTGTCACGGCTTCAGGTAGGAACAGCGTCAGAGCCTGATGTAGGGAGAGCGACAGGCCCTGAGTGAGGCCTAGCATCAGGCTCTTAGCCAGGGACACTATCAGGGCATGACTTAGGAGCAGCATCAGGGCCTCTGTAGGATCAGCATTACGGTCTTAGTTAAAGGCCAAAATAGACATTTCTTCAAAGAAGATACATGGATTGCCAACAAACACATGAAACTATGCTCAACATCATTAATCTTTTGAGAAATGCAAATCAAAACTAGAATGAGATATCATCTCACACCAGTCAGAATGGCCACCATCAAAAAATCTAGAAATAGTAAATGCTCCAGAGGATGTGGAGAAAAGGGAACACTCTTGCACTGCTAGTAGGAATGTGAATTGGTACAGCCACTATGGAGAACAGTATGGAAGTTCCCTAAAAAACTACAAATAGAAATACCATATGACCCAGCTTTCCACCTACTGGGCATATACCCTGAGAAAACCATAATTCAAAAAGAGTCATGTACCAAAATGTTCATTGCAGCTCTATTTACGATAGCGAGGAGATGTAAACAACCTAAGTGTCCATCATCGGATGAATGGATAAAGAAGACGTGGCACATATATACAATGGAATATTGCTCAGCCACAAAAAGAAATGAAATTGAGCTATTTGTAATGAGGTGGATGGAGCCAGAGTCTGTCATACAGTGTGAAGTCAGAAAGAGAAAGACAAATACCGTATGCTCACACATATATATGGAATTTAAGAAAAAAAATGTCATGAAGAACCTAGGGTTAAGACAGGAATAAAGACACAGACCTACTAGAGAATGGACTTGAGGATATGGGGAGGGGGAAGGGTAAGCTGTGACAAAGTGAGAGAGTGGCTTGGACATATATACACTACCAAACGTAAAATAGATAGATGGTGGGAAGCAACCGCGTAGCACAGGGAGATCAGCTTGGTGCTTTTGACCACCTAGAGGGGTGGGATAGGGAGAGTGGGAGGGAGGGAGAAGCAAGAGGGAAGAGATATGGGGACATATGTATATGTATAACTGATTCACTTTCTTATAAATTAGAAACTAACACACCATTGTAAAGCAATTAGACTCCAATAAAGATGTTAAAAGAAATGATTCTTTGGCAAAATCCTACATCTTGTTGTTCATTCCTCATTGCTTTCAATTCCTAGAAAGCATCTTTGCAAGGCAACATGGACATTCACACCTGGATGACGCTGTTTCTACAGAAGGCCCTGACACTGCCCCTAAATAACGGCCTGACACTGGTCCCAAGTATGGACCTGATCCTGTCCATAACTAAGGCCCTGAAGATGTCCCTCATGAAGTCTCTGACACTGCCCTCAATAAGCCCCCGACACTGTCCCTAGCTAATGGCCTAAGCTATAACTTACAAAGTCCCTAACACTATCCCCAAGAGGCTGACACCCTCCCTGAGGCTTTGATGCTGTCCCTTAGTGCCTAAGCGGTGACAAAATAACACCCTGATTCTATTACTAAGGCCCTGAATATATCCCCAAGGAAGTCTCTGAAGTGTCCCTAACTAACGGCCTGGACTGTCTCTTATGAAGGCCCTCAAGTGATCTCTGAGGGCCTGACAACACTGTCCCTAACTAAGGCCCCGTTGCTGGCCCTAACTAACGTCCTGATGCTGAACCTAACTGAGGCCCTGATGCTCTTCCTAACTAAGGCCTTGATGCCCATTCTACCTGAGGCCCTAAAACTGTCTGTAACTAATGACCTGACTCTTTTCCTAACTAACACCCTCATTTTGTCCCTCATTAATGCCCTGACACTGGTCGACACCACAGCCCTGATGCTGGCCCAGTCTAAGGCCTTGACGATGTCCCTAATAGTCTTAGATGTCCCTCACCGTTGTCCTGACCCTGTCCCTCACCAAGGCCCTGACCCTCTTCCTAACTAAGGCCTGGATGCTGTCTCTACCTCAGAATCTGAAATTCTAATGTCCCGACTCTCCCTAACATCCTGACGCTGCCCCTAAGTGAGGCCCTGACACTTTTCTTAACTAAGGACTTGCCGCTGTCCCTACCTAAAACCCTGACACTGTCTGTAATTAATGACCTCTCTTTCCCTAACGAACACCACAGTTTTGGCCCTACCTAATGCCCTCACACTGGTTCTAATTATGGCCACGATGCTGGCTCTAAGGCCCTGAAGAGATCCCTAAGTAACAGCCCAAACTGGGTCTAGCTAAGGCTCTCACGTTCTCTCTAACTGGAGCACTGACACTGTCCCTAACTTAGGCCCTGATGCTGTCCCCTATAGTCTAAGCTGTCACTAAATAATGCCCTGATCCTGTCCATAACTAAGGCCCTGAATATGTCCCTAAGTGCATCTCTGACGATGTCCTTAACAGCCTGAACTCTCTTCAAGTTATCTCTGAGGCTCTGACACTGGCCCTTCCTAAGGCCTCACCCCGGGGTTGTCCCAGGCTGCTGGGCAGTTTTCTCTTGTCCGCATCTCTGGCCAGCTGCCTGCCATTGGCCACTCTAAGATTCTGCGATGCAGCGATCCCACGTGGGATGTGCCTGTGTAGGCTCACCTGTGGGAGGAGAGTCATGGCCACTCCGCCCTCCAGGGGACTGCGGCTCAGGGTAGGAATCTCTCAGCCAGTGTCTGGAGAACGGGTTCTGTGTCCTTGTTTGTTGTAAATCCCTTAGAGTTACCTCTAACATTTTTTAAATGGATGTCCCCCTCAGGATAATTTGATAATAATTTGATTATACCAATAATCAAATTACTGATAAATAATATAAATTATTTACCACATAAAAATTCAGGAATGACATTATTAGAATGAGCAGGAAAACACTGGATGCCCCCCACCCCCAATGATCTATTACTTGCAGGATTTAAAATTCTAATGAGAAAACACTCACTCTCCTCACCCTCTTGGGCGTCAGCACAAGGCGGGAAGCAGCTGCATCCTTTATTTGCCCCTCTGATTTTCCAGAACCTTTCCTTCAAGGAGAAATCTCTGGGCTCTGCGGGAGCTGTGAGTGGTGACCATCAGGTAAATCTGAGACTGAAAAGCAAGAGGAAAAGAGATAGAGGAGGAGATGAGAATCGGTGATGGGGAGAAGCAGGGGCATCCCCGTTCAATCGCAGGCCGAGAGTCTGGGTTAATCTCCAACGAAGCTAAGGACCACCAGGATCTGGCCCCACTGGCCTTGTCACCTGGTGTGGGGACTGGGGACAGCCAAACCACCATGGCCACTCTCAGAGAAATAAAGAAGGTGGGAGGGCACCCCGAGAGCCAGATTGAAAATGGTCATGCTGTGAGATAGTAAGATGCCCTTTTCAGAAAAGTGAAGACTGTTCTCTTGGCTCTCAAAGACTTGCAAATACTCTGTGTCCTTCTGGAGGCATGCTGAAGGCTTCAGCCTTTGAGGGCAGTAATGCGAGTGCATCTGGGCTCAAAACCGTCCAGCACTCACTCACTCCTTGAGGGTGCCGAGGATGACCAGTGACCACCCCTCGGGCGCCGCGGGGCCTGAAATTCCCTGATCACCGAGGACGGGAGGGGCCGCACAGACACTCCACTGGACCACCGGGGGCTTGGCCGGTGGGCTACATACACTCCTTTATCAGGTACATGGTTTGCAAACATCCTGTGCCATTTTGGATGGTGGATTATCTTATTCCTTGCTCCTTTTATACACAACTCTCTTTCATTTTGAGGAAGTCTAATTCATCTATTTTGTCTTTTGTTGCTTGTGCTTTTGGTAGATCTAAGATATCATGACCAAATCCAAGGTCATGAAGATTTACTCTCATGTTTTCTTCTACAAGTTTTATAATTTTGGCTCTTGCACCTAGGCCTTTGGTCCATTTTGTGTTGATTTTGTATGTGGGGTGGCGGGAGGTAAGGGTCCGACTTTACTCTTCTGCATGTGGGTATCCAGTTGTTCCACTACCTGTGCTAACTGTTTGGGAGAAAATACCTGCAAATGATGCGACCAACAAGGTCTTAATTCTAAAATATACAAACGGCTCATACAGCTCAAAAAAGAAAACAGAAAATAAGCAGAAGGGGGCTTCCCTGGTGGCGCAGTGGTTGAGAGTCCGCCTGCCGATGCAGGGGACACGGGTTCGTGCCCCGGTCTGGGAAGATCCCACATGCCGCGGAGCAGCTGGGCCCGTGAGCCATGGCCACTGAGCCTGCGCGTCCGGAGCCTGTGCTCCGCAACGGGAGAGGCCACAACAGTGAGAGGCCCGTGTACCACAAAAAAATAAATAAATAAAAAATAAAAATAAGCAGAAGGTCTAAACAGACATTTCTCCAAAGACATACAGATAGCCAATAGGTACATGAAAAGATGCTCCACATCGCTAATTATGAGAGAACGCAAATCATAACTACAGTGAGTTATCACCTCATAGCGGTCAGAATGGCCATCATTAAAATGTCTAGAAAGAAATGCTGGAAGGGGTGTGGAGAAAAGGGAACCCTACTACACTACTGGTGGGAATGTAAATTGATGCAGCCACTATGGAAAACAGTATGGAGGTTCCTCAAAAACTAAAACTAGAATTACCATAGGACCCAGCAATCCCACTCCTGGACACATATCCAGACAGAACTATAAGTCAAAAAGATACATGCACCCCAGCATTCACAGCAGCACTATTCACAATAGCCAAGACATGGAAGCAACCTGAATGTCCCTCAGCAGATGAATGGATATAGAAGATGTGGTACATATATACAACGGAATATTACTCAGCCATAAAACAGAATGAAATAATGCCATTTGCAGCTACATGGATGGACCTAGAGATTATCAAACAAAGTGAAGTCAGTCAGACGGAGAACAACAAATACCATATGATATCACTTATATGTGGATTATAAAATGAGACCCAAATGAACCTATCTACAGAACAAAAACAGACTCACAAATAGAGAAAACAGACTTGTGGTTGTCAAGGGGAAGACAGGGGAGAGGGATGGATTGGGAGGTTGGTATTAGTAGATGCAAATTATTAGATATAGGATGGATACATAAGGTCTTCCCGTACAGCACAGGGAACTGTATTCAATACCCTGTAATGAACCATAATGGAAAAGAATATGAAAAATATGTATATATGTATGTACGTATGTATGAATCACTTTGCTGTGCAGCAGAAATTAACACAACATTGTAGGTTAACTATACTTCAGTATCAATTAGTTTGAAGGCACTTTTATAAATTAGGTCTTAGTTCTCTTGTCCTTTCATCCTGGGACAAATGTATAACAGAAACTAACCTGGATTACTCCCGGATGAACTCATATCACACAGAACTTTAACTGTTGAACAAACCATGAATACCAGTTACACCAGGGGATGTCCTGATCCAATATGAAGTTTGTAAACCTTGTAACAAGCCTGCAGAATCCACTAAATTTGGAAATTCAAACTGAAATGAAGCCACCTATCCCATGACTTCTCCACAACTAGTTATACAACACCAATTGGAAACCATATACGATCAAATGAATGTAGACAGAAACAACTATAGCCTTCCTTTTTTTCCCTTTTAGATGAATACGGTGTTTAAGGTGATGTCTTGGGCCGTTTCAGGGTGTTCCTCAATTTCCTGGGTATCTGCCATGCACACAGGAGGTACACATGTTAGTTAACTTGTTTGTGCAACTAAATGAAGGTAGTTAATACCACCAAACTGTATACATAAAGTGCATTAAATGCTAAAGTCGTGTCTTGTATTTTTAATGACAATGAGAAAAAAGTGTAGCGCTGATATTTGTTACAAAAATGAACGTTAAAAACATTCTTAGTGAAAAAAGCCATACAGAAAAGGCCCCCTAGATCCCATGCTCATCTTGTCTGCTTCAAATCCATCAACGTTGTCCAAATGAGGGGGAAACTCAGTCATGGTTTCAGAAAAAGAAAACTGGATCAGGATGGAAAAAGACATTTTCATACCGTTCCGACAGCAGGTGAAGGTTGAAGTGGGGCTGAGTATTAAATTATAATGTGGACATCAGGATTTCTTCATTTAGGGGTTATGTGCTGGTGCCTTGGGCAAAACACACTGAGCATTTTGTGTCAAGTGGCAAATGTGAGTACTTTTTGACATCATTGCAACTTTTCTGTACATTTTAAATTACTGGAAAGTAAATTACTTTTCTAGACAACCATGTCAGTATCATGCCAGAAAATCAGAGAAGACAGACATCAAATTTTTCTTATAGAGGCCAAGACTTACCCAGACCACGTTCAACCAAAGTTGTGATACTTATTTCCCTTGTAGGAGTCCGCATGGTATTAAGAGGCACCGTGGGAAGAGTACAGTAGTAGCTACCATGTCGTGGGTCCTGTGGATCACCTGGGGGCAGTAGAAACGGTGAGATTTTAGTATTGCAATTTTTCACATTACTTCAAAACATATGTTAAAAAATAAATTCAGTAAAGTTGCAAAATATGCAGTCAATATACACAAATCAGTTTCGTTTCTATACACTAATAATGAACCACCAGCAAGAAACATTCAGAAAACAATCCCATTTACAATTCCATCCAAAAGAACGAACTATTTAGCAATAAAGTTAACCAAGGACACGAAAGACCTAAACTCAGAAAACTATAAAGCACTGGTAAAGAAACTGAAGACACAATAGAAAACAATATACCATGCTCATGCGTCAGAAAAATTACTATTATTAAAATGTTTGGGAGAGGGAGAAGATGGCGGAAGAGTAAGACACGCAGATCACCTTCCTCTCCACAGATACATCCGAAATACAGCTACACGGGGAACCACCCCTACACAACACCTACTGAACGCTGCCACAAGACCTCAGACCTCCCAAAAGGCAAGAAACTCCCCACGGGGCTTCCCTGGTGGCACAGTGGTTGAGAGTCCGCCTGCCGATGCAGGGGACACGGGTTCGTGCCCCGGTCCGGGAAGATCCCACATGCCGCTGAGCGGCTAGGCCCGTGAGCCATGGCCGCTGAGCCTGCGCGTCCGGAGCCTGTGCTCCGCAACGGGAGAGGCCACAACAGTGAGAGGCCCGTGTACCGAAAAAAAAAAAAAAATGAAAGAAAGAAACTCCCCACGTACCTGGGTAGGGCAAAAGAAAACAGAATAAACAGAGACAAAAGGATAGGGCCGGGACCTGCACCACTGGGAGGGAGCCGTGAAGGAGAAACGGTTTCCACACACTAGGAGCCCCTTCGCGGGCGGAGACTGCGGGTGGCGGAGGGGGAAAGCTTCGGAGCCGCGGAGGAGACCGCAGCCACAGGGGTACGGAGGGCAAAGCAGAGAGATTCCCGCACAGAGGACCGGTGCCGACCGCCACTCACCAGCCCGAGAGGCTCGTCTCCTCACCCGCCGGGGCGGGCGGGGCTGGGAGCTGAGGCTCGGGCTTCAGTCAGAGCGCGCTGGCGGCGTGAACACAGCCTGAAGGGAGTTAGTGCGCCACGGCTGGCCGGGAGGGAGTCCGGGGAAAAGTCTGGAGCTGCCGAAGAGGCAAGAGACTTTTCCTTCCCTCTTTGTTTCCTGGTGCGTGAGGAGGGGGGATTCGGAGCGCTGCTTAAAGGAGGCTCCAGAGACGGGCGCGAGGCGCGGCTCAAAGCGCGGACCCCAGAGACGGGTGTGGGACGCTGGGGCTGCTGCCGCCGCCACCAAGAAGCCTGTGTGCGAGCGCAGGTCACTCTCCACACCTCCCCTGCCGGGAGCCTGTGCTGCCCGCCGCTGCCACGGTCCCGGGCTCCACAGACAACATCCCCGGGAGAACGCACGGGCGCGCCTCGTGCTGGCGCAACGTCACGCCGGCCTCCGCCGACGCACGCTCGCCCCGCCTCCGTGCCCCTCCCTCCCCCGCGGCCTGAGGGAGCCAGAGCCCCCGAATCAGCGGCTCCTTTAACCCCATCCTGTCTGAGCGAAGAGCAGACGTCCTCCGGCGACCTACACGCAGAGGCGGGGCCGAATCCAAAGCTGAGCCCCGGGAGCTGTGCGAACAAAGAAGAGAGAGGGGAATCTCTCCCAGCAGCCTCAGAAGCAGCGGATTAAAGCTCCGCAATCAACTTGATGTACCCTGCGTCTGTGGAATACCTGAAGAGACAACGAATCATCCCAAATTGAGGAGGTGGACTTTGAGAGCAAGACTTATGATTTTTTTTCCCCTTTTCCTCTTTTTCTGAGTGTGTACGTGTATGCTTCTGTGTGAGATTTTGTCTGTATACCTTTGCTTTCACCATTTGTCCTAGGGTTCCATCCGTCCGTTTTTTTTGGTTTTTGTTTTTTACTTAAAAAATTTTTTTCTTAATAATTCTTTATTTTAATAACTTTATTTTATTTGACCTTACTTTATTTTCTTTTATCCTCTTTCTTTCTTTCTTTCTTTCTTTCTTTCTTTCTTTCTTTCTTTCTACTTTTTCTCTCTTTTATTCTGAGCCCTGTAGATGAAAGGCTCTTGGTGCTGCAGCCAGGAGTCACTGCTGTGCCTCTGAGGTGGGAGAGCCAACTTCAGGACACTGGTCCAAAAGAGACCTCCGAGCTCCACGTAGTATCAAACGGCGTAAATCTCCCAGAGATCTCCACCTCAACAACAACACCCAGCTTATCTCAATGACCAGCAAGCTACAGTGCTGGACTCCCTATGCCAAACAACTAGCAAGACAGGAACACAACCCCACCCATTAGCAGAGAGGCTGCCTAAAATCATAATAAGTCCACAGACACCCCAAAACACACCACCAGACGTGGACCTGCCCACCAGAAAGACAAGATCCAGCCTCATCCACCAGAACACAGGCACGCTCCACCAGGAAGCCTACACAACCCACTGAACCAACTTTAGCCACTGGGGACAGACACCAAAAACGACGGGAACTACGAACCTGCAGCCTGCAAAAAGGAGACCCCCAAACACAGTAAGATAAGCAAAATGAGAAGACAGAAAAACAGACAGCAGATGAAGGAGCAAGATGAAAACCCACCAGACCTAACAAATGAAGAGGAAATAGGCAGTCTCCCTGAAAAAGAATTCAGAATAATGATAGTAAAGATGATCCAAAATCTTGGAAATAGAATAGAGAAAACGCAAGAAACATTGAACAAGGACCTAGAAGAACTAAAGATGAAACAAGCAACGATGAACAACACAATAAATGAAATTAAAAATACTCTAGAAGGGATCAATAGCAGAATAACTGAGGCAGAAGAACGGATAAGTGACCTGGAAGATAAAATAGTGGAAATAACTACTGCAGAGCCGAATAGAGAAAAAAGGATGAAAAGAACTGAGGACAGTCTCAGAGACCTCTGGGACAACATTAAACGCACCAACATTCGAATTATAGGGGTTCCAGAAGAAGAAGAGAAAAAGAAAGGGACTGAGAAAATATTTGAAGAGATTATAGTTGAAAACTTCCCTAATATGGGAAAGGAAATAGTTAATCAAGTCCAGGAAGCACAGAGAGTACCATACAGGATAAATCCAAGGAGAAACATGCCAAGACACATATTAATCAAACTGTCAAAAATTAAATGCAAAGAAAACATATTAAAAGCAGCAAGGGAAAAACAACAAATAACACACAAGGGAATCCCCATAAGGTTAACAGCTGATCTTTCAGCAGAAACTCTGCAAGCCAGAAGGGACTGGCAGGACATATTTAAAGTGATGAAGGAGAACAACCTACAACCAAGATTACTCTACCCAGCAAGGATCTCATTCAGATTGGATGGAGAAATTAAAACCTTCACAGACAAGCAAAAGCTGAGAGAGTTCAGCACCACCAAACCAGCTTCACACCTCACAAATGCTAAAGGATCTTCTCTAGGCAAGAAACACAAGAGAAGAAAAAGACCTATAATAACAAACCCACGCACATATGGTCACCTTATCTTTGATAAAGTGGCAGGAATGTACAGTGGAGAAAGGACAGCCTCTTCAGTAAGTGGTGCTGGGAAAACTGGACAGGTACATGTAAAAGTAGGAGATTAGATCACTCCCTAACACCATACACAAAAATAAGCTCAAAATGGACTAAAGACCTAAATGTAAGGCCAGAAACTATCAAACTCTTAGGGGAAAAACATAGGCAGAACACGCTATGACATAAATCACATCAAGATCCTGTCTGACCCACCGCCTAGAGAAATGGAAATAAAAACAAAAACAAACAAATGGGACCTAATGAAACTTCAAAGCTTTTGCACAGCAAAGGAAACCATAAACAAGATGAAAAGACAACCCTCAGAATGGGAGAAAATATTTGCAGATGAAGCAACTGACAAAGGATTAATCTCCAAAATTTTGTACAAGCAGCTCATGCAGCTCAATAACAAAAAAAGAAACAACCCAATCCAAAAATGGGCAGAAGACCTAAATAGACATTTCTCCAAAGAAGATATACAGATTGCCAACAAACACATGAAACAATGCTCAACATCATTAATGATTAGAGAAATGCAAATCAAAACTACAATGAGATATCACCTCACACCAGTCAGAATAGCCATCATCAAAAAATCTAGAAACAGTAAATGCTGCAGAGGATGTGGAGAAAAGGGAACACTCTTGCACTGCTGGTGGGAATGTGAATTGGCACAGCCACTATGGCGAACAGTATGGAGGTTCCTTAAAAAACTACAAATAGAACTACCATATGACCCAGCAATCCAACTACTGGGCATATACCCTGAGAAAACCATAATTCAAAAAGAGTCATGTACCAAAACGTTCGCTGCAGCTCTATTTACAATAGCCCGGAGATGGAAACAACCTAAGTGTCCATCATCGGATGAATGGATAAAGAAGACGTGGCACATATATACAATGGAATATTACTCAGCCACAGAAAGAAACGAAATTGAGCTATTTGTAATGAGGTGGATGGAGCTAGAGTCTGTCATACAGAGTGAAGTAAGTCCGAAAGAGAAAGACAAATACCGTATGCTGACACATATATATGGAATTTAAGAAAAAAAAAATGTCATGAAGGACCTAGGGTTAAGACAGGAATAAAGACACAGACCTACTAGAGAATGGACTTGAGGATATGGGGAGGGGGAAGGGTAAGCTGTGACAAAGTGAGAGAGTGGCTTGGACATATATACACTACCAAACATAAAAGAGATAGCTAGTGGGAAGCAGCCGCGTAGCACAGGGAGATCAGCTTGGTGCTTTGTGACCACCTAGAGGGGTGGGATAGGGAGGGTGGGAGGGAGGGAGACGCAAGAGGGAAGAGATATGGGGACATATGTGTATGTATAACTGATTCACTTTGTTATAAAGCAGAAACTAACACACCATTGTAAAGCAATTAGACTCCAATAAAGATGTTAAAAAAAGAATGATTCTTTGGGAAAATCCTGCACCTTGTTGCTACTTGTTCATTCCTCATTGCTTTCAATTCCTAGAAAGCATCTTTGCAAGGCAACATGGACATCCACACCTGGATGACGCTGTTTCTACAGAAGGCCCTGACACTGCCCCTAAATAACGGCCTGACACTGGTCCCAAGTATGGACCTGATCCTGTCCATAACTAAGGCCCTGAAGATGTCCCTCATGAAGTCTCTGACACTGCCCTCAATAAGCCCCCGACACTGTCCCTAGCTAATGGCCTAAGCTATAACTTACAAAGTCCCTAACACTATCCCCAGGACGCTGACACCCTCCCTGAGGCTTTGATGCTGTCCCTTAGTGCCTAAGCGGTGACAAAATAACACCCTGATTCTATTACTAAGGCCCTGAATATATCCCCAAGGAAGTCTCTGAAGTGTCCCTAACTAACGGCCTGGACTGTCTCTTACGAAGGCCCTCAAGTGATCTCTGAGGGCCTGACAACACTGTCCCTAACTAAGGCCCCGTTGCTGGCCCTAACTAACGTCCTGATGCTGAACCTAACTGAGGCCCTGATGCTCTTCCTAACTAAGGCCTTGATGCCCATTCTACCTGAGGCCCTAAAACTGTCTGTAACTAATGACCTGACTCTTTTCCTAACTAACACCCTCATTTTGTCCCTCATTAATGCCCTGACACTGGTCGACACCACAGCCCTGATGCTAGCCCAATCTAACGCCTTGACGATGTCCCTAATAGTCTTAGATGTCCCTCACCGTTGTCCTGACCCTGTCCCTCACCAAGGCCCTGACCCTCTTCCTAACTAAGGCCCGGATGCTGTCTCTACCTCACAATCTGAAATTCTAATGTCCCGACTCTCCCTAACATCCTGACGCTGCCCCTAAGTGAGGCCCTGACACTCTTCTTAACCAAGGACTTGCCGCTGTCCCTACCTAAAACCCTGACACTGTCTGTAACTAATGACCTCTCTTTCCCTAACGAACACCACAGTTTTGGCCCTACCTAATGCCCTCACACTGGTTCTAATTATGGCCACGATGCTGGCTCTAAGGCCCTGAAGAGATCCCTAAGTAACAGCCCAAACTGGGTCTAGCTAAGGCTCTCACGTTCTCTCTAACTGGAGCACTGACACTGTCCCTAACTTAGGCCCTGATGCTGTCCCCTATAGTCTAAGCTGTCACTAAATAATACCCTGATCCTGTCCATAACTAAGGCCCTGAATATGTCCCTAAGTGCATCTCTGACGATATCCTTAACAGCCTGAACTCTCTTCAAGTTATCTCTGAGGCTCTGACACTGGGCCTTCCTAAGGCCTCACCCCGGGGTTGTCCCAGGCTGCTGGGCAGTCTTCTCTTGTCCGCATCTCTGGCCAGCTGCCTGCCATTGGCCACTCTAAGATTCTGCGATGCAGCGGTCCCACGTGGGATGTGCCTGTGTAGGCTCACCTGTGGGAGGAGAGTCATGGCCACTCCGCCCTCCAGGGGACTGCGGCTCAGGGTAGGAATCTCTCAGCCAGTGTCTGGAGAACGGGTTCTGTGTCCTTGTTTGTTGTAAATCCCTTGGAGTTACCTCTAACATTTTTTAAATGGATGTCCCCCTCAGGATAATTTGATAATAATTTGATTATACCAATAATCAAATTACTGATAAATAATATAAATTATTTACCACATAAAAATTCAGGAATGACATTATTAGAATGAGCAGGAAAACACTGGATGCCCCCCACCCCCAATGATCTATTACTTGCAGGATTTAAAATTCTAATGAGAAAACACTCACTCTCCTCACCCTCTTGGGCGTCAGCACAAGGCGGGAAGCAGCTGCATCCTTTATTTGCCCCTCTGATTTTCCAGAACCTTTCCTTCAAGGAGAAATCTCTGGGCTCTGCGGGAGCTGTGAGTGGTGACCATCAGGTAAATCTGAGACTGAAAAGCAAGAGGAAAAGAGATAGAGGAGGAGATGAGAATCGGTGATGGGGAGAAGCAGGGGCATCCCCGTTCAATCGCAGGCCGAGAGTCTGGGTTAATCTCCAACGAAGCTAAGGACCACCAGGATCTGGCCCCACTGGCCTTGTCACCTGGTGTGGGGACTGGGGACAGCCAAACCACCATGGCCACTCTCAGAGAAATAAAGAAGGTGGGAGGGCACCCCGAGAGCCAGATTGAAAATGGTCATGCTGTGAGATAGTAAGATGCCCTTTTCAGAAAAGTGAAGACTGTTCTCTTGGCTCTCAAAGACTTGCAAATACTCTGTGTCCTTCTGGAGGCATGCTGAAGGCTTCAGCCTTTGAGGGCAGTAATGGGAGTGCATCGGGGCTCAAAACCGTCCAGCACTCACTCACTCCTTGAGGGTGCCGAGGATGACCAGTGACCACCCCTCGGGCGCCGTGGGGCCTGAAATTCCCTGATCACCGAGGACGGGAGGGGCCGCACAGACACTCCACTGGACCACCGGGGGCTTGGCCGGTGAGCTACATACAGTCCTTTATCAGATACATGGTGTGCAAACATCCTGTGCCATTTTGGATGGTGGATTATCTTATTCCTTGCTCCTTTTATACACAACTCTCTTTCATTTTGAGGAAGTCTAATTCATCTATTTTGTCTTTTGTTGCTTGTGCTTTTGGTAGATCTAAGATATCATGACCAAATCCAAGGTCATGAAGATTTACTCTCATGTTTTCTTCTACAAGTTTTATAATTTTGGCTCTTGCACCTAGGCCTTTGGTCCATTTTGTGTTGATTTTGTATGTGGGGTGGCGGGAGGTAAGGGTCCGACTTTACTCTTCTGCATGTGGGTATCCAGTTGTTCCACTACCTGTGCTAACTGTTTGGGAGAAAATACCTGCAAATGATGCGACCAACAAGGTCTTAATTCTAAAATATACAAACGGCTCATACAGCTCAAAAAAGAAAACAGAAAATAAGCAGAAGGGGGCTTCCCTGGTGGCGCAGTGGTTGAGAGTCCGCCTGCCGATGCAGGGGACACGGGTTCGTGCCCCGGTCTGGGAAGATCCCACATGCCGCGGAGCAGCTGGGCCCGTGAGCCATGGCCACTGAGCCTGCGCGTCCGGAGCCTGTGCTCCGCAACGGGAGAGGCCACAACAGTGAGAGGCCCGTGTACCACAAAAAAAAAAATAAATAAAAAATAAAAATAAGCAGAAGGTCTAAACAGACATTTCTCCAAAGACATACAGATAGCCAATAGGTACATGAAAAGATGCTCCACATCGCTAATTATGAGAGAACGCAAATCATAACTACAGTGAGTTATCACCTCATAGCGGTCAGAATGGCCATCATTAAAATGTCTAGAAAGAAATGCTGGAAGGGGTGTGGAGAAAAGGGAACCCTACTACACTACTGGTGGGAATGTAAATTGATGCAGCCACTATGGAAAACAGTATGGAGGTTCCTCAAAAACTAAAACTAGAATTACCATAGGACCCAGCAATCCCACTCCTGGACACATATCCAGACAGAACTATAAGTCAAAAAGATACATGCACCCCAGCATTCACAGCAGCACTATTCACAATAGCCAAGACATGGAAGCAACCTGAATGTCCCTCAGCAGATGAATGGATATAGAAGATGTGGTACATATATACAACGGAATATTACTCAGCCATAAAACAGAATGAAATAATGCCATTTGCAGCTACATGGATGGACCTAGAGATTATCAAACAAAGTGAAGTCAGTCAGACGGAGAACAACAAATACCATATGATATCACTTATATGTGGATTATAAAATGAGACCCAAATGAACCTATCTACAGAACAAAAACAGACTCACAAATATAGAAAACAGACCTGTGGTTGTCAAGGGGAAGACAGGGGAGTGGGATGGATTGGGAGTTTGGTATTAGTAGATGCAAATTATTAGATATAGGATGGATACATAAGGTCTTCCTGTACAGCACAGGGAACTGTATTCAATACCCTGTAATGAACCATAATGGAAAAGAATATGAAAAATATGTATATATGTATGTACGTATGTATGAATCACTTTGCTGTGCAGCAGAAATTAACACAACATTGTAGGTTAACTATACTTCAGTATCAATTAGTTTGAAGGCACTTTTATAAATTAGGTCTTAGTTCTCTTGTCCTTTCATCCTGGGACAAATGTATAACAGAAACTAACCTGGATTACTCCCGGATGAACTCATATCACACAGAACTTTAACTGTTGAACAAACCATGAATACCAGTTACACCAGGGGATGTCCTGATCCAATATGAAGTTTGTAAACCTTGTAACAAGCCTGCAGAATCCACTAAATTTGGAAATTCAAACTGAAATGAAGCCACCTATCCCATGACTTCTCCACAACTAGTTATACAACATCAATTGGAGACCATATACGATCAAATGAATGTAGACAGAAACAACTATAGCCTTCCTTTTTTTCCCTTTTAGATGAATACGGTATTTAAGGTGATGTCTTGGGCCGTTTCAGGGTGTTCCTCAATTTCCTGGGTATCTGCCATGCACACAGGAGGTACACATGTTAGTTAACTTGTTTGTGCAACTAAATGAAGGTAGTTAATACCACAAAACTGTATACATAAAGTGAATTAAATGCTAAAGTCGTGTTTTGTATTTTTAATGACAATGAAAAAAAAAGTGTAGCGCTGATATTTGTTACAAAAATGAACGTTAAAAACATTCTTAGTGAAAAAAGCCATACAGAAAAGGCCCCCTAGATCCCATACTCATCTTGTCTGCTTCAAATCCATCCAGGTTGTCCAAATGAGGGAGAAACTCAGTCATGGTTCCAGAAAAAGAAAACTGGATCAGGATGGAAAAAGACATTTTCATACCGTTCCGACAGTAGGTGAAGGTTGAAGTGGGGCTGAGTATTAAATTATAATGTGGACATCAGGATTTCTTCATTTAGGGGTTATGTGCTGGTGCCTTGGGCAAAACACACTGAGCATTTTGTGTCAAGTGGCAAATGTGAGTACTTTTTGCCATTATTGCAACTTTTCTGTACATTTTAAATTACTGGAAAGTAAATTACTTTTCTAGACAACCATGTCAGTATCATGCCAGAAAATCAGAGAAGACAGACATCAAATTTTTCTTATAGAGGCCAAGACTTACTCAGACCATGTTCAACCAAAGTTGTGATACTTATTTCCCTTGTAGGAGTCCGCATGGTATTAAGAGGCACCGTGGGAAGAGTATAGTAGTAGCTACCATGTCGTGGGTCCTGTGGATCACCTGGGGGGCAGTAGAAATGGTGAGATTTTAGTATTGCAATTTTTCACATTACTTCAAAAAATATGTTAAAAAATAAATTCAGTAAAGTTGCAAAATATGCAATCAATATACACAAATCAGTTTCGTTTCTATACACTAATAATGAACCACCAGCAAGAAACATTCAGAAAACAATCCCATTTACAATTCCATCCAAAAGAACGAACTATTTAGCAATAAATTTAACCAGGGACACGAAAGACCTATACTCAGAAAACTATAAAGCACTGGTAAAGAAACTGAAGACACAATAGAAAACAATATTCCATGCTCATGCGTCAGAAAAATTACTATTATTAAAATGTCTGGGAGAGGGGGAAGATGGCGGAAGAGCACGACACGCAGATCACCTTCCTCCCCACAGATACATCCGAAATACAGCTACACGGGAAACCACCCCTACACAACACCTACTGAACGCTGGCACAAGACCTCAGACCTCCCAAAAGGCAAGAAACTCCCCACGGGGCTTCCCTGGTGGCGCAGTGGTTGAGAGTCCGCCTGCCGATGCAGGGGACACGGGTTCGTGCCCCGGTCCGGGAAGATCCCACATGCCGCGGAGCGGCTAGGCCCGTGAGCCATGGCCGTTGAGCCTGCGCGTCCGGAGCCTGTGCTCCGCAACGGGAGAGGCCACAACAGTGAGAGGCCCGTGTACCGAAGGAAAAAAAAAAGAAAAGAAAGAAACTCCCCACGTACCTGGGTAGGGCAAAAGAAAACAGAATAAACAGAGACAAAAGGATAGGGCCGGGACCTGCACCACTGGGAGGGAGCCGTGAAGGAGAAACGGTTTCCACACACTAGGAGCCCCTTCGCGGGCGGAGACTGCGGGTGGCGGAGGGGGAAAGCTTCGGAGCCGCGGAGGAGACCGCAGCCACAGGGGTACGGAGGGCAAAGCAGAGAGATTCCCGCACAGAGGACCGGTGCCGACCGCCACTCACCAGCCCGAGAGGCTTGTCTCCTCACCCGCCGGGGTGGGCGGGACTGGGAGCTGAGGCTCGGGCTTCAGTCAGAGCGCGCTGGCGGCGTGAACACAGCCTGAAGGGAGTTAGTGCGCCACGGCTGGCCGGGAGGGAGTCCGGGGAAAAGTCTGGAGCTGCTGAAGAGGCAAGAGACTTTTCCTTCCCTCTTTGTTTCCCGGTGCGTGAGGAGAGGGGATTCAGAGCGCTGCTGAAAGGAGGAGCTCCAGAGACGGGCGCGAGGCGCGGCTGAAAGCGCGGACCCCAGAGACGGGTGTGGGACGCTGGGGCTGCTGCTGCCGCCACCAAGAAGCCTGTGTGCGAGCGCAGGTCACTCTCCACACCTCCCCTGCCGGGAGCCTGTGCTGCCCGCCACTGCCACGGTCCCGGGCTCCACAGACAACATCCCCGGGAGAACGCACGGGGGTGCCTCGTGCTGGCGCAACGTCACGCCGGCCTCCGCTGACGCACGCTCACCCCGCCTCCGTGCCCCTCCCTCCCCCGCGGCCTGAGGGAGCCAGAGCCCCCGAATCAGCGGCTCCTTTAACCCCGTCCTGTCTGAGCGAAGAGCAGACGTCCTCCGGCGACCTACACGCAGAGGCGGGGCCGAATCCAAAGCTGAGCCCCGGGAGCTGTGCGAACAAAGAAGAGAAAGGGGAATCTCTCCCAGCAGCCTCAGAAGCAGCGGATTAAAGCTCCGCAATCAACTTGATGTACCCTGCGTCTGTGGAATACCTGAATAGACAACGAATCATCCCAAATTGAGGAGGTGGACTTTGAGAGCAAGATTTATGATTTTTTTCCCCTTTTCCTCTTTTTGTGAGTGTGTATGTGTATGCTTCTGTGTGAGATTTTGTCTGTATACCTTTGTTTTCACCACTTGTCCTAGGGTTCTATCCGTCCGTTTTTTTTTTTTTTTTTTTTTTTGGTTTTGGTTTTTTTTACTGAAAAAAGTTTTTCTTAATAATTCTTTATTTTAATAACTTTATTTTATTTGACCTTACTTTATTTTCTTTTATCCTCTTTCTTTCTTTCTTTCTTTCTTTCTTTCTTCTTTTTCTCCCTTTTATTCTGAGCCGTGTGGATGAAAGGCTCTTGGTGCTGCAGCCAAGAGTCAGTGCCGTGCCTCTGAGGTGGGAGAGCCAACTTCAGGACACTGGTCCAAAAGAGACCTCCGAGCTCCACGTAATATCCAACGGCGAAAATCTCCCAGAGATCTCCATCTCAACACCAACACCCAGCTTATCTCAATGACCAGCAAGCTACAGTGCTGGACTCCCTATGCCAAACAACTAGCAAGACAGGAACACAACCCCACCCATTAGCAGAGAGGCTGCCTAAAATCATAATAAGTCCACAGACACCCCCAAAACACACCACCAGACGTGGACCTGCCTACCAGAAAGACAAGATCCAGCCTCATCCACCAGAACACAGGCACCCTCCACCAGGAAGCCTACACAACCCACTGAACCAACTTTAGCCACTGGGGACAGACACCAAAAACGACGGGAACTACAAACCTGCAGCCTGCAAAAAGGAGACCCCCAAACACAGTAAGATAAGCAAAATGAGAAGACAGAAAAACAGACAGCAGATGAAGGAGCAAGATGAAAACCCACCAGACCTAACAAATGAAGAGGAAATAGGCAGTCTCCCTGAAAAAGAATTCAGAATAATGATAGTAAAGATGATCCAAAATCTTGGAAACAGAATAGTGAAAATGCAAGAAACATTTAACAAGGACCTAGAAGAACTAAAGATGAAACAAGCAACGATGAACACCACAATAAATGAAATTAAAAATACTCTAGAAGGGATCAATAGCAGAATAACTGAGGCAGAAGAACGGATAAGTGACCTGGAAGATAAAATAGTGGAAATAACTACTGCAGAGCCGAATAGAGAAAAAAGGATGAAAAGAACTGAGGACAGTCTCAGAGACCTCTGGGACAACATTAAACGCACCAACATTCGAATTATAGGGGTTCCAGAAGAAGAAGAGAAAAAGAAAGGGACTGAGAAAATATTTGAAGAGATTATAGTTGAAAACTTCCCTAATATGGGAAAGGAAATAGTTAATCAAGTCCAGGAAGCACAGAGAGTACCATACAGGATAAATCCAAGGAGAAACATGCCAAGACACATATTAATCAAACTGTCAAAAATTAAATGCAAAGAAAACATATTAAAAGCAGCAAGGGAAAAACAACAAATAACACACAAGGGAATCCCCATAAGGTTAACAGCTGATCTTTCAGCAGAAACTCTGCAAGCCAGAAGGGACTGGCAGGACATATTTAAAGTGATGAAGGAGAACAACCTACAACCAAGATTACTCTACCCAGCAAGGATCTCATTCAGATTGGATGGAGAAATTAAAACCTTCACAGACAAGCAAAAGCTGAGAGAGTTCAGCACCACCAAACCAGCTTCACACCTCACAAATGCTAAAGGATCTTCTCTAGGCAAGAAACACAAGAGAAGAAAAAGACCTATAATAACAAACCCACGCACATATGGTCACCTTATCTTTGATAAAGTGGCAGGAATGTACAGTGGAGAAAGGACAGCCTCTTCAGTAAGTGGTGCTGGGAAAACTGGACAGGTACATGTAAAAGTAGGAGATTAGATCACTCCCTAACACCATACACAAAAATAAGCTCAAAATGGACTAAAGACCTAAATGTAAGGCCAGAAACTATCAAACTCTTAGGGGAAAAACATAGGCAGAACACGCTATGACATAAATCACATCAAGATCCTTTCTGACCCACCGCCTAGAGAAATGGAAATAAAAACAAAAACAAACAAATGGGACCTAATGAAACTTCAAAGCTTTTGCACAGCAAAGGAAACCATAAACAAGATGAAAAGACAACCCTCAGAATGGGAGAAAATATTTGCAGATGAAGCAACTGACAAAGGATTAATCTCCAAAATTTACAAGTAGCTCATGCAGCTCAATAACAAAAAAAGAAACAACCGAATCCAGAAATGGGCAGACGACCTAGACATTTCACCAAAGAAGGTATACAGACTGCCAACAAACACATGAAAAAATGGTCAACATCATTAATCATTCGAGAAATGCAAATCAAAACTAGAATGGGATATCACCTCACACCAGTCAGAATGGCCATCATCAAAAAATCTAGAAACAATAAATGCTGGAGAGGATGTGGAGAAAAATGAACACTCTTGCACTGCTGGTGGGAATGTGAATTGGTACAGCCACTATGGCGAGCAGTATGGAGGTTCCTTAAATAACTACAAATAGAACTACCATATGACCCAGGAATCCAACTACTGGGCATATACCCTGAGAAAACCATAATTCAAAAAGAGTTATGTACCAAAATGTTCATTGCAGCTCTATTCACAATAGCCAGGAGATGGAATCAACCTAAATGTCCATCATCAGATGAATGGATAAAGAAGATGTGGCTCATATATACAATGGAATATTACTCAGCCACAAAAAGAAATGAAATTGAGCTATTTGTAATGAGGTGGATGGACCTAGAGTCTGTCATACAGAGTGAAGTAAGTCAGAAAGGGAAAGACAAATACCATATGCTGACACATATATATGGAATTTAAGGGAAAAAAATGTCATGAAGAACCTAGGGTTAAGACAGGAATAAAGACACAGACCTACTAGAGAACGGACTTGAGGATATGGGGAGGGGGAAGTGTAAGCTGTGACAAAGTGAGAGAGTGGCTTGGACATATATACACTACCAAACGTAAAAGAGGTAGCTAGTGGGAAGCAGCCGTGTAGCACAGGGAGATCAGCTTGGTGCTTTGTGACCACCTAGAGGGGTGGGATAGGGAGGGTGGGAGGGAGGGAGACGCAAGAGGGAAGAGATATGGGGACATATGTGTATGTATAACTGATTCACTTTGTTATAAAGCAGAAACTAACGCACCATTGTAAAGCAATTGGACTCCAATAAAGTTGTAAAAAAATGTTTATTTACCTAAAGCCATCAACAACCAGTGCCTGGAAAACTAGACACCGGACTCCAAAGAACGACAGTGGTCACCCTCTACACTGCATATAAAGCTAACTAAAAGCACACAGTATTCCACATTAAACTCTTTCTCTCCTGAGTCCCCTGAAGATGCACCCACCCAGCCAGCAGTCAGTTGCACAGGAAGATTCTCCACACTTGCTCCTTTTTTCCTCTTGCGGAGTCTCCTCGCCAGTGGCTCCTGAGAAAACCCAGCTCTTGTCAGTGTGTACAATGCCTCATGTTCCAGAAACCTAAGCCCTGACAGGAGACAAAGCTCCCGTCTGCTTGTCACAGAGCAAAGTCTGTGGGCAGGGTGCACCTGTGCCCCCAGGGTCAGACAGGTGGGTTTGGCGCCCCCTGTGGGACGTGAGAAAAGTGCCGGGAGTGCCGCACTCACAAACCCAGAGGCCTCATCCGGAAGGCAGTTCTGCTATATATACTAAGTTTGGAAATCCAAACTGAAATGGAGCCAAGTGTCTCACTGTATCTTCTCAAAAATTGGTTAAGGAGCAATTAATTACAAACCATATGTAATGAAATGAATGTAGACACAAACATTACAACTTAAACCAAAATTCACTCAAAATTGCCCATAGACAAATTTAAATTACCAAACTATAAAAATCCTAGACAAAAAAAGATAATCTACATGACTTTGGGTCTGGTGACCTTATTCAGAAAACAGGAAGACAAACCACAAACTGCAAGAAACTATTTCCAAAACACATATCTGATAAAGGATTTGTACTCAAATTATGCCAACAACGCCATTAAAATTTAGTAAAGATTGAAACACACACCTAGCCCAGGAAGATAAACAGGCAGTAAATAAGCATACAAGAATATACTCAGGATGCTGGTGGAATGCATGTACAACCAACTTTGGAAGACAGTTTGGCAGTTTTGTCCAAATCTAAAAAGTCTCACCTTAGGATCCAAGAAGTGTACCTCTTGTATTTAGACAACTGCTTTGAAAAACTGCGTTCAAACCAAAACTAGCATCAAGTAATGCACATCAGCTCTATTCATAATGGCTAAAAACTTAAGATATCAGGATGTCCTTCTGTAGATGAATTCATAAGCAAATTAGGGCACATACATGTCAAGGGGAGCAGAATACACCACCCCAAAATATGCCCATTTGACAAAAGGATTATTTTGGACTGATTAATTTAAGAAACAGCAGACCCAGGAGAATCTTTCAAAACCAAGTAGATGGCTTCCCTGGTGGCACAGTGGTTGAGAGTCTGCCTGCCGATGCAGGGGACACGGATTCGTGCCCTAGTGTGGGAAGATCCCACATGCCGCGGAGTGGTTGGGCCCATGAGCCATGGCCGCTGAGCCTGCACGTCCAGAGCCTGTGCTCCACAACGGGAGAGGCCACAACAGTGAGAGGCCCGCGTACCGCAAAAAAATAAATAAATAAATAAAGTAGAAAATGCCCTTTTAGGAGGTAAATTTCCATTTATTAAGGCTATCTCCATTTGTAAGGGTATGTCCCTCTTTGGACCAGGAATTGAAAGATGACTAAATATCAAGAAAAGTTTGTTGGGACTTCCCTGCTGGTCCAGTGGTTAAGACTCCACACTCCCAATGCAGGGGACCAGGGTTCAATCCCTGGTCATGGAACTAGGTCCCACATGCTGCACTTAAGGGCCTGCATGCCGCCACTAAAGATTACACAAGCTGCAACTAAGACCCAGTGCAGCCAAATAAATAAATGTTTAAAAAAAAAAAAAAAAAAAAAGCTTGTCAATGAAATAGGCCTGGATGTAAATCTGTGTAACAACCATACCCTTGTTTACTGGGCTTTGACTAATAACATCCCTTAAATGGCTTCCTCCATTCCCTAACATCTTTCTTTTGTTCTCAGCAGAAGATAGCATTTAAGGTAATGGCTTGGGCCATTTCAGGGAGTGACTCAGTTTTCCTGGGTATCTTTCAAGTATACAGGAGGTACGCATGGTATATATTAAACTTCTGATTGTTTTCTCCAGTTCGTCTCTTTTTCATTACAAGGGAGATCTCAATAAAGAACATAGAAGTGTAGAGGGAAAATTATTTTTCCTCTCATATACATGCAGTGCAATAGTATTCAGAGATATAAAGGAATGGATCATCAACCCATGCAAATATATATAGATAGATATAGATGCAACTAACACTTACATTGCTAAGTGAAAGAATCCAGTCTGAAGTGCTACACACTGTATGACCTCATTTATATGACATTCTAGAAAAGGTAAAACTGACACTGGTAAACAGTTTAAGGAATATGTGGTTGAAATAGTCCATATGATACTTTAGTGGTGAATACCTGTCACTATGCATTTGTCTACACCCACAGATTTTTACAACACAACAAGTAATTTACAATCAATTCAAACTTAGCTACTTAGGATATGGGAGTGTCAAAGACTGGAATACAGAATGTAACAAAGAATCTAACTGTTTCAGAAATGTATGGAAAAACTCACTGTTGGTAGTGGGACAAATGGGCTGACCTAAGTTAACTTTGGAAATGTACAGAATCTGTAGGCCAAAGACAAAATGTGCCATACATACACAGTGGACTCTAAGTTCTTTCCCGTGAGGGGTAGTAGCTAACAGTACTGAAACTACTATATCAGTAATCGAATGGAACAAGCACTGAATTTAATAAATGACAAATGGTGGAAGCCAGGTTTCTTACCACTGGAGTGGGATGTTACAGTCAAACAAAGGGAAAAGGTTACGATATCCATGTCATAACAGATCCGGTTGGAGACATCGGTATAAACTATCTTTAGCCTACACATAGTTCCATATGGATATCTTTATAATTATGTGTATATGCATAGGCTGGGATACATGCATGTATTTCTATGTACTGTCAGCTGAGCATATTTAGCTCCCACATGTAAGTTTTTAATACCATTCTCTAATAAAAGGAACAAGGGCTCTTTGAAGAAAGGGCTGATGCTAGGACTGAGACAGTAAATATATGAAGCAGCATAATCTTAAAATATCAGAAAGTAAAGAAGTACCCAAAATTTTAAAAACCCACAAAAGAAAAATTATGTAAAATGAAAACAGGAGCAAATGGAAAAAGCTCTCAACAGCCAAAGCAAGAATGAACTAAGCAGTCTAATAATGTAGTGCTGGATTATAAACAAAAGTTTACAATAATCATTCACGTGTCCAAACTGGTAAAAATAAATTACATAGTTTTCGATGAATGGTGTTAAATAGAAATCTCCTATGCACAAAGCTTCTAAACAATTCATATAGACACTCAGCTGTCCATCAAGGATGTGAAGCTAACCCCTCTCTCCTCAAGTGTGGCTTCTGCATTATGACTTCCTCCTAATTAAGACACACAGGATGGACATGGGGATAAAATTAACCTGTGGGAAAACTTGACAAACACTACTTCAGCTAGGTGACCAAAGTTAAGAATATAAGTGAGAAGTTTCCTTAAGAGCCTGTCCTCTTGATATATAGTGAAGAGGAAGCACTTCACCTCTGTGATCTGCTTTTTCAAAGCCAAGTCTAACCACGACAAAAACACCAAGCAAATCCCAGTGCCCGGCAGTCTATAAAATACCTGACCAGTCCTCCTCCACACTGTCAAGGTCATGGAAACAAGGAGAGTCTGAGCAACTGTCAGAGCCCAGAAGAGACTAAACAGACATGATGACCCCATGTCCTTTGAGACCCTGGAACAATGAAAGGTATAACAAAGGAACGTGAATAAGGACTTCAGTTAATAGTAAAGTATCAGTATTTGTTCATTATTTGTCATGATTCTGTAGAAAATTAGACCGGAAAAAGTAAACGTCAAATAAGAGAAACCTACTGTAACAAACTGGAAACCAAGAGGAAAAGGGGGATTTCTTTGTAAAAACACATTACCAAAATGGTCCCTAAATTAAGGAAAACACAAAAAGGCCAATTAATCACTGAGGAACCTTTTCCTCTACTGGTTATCCTATCACTCTTCCAGGGTTTCCCTCTCCTGGGACAGGGAAGGAGCAGGGACAGAGATGTCTGGCAGCTCCCCTAGTACATGACCCCACCCAGTGTCTTCACCTCCCCCAGCCACGCCTACCCAGTGAGGACACCTGAGGAAGGGTCAGGGATTATTGACTCAGATGTATCAACCAGGACTTTTTCTTTTCCCAGCGACTGGACACACTTACGGAAGTAAAATAAATTAGTATTTATTGTAAGGGTAGAAATACATTAATACTTGCAAGTGACAAGTTGAAGAATGGGTTTGGACCTGGCAGGTCCAGCGGCTCACACTGTCTCAGTGTGATCTTGCTTCTCTCCAAATCTTTGTCCCGCTCAGTGCCTTTGGGGGACCCCATTCACAGGCACAGGCTCTCTCACTGCCCTTGGGCCAACAGCAGTTCTAGGCTGACAACAACTCACCATCCATTTTCCGAGAAAGAGTTTCTCCTTTTCTTGGATTCCAAAAAGTCATGGTTTTAAACGCCTTTGATCTGGCTTGGGTTGCATTCTCATCCTTGACCCAACACCAGAAGATGGAAAATGGGACTGGCTAGATGTGGGTTGTAAACCCTTCTTCGAGCTGGGTGGAACATGGGGTCATCCTTCTGCAACTGTTTGGACTGGAAGCAGGTGAGATGTAATTTCCAAAGGAAAACTGAGGCACTTGGGCCTGAGAACAGATGTTGGCTGGGAGAAAGCAACAGATTCTAAGTCAATGACAGCTCACTGCACAGCACAGAATCTGACACAAAAGGAAGAAAGGGGTTCACGTAGGGTCAGGGGCTGCAGCTACTCATCCAGTGCTCTTACTGTCCCTCCCAAGACTGCAAGAAGTTCTTTCACTTGCTGAAAAGTCAGGATCATTGGTGGTGGTAAACTCAAGTCTCTCTCCTTGGGCATCAGGTCCTCACATCTCAGAGGCTGGCCCAGAACAGCCCATGTGCCCTCAGAAGACCCACAGACCTCATTCCTGCCCCTGAGAGGTGGGAGCCCTTGAGTTATGCCACCTCCCTGGACATATTAACTACCCATCCCTGAATAACAATACTGCTCCTTTTCCAGTTTCTTCTCTCTCCTTTTCTAAGGGAAGAAACCAAATGCTAGGGTGGTAAGGAAACTCTTGTGCAATGAAGTAACGGGAGGCTCAAGAATTATTCCATGCCATGGAACCCATAATTGGCAGGCTTCCAGAGGCCACATGAATGCATATGGCTCTCCAAGACAATGGCAGTGTCAGTGTAAACCTCCCACTGGGAGGTCCAGGTGCTCCCATATCTTTGATTCTTAATGAATATGCATGTCAAAAGTTTCTAACGACTGAAAGGACAAAGAATTGCAGGGCCATGGTCTGCTGTATGGGTGTTGTGTCAGGGACACACTCCAAAGTTTAGAGGATTATTACTTCTCTTGGCAGCCTATGAGGCTGTGAGCGGGAGGCCTTTTTCTCAGCCACATGCATGTTGGTAGTTGAAACTTCTCAAAGGAATGTCTACACTGCCCAGGTAGCTCTTGAATTGCCCAGCATCATGGTCAGCTCCGTAACTGTACATGAGGGCCTGACAATGCCCAGGCTGGACTGAGCTAGAGGACCACAGATGCCTGCCTGGATAGTCAGAGGTCAAAGGCTGTCCTGCCTGAGACTTGATCATCTATTCATGCCCACTCAGATGGAACAAAGGATGCCTCCAGGGCCAGGAGGGCCCCACCAGCCCTTAAGAAGGCAGCATCTGGGGGCTGGCAGGTCACTGCACCCAGTCCTGTATAAATCCACACGTGTCCGCTGAGTGCCCTCCTGTCTTGGCTGTGCTGGAACCTGGGGCTGCCCAGGCAGAGTAGGGCCAGCATCACCCTTCCCAGGTAGGAGGGCAGAAGGAAACCATGCATGACTTCTGACACCCTCCCCAATCCTTGACAGAGGTTGAGTTGGATAAGAAACAGTCCGAGACAAGAACAGACATTTCATTCTTCTCTCAGAGCCCAGGACTGGGGGAAGGGAGGCCAGAAAAACAGTTATTGACCTCAGCTCCCTGACTCCTGTTTGACCCTGGGCAAGTCCTATCCATTCTGGTGGCTTCAGAGAGAAAGAGAGGGGAGGGCAATGAGGGCCAATTGTGCTTAAACCTAACTCTAACCTTCACCCTAATAACCCTAACCTCTAACCGTAACCCCCTAACAACCCTAGCCCCAGACCCCTAGACCCTTGCCCCGACCCCTAAACTCTAACCCCCGACCCTTTAGCCACAGCCCTCTACCAGGACACTCCAACAATGACCCCTAACCCTAAACCGTGACCCCTGAACCCTCACACTGACTCAAACCTAGGCCTAAAGCCTGGCCTAGTGGGTACCGAGGAATGACTGTATGAACTCTCAAATAAACCAAGGAATTAAATCTTCCTGACCATGAATTTAGCAATGGTTTCTTAGATTTGACAGTAAAGCATAAGAAATGAAAGAAAAAAATAGATAAATTGGATTTCCTCAAAATTACAAACCTTTGTGCATCAAAAGAGGCTATCCAGAAAGGAAGAAGACAGCCCACAGAATGGAAGACAATATTGGCACATTCTATATCTGATAAGACTCTTTACCTAGAATATACCCAGGACTTTTCCAACTCATCAACAAAAAGACAATAACATTTTTGAAACAGACAAATGGCTGCATGGACTGCTCTCCAGGCAAGACATACAAATGGTCAACAAGGACATGGAAAGATGTCAAACGTCAGTAGTCATGGTGAAAATGCAAATGAAAGCCACAGTGTGATGCCCCTTCACACACACTAGAATAAAAATAAACTTTAAAATCAATTTTAAAATATATAAATAAAAATAACAAATGTTGGCAGCAATGCAGAGAAATTGGAACCCTTAAAAGTTACTTGTGGAGATGCACAATGGTGCAGTCTATGCGTACAAACCTTTACCATTTACTTAAAAATATAAAATATAATTACCATGTGGTTCAACAACTCCACTCCTAGATATATACCAAAAAAAATGGAAAACAGGCATTCAAACAAAAACTTGTACACCAATTATTCATAGCAGCGCTGTTCACAATAGCCCAGGGTAGAAAAGATTTAAATGTCCATCAGCAGGTAAACGGATAAGCAAAATAAGGTAGATTCATAAGCTACATTATTCTGTCATATAAAGGAATAAAGTAAAATTATACAGCTGCTGTGGAAAACTGTATGGTGGCTCCTCAAAAACATGGAAAATGTGTGATCCCTTGATTCCACTCCAGGGTGTACACCCAGAATATTAGAAAGCAAGGGCTGGAACAGACATTTGTACCCCATATTCATAGCAACATTATTCACAATAGCCAAAAGGTGGAAGCAACACAACACATCCTTCAACAGATGAATGGATAAGTACAGTGTAGTATATACACAATGGAATATGATTCAACCTTTAAAACTAAGGTAATTCTCACACATGCTGCAATGTGGATGAACCTTGAAGTCATTATGCTAACTGAAACCAGCCAGACACAAAAAGGACAAACGTTCTATGATTCCACTAGTATGAGGTATCCAGATAAGTCAAACTCAAAGACAAAGTAGAATAAGGTTGCCAGGGGTTGAGATGAGTTCGTGTTTAATGGTTACGGTTTCACATGGGGAAAATAAAGCTCTGGAGATGGATGGTGAGGATATTTTTACAACAATGTGAATGTAGTTAATGCCACAGAACTGTGTACTTACAAATGGTTTAAATGGGGCTTTCCCCATGGCACAGTGGTTAAGAATCTGCCTGCCAATGCAGGGGACACGAGTTCAAGCGCTGGTCCTGGAAGATCCCACATGCCGCAGAGCAACTAAGCCCGTGAGCCACAGCTACTGAGCCCTCGTGCCACAACTACTGAAACCTGTGCGCCTAGAGCCCGTGCTCCGTAACAAGAGAAGCCACCGCAATGAGAAGCCTGCACACAGCAACGAAGAGTAGCCCCGCTCGCCGCAACTAGAGAAAGCCTGCGTGCAGCAACAAAGACCCGACACAGCCAAAAAATAGAAAATAAAATAAAATAATTTTAAGCTTTTAAAAAATGATTTAAATGGTAAATGTTATGTGTTTTTAATCACAATGGGAAAAAATGAATGAAATAATGATCAATGTTACATGTGGATAAACACTGAAAACATCCTAAGTGAAAGAAGCCATACAGAAAAACCACCCAGATCATGCTCATCTTGTACACTTTAAACCCAGCACGGTTTTTTAAGTGAGGAAAAGCCCCAGTGATGGTTCCAAGAAAAGAAAACTGGATTCGAATAGAAAAATACATTTCCACAAACCTGGGGCAGCTGGTGAAAGTTGAAGCAGGTCTGTAGATAGGATTATAATGTGGAAACCATAATTATTCCTCATTTTGGGGTTATGTGCTCGTTCCCTGGGAGAGTGGCCCTCCTACTCTCACAGGGTAAAACAAGCTGGAGTATTTTGTGAATGTGGAAAACTTTATACTGCTATTTAAAGTTTTTTATACACTTGAAATTTACTAGAAAATAAAGTACTTATCAAAACAGCCATGTCATACCATGCCAGAAATACAGACAGAGCTATAGGGACTTGCCTGGTGGCGCGGTGGTTAAGAATCCAACTGCCAATGCAGAGGACATGGGTTCGAGCCCTGGTCCAGAAAGATAACACATGCTGCGGAGCAACTAAGCCCGTGCACCACAACTACTGAGCCTGTGCTCTAGAGCCCGTGAGCCACAACTACTGAAGCCCGACGCCTAGAGCCCATGCTCTGCAAGAAGAGAAGCCACTGAAATGAGAAGCCCATGCACTTCAATGAAGAGTAGCCCCAACTTGCTGCAGCTACACAAAGCCCACGTGCAATAACAAAGACCCAACACAGGCCAAAAAAATTAATTAATTAAAAAAAATAGAGCTACAGAGCATACAGCACTTCCACTCCTGGGTGTATATCTCGGGATAACCATAAATCCATAAGACACAGGCACTTCAACTATTAGTGCAGCCCTTTTGCAGGAGCCTCGACTTAGAAACAATATAAATGTTCTTGGAAGGAAAAAATGGATAAAGAAGATATGGTACTTATGTACAATGGAATATTACTCAGCCATGAGATCAATGAAATAAGGCCAGTTGCAGCAACTCAGGTGAACTTAGGTACAATCATTCTAAGTGACATAAGTCAGACACAAAAAGACACTTAGCATAAGATATCACTTATAGGTGGAATCTAAAAATGGCTACACATGAACTAAATTACAAAAGAGAGCCACACATTTAGAAAACAAACTTAAGGCTGCTAAAGTGGAAAGGTGGGGTGGGGTGAGGCATAAACCAGAGGGTTGAAATTAGCACAGATAGGGTTCCAAAGACCAAATAGGTAATTGACAAGACCTACTCTATAGCTCAAAAAACTAGACTGGGCACATTCTAGTCACCATAAAAGAATATATACGACTGGTATGAATCTGAAAAAGAATTTATGGATGTCTCTCTGTAAGTGAATCAAGTGGATGTGCAGCAGCAAGAAAGACAGCATTGAAAATCAGCTATACCCCATTATAAAAATAAATTACAAAAAAAAAAAAACCAAGGAGAAACTGTTACAAAATTCATTCAGGGGCTGTGATGAAACCTGCATTGACCCCATCTAGATCCACAGCTAAACGGGACAAGAGCAGAGGGCTCAATCTCTGCCTTTACGTTTACAGTCTAATGCGAGCTCAAGTCATTTTACCTCTGTTCATACACTGCTGATTATTTTCAACAAATCACAAAGATATCGGTGTTTTATATTTACTATTTGGTGCTTGAGCTGGAGTAGCAGGCAGCGCCTTGAGTCTATTAATCCTGGCTGAGCTATGCTAACCTGGAGCGCTACTTGGAGATGCCCAAATCTTTAACGTAGTCATAACAGTCCCTGCACTTGTAATAATTTTCTTTATAGTTGTACCCATTATACTGCAGGGTTCAGGAACTGACTTGGGCCACTAATAACTGGGACACCTGAGGTAACATTTCTCCAAATAAATCATGTAAACTTTTGACTACTTCCCCCATCATTCTTACTCCTTCTCATATTACCAATAGTAGAAGCTGGTTCTGGTAAAAGTGGAACTGTATATTCAGCTCTAGCCTGCAATCTGGCCCATGCAGGAGCCTCTGTCGACCTAACCATTTCCTCCTTACCTTTAGCAGGTGTCTCTTCAATTCTTCGTGCTATTTCTTGTATTACTATAGTCTTTAATCCAAAACCAGCAGTCAAATCCCAATACCAAACACCATTATTTGTTTACTCTTCCCTAACTATAGCCATATTACTATAATTACCACTCTCAGTCCAAGCAGCCAGAATTGCCACACTGTTAAGAGATAGAAATCTCAACACTACATTCTTTGACCCTGCAGGAGGAAACCGAATCCTATAGCAACACCTAGTTTGATTCTTTGGTCACCCTGAAGTGTGTATTCATGGCCTACCAGGGTTTGTTATAATTTCACATATCATTACATACGATTTAGGACAAAAACTGCCTTTCAGCTATTTGGGAATATTATGAGTCATGTCCACTGGCCTTTTAGGATTTCTCTTGTGGGCCCATCTTATATTTACCATAAGGATAGCTGTCAACTCAGTAGCATACTTTGCATCAGCTACCATAATTACTTCTATCCCTACAGGAGTAAAAGTATCTAGCCGATTAGAAACTCTTTATTTTATTTTTTTATTTTTTTATTTTTGGCTGCGTTGGGTCTTCGTTGCTGCGCACCGGCTTTCTCTCGTTGCAGTGAGCGGGAGCTACTCTTCGTCGCCATGCGCAGGCTTCTCATGGCGGTGGCTTCTCTTGTTGCAGAGCACAGGCTCTAGGTATGTGGCCTTCAGTAGTTGTGGCTCACGGGCTCTAGAGGGCAGGCTCAGTAGTTGTGGCGCACGGGCTTTTTGCTCCGCGGCATGTGGAACCTTCCTGGACCGGGGATCAAACCCGTTTCACCTATATTGGCAGGCCAATTCTTTACCACTGCATCACCAGGGAAGTCCCTGATTAGCAACTCTTCACGGAGGTAATATTATATGAGATCCCACTCTATTATGAGTTTTAGGCTTTATTTTCCTTTTTACAGTAGGTGGTTTGACAGGAATCACCTTAACCAACTCATCCCCAGACATTGTCCTCCAGGATACATACTATGTAGTAGCACACTTCCATGACGTAGTGTCCATGGGAGCAGTCTTCACTATTATAGGAGGCTTCCTACACTGATTCCCACTATTCTCAGATTACACAGTTAACTCAGCAGTAGCAAAACTCACTTCACAGGTATATTTGTAGTAGTAAATATGACTTCCTGAAGCACTTTCTTGGCCTCTCAGGGAGGTTACTACATTCCTCTGAGGCACACACAACATGAAATATTTTGTCTTTAGGCTCATTCGTCTCAGTAGCAGCAGTAATGCTAATAATCTTCATACTGTGAAAACCATTTGTGTCCAAACGAGAAGTCTCAGCAGTGGAAACTGCTGCTCCTAACCTAGAATGGTTGCACGGATGCCCTCCACCATATCCTATATTTGAAGTCCTACCTATGTAAATGTAAAATAAGGTAGGACTCAAGTCCTTTTCAAGCAGTTTGAAGCCAACAGCATAACAATTATGTCTTTCTCAATAAATGAGATAAAAGTAAAAAGTGATGTAAAATTTTCAAAGTGAAATTATAGGCTAAAATAGTGTATATCACGAAGGCATATCAATTTCATCTAGGCTCTCAAGATACAACATCACCGATTATGGAAGAACTTTTACATTTTCATCACACACATTAATAGTGATTTTTAAAAGAAGTTCTCTAGTCCTCTATATTATTTCACTAATATTGACAATTAAACTAACTCATATATGTACAATAGATGCACAGGTAGAGAAAATTTGAACATTTTACCAGCCATTATTGTAATCTTAGCTGCTCTATCATCATTGTGAATCCTTTACATGATACATGAAATCAATAACTCTTCCCAAAGCATAAAAACTATGGGTCAGTAATGATACTGATGCTACAAATACACAGATTATGGAGATTTAAATGTTGACTGCTCTGTAATCCCCACATCAGAGCTAAAACCAGGAGAATAGTGATTAATAGAAGTCAACAACCTAGCACTATAGAGATAGTCATTGAATATTAGTTTCATCTGAAATTGTTGTACACTCCTGAGCTGTTCCTTCTCAGGCCTAAAAAGAGCTGCTATCCCAGGAGGCCTAAATTAAAGAATCCTAATACCGACAGGACCAGGCCTATGTTGTGGACAATGATCAATAGAGGTCGTTTTCCTGAGGTCAAAGACAGGACAGAGGGATATGGCTGAGATATGGGGTGAATCTGGAGCCCATGGGGATGCACCCTCCAAGCTCCAGGATAGGAATGGGGCCTCTGGGGTCCCAGGCCACCCACCACACCCTCCCGAGCAGGATCTTGGCAACATTCCCTGTCAGTGATGAGGCAGCCCTAGCACTTGTCACACCCCAATGCTGTGTCCTATGTGGGTCCCATGCTCTTGGGACCACACCCACACTCTGCAGGTCCACGCTGCAGGGTCCTTCCTGCCTCAGGAGTAGAGACCCCCACAGCAAGCAGTTTCCTCCCCAACCAGCAGGAGGAGGGGAGGAGAGCAGGGGCACCAGGGGAATCTCACTCAGACAACACCCCAGGGGTGCCAGCGGGAACAGTGATGATGCAGATGAGGCACAGACCAAGAGATGGATCCAGAGGACCTAAAAGGCAGCTGGTCAGGTCCTGGCTCATCTGTACCCCAGACACCTTTGTCCCTCATACAGCCCCTTCCTCATACACCCTCTCCTTAAATGCAGATTCTTCAGATGCAAACAGGCAGAGCTTCAGACTGAAAGTCAGCTCTTCCAAAGTGACCCCTCAGCAAACACTGCAGGATTCCACTCCAGTGGGTGCCCTGGAGTCCACAACTCAGGGACTGAAGTGGATATCGGTGCCAGGGGCAGTGGGAGAGAATGGGGAGTGAGACGTTCGTGGTTGTGGAATTTTGGTTTTGCAAGATGAAAAGTTCTAGGAATGGTGGTGATGGCTCCACGAGAAAGTGAATAGATCTGATGCCTCAGAAACGTGCACTTAAAATGGTGAAGATGGTAAAGGGTATGTGACGTGTGTTTTATTTCACTTAAAATAAATTCTTAAAATAATGTCTTGTTCACTGTGATTCCATTTCCACTCCCCTTCATCACAGATGTCAGAGGCCCAGACACAGTCCCCTACCTTAGGGGCCATCCCGGTACCCTCACATGGCACATGGGAGACCATACTTAGGGGGGGCTAGTCTGTGCTCACCTGACCTCTGTCCAGGGGGACCCAGGCAGTGGTGACCCCCATAGATTAGACATATGATATGATATGTTATTAATATGATACCACCAAGCATTGTCACTCACCAGAACACAGATCAGCAACCCACTCAAACATGCCTGACCTCACATGAATGTGAGAAGACTAAGAGAAGAAAAGGTACCACTGGTTAATCAGGTCAACACCCTTAATGCAGAGGTTGGAAATCTCAAAGGGGAAAAGACACACTTCAGGCAAAGAGCACATATGGGCTCTCCCTGTACATGTGATCCTGACCCATGCAGATGTGGTGAGAGCCACACAGTCCCCACACCCTTTACCTGGGGTCGCACGTCCACACTCACCACGGTGACCCCACCTCCCTAGACCCTGCACCTAAAGTCACACGTTCTCTCTCAACAGGTGACCCCTCCTACCCAGACCTCTCCACCTGAGTCACATGTCCACAGTCCCAGGGTGAACCACCCTCCCCAGACTCCCCCAACTGGGGTCACACGTGCACAGTCTCCAGGGTGACCTCACCTCCCCAGACCCTGCCCCTGGGGTGACATGTCCCCTTGGTCAGGACACCATGGCTCTGCTGGTGGATCCCCTCATGTGGAAACAAGCTGTGTTCCTGGGGCCTCCTGGGATGGGAAAATGTGGCAGGTGGGTCTCCTCTCCCCACACTTGTACCAGAGAAGTCCTCTTTTCAGTTTGATTCTGTTGATTTTACCTGTTTTTAAAGCTTTCATGCTAAAGTTGAACACACTACTTGGTTCTGGCAGGCTCAGTCCTTTCTTGTCTCACATACTTGTTGAGATAATTCACAGGACAGCAGGGCTGAAAGCAGAGGGGCAGCTCTGGACGCTTCTGAGTAGGGACGGTAGAATGGAAGGAGAGCTCAGCAGCAGCCTCAGCTGTTACCCATTGGGCTTTTGCCTGATCTGCGTGCCCTGCAATCAATTCACCAGCTAAACCTGCCTCCCTACGCACCATGCACGTGCTGGTGAATTGGAATTATTGCCAGGTAGCCCTCCTGTGGATTCTCCACGAGCCCCAGGGAAGGTGAACCTTACAGGGATTAAGACTAAGGCCCCGACCACAGCACTGACCCTTGGGAGGACCAAGTAACCACACTCAGAAGAGAGGCTGTTACTTAGAGAAGCCCACCTCAGTTCCAGACCCCAGACATTTAAGCACTCACCTTCAGATGCAGGCACAGAGCTTCCCAGTCCTGAGGCCAGGCCGGGTTTCTACCCAGGTTCCCATAGTCCTAGCGTACACAAAACATGGTCAGGCCTAAATCTTCTTCTTATAGACAGCACATGGTCAGCTCTGAACATAATCAGTAGAAAGGACATGCAGAGGTCTAAATCTACCGTGTAGACAGAACTTGACCATGTTTAAACTAGCTTAGGGCTGATCTCATAGGAGGTACAGATCACACACATCGGTCTCTCATCTTTGGACACCCACATCAGGAAACTGAACAAAATCTTTGTCATTAAACATTTCAACAGGCAAAACCAAAATGTTACCAATATCTCTGGCCACCTGATGGTCAGGATCCACGGGTGAGCCACGAACTTCTGAGAGTGCAGCCCCATCTGCTGCCAGGACAGACAAGAAGTGGCCTGATTCCAGCCTCCCAGGCTTCCAGAAGGAGGCGGCCGCACTGGAAGCCCAGGCAGGACAGTCCTGCATGGTCCGGGCCAGGAGATCCGGTCTGTCCATTCCACTGGCCGATTCCGGGTGGGGCGCTCAGGGCCGCTGAGAGCCCTGCACTCAGGTCCTGCTTCCCTGCAGCGTGTGCATGTGCATGTGCGTGTGCGTGTGTGTGTGCGTGTGCATGTGGGTGTGTGTAGAGGGGGTGGTGGCTGACAGCTCCCATGGCTCCCGTCCCGGGCACCGCGCTGTCTTCGAGGGGAGTCACGGGGAGAGGTAGGGGCACAGAAGCTGTTGGAGAGGAGAACCCACTGCGGAGCTCCTTGCACACTGGCTCGCCCCACCTGTTGACCCGCCTGCCCATCGTGGGCCGCATGTCATCCCCCAGCCCCCACCCCCGAGGGCAGGGCGCCTGCTCTTTCAAAAGGACAAGGTCTCACATGAAGGAGACCCAGTGGGGACTGTCACGCCCCCACTCCTGATGCTGACATTGGGAGAATGAACCCCCTTGACTGGGCGATGGGACACTGTGAGGAAAGAGGTGGCGGCCCCATCCAAGTCGGGGCCTGGCTGAGAGATGGGAACACAGGAGCCAAGTGCAGGGCCTGGAGGCCAGGCCAACAGGAGGGGCATCCCCAGCCTTGGCCGGGCTCTCCAACTGTGACATTGTAGCTTTAGGGGACCTGGGGCAGGTGACTGAAGGTAATGGGGGTCTAAACTGGACCCTGAATGGGGCTTAAAGAAGGTGTGAAGGATGTTACTGAGACCGTGACAGTCATTGGAAGACAGACTCTGTGTCAGGACATCCTGCTCCATCCATTTAAATCCCTGAGATCTGTGACCTTTACGTGGCTACGCAGGATTGTTAGAGCAGCTGCGTGTGGATATATCTGCAAGTGGTTCCAGCAAACACACAGTTGTGCACACAGGCGGGCACAGCACACACACAAACATATGTAGGTGCACAGCACAAATATATTCACACACTAGCATATGAACACACATGCACGCATATGCCCATGCACACACTAACGTGAGCAAGCGCACACTAAGTAACCTGTGCAAGTGCACATACCTATGCACATGCACAGCATAGGTATGCAAACAGGCACATGCACACGCATGTACATAGCACACACACAGGGAATAAAGTGAATCCATAAAGTGAGTCCGTAAAGCATTAAGTCCTGAACACAAGTGAAGCTGACATGTATTTTTCCCTTTTCTTAGCTTTGATGTTTTTCACAATAAAAAGTTTAAGGAAAAAGTTAATGGCAAATGACTTTTGATTCATAGGACTTTCTGACGTTATTCCACAAATATTATGACGGGAGAAATGAATGTAGATAGTACATGTGTCCACTAATGGATGAATGGAGAAGAAAAACATGGTCCATCAATACAAGGGAATGTTATTCAGCCTAAAAGGGAAGACAATTCTGACACAGGCTGCAGCAGGGATGAACCTTGAGGGCATTAATGCTCAGTGATGTAAGCTAGACACAAACAAACAAACAGTGCTTGATCCATTCATACAAGGCCTCTAGAGCAGTCGGAAACATAGAGACAGAAAGTAGGATGGTGAGTGCCAGGGGCTGAGGGAGGGACAATGGTGACTGAGTGTTTAATGGGGACTGTTTCAATTTTGCAGGATGAAAAAATTCTGGAGGACGATGGCGGTCAGGTTTGCACAACAGTGCGAATTACTTCTGGACCCTGAAATGTGCACTTAAAAACGGTTAAGATAGTAAAGTTTATGTTTTGTGTATTGGACCACAATTTTTAAAACTTTTAAAAAAAAACAACAGGAAGTAGTCCGTGGATAACACAAGATGCACAACTTCACTAACAACCGAGGGATTAAAACCATAAGAAAACTACTGTGCACACACCTACCAGAATGGCAGACATGAAGACACAGTATCAAATATCAGCAGGATGTGGAGCAATGGAAAGCCTGGTGCGCAGCGGGGGGTGCAACCACTTCTGAAACAATCGGGCCTCAGAGAGCGAAGTCCGTGCACACAGACCCACAGTGTTCCTCCTAGCTGAACACAACCCCCCCAGCCCTGCACCAGGACACACGGACATGGACTCTGCAGCCACAGGAGCCAAACCTGAAAGAACCTGAAGACCATCACAAGCAGATGCAGAAATGAACCATGCACGCTCCTATGAAGGAATATTCCACAGCAATGGAGTACATTTTGTTTGAAGGCAGTAAAACTATAAAAAATTATTTTTTTAAAAAAACTATATTCACAAGATGAAAGAATCTATAATTCTGGCACCTAAGGATTGTCGAATGCTCCTAAAAATAGATTGTTGTGGAAACGTTTATTATAAGGAAATTAACATATTCTCTAGGAAGGACGGGGTGAATGGGCCTACTACATTTTCTACATTGAAGACATATACAGGTTTTGATTCTACTTCTGTTAAATCAAGTGGGGCTTCATTGGATTTCTGCTACCGCGGAGATAATCAAATTCTGCGTAGGGGTCAGGAGAAAACTAGTCATAGGCGTTCTCATGTAATAATTACTGTTGAAAGTGTAAATGATCCATTTATCAGTAAGACTGATAATAGAATATCTGCTACATTACTTCATATGAGATTGTGTGTGCTACTGTCCCTAGGGCTCCAGTGAGTGAGTATTTTGAATGTGAAGCTCATCCAGATCTGAGAATGGAATAAATGGCTAGGTGTGATATGGCTAATATAAATAATATGCCAACATTTATATTAATTAGTGGGTAAGATATGGGAAGAGGAATTCATGTTTTGAGAGCCAGGGTTAAGGTTAGCATTGGGGCAATAATATATAAATTGATGATGTTGATGGACATAGTGGTTCTTTAATAAGTAATTTGTATGCCTCAGCAATGGTTTGTAATCATCCATGGGGGCTGAGGATTGTTGGCCCTTTCTGGATTTTTATATAGCCTAGGATTTTCCATTTAATTAATATGAGGAATGCTATGGTGAATTAAATTGGGTAATTTGTGAAATAATGTTGATTATAAACATATTCTTAGGAAGAGGACTTGAACCAGTGCAGATAAAGGTTTCAGTTTTACATAATTACCGGGCTCTGCCACCTTAACAAACATGGTTCTACAGTAGGGTATGTATAAATTAATTGAATGTAGATTATATCATCATTTAGTTTCCAGATATTTTGTAAAGTAAGCCGTAATGCTCTTGTCCTTTCCTACTGGAAGAAATCTACAATAGACAGAAAGCAACCAGGATGACTCCAGTCTGAACTCAGATCACATGAGACTTTAATCGTTGAACAATTAAAAGCAGTTATACCATTGAAATGTCGTGATCCAGCATCAAGGTCATAAACCATATTGCCGCTATGAACTCCAGAATACAATTACACTGTTATCCCTAGTAAAACTTGTTCTGTTGATCAGTGTTTTAAAACAGGTGATAAAGCATTTTGACTAGTTGGTCTAAATTTTGATCACTCAGAGGTGGTTGCTTCTCCAAAAAATAAATGGCACACGGGCCCAAGGCGCACCAGCTTCAGTAGTTGTGGCACACAGGCTCAGTAGTTGTAGCCCACTGGCTTAGTTGCTCTGTGGCAAGTGGGATCTTCCCAGACCAGGGATCGAACCCGTGTCCCCTGCATTGGCAGGCGAATTCTTAACCACTTCATCACCAGGGAAGTCCCAGAATCGCAGTCTCCCTTTTAGTATACCTTAAGCCCAAAGAATCCATGGAGAATTGTTACAGAAAATAAGACAATAAAATATTGTAAGGACTGTAACAGAAGCATATAGTACACAGTTCATATAGACACAGCCCAAGCAGTTACAAAGTATATTAAAAGGGAGGCTGCAATTTTATTTTATTATTTTTATTATTTTTTAACATCTTTATTGGAGTATAATTCCTTTACAATGATGTGTTATTTTCTGCTTTATAACAAAGTGAGTCAGTTATACATAAGCATATGTTCCCATATTTCTTCCCTCTTGCATCTCCCTCCCTCCCACCCTCCCTACCCCACCCCTCTAGGTGGTCACAAAGCACCGAGCTGGTCTCCCTGTGCTATGCGGCTGAGGGAGGCTGCAATGTTAAAAGAATAAGATAAATTATACCCACAAACTCCCAATCTTTCCTGAAACGTTGCAATCTGGAACCCTATTGTAGGAAGCAGAAGATTCCAGGAGACATTCTACAAATGAAGGACTCTAAACCCTGTGGTTGGATAAGGAATTCTGGAAGGAAGGTATCCTCACCCGAGGAGAGCAGGTTCCTATACTTGTCTAACATCACATACCTGGACAGTTCCCACTGATCTTGGTCCAGGCATTGCCTGTCCTCTTGAGAGAAAACTATGGCCATATCCTGGAATGTCAGCAGTCCCTGAAATTAAAAGTACACATACCGTGTGGCCACGGGAAGAGTTCATAATGTGACCCAAGAAGAAAAGAGCAAGTTAAGAGAACTGGTTTTAATTTAGAAGAGTGTCTTCAATTACCCACTTATATATATATATATATATATATATATATATATATATATATATATATATTTTTTTTTTTTTTTTACAAAGTAAGTTTCTCTATCTTATTTCTAACTATGAGAAAAGAGTGTGGCATGTGATCCACAAAACCAGTATAGAGACTATACTTATCTGGAAAAGAAATGATAAAATGATGGTTTCAACACAGGCATATGCATTTTTGAGTGTTTTATTTATATCAAATTGGATAAAATGTGTGTATTTCTCAGAAAAGACGTGTCGAGGTAGAAATGTACCTTTCAACTATTCATGGGTACACAAGTACACTGGGGAGATTGTAAAAGTTCAGATTGTGATTCAGTAGGTCCGGTGGGCCTGAGTCCTATTTTTTTAACAAGCTCACTTTTAACTAGTGATGCCACAGTCTCTGATTCATTAACGACAATTGTAAATAGCAGAGACATAATTAGAAAGGTAAAAATTCATATTTAATTTTGAACTTAAAGTGTTTTATGGATTTTACACCTTTAATAGGATAGTAAGCACAGCAGCAACAATCATTTGTGAATATTTACTACAGACCGTGTATCTTTCTAACTTTGTAGTGTAGGACTCCAGGAAAAATGCCTGGGCTGCGGTCACAGTGGGCGGGCCCTCAGGCCGGGCCGCCCCTCCAGGACCCCCGACGGGGCCCTGCGCTCCTGGCGGCTCCCTCCCCCGGCGCCTCCGTCCCTCCCAGAAGGCCTCGGGGCAGAGCGGTCCCACCCGCTGCGCCCAGAACGGAGCCCGCGTTTCCGCAGAGCTGGAGCTCCCGGCTCGGGGTCTCTTCCCTCCGCCTTCACGGAACTGCCCCGGAGCCCGCGGCGAGGGCGGCCTCACTGACGCTGCCGGCTCTGGAGGGGCCCCGGAGGCCGAAGCCGCGACAGTCGTGCGGACGGCGGGCCGGGTAAGTGGGCGCCGACCTTCCGCCTGGTACGGTGCCCTGGCGGCAGGGCAAGACCAGCTTCTGAGGGGCAGGGGTTCGCTGCCACCCGCCGCTGCTGTGCAGAAAGGGCGGCCCCCAGCGTCTGGTCCCGGGAACTTCGGTCCCTCCTCTCGGCCCTGCCCTCGGCCTGGCTCGCGGGGCCTGGGGGGCGTGGGGAGGGGTCGGCCTGAGTGTCCTGAGGGGAAACGGGGCAAGGGAGGCGCCGGGCCCGGCTGCAGCGTCAGCGCGCCTCCCCCCGACTGCGGGGAAAGCGGCTAAAAACTCCTCCCGAGGCTCGCAGGCCCCTTATTCAGCGGAGGCCCTCTGCCCTCCTTCCTCCCTGAGCTAAAGTACCGGGGGAGGGGACAGGGCAGGGCACTGGCGCAGGTGATGTGGACCATCAGCAGGTGATTGTTAACTAAGGAAAACCGGCTCTCCCAACGTGAGGAATGCAGCGCTTTTCTTTGTTTGCGGAGATGCCAGAGTCTGGGCTCCCTGAATTCCTTCCTTTCATATGCACCTCAGCGCTCTGGGGCCTGCATTCTGTATTTGCATATCCTGAGATCCTCAGGGCTCGCGGCTCACACTGGAGGGCTGCAAGGGCTGATGACTGTGACATCCTTTGTTTACTGAGATGGCAAGAAATATTCCATTTCTCACAGGCTTGAGGGGCACAGAGTGAAAAGGGTAGGAGACTCTCACTCGGCATGTACTTTGGTTTACATATAGATAATATTTACACTTAACTGTGCTACTAGAGGTTCTCAAGTGTGATCAACTTGTACTACTGCCCTGTATGTATTAATTTCATGAATATCATAAGATAAATGCCTATAGAATTGACTTAATCCATTTAAATAGGCTAATGGTTTTTAAAGGAAACATAAGAGAAATATAACAACAAATCCCTTACCACTAAAGGCTGGGTCTGGAGCAACCTAAATAAATGTTCCATTGTTAGAATATTGAAAGATGTATTCAATAGAAATATCAACAAAAATGACAAATAATGAGGGCAGCAGAATGTTGAAATGTTCTATCTTTATCCTTAAAGTGGCAGAACATCATGTATTAGTAGGCGCTGGGGGCAGAAGATGCCTGATTTTATACCTTTGTCATATTTGTACAGTTGTTTCAACAAGTAACTTAAAGACAAAATGGAAAAAAAGGAGGTTTGTGCCTGAGATCATGTTGATGTGAAACCAGGGATGGCCACCTTGTCCCAGGTGAGTTAAGTTTACCTGGCAGGTAGACCGCAGAGCTCCTGAGAAGCAAGGGTTGGAATTTTTCTGCTGGGTGCCCCTTAGGTTCTGTGACTTGACTGATTGTGAGTCATGTTTCGGGAAAGACCTGATCACAGGAAAAGGGTGGGGAAGAGTGATTTGGGGAGCAGCTAACAACATGCATCACGGCTCATGGCTTGAATGAATTTTAAAGAAACAGGAAAACAAATGCTTCTTATGGAATCAGAGAATGTCCAGCCGGACAATCCCAGAAAACGAGGAACACCCATCCCATTTTCCAGATGAGAAAACAGAGGCCCAGCAAGGTGAAATCCCTCACCCAAGTTGCACCCGTCTCTCCTCCCCACTATATGGTTCATGAAAGCAGGACTCTTCCTGTCGTGGATCACTGCTGAACCCCAAAAAGGACCAGGCATCTAGCCACTGCTCCAAAAATCTTGGTTGACTGTAGGAACAATGCTATTTCTTTCTTTCTCACTCTTATTCAGGATTGTGCCAAGAACTCCCCAGGCTGCAATGTAATTCGATAAATGTAAATATTAATTGAGTTTTGTTGTGATGAGGGCTTAGGCTTTGGAGGTAACAGACTTGGTTCAGATCTTGGTTCTGCCACTCAATAGCTGTTTGGCTTTGGGAAAATTACTAAACCTCTCTGAGCTTATTTCCTTCTTTGTAAAGTGGGGATAAATGTATCTGAGCCAGCAGAGCACCTGCATGAGAGATGTGCACTAAATATTGGTCTTTCTCACTCTCGCACGCCATCTCTGTTCTTCCCAGAGAAGTTGTACAGAAGGATATAGTACTTTTTAAAATTAATTAATTAATTAATTAATTTTTGGCTGTGTTGGGTCTTCGTTGCTGTGCGTGGGCTTTCTCCAGTTGCGGCGAGCGGGGGCTACTCTTTGTTGTGGTGCGCGGGCTTCTCATTGCAGTGGCTTCTCTTGCTGCGCTTGTTGTGGAACACCGGCTCTAGGCACACGGGCTTCAGTAGTTGTGGCCTGCAGGTTCACTAGTTGTGGCGCATGGGCATAGCTGCTCCGCAGCATGTGAGATCTTCCCTGACCAGGGCTTGAACCCATGTCCCCTGCGTTGGCAGGCATATTCTTAACCACTGTGCCACCAGGGAAGTCCAATATAGTACTTTATAAAGAGGGCTTTTAATTGATTTCAGATAGTGTACATGTTTCTTGTAGAAAAGATTTTTCCACTATAGAAACATTAACATGCAATACCACTACAAATGCAGTATTCTATGGGTTAGATATTATCAGTAAATTTTATAAGTAATTGGGCAAAGGCCAAAGCACTAGGTACTGGGGAGTAAGAAGTCTCAAGTCTGGGGTGCCCCCCCACCCCAATTTCAAGAGCAGGGTGTGTTTTTCAAATCCATATTTCATCTGGTCTTTGTTTCTCATCCATCCTCTGTGTCTGCCTTTCACAAAAGGCTCAAATCCTCCACTTTCACACCCTCCTGGCTGGCTGTGCCCCAGCTCCCGTCCTGGAACCTCTGCACGCATGGGTGTGTCTGCTCTCCCTGGGCCTCACCAGCTTTGCCAGGGAGCTGCTGTATCGTGCACTGCTAGCTGTACCCCAGAGTGCCTAGACCCTTCTGGTACATGAAGTACACCCTCATCACCATGAGTGCACGCCCATCCCCTTACCTTATATCCTGCCTCTAAGCCAGGCTTGGGGGTGACTAGTGTGCATTCAGCTGTGTGAGGTCCTGGGATCAAAGTGAAGTTCCCAACTTTTGAAGTTGCAGGCTTGAGGGGCACACAGTGATTTAAAGTCGGGTCACCTGACTTAAAGGGGGGGGCTGATTGCTTTAAAGCCAGGGCAGCTGGTTTAAACCCTGCGTCCCTCCGCTGCAGGACGAGACCAACTTTGCGGTGCTCGGGTTCGCTCCAAGCCAGCACTGCTGTGCAGGAAGAGCTTCCAGTAGCGCCTTAGTGCAGGGGGACTTGGCGCGTTGTCCTGCCGCTGCCCTCAGAGCGGGACCACCTGCTCTTCTGGAGGAGAATCAGGGAGGGGGAAGTGCAGAGTCCTGGCTGGAGTTGCGGCACCCCTTGTCTGATGGCAGGGAAGGGGGGCGGGGCTGTGTGGTGTCCTGGGGCTGGACTCACCAGGCCGACTCAGCCTCTCAGCCTCCTGACCTCACCCCACACACCCCACAAGAGTCTCCAATGATATGTAATTGTGCCATAGGTTCTCGGTCTTCAAACTCATACCCAGGCTCCCAGGTCCCTTGATTTAGCCAATTCCTCTGTGCTCTTTCTTCTATTAGATACAGTCCCAGAGGGAGGGGCTGGGGGATGGGACTGGAGGGACCCCGGCAGCACTGGCCTAGGCTGACTAAAGAGATCCAGGGCCTGCGCTCTCACACATGTGCGAGGACCCTTAAGGCGCAATCGAGGGGGCCAGTCAGAGGCAGTCCTTGTTGCCTCAAGTGAGTATGGATCACCGTCGGGTGGGGAGCATGCTGACCCCTGAGAAGTCCTGTTAGAAGGATGTGTTCCTCCCTCGGCTTCAAGGACGTGGGTGGGCTTCAGGGCTCCATTTCCCCTCCAGACCTCCAGGGCTGACTGCACCCCAGCGGCCTTGCAGACCTGGCTTCCTGTCCCAGAACTTGCCAGGCTCCAGGAAGAATCCAGACTGCAGAGATGGTGCTTGAGCACTCCAGCTTAAGAAGTGCTGTCCCTGGGGACCCAACAGTGGAGGGAGGAAGGGTGAAGGGAGTAGGGGGGTGGGGTTGGGAGGGGTGGCTGCCCTGGGAGACGTTGAGAGAGAAATATCGCCCCCCACACCCCCTGCCCCCTGCAACTGACTGACCCACTGATGCCATAGGATCTCAGGCCCTTTTAGTCAGAGATGCCTCGGTTTCTTTACTCCTGCGTTCAAAACTATGCAAAACCAACTCTTCATCCTCCTGCTGCCTGGCCAGGACTTGTAAAGCACTGTTCTTTTGGAGCACTCGTTCCCTAAACTGCAGTTTGGAGCTGTCCCAGCTATTTAAAGGTGTTCTCCTTAAACTGAGACTAAATCCTACTCTTTTGGAAAAACGCCCTGCACTTCCGAGGAGATCATGTTTTCTGCCCATTCCTTCCTTCTACCTCCCTCTTAAGAAGCCCTGTGCTCAAAGGGCTTGGTGACTTATTTTTTGCTTGATGTCAAAAAGAAACCTTCCCCATGCACCGCAGAAATCTTTCCTGGAGCATAGGTGTTTCAAAACCATGACCGTGTTTTGCAGGCAGTATACACTGGGTAGACTTCCTAGCAGTCCCTCCAAGAGCCAGAGGTGAGCGTAATCAACTTATCTGATTGGATGCCCTTCAAGTTTAGGAAGGTCCCATTCTTATGCCCCAGCAGATAAGACAGGGCCCTGGGTGGCTGTGGCTGTGATTAGATAACTTCTGATGATTTTATTTCCCTTACTGAGCTGCTGCTTCTAGGTTAAATTCATTTTATTACCTGTCCTTTTTTTTTTTTTTTTTTTTGCGGTATTCGGGCCGCTCACTGTTGTGGTTTCTCCCGTTGTGGAGCACAGGCTCCGGACGCACAGGCTCAGCGGCCATGGCTCACGGGCCTAGCCGCTCCGCGGCATGTGGGATCCTCCCGTACTGGGGCATGAACCTGTGTCCCCCGCATTGCAGGCGGACTCTCAACCACTGCGCCACCAGAGAAGCCCTACCTGTACATTTTTAAAGAAAGACTGAAAAAGTCACTGTAATAGGTCAGGAGTCTGAGCTCAGGGTTAGTCAAAGGTACTCACAGGGAGGAAGGTGGATAAACATAGGTGCGTAAAATAGGAGGGTTGGCAAGTACAGCCAGGACGACCGGGTTCACCGTGCGCACTAATAAAGGCCAGGATCTCCTCATTTATCTCCGGTGGGAAGTTCTGATGGTTCCACCGGATCAAACTCAAATCATATTCAAATTAGGGGGCTTCCCAGAAGGCACTGAAGCACCGGCAGAGCCCACCTGCGCTCCCACCTTGGCACTCCAGGATCAGAGTTGGCTTTGGAGATGGGGTTGCTGTAACCCCAAGGAGGTGAGCAGAGAGGAGGAGTTGATTACCGGTCTCCTCTGACTCTCTGGCCCAAATTGCCTGGCTTCACGGGGGGGCAGAGTTTTGCTTTGAGCAACTTATGGGGCACTTCCAGACTGGTGGGGTTGCCCAGTGGCCCGACAGTCTGACAGGCTGGCTGCGGTGTGACCGCCCTTTGTTTCTTCAGAATCTTTTCATCAGGAGGTGCATGGTTGCGGAAGCCCATTCACCGCCCCCCCCCGAGGGTGATGGCACCTTCCCTGTCTGTACCCTATGATCACCAGGTACTTGAAATGAATGCAAGGTTTTTGACTTCAAGGAAGAGCTCACATAACCCCTTCTGCCTCATAATGTGTGGGATTTACTGTAATGGAAGGACATTATAAAGAACAGGTAGAAAACTCACCTGTTGGTCTCCATGTAGGAGTTTATTTTGCATGAATCTCTCCTACATGAGTAGATAGCAGAGGTTTATTTTTATTCCCGTGTGTGTAGTTGTGGCAGAGGACATAGGTATGGTGGTTTGAAGCCCTCAAGGAAATATTCTCAGAATTCTCAAGACTTCTCTTGATTGGAACCGAAAGAGACCTGGAAAAGGAGGAAAAGCAAAGGAGGAGGGAGAACGAATGGCTGTTTCTCAGTAAATTTACCTTCCTGGTTGATTTTTCTGTCTTCTCATTTCTTTTAACTTCTATGTATGTCTAATGGAATGATGTAGAAAGGCTGATTTTTATGCTTTAAAAGATTTTACATCACAAAGAAACTAGCAGTGGCTAACAGAACTTATTCACATCAATGTTACATAGAGACTTTGATATTAAATTTGTATACTAAAATGGGTTAATCCAAATTTTCTCTTTCTTTTTGAGTGAATATTTGTAACATATTTTTGTAGATAATAATTTATCCTAGATATACAAAATTGTGAGAATAGGTACCATTTTTCACCACTTAAATGATTTCTTTTAAATGAATAGATCGTACACTTTAAAGGCCAATGTTGTCTTACATGTTGTTTTTTAATTCCTTGATTTCCAAAACTTGTGTTTATTTAATTGATTTCTATCTAATAATCTGTCTCTCCTTTATTGTTTCTTACTTTATATTTTATTGATCTATAGTTAATTTACATTATTATATTAGTTTCAGAGGTACAACATAGTGATTCATAAATGTTTAGGTTCTTCTCCATTTATACTTATTATAAAAGAGTGGCTCTATTCCCCATGCTATACAGAACGTCACTGTAGATTATTGATTTTATACATAGTGGATTCTTCCTCAGAATCTCCTACCACTATTTTGCTCCTCCACCCTGTCTCTCCCTGCTGGTAACCACTAGTCTGTTCTTTAATCTGTGAGTCTGTTTCATTGTTTTTGTTGTTGTATTCAATGTTTTAGATGCCACGTGTAAGTGATAACCTACCAGGTTGTTTTCTCTGCGGCTTATTTTACTAAGCATAATACCCTCCAAGTCCATCCATGTTCTTGCAAATAGCAAAATTTCATTTTTTGCTGAAGTCATCATAAATATCACTTTTTATCCCCTAACCTATTGATGAACACTTAGTTTGACTCTGTATCTTGGCTATGGCAAATAACACTGTTATGAACATTGGTGTGCAGTTATTTTTTTTTAAATAGTGTTTTTGTTTTCTTCTGATATACCCAAGAGGGAAATTGCTGGATATTATGGTAGTTGTATTTTTAGTTTTTTGTGGAACCTCCATTCTTCTTTCCACAGTAGCTGCACTACTTCACATTCACATCAAGAGTTTACAAGAGTTTCCCTTTCTCCACATCCTCACTAACCTTTGTTATTTGTGACCTTTTTGATGACAGCCATTCTGACAAGACTGAGGTGATATAACTCATAGTTTTGATTTGCATTTTATTGCCGATTAGCTATGTTTAGCATCTTTGTGCATTCTGGCTGTCTATCTGTATTTTTTCCTTGGAAAAATGTCTATTTAGGTCTTCTCATTTTAAAAAAAAACATTTTGGGTGCAGTTGTGATATTGAGTTGTATGTGCTGTTTCTGTAGTTTAGATATGAACCCTTGCTTGGTCATCTTTTTGGTGTTAACCTCTTATCATGTGCAAATATTGTCTCTCCTTCAGCAGGTTGTCTTTTCATTTTGTCTTTGGTTTCCTTTGCTGTGCAAAATCTTTTAAGTTTAGTGAAGTCCCATTTGTTTATTTTTGCTTTTGTTTCATTTGCCTTAGTAGACTGAACGCAAAACTGTTGCTATCATTTATGTTGAACAATGTTCTGTATTTTCCTCTCCGGGTTTTATGGTCCTACATTTAGGTCTTTATTCAGTTTTGCGTTAATTTTATATACGGTGTGCTAAAATACTCTAATTTTATTCTTTTCCATGTAGCTGACCAGTTTTCCTAGTACCACTTATTGAAGAGACAGTTCTTTCTCCATATTGCCTGCTTTGTCATAAATCAATTAAATATACGTGTGTGGGCTTATTTCTGGGATCTCTATTCTATTCCAGTGATCTTTGTGTCTGTTTTTGCTCCGGTCTGATGCTCTTTGATTACTGTCGCTTTGCAGTATAATCTGAAGTCAAGGTGCGTGATGCCTCCAGCTCTGTTCTTTCTCAAGATTGTTTGGCTATTTGGGGTCTTTGTGTTTCTATACAAATTTTAAAATTACTTTTTCAAGTTCTATGAAAATGCTTTGGTATTCTGATAGGGATTGCATTAAATCTGTAGATTGTCTTTGGCAGTATGGTTATTTTAACAGTATTAATTCTTCCAGTCCATGCACCTGTTATATTTTCTCATCTTTTTCTGTTGCCTTCAACTTCTTTCACCAATGGCTGATACATATCTGAGTACATGTCTTTTACCTGCTTAGGTGTGTTTGTTCTTAGGTATCTTATTATTTTTAGTGTGATTGCATATGGTATTGTTTTCTTAATTTTTTTCTTTCTGACAGCTTTGAGTTTTGTTTTTTTCTTCTTTTTCTAATTCCTTCAGGTGTAATGTTAGGTTGTTTATTTGATATTTTTCTTGTTTCCTAAGAATAAGCTTGTATCACTATAACTTCCCCCTGTGAACTGCGTTGGCTGTGTCCCATAGATTTTGGATCACTGTGTGTTCATTTTCATTTCTCTTGGGTATTTTTAGAATCCCTCTTTAATTTCTTCAGTGTTCCTTTCTTCCCCTTTTATTCATCTGTGATATGAGGACTATCTTTAATATGATGTTTGGATTTCTTTCAGTTGTGTGTGTGTGTGTGTGTGTGTCATTATTTAAGTTGCTGAGCTCTTAATTTCACGTGGACACTAACAACCCTGCATTGTTACTCTGCTCCCCCACAGTTACTGAATTTGACCTTATATTTTACATCTACTTGTTTTGTGTGTCCCTTAACTTCTTATTGTGAATATAGATGATTTTATTACTGTTTTCTTTCTTCCTTCCTATTAGCTGTGTACATGGTTGATTTACTGCCTTTGTTGAATATTTGCCTTATCCAATGAGGTTTTTCCGTTAGTAAGTTTCCTTTTCTAATTTTTATGTTTCAGTCATGGCCTTTTCTTTTTCACTGAGAAAAGCCCCTTTAAGATTTCTCATAAAGCTGGTTTGGCGATGCTGTGCTCTTTTAGTTTTGCTTCTCTGTAAAACTTTAGATCTCACCATCAAATCTGAAGGAGAGCCTTGCTGGGTAGAGTATTTTTGGTTATAGGCTTTTCCCTTTCATGACTTTAAATATACCATGCCACTCCCTTCTGGCATGCAGAGGTTACCATGAAAAGTCAGCTGATAACTTAATGCAAGTTCGCATGTTTGTAACTTGTTGCTTTTCCTCTGCTCCTTTTAATAGTGTCTTTTTATCTTTATTTTTTTGCCATTTTAATTACAATGAGTCTTGGTGTGGTCCTCTTTGGGTTGATCCTGTTTTGGCCTTACTGTGTTTACTGGACTTGGATGTCTGTTTTCTTTCCCAGGTTATGGAAGTTTTCAGCTCTTATGTCTTCAGGTATGCTCTACACTGCTTTCTCTTTCCTTTTTGCTTCTGGGACCAGTATAATGCAAATATTAGTACACCCGATGTTTCACATGTCTGTTCAACTTTCTTCATTTCATTTTAATCTATTGTTTTACAGTTCATCTTCAGTGATTGCCAGTACTCTGTCCTTCAGTTTTCTGATTCATTCCTCTGTGTCATTTAGTCTACAGTAGTTTCCTTTTAGTGTATTTTTCATTTCAGTTATTGTATTCCTCATCTCTGTTTTGTTGTTCTTTAATGCTCTAACTCTTTTTAAAAAAATTCTACCTTCTTGCTCTGGTCGTCCCTTCTTCTCCTGAGTTCTTTGATCATCTTTATAGTCATTACCTTGAACTATTTTTTGAAGAGATTGGCTACCTCCACTTCACTTAGATCTTCTTCTGAGTTCTTATCTTGTTCCTTCATTTGGATCGTGTTTCAGTGTCACCTCATTTTTCTTAACTTGCTGTTTTTATTGCTATGTATGTAGTAGGTTTGTTACATTTCCTGACCTTCTAGAAGTGGCCTTTTGTAGGAGAGGTCCTATGTGTCCCAGAAGCCCACTGTCCCCTGGTCACTAGAACTATATGTTCTAGGTGTACACCCTATGTTGGCTACTTGGGCTCTTCTATTGTGGTGGGCTGACTACTGTGGGTGGTCTGGTAGGCTTGGCTGCCCCCAGACTGCTTGTTTGACAGACTCTGCCTTGTATGGAGGCTGTCTGTGCTGCTTGGTGAGGCTAAATCATAAGGCAGTTGGCTGCACGACTCTGTGGGACACCAAATCTAGTGCTGGTTCACTTATGGGTAGCATTGCAGTCCAGGTGATATCAGGGCTAGTGCCCAGTCACTGGGGTGATGCTGGCTACTGGGAGGAAGACACAGGTCCTGAGTTCTGGCTGCAGGGCCCAGGAGTCTCAGAGTTGGTTTTGGATCACTGTTCCTGACACAGCTATCTGCAGGGTCTGGGGTATCCCTAATCTTGTGCTGTCATTCTGATGGGCAGGGTCAAGACCCAAGTGAGTCCATGGCTGCTTCTGGCCTGCAAGTGAGTGTTCTGGTCACACAGGCTGCTGGGCTGTGGTATTCCTGGAGCTGGTGTGTGCCTGTTGGTGTATGAGGCTGATCCCACTGCTAGAGCAGATTTGCTGTTGGGTAGGTCCAAGCTCCATCCAGTCCCTGTGCAGTAATCACCTGCCGACGGTGAGACTGATTCCAAGGCCAGAGCAGGCTCACTTGTCAGAGGGGCCAAGGACTCTGGGGCTGGTGCCTCTCCACTTAGGTGTGGAGGCTGGTCCTGGGGCTTTTGGTTGCTGGGCCCATGTCCAGCGGCAGCTGTGCATTGAGAGGGTCTGAAAGCAGCCTGTTTGCTGGTGGATGGGGCTATGCCCCTGCTCAGTTAGTTGCTTGGCCTGCAGCATCCTAGTACTTGTGTCTATAGTCTGGTGGAAATGGGTAGGGCTAGACCCTGAGGCTAAAAAGATAGAGGGAGGACTCTGAAATTATGCTTGCTGGTACCAGTGGCCACGAGGTAGAAGGAGCTCCCCCAAGTGGCTGCTGCCAGTGTCTATGTCCCTGAGGCTGTGCTGTAGTTGCCTCTGGACTCTCTGGGAGACTCTCCAAGATCAGGAGGTAGGTGTGACCCAGGATCCGTTCAAATGACTGCTTCTGCTCTGATTCTCGGGTCATGTGGGATTTTGTGAGCATTTTTTTTTTTTTTTTTTTTTTTTTTTTTTGCAGTACGAGGGCCTCTCACTGCTGTGGCCTCTCCCGTTGCGGAGCATAGGCTCCGGACGTGCAGGCTCAGCGGCCATGGCTCACGGGCCCAGCCGCCCTGCGGCATGTGGGATCCTCCCGGAATGGGGCACGAACCCGTGTCCCCTGCATCAGCAGGTGGACTCTCAACCACTGAGCCACCAGGGAAGCGCTGTGAGCATCTTTTAAGTGTGGAATCTCTATTTCCCACAACCCTCTGGCTCTCTGGAAAATAAGCACCACTGGTCTTCAAAGCCCAACTTTCTAGGAACCCTTCTTTCCAGCACAGGGTCCCTGGGCTTGGGAGCCTGATGTTGGGTTCATGCCCCTTGCCACCTGGGTGCACCTCAGAAATTGTAATTATTCTCCCATCTGTGGGCCACCCACCTGGGGGGATGGGTCTTGACTCTGTTGAGATTTTGCCCTTCCTTCCTGTCTTGCCGAGGTGCCTTCCTTATATCTTTAGCTCTAAAACATCTTTTATGGTAGGTCCCGGCCTTTTTCATCAATTGCTGTTCTGTAAACAGTTGTGACTTTGGTGTGCCCATGAGAGGCATCAAGCTCTGGGTCTTTGAATGCTACCATCTTAGACAATCTCTCCACTTCATTCTTAAATCATATGATTTAATTTTTCTTAGTATCTTATTTGACTAGCGACAGTTTAAAATTTATTATCACTCATGTTTACTTCTCCTGTTTTAAAAAAATTTGAATAGTGCATTCATTCATTTTGAAATGAAGGTAGTGACCTGTGAATTTCCATACCTCAAAAATCAAGGATAGAACAAAAGCATTTTCTACCGGTTTTACCCTCAAACTCTGCACCCCTCACCAGACTGGGGATTAACCTCTTGCACCCATGTTCACCTTCTTTTTTTGGACCGTTAACCATCGCTGCATCTGTATGTGTGTTGACAAAGTGAACTCTAGGCTTTCCAGTTTTTGTGTTTTGTTTTTTGGATTAGGGAACAGTCCTACTATGAATGTACATTTACTGGTCTGCTGAAGTTCATATTAAACCTGTCAAGCACATTACCAGAATTGGAATTGCTTGTATATATACTTTGATAAATTTTAGAGACAATGGTAGAACAGAAGTAAATTGTATTTCAAATCCCACAATATTCTCACACCATGAAAACCCTTCCCTTTTTAATATATTTGTATGTAGTTTATCTTTTTGCGGATACTGTATTTTCCAGAGATGGGTAAGTGTTACGTTTCTTGCTAGCACATTTACGGTATTGTTCAAAGTCAGGCGTTTAGTGATTTAACATGATCATTTTTCCATGAACTTGCAAGTACAAGATCTTCTCTCACACTGTCTTTTACTCCCTGCTTTTTTATATTGCCCTCCTAATTCTCAGTCCTGGTCTTTCTTTATGTTCTTCATCAATCTGGATAGGTTATACTATTTTTTCCCTTATTCAAGACCAATAGAATAGAATAGAACACCCAGAACTAAACCCTGATATATGGCCAAATGGGTTTTGACAAGTTGCCAAGTCTTTTCAAAGTAGAAAGGGTAGTATTTTCAACAAATGATGCTGAGAAGTCTTGTTGTCAACATGCAAAAGAAGGAAGATGGACCCTTACCTAACATCATATGCAAAAATTAATGAAAACATATCAAAAAACTAAATATAAGACCTAATAAAATAAAAAGTCTTAGAAGAAGACACAGGAGAAGAGCTTCATGACATTGTATTTGGCAGTGATTTCCTCAATATGAAATGAAGGGACAACAAAGGTACAGCTAACAAAAAAATAAACAATTTGCAGTACATATTTAAAAAAATGTGTATCAAAGGAACGTAAACAGAATAAAATGGCAACCCACAAGATGGGAGAAAATATTTGAAAGCCATCTATCTGACAACAGATTTCTATTCAGAATATACAGAGAACTCCTACAACTCAACAAGAAGCAAACACCCTGATTCAAAAATGGATAAAAGACTTGAATAGATGGTTCTTCAAAAAGATGTACAAATGACTAAGCACTTGAATAGATGCTCCATATCATTAAATGCATGTTTATATATTTGTGTGCATGCATACACACACAAGCACACACACACATACACAAGCAGAAAACAAGTATTGGTGAGGATGTGAGGGAGTTGGAAGCATTGTGCTCTGTCAGTGGGAATGTAGAATGATACAGCTGCTTTGCAAAAGAGTATGGCAATTTTTCAGATATTGAAAAATAGAATTACTACATGATCCAGGAAATTTTTACTATGAGGTATACCCAAAGGAATTGAAATCAGCGTCCTAAAGTAATATTTGTACTCCAGTGTATAGAGCAGTAATAATCACAGTAGCTAACATATGAAAGCAACCTAAATGTTCATCCACTAGTTCCTGGATAAGCAAAGTGTGGTATACCCATATAATACAATATTATTCAGTGTTAAGAAGGAAAAGATCTAGGAATATGCTACAACATGGATGAATCCTGAGGAAATTTAACTACCAAATATGCCATTTTTGTGACATAGTGAGTCATAACAATGCAACTACTTATTTCAATTATATGGGGTACTTAGTGTAGTCAAAACCATAGAAATTGGGAGGGTAATGATGCTTTTCAGGTGGTTATGGAACAAAAAGGAAAGTTATGTTTAAAGGATATAGAGTTACAGTTTTAAAACGTAGAAAAGAATTAGAAAGATAAATGGCGATGTTTATCGCCCAATAATATGAATGTATTTAATATCACTGAACGGTGCACTTTATAATAATTTACATGTTATACTTTATGTTATTTGATGTTTCTAACATACAAAATTGGGAAAGAATGTAATATCAGGAAAGGGAGTGGCCCTGGGATACAGCAGAGAGTAATCAGAAGGGTGAGACACTGCATATGTTGAAGAAGAAGAGCTGAGAGTTTTCATTGGACAGAAGGGACTTTATAAAAAAGAAAAAAAATTACTCTGAGGGTGTATTAAATAGATATCTGTGGGTGTACTACTATCTCCCATGGGTTATCTTTAAGAGTCTTTAATAAAGTCCATAAGGCTTGCTGAGGCTTTTTTAAAAACTGGATTCCCTAGGAGATAATTAGAGGGTGATACTTAAGTCTATGTCTAAATTGACAGATTTTGCAGGGAAGATGAACCTGAGAACAGTGGAGGTCCTGAGAGTGTAAGTACATGGAAATTGGAAAAAATAATAATAAAGGGAATTAGGAAAACTTTTGACTTCGAAGGTCATGTATTACTGAGTCATACCTGAGGTTTCTAAGGAGTTATATACACAGTTGCTATTTGGATTGCTTGTTGATGAAGATCAGTGGAAAAACTAGAGTCGTTTCCAAGTGTAGGTAAGGTATAATGAGAGGATGGAGGTGGGAAGTAGGGAGGCCCAGAGAAAAGTGGGAAGGTCATACTGGACCAAGATGGTGGTAATATCCAGCAGAACGGATGGTAGGGCAGACTGTGGTTTCATCTTTTTTATTTCGGCTCCCCACCTCATCCTTAATAATTCTTTGGGAATATTTCATTGCTCTGTGATGCAGGTACAGAATTCGAGTGAGGAGACTACACCCTCAGCGTCCAGCTGTCTGAGTCCTCAGTGTGCTTCAAATGATGGAGAACTATTGCTTCTTTATGAGAAGAGTTAGTACCTCGTAGCTAAGCTTTAGCTGGAGCTTATGCAGGATTGATTCCAATTTATATATACTGTTGGCATGGAGGTTCCTCCTCCTCTTTTCTTGACCATTATGAAATGAATCTATATTTCTCAATATTTGTGTATATCAGATAAATACATTAAGTAAAGGAATCTTATATATTGCTCCCTGCATAGTTTGCTCTTTCTTGTTTCTCTTTTACCTTTACTAAATTAGCACAGTGAGAGACCGTGCAATGTTCTGATCAGGAGAGATTAGAACATCATATTTCTAGAGAGGTTGGTGGGACAGATCAGGGGTCCCAGGGAGAATCAAAGCTTCTGTTTCTACTTGGAAGTGTACCTGTATAGAGTAGAGGGCTCCAGGAAATATCCTAGAATATTGCAATGTCCCTGAGGGGGATCATTAAGAGAGGCAGGATCTGGTACCAGGTCAGTGTACTATGACATGTTTGTCAGTCATCTGATGTGAGATTCTCAGAGCCAATCCCATATGGTAAGGCTGAGTGCAGAGTATGAAGAACCTGTGAAAGCCTTTGATTGAGTGTTAAAGATGAAGCTCTGATTTTGGGGAGAATTTTCTTACCTGACTGAATGTCACCCTTCTGTGGGGATGAGATTCTGTGCTTTTCTTCTCTTGATGACCACTGACTGAAAGTCATTAGAGGATCATGTCTAGACAGCATTCTTTATTTAATTTCTTAAAGAAGAAAACATAGAAAACATTTTTATCCACTTTCAAATTGAGGATCAAGGGGAATGACATCAGTGAAAATGTCAGAGTAGAGGGCTTTAGCTTGTGTCCATCACCAGAAACACTGACATACGTGGTAAAACCTGTCAGAATGATCTTATCAACACATGTAAGTTTTCTTTTCTTTTCACCCTGTAGATTTATCTTTCACTGAAACTTAACTTACTACAAGATGTGGAGAATAAACAGGGACGTAGAAACTGCATTTCCTGATGAGAGAATCACTAAGTCACATTAGTTGTTCTGAGCTATGTCTTACTCACCGTGACTGTAATTAAAACAAACAAACAAACAAAACACTTTTTTTTGGTAAGTCAGTTCTGACATTTCCTGGTTAAAGACAAGGTAACAGATACAGATTTAGATCTACCAGAATTGAGCAAAATGTTGATTGTACCTGTGCTGCATATATGAGCATGACCTGCTACAAATCTTCATTATACTTATTGCCACAACTGACAAATTCACTTTGGCCACTCCTGATATGTTGCATGTAAGGAATGCATAGGACACTAACCCCAGCTGGTCACAGGTAAACTCTGCCACGTGGATTACTGCATGTTTTCCTGCTGGAAGACCACACATTCTCGAGTATCATGACTGCAGAGTATGTGGGCTCTTCTTTTTTCTGGATAAAGGTTAGATAATCACCTAATTTTATGAGAAATATATAAATTGTATTTGCATATTCTTCAGGTTTTTATTTATCCATTCTCTTTCAAGTCCTAAGTGCAAATATTAAAGTGATTTCCAAGAGGGTGGTAAATAAGACAGCTACGTTTATGCTCCAAAATTAGCAATAAAGCATAATACAATTGTAAATGCATTAATGTGTGAGTAATATGTAGATACTATGTAAATGCAATTTTAGTAATGCTTTGTGGAGAGCTTCAGAATCTAGGTATTTAAAAAAAAAAGAAGAAGGAGTTTTTGAAACTCTCAGGGAATTATATAGAAGTTTTTGTGTCTATAATTATCAATCTGGAATAATGCATTTTCTCAGAAATAAACTAGGCATAAAATTGTAGGAAAAAACTTCATGAAATGAAAGAGCATGTGAGATGGGCATACAAGAAAAAGAATATTCTCAGAGAATAATGAACAGTGTGAAGTTCAGCAGAAGTGTAATACAGATTCAAAGAGTAAAACTTTGGAGAGCCTAATTATGAGTTCCTCATATTGCATCTTTGGAGAGACGGTAGTCATTTGAAATATGATGTTATAAGATGACGTTAACATACTTAAATACTTTCGTTTAGAAATGACCACTTAGAACCAGAATAAATGAAAGAGAGCACAAAATTATGTTTTTGTTGATTTTTGAAGATCTCAGGTGAGTGCTGATAATTTAAATATATATGATGTCAGGCTTCCCTGGTGGTGCAGTGGTTGAGAGTCCGCCTGCGGATGCAGGGGACACAGGTTCGTGCCCCGGTCCGGGAAGATCCCACATGCCACGAACCGGCTAGGCCCGTGAGCCATGGCCGCTGAGCCTGCACGTCCGGAGCCTATGCTCCACAATGGGAGAGCCCACAACACTGATAGGCCCGCGTACTGCAAAACAAACAAACAAACAAACAAACAAAAAAAAAAACATGGTGTCTTTCACTGCAAAATAAAGGAGCTGTGGAGGATTCCTGGAATGAATGTCAATATTATGACAATAGTATGAGTGTGTTTCATGTTTGGTAATTACAATCATTGTTGCTTTTGCTGTGGTCATCCATTTACAATGTTTGGTGTCAGTTGATTTTTCTCTTGTAAAAATAAAATGCAGTCTATGTGTGTGGAAAAAAACATACATGATGTCGTGATAAAGTTGTATGTAATTTGAGATCTGGCAAAAAGCATTTCTTTTCTGTAATGCTAGGATGCTACTTGGACATTTTTGCAAGAAAGAGATTTCAGGATGCAAATCTTGTGTCTCTAAGGTGGGAAGCCAGTTCATGGTGGAACATTCTATTAAACTTGTGTGAATGCAGAAATATTTCTTTGGAAGAAAGAGGTCATGAATCCCTTTTTAACAGTTAGTGGTTTATAGTATACCGAATGAGCAAAATGGGTATTTCTGAACTTTAGAAAAAAATAATATAGTTTTTCTGCATTTATATTATGCAGCTGATGTAGAATATCAAAAATTCTTTATTTTGAAAAACAATGTAATCAATTTGACATAATTCATATATATTGAACCTGTGGTACACACACACAATAAAACATACATTCAAAAAATCTTTTTCACTTAAGAAATATTTTCTAGTGTACTTGATTTACAACGTTGTGGTATTTTAAAATACATGTTTATTAGAGTATAATTGCTTTATAACACTGTATTAGTTTCTGCTTTACAACAAAGTGAATCACCTATATGTATACATATATCCCCATATCCCCCCGTCTTGAGGCTCCCTCCCAGACTCCCTATCCCACCACCCCTGTCGGGGACATAAAGCACCGAGCTGATCTCCCTGTGCTATGTGGCAGCTTACCACTAGCTCTTTTACATTTGGTAGTGTATATATGTCAGTGCTACTCTCTCACTACGTCCCTGTCTCCCCTTCAGCCCTGTGTCCTGAAGTCCGTTCTCTATATCTGTGTCTTTATTCCTGCCCTGTCACTAGGTTCGTCAGTACCATTTTTCTGAATTCCATATATATGTGTTCACATACAGTATTTGTTTTTCTCTTTCTGACGTACTTCACTCTGTATGACAGACTCTAGGTCCAACCACCTCACTACAAATAACTCAATTTTATTCCTTTTTATGGCTGAGTAATACTCCATTATATATATAGGCCATATCTTCTTTCTATATTCATCTGTCGATGGACATTTAGGTTGGTTCTATGTCCTGGCTATTGTAAATAGTGCTACAGTGAATATTGTGATACATGTATCTTTTTGAATTATGGTTTTCTCCGGGTATATGCTCAGTAGTGGGATTGCTGGGTCATATGGTAGTTCTATTTTTAGCTTTTAAGGAACCTCCATATTGTTCTCCATAGTGGCTGTATCAGTTTACATTCCCACCAACAGTGCAGGAGGGTTCCCTTTTCTCCACACCCTCTGCAGCCTTTATACATTATTGTATTAATTTCTGCTGTGCAGCAAAGTGATTCAGCCATATATATATATATATATATATATATATATATATATATATATGTATTCTTTTCCATTATGGTTTATCACAGGATACTGAATATAGTTTCCTCTGCTGTACAGTAGGTCTTTGTGGCTTGTCCATCCTATGTAGAATAGTTTGCTTCTGCTATTCCAAAACTCCCAATCTTTCCATCACTCTCTCCTTGGCAACCACAACTCTGTTTTCTATATCTGTGTGTTTGTTTCTGTTTTGCTGACATGTTCATTTGTGTCCTGTTTTCGATTCCACATGTAAGTGATATTATATGGTATTTGTCTTTCTCTTTATGACTTACCTCAGTTAGTATCATTATCTCTATGTCCATCCATGTTGCTGCAAATGGCATTATTTCATTCTTTTTTTATGTCTGAGTAATATCTATTGTATACGTATACCACACTTTCTTTATACATTCATTTTTTAATGAACATTTAGGTTGTTTCCATGTCTTGGCTATTATAAATAGTGCTTCTATGAACATAGGGTTTTATATATTTTTTTGAATTATAATTTTGTCTAGATATATGTCCAGAAGTGGGATTGCTAGATCATATGGCAACTCTCTTTATAGTTTTTTTGCGGAACCTCCATACTGTTTTCCATAGTGTCTGCACCAACTTACATGGCCACCAACAGTGCTGAAGGGTTCCCTTTTCTCCATACCCCATCCAGCATTTGTTAATTGTAGATTTTTTTTAATGATGGCCATTCTGATCAGTGTGAAGTGATACCTCATTGTAATTTGGATTTGCATTTCTCTAATAATTAGTGATGATTAGCATCTTTTCATGTGCCTATTGGCTATCTGTATGTCTTCTTTAGAGAAATGTTTATTTAGGTCTTCTACCCATTTTTCCATTGAGTTATTTGTCATATTGTTATTGAGTTGTAGGAGCTGTTTGTATAGTTTGTAAATTAAGCCGTTGTCAGTCTCATCATTTGCTAATATTTTCTCCCAGCCCATAGGTTGTGTTTTCATTTTGATTATGGTTTCCTTTGCTGTGCAAAAGCTTATAAGTTTGATTAGTTCCTGTTTCTTATTTGCTTTTACTGTAAGTCCGCTACGTATGAACAAGTTCTGTTCCAAGAGTGCGTTTGTAAGTCCAATTTGTTTGTAAGTCCAACAATGTTAGCCGATGTACCCAGGTTACACAGTCGGCTATACGGTATTGTACCATAATAGGTTTATAATACTTTTCACACAAACAGTATATAAGAAACAAACACAAAAACAAAGAAGACATTTTTAGTCTTACAGTACAGTAACTTGAAAAGTACAGTAATACAGCACAACAGCTGGGATACTGGGGCTGGCATCGAGGGAACAGGCGAGAAGAGTTACTGATTGGAGGAGGGAGAGGAGGTGGGAGATGGTAGAGGTGAAGGATTATCAGCAGTGGGAGACAGGAGGCAAGCTCCAATTTCACTCGTACCTGACATTGATGACGCAGGTTCTGGTTCCTTGCTGGATTTATTCTATCTACCCTCTTGAAAAAATGATCCATTGATGTCTGGGTTGTAGCTCGTTTTTTCTCATCATAGATGATGACATGGTAGCACTGGTTTGCATTCTGAATGGCTGCTGCCACCTTTGGGTACCATTGTAGGTTCGAGCCCTGTGCCTCAAAAACTAACAGTGCCTCCTCAAATTTAGAAGATTCCCTTGGCATTTTCTGTGTCATGAATCTCTTCAGTTCTTCAGTTACTTCTTCTTTCTCCTGTCCCTCTTCATCCTTTCTCTGCGCCTCCAGTTCCATCAGTAAGCTCCTCGTGTTGCACAGCAAGGAGTTCAATGAAATCGTCCTCTTGCAGATCTAGCTCCAGCTTCTCGCTGAGGGTCACTACGTTGCTGAAGACCTCTTCAGACTTCTGATCTGCCTTCTCAAATCCACAAACATCATGAACAAACTGTGGGCAAAGGTTCTTCCAAACCCCATTCATGGTGACCACCATACCCTCACACCATGCAAAGTCAATGTTTTTTATGGCCTTGTAGATGTTAATAGTCCTTCCAAAATTGTCCCTAGGTTCTTCCTGATTTCTCACTTACCTTTACTGCCTGACAAAAAGTGTGACATAAATAATATTTCTTGAAAGTCGCTATAACTTCCTGGTCCATAGGATGGATGAGCAATGCAGTATTCGGTGACAGATGCACTACTTTGACGTTGGGAAAAGTCATCCATGAAAGGGGGGTGGCCCAGAGCATTGTCAAGCCTCAAAAGAATGTTTTTCTGGGACGTCCTTCTCCGAGCAATATTTCTCTACATCTGGGATAAAGTGTTGGCAGAACCAGTCCTGGAACGTGTCCTGTGTAATCCAGGATTTGAGATTACGCTTCCACACAATAGGAAGAGAGTCATTGGCTATGTTTTTAAGGGTTCTTGGGTTCTCTGAATGATGAACTAAGAGAGGCTTCAGCTTCATATCACTGGAAGAATTTCCACCAAACAACAGTTAGACTATCTGTTTCTGCTTTACAGCCCGGCATCAACTTTTCCTTCTTACTGATGTAACTTCAGTCTGGCATCCTCTTCCAGTACAGTTGTGTCTCATCCACATTAAACACCTGGTTGGGTACATGCACACCATTATCAATAATTTCTCAAAGTGTTTCAGGAAGTTCCTGGACAGCTACCCTATCTGCACCTGCTGCCTCTCCACTTACTTTTACCTTGTTGAGGTTGGCTCTACTCTTGAACCAATGAAAACAGCCATGGCTGGCATTAAAAAATATGCCCTCTGATTCTTTCCCGTGTTTCTTCTTCAAGTCTTCATAAAGGCTTTTAGCTTTCTCTTGAATCACCATAAGCTGAGCAGGATTTAGCGCTGATGTTGATCCTGCACCTGCACACTGAGAAGTTTCTCCATCTCCTCCATCACTTTTCCGTGCTGCTTTTATATTTTGTCATGAGCATTGAATATTATATTGGCTGTGGGTTTGTCATAAATAGCTTTTATTATGTTGAGATATGTTTCCTTTATACCCATTTTAGTAAGCGTTTTTATCATGAATGGATGTTGAAGTTTCTCAGATGCTTTTTCGGCATCTATTGAGATGATCATTTGTTTTGTGTTTTTCCTTTGTTGATGGAGTGTATCATGTTGATTGATTTGCATATGTTGAAACAACTTTGTGACACGGGGGTGAATCAAATTCGATCATGGTGTATGATCCTCTTATGTGCTGTCAGATTCGGTTTTCTAATATTCAGTTGAGAATTTTTGCATCCATATTTATCAGAGATATTGGCCTGCAATTTTCTTTTTTGCTAGTGTCTTTCTCTGTGTTGTTGTTTTTTTTTAAGTCTTTATTGAATTTGTTACAGTATTGCTTCTGTTTTATGTTTTGGTTTCTTATTTGTGAGGCATGTGGGATCTTAGCTCCACCACTAGGCATTGAACCCACACCCCCTGCACTGGAAGGCAAAATCTTAACTGCAGGACCACCAGAAAAGTCCCCATCTGTGTTTTTTTATTTTTAAGTAAATTTCTTTCTTTATTTATTTTTGGATGCATTGGGTGTTTGTTGCTGTGAACGGGCTCTCTCTAGTTGTGGCGAGTATGGGTTACTCTTCGTTGTGGTGTGCGGGCTGTTCACTGCACTGGCTTCTTTTTTGCAGAGCATGGGCTCTAGGTGCGTGGGCTTCAGTAGTTGTGGCTATCAGGCTCAGTAGTTGTGGCTCGTGGGCTGTAGAGCACAGGCTCAGTAGTTGTGGCACACAGGCTTAGTTGCTCCACGGCATGTGAGATCTTCCCGGACCAGGGCTTGAAACTATGTCCCCTGCATTGGCAGATGGATTCTTAACCACTGTGCCACCAGGGAAGTCCCCCCCCCCCCATCTGGTTTTGATATCAGGGTGATGGTGGCTTCATAGAATGTCATTGGATGTATTCCTTAATCTTCAATCTTTTCGAAGAGTTTGAGAAGAATCAGTGTAAGTTTTGCTTTGTATATTTGGTAGAATTTGCCTGTGAAACCATCTGATCCTGGATTTTTGTTGGTAAGGAGTTTTTGTAAATTACAGTTTCTATTTTGCTTGTAGTGATCAGTCTGTTCAAGTTATCTATTTCTTCTTGATTCAGTTTTGTTTGGCTGTAAAAAACAACATATATTTTTAAGTTATGTTAGCAGCTAAATACTTACCATGTATTAGACCACAAAAGAGCAAAGAAAAAAATATTAAAGTATTTTTTCAAATAGAAAAAGTATTGAAATATTTTTAAGAAATTGGGATAATAGTACTAGTTACAATAATGACAAATTGTTCTGAAATTAAACACTACTTTATCTAAGATGCATATCATATGCTTATCGTTTTACTGTTTTTAAATACATGGAATGTTTTCACCTTTCTAAAGTAATTATTTTATTTTACCTGCATATTGGGAAAAAATTTTAGTTGCACATAATATAAAAAATTACACTTTAATAGGAGACATTAATCCATTTACCTTTGCTGTAGTATTGAAAATACTTAGGTTTAGAGTTACCATGTTATTGAGTACCCTTTTTTATTTATTTATTTATTTATTTATTTATTTATTTTTTGCGGTACGCGGGCTTCTCACTGTTGTGGCCTCTCCCGTTGCGGAGCACAGGCTCCAGACGTGCAGGCTCAGCAGCCATGGCTCACGGGCCTAGCCGCTCCGTGGCATGTGGGATCTTCCCAGGCTGGGGCACGAACCCGCGTCCCCTGCATCGGCAGGCGGACTCTCAACCACTGCGCCACCACGGAAGCCCTATTTATTTATTTTTAAAAAGACTTAATTTGGGGGAGGTATAAATTATTTATTTATTTTTAGCATCTTTATTGGACTATAATTGCTTTACGATGGTGTGTTAGTTTCTGCTGTATAACAAAGTGAATCAGCTATACATATAAATATATCCCGATTTCTCCTCCCTCTTACATCTCCCTCCCACCCTCCATTTCCCACCCCTCTAAGTGGTCACAAAGCACTGAGCTGATCTCCCCATGCTATGCAGCTGTTTCCTACTAGCTATCTATTTTACCTTTGGTAGTATATATAAGTTAATGCCACTCTCTCACTTCGTCCCGGCTTACCCTTCCCCCTCCCCATGTCCTCAGGTCCATTCTCTACGTCTGCGTCTGTATTCCTGTCCTGTCCGTAGTTTCTTCCCAACCATTTTTTTTCTTTTTTTAGATTCCATATATATGTGTTAGCATACAGTATTTGTTTTTGTCTTTCTGACTTACTTCACTCTGTATGACAGACTCTAGGTCCATCCGCCTCACTATAAATAACTCAATTTCATTTACTTTTATGGCTGATAATATTCCATTTTATATTGAAGATGTGCAAAATCTTTTTTATCCATTCATCAGTTGATGGACACTTAGGTTGCTTCCATGTCCTGGTTATTGCAAATAGAGTTGCAATGAACATTGTGGAACATGATTCTTTTTGAACTATGGTTTTCTCCAGGTATATGCCCAGTAGTGGGATTGCTGTGTCATATGGTAGCTCTATTTTTAGTTTTTTAAGGAACCTCCATACTGTTCTCCATAGTGTCTTTGTATCAATTTACATTCCCACCAACGGTGCAAGAGGGTTCCCTTTTCTCCACACCTCTGCAGCATTTATTGTTTCTAGATTTTTTGAATGATGGCCATTCTTACCTGTGTGGGATGATACCTCATTGTAATTTTGATTTGCAATTCTCTAATGATCAGTGATGTTGAGCATTCTTTCATGTGTTTCCTGGCAATCTGTATATCTTCTTTGGAGAAATGTCTAATAGGTCTTCTGCCCATTTATGGATTGGCTTGTTTGTTTCTTTGATATTGAGCTGCAGGGGGTGCTTGTAAAGTTTGGAGATTAATCCTTTGTCAGTTGCTTCATTGGCAAATATTTTCTCCCATTCTGGGGGTTGTCTTTTCATCTTGTTTACGTTTTCCTTTGCTGTGCAAAAGCTTTTAAGTCTCATTAGGTCCCATGTTTTTATTTTTATTTTTATTTCCATTTCTCTAGGAGGTGGGTCAAAAAGGATCTTGCTGTGATTGATGTCATAGAGTGTTCTGCCTATGTTTTCCTCTAAGAATTTTATAGTGTCTGGCTTTACATTAAGTCTTTTATCCATTTTGAGTTTATTTTTGTGTATGGTGTTAGGGAATCTTTTAATTTAATTCTTTTACCTGTAGCTGTCCAGTTTTCCCAGCACCACTTATTGAAGAGGCCGTGATTTCTCCATTCTATATTCTTGCCTCCTTTATCAAAAATAAGGTGACCATATGTGTCTGGGTTTATCTCTGGGCTTTCTCTCCTGTTCCATTGATATATATTTCTGTTTTTGTGCCAGTACCATACTGTGTTGATTACTGTAGCTTTGTAGTATAGTCCGAAGTCAGGGATTCTGATTACTCCAGCTCTGTTTTTCTTCTCAAGATTGCTTTGGCTGTTCGGGGTCTTTTGTGTTTCCATACAAATTGGAAAATATTTTGTTGTAGTTTTCTGAAAAATGCCATTGGTATTTTGATAGGGGTTGCATTGAATCTGTAGATTGCTTTGTGTAGTATAGTCATTTCACAGTGTCGATTCTTCCAATCCAAGAACATGGTATATCTCTCCACCTGTTTGTGTCATCTTTGATTTATTTCATCAGTGTCTTATAGTTTTCTGAGTAAAAGTCTTTTGTCTCCTTAGGTAGGTTTATTCCTAGGTATTTTATTCCTTTTGTTGCATGGGTAAATGGGACTGTTTCCTTAATTTCTCTTTCAGACTTTTCATCTTTAGTGTATGGGAATGAAAGGGATATCTGTACATTAATTTTGTATCCTGCAGCCTTACAAACTTCATTGATTAACTCTAGTAGGTTTCTGGTAGCACCTTTAGGATTCTCTATATATAGTATCATGTCATCTAGTGGCAAACAGTGACAGCTTAACTTCTTCTTTTCCGAGTTGGATTCCTTTTATTTCTTTTTCTTATCTGATTGTTGTAGTTAAAAATTCCAAAAGTGTGTTGAATAATAGTGGTGAGAGTGGGCAACGTTGTCTTGTTCCTGATGTTAGTGGAAATGGTTTCACTTTTTCACCATTGAGAACAATGATGATTGTGGGTTTGTCATATATGGCCTTTACTATGTTGAGGAAAGTTCCCTCTATGCCTACTTTCTAGAGGTTTATCATAAATGGCTGTTTAATATTGTCGAAAGCATTTTCTGCATGTATTGAGATGATCATATGGTTTTTATCCTTCAGGATTTTTAATATGGTGTATCACATTGATTTGCATGTATTGAAGAATCCTTGCATCACTGGGATAAACCCAGCTTGATTATGGTGTATGATCCTTTTAATGTGCTGTTGGATTCTTTTTGCTAGTATTTTGCTGAGAATTTTTGCATGTATGTTCATCAGTAATATTGGCCTGTAGTTTTCATTATTTGTGACATCTTTGTCTGGCTTTGGTATCAGGGAGATGGTGGTCTCATAGAATAAGTTTGGGAGTGTTCCTCCCTCTGCTATATTTTGGAAGAGTTTGAGAAGGTTAGGTGTTAACTCTTCTCTAAATATTTGATAGAATTTGCCTTTGAAGCCATCTGGTCCTGGGCTTTTGTTTGTTGGAAGATTTTAATGACAGTCTCAATTTCAGTGCTTCGGATTGGTTTGTTTATAGGTTCTATTTCTTCCTGGTTCAGTCTTGGAAGTTTGTGCTTTTCTAAGAATTTGTCCATTTCTTCCAGGTTGTCCATTTTACTGGCATATAGTTGCTTGCAGTAACCTCTCATAATCCTTTGTATTTCTGCAGTGTCAGTTGTTACTTCTCCTTTTTCATTTGTAATTTTATTGATTTGAGTCTTCTCCCTTTTTTTCTTGATGACTCTGGCTAATGGTTTTATCACTTTTGTTTATCTTCTCAAAGAATCAGCTTTTAGTTTTTTTGATCTTTGCTGTTGTTTCCTTCATTTCTTTTTCATTTATTTCTGATCTGACCGTTATGATTTCTTTCCTCTGCTGACTTTGGGTTTTTTTTTTTCTTTCTTTCTCTAATTGCTTTAGGTGTAAGTTTAGCTTGTTTATTTGAGATGTTTCTTGTTTCGTGAGGCAGGATTGTATTGCTATAAACTTCCCTCTTAGAACTGCTTTTGCTGCATCCCATAGGTTTGGGGTCATCATGTTTTCATTGCCATTTGTTTCTAGGTATTTTTTAATTTCCTCTTTGATTTCTTCAGTGATCTCGGTAATAAAGTAGTGTATTGTTTAGCGTCCATGTGGTTGTATTCTTTTACAGATTTTTTTCCTGTAATTGATATCTATTCTGATAGCGTTGTCGGAAAAGATACATGATACAATTTCAATTTTCTTAAATTTACCAATGCTTGATTTGTGACCCAAGATATGATCTATCCTGAAGAATGTTCCTCAAACACTTGAGAAAGAGTGTATCCTGTTGTTTTTGGATGGAATGTCCTATAAATATCAATTAAGTCCATCTTGTTTAATGTATCATTTAAAGCTTGTGTTTCCTTATTTATTTTCATTTTGGATGATCTGTTCATTGGTGAAAGAGGGGTGTTAAAGTCCCCTACTACGATTGTGTTACATTCGATTTCCCCTTTTATGGCTGTTAGTCTTTTCCTTATGTATGGAGGTGCTCCTATATTGGGTGCATAAATATGTACAATTGTTATGTCTTCTTCTTAAGTTGATCCCTTGATGATTATGTAGTGTCCTTCTTTGTCTCCTGTAATAGTCTTTATTTTAAAGTCTCTTTTTTCTGATATGAAAATTGCTACTCTAGCTTTCTTCTGATTTCCATTTGCATGGAATATTTTATTCCATCCCCTCACTTTCAGTCTGTATGTGTCCCTAGGTCTGAAGTGGGTCTCTTGTAGACCGCATATATACCGGTCGTGTTTTCAGATCCATTCAGCCAGTCTATGTCTTTTGGTTGGAGCATTTAATCCATTTACATTTAAGGTAATTATTGATATGTATGTTCTTATTACCATTTTCTTAATTGTTTTGGGTTTGTTATTGTACGTCTTTTCCTTCTCTTGTGTTTCCTGCCTAGAGAAGTTCCTTTAGCATTTGTTGTAAAGCTGGTTTGGTGGTGCTGCATTCTCTTAGATTTTGCTTGTCTGTAAAGGTTTTAACTTCTCTGTCGAATCTGAATGAGATCCTTGCTGGGTAGAGTAATCTTGGTTGTAGCTTTTCCCCTTTCTTCACTTTAAATATGTCCTGCCTGTCCCTTCTGGCTTGCAGAGTTTCTGCTGAAAGATCAGCCGTTAACCTTATGGGGATTCCCTTGTATGTTTTTTGTTGTTTTTCCCTTGCTGCTTTTAATATTATTTCTTTGCATTTAATTTTTGATAGTTTGATTAATATGTGTTTTGGCATGTTTCTCCTTGGGTGTATCTTGTATGGGACTCTCTGCACTTCCTGGACTTGATTAACGATTTCCTTTCACATATTAGCGAAGTTTTCAACTATAATCTCTTCAAATATTTTCTCTGTCTCTTTCTTTTTCTCTTCTACTTCTGTGACCCCTATATTCGAATGTTGGTGTGTTTAACATTTTCCCAGAAGTGTCTCAGATTGTCCTCAATTCTTTTCATTCTTTTTTCTTTATTCTGCTCTGTGGTAGTTATTTCCACTATTTTATCTTCCGTTTCTCCTTGCTGTGGTTTCTCTTCTTGTGGAGTATGGGCTCTAGGTGCCTGGACTTCAGTAGTTGTGTCATGCAGGCTCAGTAGTTGTTGCTTGCAGGCTCTAGAACACAGGCCAAGTAGTCGTGGCACACGGGCTTAGTTGCTCTACAGCCTGTGGGATCTTCCCAGACCAGGGATTGAACCCCTGTCCCCTGCATTGGCAGGCAAATTCTTACCCACTGAGCTACCAGGGAAGTCCAGTGTGCTCTTTTTTAAACCTAGTCTGTTTTCATTATTTTCTATCTTAACTGTTCTATATTAAATAAAAAAAAATAATACTCCTTTCTACCCCTCCTCTTTGAGGATGATGTATGAAGAAGTATGTCTTAGTTATTCATCTGAAATTTTCACATTACTTTTAAGAAGTAATCACAATGTCAAGTATTTAATACCTTTCACTTCCACCTTGAAAAGCATGGATATTAAAGTGCTAATATAATTACCTTCCCTAGTCTATCATTTTTGCTTTTTGTTATGTATAAAAAACAACTAAAAATATGCATGGTTTGTAAGGAAATGACAAATTTCAGAAAATTCAGAATCTGCATACACTCTATACATAGCTTCTAGATACAGACACAGAAAATTGCCAGATACTCAGAGCCACCCTTGTCCATTTCTAGTGACTCCCCTTAAGGTTTAATATTGTTCTGGTATCTAGCAAAAAGATCACTTTACCTGTATTTTGTATTTTATATAAATGTAATGGCCCAGTAAAATCACTTTTGGATTGGGCTTTTTTATTTTATGTTGTTTATGAATACGCCTATATGGTTGCCTGTTGTTGTTGTCATGCACTGACACTGTTGCATAGGATTCCATAGTGTAAATATTTAACTATTAATTAATTTTTTCCAAAATGTATTACAATATGAGTGATTTTCAGTTTGGGTCTATTGAGAATTGCACTGGTATATACATACTAGAACTTGAGCTTTGGTGGTATGTGTATAAATTATTGTTCAATATACATGTAGTAGTAAAATTTTTGATTCATAGCTTTCATCTGTTTATCTTTTTAGATATTTCTAAATATTTTCAAAACATTTGTATGATTTTTCATCCTCAGCAGCAGTGAATGAGATTCAAGGATTACACACATTCTTGTCAAACTTGATAATACCTGTCATTTTCATTTGAACTTTCTGGTTGGTGAGTGATAATTCTAGGTATGACTCTTTTGCATTTAATTGACTACTAAGAAGCCAAGCATCTTTTGATATGTTTACTTAACGTTCTGTACTCTCTTTCTTGAAATATCTTTTGGTATATTTTTCCCATCTTTGCTATTACATTATTTTCTTATTGAAGACTTTTTTTTTTTTAACATGTGAAGACTTCTTATTTAGGAGTTTTAAATATATACTTGATATAAGTTCTTCTGTCTTTCTGTCTCTCCTCTTTCTTTAGATGAGTGTCAGTTTTTAATGTTAATAACATCTAATTTGTTATTTGCCTCTATTTAGTCTTATTTCTATTTATTTATGTAATCTTCTTATCTGTTGCAGAACACATTATATATTCTAAACCACAAATATGTTTTCGTTTCTTCAATAAATCTAATTGTTAAGCTTTAAATTTAAGTTAACTTTCTGAACTAAATATGTTGTATCATAGTGAGCATTAATTTGTCTATGACAGCTGAAAGGTTACATTTATTCAGAAAATGTTGTATTCAGCTTTCTTTTCATTTGCTCCTACTTCTCATTGATTCACAGAGGGAAACATCACTTCATCCATGGATCTGACTTTTCTTGATTTCTCATGGTCATTCTCATTAATTCTTCTTGCCTCATGAAATCTTTAGTCATTGCATTATTCCACAAAAGCAAAAAGCTTCCTTGGGCCTTTTTCCTCAGAAGATTGATTATTCCCACATTTTAAATGGGAGATTGCAATAAGTTAGGAGAAAATGCCACAGGGGTCTCTCTCTCTTTTTTTTTTTCTTTCACATCTTGTATCAGCCTCTGCTTGCACTCTGTGTTCAAAGATTTTTGTACAACACATTGATAGAAGTGCCAGGTGTTTCTCTCCTTGGGCCAAAAGACAGATTAATTACCTGACAAATAAAATAAAGACAGTGTCCTTCTCTGTTCACATGTTGGAAAGGATTGCTTGCATCCTAATTTAAAAGTTTCAGGTGAGTGAAGCTTAAGATTCCAAAGCTTTAATCCATATTTGCACCATGCACAGCATCCAACAGGACTGCTTTACATAACCCCATGAGACTTTTGTGTGCAAGTGAAATAGATAAAAATATAAAACTATTGCTGTCTTTTTGGGTCATAAAAATGATTTTTTGTCTCATTTAAAATATATTTTTTTCTAAAATCCAAAAACGTGTCAGGCTAAAATATTGGAATTTCAAACATGGTAAAACCCCTTTTGAACGATGCGAAGTGAGACTTCTTTGTAGTGCTGATTTGCATTGCCCACTTGCTTGGTTGGCCAAAAAGGGCCTACGCGTTTTTTCCTTAATATATTCAGGGGAAAAAAACGTACGCCCATTTTGGCCAACTGCATCATTGTCGAAGTTCTGCCACTTTTCGTGTGCTTTAAAGGCGACTCCGATCTACCTCTTGAAAACGGTTTCCTGCAATTCTGCCTTGTTTTCAAATCCTCTTCGTTGCCTTACCTCAATAAGGTACGAAAGTTATCATTTATTATCCTGCAGGTTTGTGAATTTTAGTGCCTCTGAGATCCATTTTTCAACTCGCCTTTTTGGGAGCTGGCCTCCAAACCGCAGGATTGCTTCAGGCCCTATTCTGGTTCCGGGGGGCAGGCAGAGCCTTTGGTTAATTCTTCTTCCTGATTGGAAATTAGAGTGACATGTGTCTGTCCAAACACCTAGAGCTGATCTCTCATTGGTTCCCCCTCTACCCGTTCAAGCTCTGGACAAATTGCAAACTGTACGAAACAGGAGGTTAAAGGTGCTGATTCTCCAAGTGGGGAGATTGTTGGTAAAGCAGCTGGAATGGCGAACCCGAGCACCACGAGATGAAAAATGAGGTGCATTTTAGAAACGTTTCCCGATCATATGGTGTACCATCCTCTGGGTTTCCCATGCATGTTTTAGCTGTAGGAAGATTCCCTTGAACCTGGAGATTTCTGACCCATGGAATGGGTAGCACGCGGTATTACTTTAAAGGGTCTGCATTTGCTCACGCAACCTCACCAATCCGGTCGCCCCCAAGAGTGTCCAGCCTTATGTCTCTTCCAGCTGTGGGTCTAGATGTGGTCAATCCAGGTTGCATCACAGCCACTGAACGAATTTTGTAAGAATTTCTCTCTCTTTCACTATCTTTGCTTTTTTTTGTAATTTGTATTTATAATGGGATTTAGCTGATTTTCAATGCTGTGTTTGTGCCCCTTTACACCCACTATATTCACTTACCGAGAAATATCAATAAATACTTTTTAAGATTCTTACTACGTGGATATATTCTTCTGTGGTGAATAAGGTGTGTTGAGTCCAGTTCACTGAGCAATGAGTATGTCTTCTCTATTACATATTTGGTTGATTGAACGGTATCTGTGCTAATTTCCAACTGTTGTTTTATGCATCACCCCACCTCACCTTTCCCCTTAAGCAGCCATAAGTGTGTTTTCTAAATGTGTGACTCTGTTCTGTTTTGTAATTTAGTTCATATAGCAATTTTTACATTCCGTCTATAACTGATATCTTATGATAAGTTTCTTTATCTGTGTGACATATTTCTCTTAGAATCATCGTACCTAAATCCACTCATTATGCTGCTACTAGTCTTAGGACATTGATTTCATGGCTGAGTGATATTCCATTGTACATAAGTACTACAACTTGTTTATCCATTTTTCTCTTTCATGAGATACTTAAGGTGTACCCGAGTCGAGGATTTTGTGAACACAGCAGCCCTAAAATTTGGGGTGCCTGTGTCCTGTCGATTTTTGGTTTTCTCAAGATATAAGCCCATGAGTGGAAGTGCCCTGTGCTCTGTAGCTCTGTTTTTTAGATGTTTTAGGAAACACCATACACTTCTTCAGAGTGGCCGTTGGCAATTTACATCCCGCCCATCAGCGTAAAAAAGCTCCCTTTTCTCCTTGACTTGTCCTGCGTTTCTGGTTTTTACACTTTTTCAGCATGGCCCTTTTGACCAATGCCTAGTGAGACTTCTTTGTAGTGTTGATTTGCATTGCCCGCTTGTTTGGTTGGCCAAAAAGGGCGAATGCGTTTTTTCCTGAATATATTCAGGTGCTCACCAGGGCGTGTAGCAGGTGTGGGTGAGTGTCACGTAGCGCACACCCAGCGCATAGAAGGTACGCAGGATGGAGAGGCTACTGTCCAGTGAGTGCCCGCCCTCCACACCAGTGAGGCAAGCCAACTTCCGGGTATTGTTGAGAGCTGGGGGCAGGTAGGTCAGATGATCATTTTCAGAGGCAAGAGTAGCTTACTGAAGTCCTTAACACCCACCACCACCGGTCTGTTTACCTCTTCTTTTGGCCATGCCGCGCAGCATGAGGGCTCTTAGTTTCCCCACCGGGGATCAAACCCGAGCCCCCTGCAGTGGAAGCATGTTGTCTTAACCTCTAGACTACCAGGGAAGTCCCCCGTCTACCTTTAACTGAGGTCACAAGCTCCAGCTCAGAATAGGAGGCACACATGAGGCGGATGAGGTCAATTTGTTCCATGGTGAGGTGCACAGCATCCCGTTCGTGGGTCTGGCATGGGACGTAGGCTGACCAGAACTGAGGGAAGCCAGGGCTTAGTTTGGGCTTTGGAACTCCTTGGGCTTCTCATAGCCTCCTCAGCTGGCACAGCACTCACTGTGCCCAGAAGTCACATGTAATGCGTTGCTTTTTCTGTGGTACTTGGCAGCCCGTCAGGTGGGCTCACTGTGACCCCTGTAGCCCCCAGCATCCATGGCATGGCACTTTCTAGGTCACTATGGTAACTTCGTTCCAATGTGAGTAACCTGTGGTCTCTGAGGCCCCCAAAGTGCCCCACATTCCTCAGCAGCCATGGTGGCACCTTGTGTGTCCCTTTGGTACCTGGCCACCCATGAGACTGTCTTTCAGCCTGTCCAAGCTGGTCTAGCCATGGCTGGAATTGTGCAGATTAACATGCTGTAGCCCATTGTGGTAAAACTGCCTCAGGACCAGGGGCATGTTGGTGTGGCTGGAGGGAGGTCAAGGCAAATGGGTGGGCTCCTTAGGTCTTGGGATCAGGCAGGACACATTGCCTGGCCTGGGCCAGCCTGGGGGTCCCCCACCTCACACTGTCACACAGACTATACTAGGAGCAGCTGAGCCCTGGGCTGAGGGGTTCCCGCCAGGGAGGGGATGACAGAGAAGGGGAAGGGCATCCATAGATGATGGAGAGGACATCCAGGGCTGGTGTGAGGGAGCCTCCCCACTAGCGCTGCATGCTCCGGACCTCCTCCCCTGCCCAGGGCCAGGCTAGGCCCCCACCGTCCCCAACAGCCCGCACACACTGCAGCCACCCTTCCACAAGCGGGAAGTCCCGCATCAGGGCCCGCATGCGCTCCCTCGGACTTGGGATGCTGGAGGTGCCCAGCGTGGTCTGCACAAGGGTTACCGATCACAGCAGCAGACCCAGCAGGAGCAGCAGGCACAGCAGAGGCCACTGGCTGCGTGCACGGGGACCTTCGAGGCCCCCGGGCCGCAAGCTGCACAGGGCAAGGCAGAGGCGGGTCTGAGAGGGGCGGGCGATGGGGTTCTGCCCGTCGACACAGGCCACCCAGCGGCGCGGCCTCGCGAGGAGGGCGGGGTGAGGGAGGGGATACAGAGTCACAGGACCCTGCGACCCGTGTGCGGAGAGCCGCGATCCGGGAAGCCCGGCAGCCACAGGGCGGCACTGCCCTCCCGCCCCCTGCTCAGAGGCAGCTCCCGCGGGCTAAGCTGGCCTCTGCTGAGAGCCCACTCGCCTCCCATCGCGGGTTCCCTCCACCCCCGCCCCTCTTCCCACACCCACTGCTCCGAGGGGGCGCCCTAGGGTGCTCTCCCCCGCCTCTAACCTTCCTGTCCAAGCTGGGGTGCTTCTCTCAGAGGGCCACCTGCAGCGCGTGGCCTCCCGAGAGCACACCTCGTCCCCATCTGCCTGCAGCCGGCCCCGCCCACCCCGAGGGCTGCGTGCGAGGGTCTCTGTGGCCACAAGTGCTCTGGGCTCCCGGTTTCCCGGGACTGGGCCATGGGGGCTGGTGTGGGGGAAGAGACAGTTTCTGGAAATGGCGGGGGTAACCTTGTGAGCTCTGGATTCAGGAGGGGGCCCTCTGCCCTCGACCTTCTCTCTCCTCCTACTTGACTCCGCAGCCTGCATGACCATTCTCTGGGGACTTGAACCAGCACCTGGGAACTATCAGGAACCTCCCCCACTTCTGTCAGCCAGCCCCAGGAGAGCGCCCTCAGGAGCTGCTACACCTCCCCAGGGCCTGAATAGAGGGACTTTGGGGATGTGAACTGAACAACCTTCTGGGGAGAGTCAACGACCCTTTTACTCAACAGAGCAGGAACCCAGTCAGTAGGCTATTTGTGTGGAAGGAAATGAAGTCGCTTCCATGGCAGAAGAGCCCCCGCCGCAGCAACCTTCGTCCCAGAGCTGCTGGCTGACCTTCTGGCCAGGATCCCTCCTACCTCAGCGTGGAAGGCCCGGCCTCGTGAAGTGTAGGTTCTGAAGAAAGACCTGGCACCTGGGTTCTGCTGCTACACTTGCCTTATCTCATGGCCCTTGTGGCTCTAGCTTTCCCAGAAACCTCAAGGGCTAAGTGCCTGTGCTTGCTCAGAGGCCGCACGCCATTCCCCATTTCCAGCCTCAGGCCCTCCCGCTAGCTGCCTCCTCTAGGGACCCCCTCCCCCCAACACACACACACACACGCACACTGGGGATGTGCCTTCTCACAGCAGCTCAACCACTGAGATGATTTAGGGACTGTGCCCAAACTCCTGCATCCCCAGCCTCTCAAGTTTTTGCTCTGATCCCTGGCACCCCCTGGAGCTGTTCCACCTTTGGAACCTTTCCCGGGTGGCAGGAGTGCCTAGCACAGGGGTAGTGACCTAAGTCTGAGCACTGGCGATCCTACAAATCTGTTACAGAAAAACATTTTATTGAGCAGTAAGGGAGGCCACTGGGGACGGAAAGGCCTGGCAATAAAGGAGCATGTGAACCTCGGGGCAAGGTGCGTGCTGCTTGACTCTCCATCCTGTTCTTGCTTCAGGGAGCAGGGCTTCCTGGGCCTCTCTGTCCTGCCTCCTGAGACCCCAGGCAGGAGGCTCTTTGGGAAGCCACAGATTGCTGCTTTCAGTTTCAAAAAGCCCAGCTCCCCCCTGGTTTGTGGTGGTGGCCGCTGACAATGGCTCAGGGCAGGAGCCCATGTGGTAGACTGCTAAGGCTTCTCTGCACCCTGTATCTGCTCCTGCATCCTCCTCGGCTCGCAGAGTGCAGACTTCACTTTCTTCAGCTCACAAAGGGGCCCGTGAGGATTGAGCAGAGGAATGCCAGGTTTTCTTCCAGGCCAGCTTCTGCCCTGGGATGTTCAGGGCGGACTCTCATTTCAAACCTCACTTTCTGAGGCTCCTGGCTTATGGCCATTGAGTGTGCAGGGAGGCTCCTGGCTGAGGAAGGCTCAGACAGAACGACGCAGGTTCTAATCTGTGGTAGTGGGCAGTGGGGGGTGGGCGGGAGGGGTCACTGCAGGAAGAGGCATTCGCTGTCTTAGGCAGTTAAACCATTGCCCTGTCTTCAGAATGGTTCAGCCAGCAAGATTCTGTGGAGTCCGCCTCCTGGCACCATGCTACAATCGCCGGATTTTGGGTCTGGAGCAACCGAGATCTTCGTCCGACTCTTCTGGAGCGTGCTTTCTCTCGGGAGCACATCTGGGGACTGGCTTCTCGGCTTCCGCCTTTGCTGGCGTGGCCAAAGGAGCATCCCCGTAGGCCCGGTAGCCACCAACCAGGCAGTATGTCTCCCCATGCCGGCCCAACTGCGTTTCTCCACACCCTCGGTTGAGGACATGGTAGTGACCAGGTGTAGGAGGAGAAATGGGAGCCACAGCTGCTGCAAAGAAAAGCAGAACTGATCAGTCACTTCTGCTGTACACAGTCTCCTGCCAGAATTTCCCTCTCTCATGTCTCTCCCAGTTTCTGGCTGAAGACCTTTAATCTACTTGACATCCAAAACACAGACTTGGCCCATCACCTCTATGAGTCCCTAGAGAAGGGACACTGGCTGCAAAAGCAATTCCTAGAGCCTACAGCTGCATCAGGTGAGGTAGTCTCTTCACCGTTGCCAGGGAAAACAGTAGAACCCGAAAGAAATTGCAATCATGATCCTCTCATCTCTCCCTTCCACAACAGAGAAAACATTTCTTGCAGTGTGTCACTTCTGAGGCTTTAATGGAAACGTCTTTCAAGTTTTGGAAAAAGATAATCTAATATAAATTGGTTAAGGACCCCTCCCACCTTGGCAACCCCTCTTGGGCCCCATTTATACTGCCTGTTACAACCACACTGAACTCTAGCCCTCTGATACTTTTATCTAGATTAGAACAAGGCCAAATACTGAGGCAGAGTGATCAGGAGACTCAGAACCGGGTTCTGGGTACCAAGTGTAGGCTCACATCCACCCAGCCTCCTGGGACACCATCTGCTCAGCCCTCCAGTCTCACTAGCACTTCATCACCCCCCTTGGTTCTTCCGGTCTTCCCATGAATATGGCACCACCCTCTCCCCTAGTACTCAGCAGCTCAGTATGGGATGTGTCTGAGGAGACCGATATAGATGTGTACATGACAGCACAGAGGTGCCTGGGTTTGAAGGTGCGGTTCAAGAGTGGCCCTCTTCCTCAAACTGCTCCGTTTACCATCTGCCAACAAAAATGAGCTTGTCTTTTGCTAAGAGGCCAATCAGGAAAGGGTCTGAATGGAAGCATCCTGTAGCCCAAAGCGGAAGGCTACATTTATAAAGTTCAGAAGCTTCCTGCACACTAGTTCAGGGATGACCTTTCACTTGTCCTCAGCAGTGAGCACTGTGGGACCCTGAAGGTGTCCCAGGTCACTGGTATTACTTACAGCTGGGAAAGTGCTGAGGTTTACGTAGTGGGCAAGCCCCATAGGAACATGTGGCAGCCAGGTGAGGTTGTGTGTACACCATGCCTCTTCTACAGATGCCCGGTCTCGGTGTACCTGCTGCACTGCCCAGCCAGGGAACAGAGCACAGGTTTGAGTAAATATAGACGATCCGGTCAGACATTCTCAGACAACCAAAGAGGTTGGTATCTGGTGGAGAACTGGTAGGGAAGTTTCTCTGAGGGCAGCACGTTTCCATAGTTACGCTGCCATGGAAACTGTGAGAAGGCCTGTGAGGTCATCACTACCCAGTGAGGTCATAATAAGGAACCTGTGACTTGCGGTCAGGCTTCAGGAGGAGGGGCAGTTTTGTGGCGGAGAGCAGGGTGGAGGCAGAGGTGCTCTGCCTGGTCCCTCACACCTGGGCCTCCCCGTCCATGCCCTAGTCTAGTAGACACCCCACGTGGGGCATGCAGGTGGGCTGGTACAGCCCCAGGGGCCCCAGGAGGGCGAGAGACCCACATTCTGAAATTGGCTTGAGAGGCAAGATTAACGTTAAGAGACAGCTAGGTTGTATGGCACTGACCCTAAGAGGCAGAGACTTGTGTGGACTGGGGAATCAGGGAAGGCTCCTTGGCAGTGGGCCTGAAGGACAAGTGAGATTTGGACCCATGGGGAAGAGAGGGAAGACATTCCAGTTTGGAAGAATACAAGCAAAGACACACTCTTCTCGACCTTGTCCTGCCCCAAATATAAATTCATAGAATCCTCACATTTTTACACCTGAGGGCTTAAAAAAACCAAGATGTTAAGGGGCCTACCCAGTGTTACACAGGTAGTGGAGAGGGGTTCTGCTCAATGGTTACGTTCATGTCGGGGCTCCAGATTTACAGCTGATAGGAATGTGAGGACAAGCTCATGCCGTTTCAAACATTTCCAAGTGGTACTGAGAGAGATGTTAAAGGTGCAAAATGAGGGTGCTGAATGACCTCACAAAGTGGGAATGGTGGGCCCATTTTAATATGAAATTCAAAACAAATTCATGACAAAAGGACACAATACAAAATGACAACGTAATCATTCCACTCCCCTCTCCCCTAGAAGTAAAAATCATTACAATCCTCTCTCTCTCCACCATGAAAGGATGAGAGAAAGGCTCAGCAGCAGCCCCCGTGAAAATCACGGTCAACACTGTGAAGAGCGGTTACTAAGACAACTTGGTCCGACTCAGAGAAGGAAAGAGACAACTCTGCCCTTAGCCTGATCAGGCCCACAGGAAGGAACCACACTTGGGGCAGCCTTTGATAGTGTGGTAATGAGAGAGAACCTTCTTTAGGAGGAGACTCCCTGTTGCCGACCTTGAAAAAGCAAAGATGGGACCTTCGTTTACTGGGGCTGTTGCAGAGGGGATGTGCCCAGGAGGTAGAGACTGCTTGGACTACCCTTTTAGAGGTTGGGCCACCCTGGTCGAGAACCACAGCACCTTCTATCCCTAAACTGCTTGAATCAGTGGGTGCCCGTTAGGACAGACGAAGTCAGGCCTCATTGGAGCAGACTGCCTTTGGGAGTGGTAGAAGGTAAATGTGAAGGGGAATGCTTGCTCTGGCGGAGGTTTGTCACGGCAGGTGGGCCAGCATGAGACCATTCAGAATCTCCAAGGCTCCGGAGATTACCTGGCTGGGAGCATCCCTCTGATGTGGTGTGGGGACTCCTACCTTAACAGGACCTGGCTAGGCATCTGGGGGAGGCAGAATAAACGGTTTATGAACTTAAGAGAGCGAGCGAATCACCTGGGGGGCTCCCCCAAACCACTTAAAAGGCCTTGTACCTGGATTCTTGAGCCAACCCTCAGAAAACTTATCTAGACCTGGAGTAGGGCTCAGGAAGCTGCACTTTTCATAAGCTTCCTGGGCAGTCCCACCACAGCGGTCCATGGATAGAGAGACCAAATTATTGTGTATTCTCGGTTGCTTTTGGGAGTCAAAGTGGGCAGTATTAAAAACTGCAGCAGGCATATGTATAAACAGGGGATATTCAAGGGAAGCAGAGGTGTATAGTTATTCTATGCATGAATCAGAGTTGAGAAGAGCTAGCCTGGTGGTTAAAGAACACAACCCTTAGGACAGACAGACCAGATTCCTTCCTACTTACTTGGGTGATTTTGACCAAGTTCTTTTATCCTTCTGACTGTTTCTTCATATGGAAAAGAGCTATGACTGTACATTTAGCACAATATTCTCTTTCGGCAAAGGTTGCTCTGGGTCCATTTGTGTTCTCTACAACTTAACCCTTTCCAGTGCGCAAGCATTTTTAAGTTGTTTGGTGAAGTATTACATTTGACTTTCAACAGTTCATTACTTTGGGCAAAGCTTATATAATGCTGCAGAGACTAGAACCTATGCAGAGATAGTGAGAGGATGTTATAAGCTTATTCTGCCGGTTTATAAAAAAGTTTAACCTTTTCTCCTCTTCCTCCACCTGCCACCAAGAGATGAGAAAGAAGGCAGAGCCTGGAAATGCACACCAAGCAATACTTCGGTGTCAGTTTGCCTTTTATTCCTCTGCCAGTACTTCCCAGAGAGATTTCACCAAAAGTGCCTAAGCTTGCCATGGCCATTGTTGTGAAGAAAAATTCTCTTTATTGCTAGTCACATCCCCTTTTCCTTCTCCTGGAGGCTTAATGGATGTTTGGGGGCAGGAAACAAAATTTAAACTAAAACATCAATTGAAAGAGCCTTCGTCCTAAGTGTGGTAGTTTGGAGTATGAATCTTCTCAGAGTCTACTGAATTCTGTCCCATTGGAAACTGTTATTAAGGGGCACCCATAGAAACATCGCTTATTGTTAGAAACCATGACATAATACAGAGCCAAGATCGACATTATTCTTCACGTGAAAGACTACAGAGAGCCAAGCTCAGTAGTTCACCCTCAAGTGTTGGACAGCAACTTACCTTTTGAAGCCAGACAGCAGCCCGGGTCCTCAGAAGGTGACTAGGCAGCCCAGAGCACCCTACTGACAAGTGTGCTCACCCATCCAGCACAGAGGGAAAGGTCCCTGTTATGGCATCATATATAAGCCTGCTGCAATAAGGTTTGCTGGTGCAAAGGCTCTCTCACTGAGGACCCCAGTCCTGGAAGCCTTCTCCTCCAGCGAGCTGCCAGTTCAATCTTCTGAGCCAGGCTCACGTCCCAGGGATGGGTCACAAAGCTGACTACGGTGCCTGGCACCTCGCTCCCCACCCGGCCCACCCTCCCTGCTCTGTGGATGTAGTCTTGCAGGGTGAGAGGGAAATCATAATTGAGGACTAGCTCCACCTGGGTGCTGTCCAGGCCCCGAGAGGCAATGTCTGTGCAGAGAAGAATGTCTCGGGAGCCCTTCTGGAAGGACTGGAAGATGCCTGCTCTCATTGAGGCTGGCATCTGTCCCTACAGTCTTAAGTGTTGGATTTTGTGATCATCCAGAATATATACCCCAGCCAGTTCACAGTGCTGGAGCAATTACAGAACACCAGAACAGTTCCTGTGGCGCCAGTCCTATATGCTCTGTCATGCTGCCTGAGGATCTGTACCAACCCAGTCACCTTCTCTGTTCCCTTCGGCCTCATGAATGTCTGTCTGACATGAGGCATGATGCAGTGGAGCTTGTCACTGGTAACGGGGGTTAGAGAGTCTAAGCTGGCAACTTTACTCAGCAGCTGGCCTACACCTTCGGGAAATGTGGCCCCCACCAGCACTAACTGAGCTTTGAGATTGAAGGGGTCTTTTAAGTCAGCTGGGCCTTCTGCTATATGGCTCCCCTCCAAGATGTAATCCACCAGTTCCAGGAAGATTTCATCCAACAGCGTGTCTGCATCATCCAACACCAAGAAGGAGAGCGGCTCCAGGCTGATCAGTTGAGTTTTCAGGGCCTTCCACAGAGCCCCCGGAGTGGCCACCAGAATATCTGCTGGAGGTTGTTTGGACAGTTGCAGCCTGATCCTCCTCGTGCCATGGCCTCCCCCTAACTCCCGCACCTGGAGGTCCAAGGAGCTGCCCAAGGGCTGGGCCACGGCACGCACCAGTTCGGCTAATTCTCGAGAAGGCACAAGAACCAGGCCTCGAGGAGCAGGGATACGACAGGGGTCCAGGCTTGGCTGGCCCAACAGCCGTTGAAGGAGAGGTAGCATGTAGCTGACAGTTTTGCCACTGCCGGTTTCTGCGGCGCAGAGGATGTGGCGGCCGCGAAGAAGTGGGGGAATGGTACTCGACTCCACGGTTGTGGGCCAAACAACTTCGGGAGCAGCCTCTTGTGCGCTCAGAACGCGGAGCTCCAGACCCAGTTCGGCTCAGCTGCCCTTGGGCGAAAGGTTCCGCAGCGCTGGAGCCTCATGTTGCGCGCACTCGATGGAGAAATGGTCCGCGTGGGTGCGCGGATTCCTCCAGGCGCAAAGAGAGTGGCGCGGGTTCCAAGGGCCCAGCGTGAGGTGTGACAGCTCGTTCAACTCCGGTCGCCGCGCTGACATAAGCAGCAACCCAGGTCGCGCCAGCACCGGCCGCGGGGGGCTCCGCTGCCCACTCTGCCGCTCTTCCTGCCGCCGCTGTAGAGCCCGCAGGATGCGCACCACGGGCAGGGGCTCGTTGGGACCGCAGACCGTCAGGTCCCGGCGAGGCGCCAGAAGCAAACGAGCCGCGAGCAACCACAGCCGCAGCTGCCCTGCCAGAGCCATCCACCCCTGGTTGCGGGAGAGGCGCACGACAGTGACGTCACAGGCGCGCCAAGGCCTCGCGGACGGTGGCCGGCGCGGCTCAGGAAGGCCCGCGGAATCGGCGAACTGTATGGAAGGAGCGGGATCTGCAGAGCTCAGCAGCGGCGAGGTCTGTAGGTCCGAACAGGGGATGGTGACTCCAGACCCCGGCCAACCTTGGGGAAGGGTGCGCGACGGAGGCAGGACCGGGGTCCGGCGATATGCGGCGATGGGGCCCTGGCATTACGAACCAGGAGGGCGGAGGAGGGCTTCTGGCGATCTGATGTCCGATCCCTGCCATGCTCTGTTGTCGCCCTCACAGCTCCTGTCATGGCTTGGCCAGTTCGGGTCTCCCCCTGTGACTTATGAGGGTGCGGCGATGTTTTCCCAGATGTGGTCCCCGTGTAAGGTCTTTTAATACAAGTATTTATTGAGAGTCTGAGTGAATGGTCAGGCCTGGGGGCCGAGACCAGGAGTCCGGAGTCGTAGGTCCAGGCTCACCCTTCCCTTAGAGCTCCCCAGAGAGCTGAGGGCCCCGAGGGCAAGCTGATGGCTTTCAGCGTATCTTCTCTAAAGTCAAGAGAACTCATCTCTTGGTACTTTTCCCCTTACTTTTCAGCTGAGGTTCATTCTCCCCTCCCTTGTCACCCTTTCGAACTTCTCATCCTGAACCCACTGCTTTCTTGGGTAGTTCACCTCCACCGGCTTTCCAGTCAGATAGCACAATTCTGTAAATAGCAGCGAGGAGGGTCCTGCTACAGGTTTGTGGCCTGTCTCACAAAGCCATGGTCAGGCAGAATATTTTACTTGAATTCAGTTGTTCAGGTTGCCAAAAAGCCTTACACTACTGGTCCTTCTTGAACGGATCCCGAAAATGGGTGTCCGATCATTTCTGTAATTTCCAGGGCCTGGGGTAGGAGATAAGGTTAACGTGGATGAACCACCTGGGAGGTTCTTAACATCTGGAGAGAGTTTTACTTTCATCAGATACCGTTATAGAGATACATACTATTAAGTTTCAGATAGCATTTTGCTATACGATAGACGTTCTGGAGAGTTACCTGTTAAGCCAGCAGAGGAGAGAGTTTTGAGTCCTCATGGGTGAACAGAGTCATTGGATAGAGCAGTGGCTCTTGAGTGAGGGTGATTTTGCCGTCACCCGTCCTCCAGAACGTTTGACAGTGGCTGGAGACATTTTTCTTTGTCACATCCCGGGTGTGTGTGGGGGGTGGTGCTTCAGGCATGTAGTGGGTAGTGGCCAGGTTGCTACTACATATCGTACGAGGCGTAGGACAGCCCTCCCCACCACCCCAAAAGAATGATCTGGCCCCAAATGTCAGTAGCGTGCTATGGAGAAACCTTGGATAGAGGCTGAGGACTGAAGAGAGGCTGAGGTTCTCACCTGTACTCTCACCTCAGGTTGTCAGTCACACTTGCCAGACCCTCGTGTGGCCCTGCCCCTTTCCCAGAATCTGTAGCAGGCACACTGATGCCATTGCTTGTCATGGCCTTGGGATGAGAAAACCTTGGGGGCTCCTCAAAGTCATAAACACAGGAAGGAAGGAGTGATTTAGGAGGGTGACGTGGGAGAAGAGAGCTTTAGGGAGAACAAAATTGTCCTCATGTGTTTGGGAAATGTGCCAGATGGAAAAGAGATGAGGTGTGCCATGGGGTGTACCATTGCAGAAGGCAGACTGGGACTGATGCGTGACAGGGAGTCAGATTCTGAATTTGATATAGACTGCTGTAGCAACTAGAAGTGCCTAGACCTGTGTAGACAGTGCTGGGTTTTCTGTCACTGCAAAGTTCATGTATAGGCTGATGACCACTGATTTGTGATATGATAGACGGTTGTTGATATAAAGGATGCTCTAAGATATTGTGATTCTACACTACTTTTACGATTCTTTCCCAGAATTCGGAGCTCCTCATTCGTTAGCTGAAGCGCTTCTTGGATGTCTGCTCTGAGATGTTTCATCCATTTACATGGGCCACTCAACTTTCAGATACAAGACAAAGAATCGCTTTGCACGAAGCCAGGAGGGATACACTGAAAGAATGATCAGAAAAGAATAATACATAGGTATGTATTTGCATTGACTTTCTCCAAATATTTGAGACAGGGTAGCTGGTTAGTGGCTGCTTTCTCGTGCTCAAGCCCTTACAACGTGATCACCTCAAATGTCATAGGGATTGGAGCCTGTCTGAGCCTGTCTGTCTCTGCCGTGGCCCCTAGTTTCTTCTTGTCATTGCTTTAGATACTGTGTAAGGCCCTTCTCTTTTCCTCCTGCTCACAGCAGACACTGAGTAACCTCTAGTTGTGACTGAGATGCATATTTCACAGTATTGTACTTTAGAAATGAGAAAAGTTTACTTACTGTGGAATCAAATGTAGGCCCCTGGGAGTGTTAGTGTCACTTGGTAATGTTTTTCCCAGGGCTGCCATGGTAACTGACGTTGCCTGGTTACTCAGTAAGTTTTGAAAAGAATTCTTCTTTGGATCTCAGGTGGTAGTGGTACATTCCTTCCTTCATTTATTCATTCAGTATATGTTTTCTGAGTACCATGTATAGGCCAGGTACTTTTCATATGGACAGTGAACGAAACAGACAAAATTCCTGCCCTAGTGAACTGTATATTCTGATTTAATTGGCTTCGGGTGAGGCCTGGCCATTGGTAGTTTTAAAAATCTCTCCAGATGATTCTAATGTACAGCTAGGTTTGAGCATCACAGTCATAAGTGAAGCACTTTGGGAATTGCAAAGGCATTGCAGAAATAAAAAGTGGCTACTGGTATTCCTTCGCTATTCCTGCATTCTCCTGCCTGCATCCGGACTGTTGTACAAGTGCCGATCATTTTCTTTTCAGCCCTTTTCGCTGTTCGCCTAGACCTTTTATCCCTCTTTCTAACCCAACACCCTACCTCCTTCTGGTCTTTCAACCTCCAGTCCATCATCTGTTTGGGATTTATCCTAAACTTGGTGGGAAGCCATTGCAGGGTATAAACAGAGAAGTGGTGTTAGCAGAGATGCCTTTTTTCAGACACCATACTGGCTATCGTAAGAGAATGGATAGGAGCGGGCAGGAGATTTGGAGAGACTCATTAGGAGGCTGGCTTTGTGCACAGTGGTGGTCTTGGAGGTGGAGTAAGGCAGGCAGGTTAGAGTCATATTTGGAAGGTTAGTGATGGCTTGGAGGCGAATCGGAGTGATGAATTGGATGTGGGGAGTGTGGGTTAATGGTGTGTAATTGGGTAAATGGAGGTGCTACTTACTGAAATGGGAAAGATTTTCTCCCCACATATTGGCCTGATAAACACCTTCTCTTTAGACCTTAAACACCCTTTAGACCTTGAATCAGATTCTTTCTTTTTCTTATTTTAATGTATTTTATTTTATTTCGTTTTTATTTGGGTTGTGATTCCAGGTTTCAGGATCTTACTTCCCCAACCAGGGATTGATCTCAGGCCCAATGAACTGGAGGCACGGGTTCCTAACCCCTGGACCACCAGGGAATTCCCAGCAGTGATTTTTTCTTTGTTTTTTTTTTTTAATCTACATTTTAATTAATTAATTAATTTTTGGTCGCGTTCAGTCTCCGTTGCCGTGCGTGGGCTTTCTGTCGTTCCCCCAAGCAGGGTCTACTCTTGGTTGCTGTGCACAGGCTTCTCAGTACAGTGGCTTCTGTTGTGGGGGAGCATGGTCTCTATGCGCACGGGCTTCAGAAGTTGTAGCGCATGGGCTCAGTAGTGGTGGCTCACGGGCTTAGTTGCTCTGAGGTATGTGGGATCTTCTTGGACCAGGGAGCAAACCCGTGTCCCCTGCATTGGCAGGCGGATCCTTGGTTTGCTTTTGTTTTTCTCCCTGTGCTGTGCAGCTTCTTCTCACTAACTAGCTATTTTACATTTGGTATTGTATATATGTCAGTGCTACTCTCTTACTTGGTCGCAGCTTACCCTTCCCCCTTCCCGTGTCCTCACGTCCATTCTCTGCGTCTGCGTCTTTATTCCTGTCCTGCCCCTAGGTTCATCAGAACCATTTTATATTTTTAGATTCCATATATATGTGTTAGCGTACGGTATTTGTTTTTCTCTTTCTGACCTCACTACAAGTAACTCAATTTCGTTTCTTTTTATGGCTAATATTCCATTGTATATATGTGCCACATCGTCTGTCGATGGACACTTTTATAAATTAGACTGGAATGTTCCCTGATAAACCCCCACAAGCTTATGTCTCCTTACTTATGTTTGTTTTGTAAATTTAAATTATATATTTTTTTGGAATACTCTTCCATTGAGTACATCGTCCACTTCTTTGTCCATTCGTCTTTTGATGTACGTTTTCATTGCTACCAACTGTTGACTATAGTAAATATTGGTGGAGTGCAGGATTGCCAGGCTATGACTATTTTATTGCCATTTTCTCAGATAATAGGACCAGCAGTCGGTATGCTTCATTGAGTGGTAGATCAATGTTTAATTTTTCAAAGCACTTCCGTTGTGTTTTCATTAGTGTCTCTTACCACATCCCCCTCAGAACCGAGGGTGCACATTTCTCCACAGCCCCTTCAGCATTTAATGTTTGCAGCATTTTTACTCTTGACCATTCTGACTGGTGTGAGCTGTTCGGTTTTTATAATTTGTGTGTGCATGTCTTTAAAAATTCCTAAAATTCATCATTTTTCCACGCCTTTTTCTTTTCTGTTAAAAGGAAAGCAAAGAAAAAAGTGTGAGTGCAATATACCTCTTGAAATTGTCCTCCTGGAAGGTTGCCCTCCTTTGAATTTTTTGGCCGATTTTAGACCCCAGGATTTTTTTTGGAGGGCAGGGTCATTTACAGAGCTGCACCTCTGATGAATATTTAGTGACCTTTAGCAATGGGATTAAAACTGCTGTTGTGGGAAACGGCCACAAGGAGGCAGCATTTCTCCAGCCCCAAATCTGGGTAGTAGGGCAGCAGAGCCTTTCTGGAAGTCGTGTTCCTAGGTTGTAAATTTAAAGCAACCAAAATTTTCACATTATATATGTCTATTCATGTACAGAACTTCTTCCCATGTAAAATATTACACAGAGTTCCGTAGACCTCCCTTGCTATAGGGTCGGGCTTTTTGACATATGTATATAATATGTATTGGTATACGTAACACTGATCTTAATTTATCCATTCGCCCCACCTTTCCTTTTAGATAAGTATAGTTTTCTCCTACATCTGTGAGTGTCTTTCTCTGTGGAAACATTTTCATTTGGGTCCGTTATTAGATAACGCCTATAAGTAATATCATAGGATATAGGTCTTTTGCTTTGCAACTTACCTCATGTTCCGTGATTATCTCTAGGCTCATCTGTGGTGCCTCAAAGAGCAGTATTTCATTGTTTTCCATGGCGAATATTCCATTGTGTACATGGACCTCTTCTTCTTTATCCATTCACCTGTTGATGGACATTTTGGTTGCTTCACTGCCTTGGCTATTGTGAATAAGGCCACAGTGCAGCTGTTGCAGCCTGTGCCTTCCCGATTCTAATGCAGCACTTTTCTGTTCCCATTATTGGCTGTTACCACTTTACATCTCACCAGCAGCTAGAGGGTACACAGTTCTCTAAAACTCCTACAGTATTTATTGTTTGTAGACTTTTTGTTGATCGTCAGTTGACAGGTGTGATTTGTAAACTTTCTGTAGATTAGAGTTGCATGAATCTAATAATTCCTGAGGTTGAGATTTTATTCATTTTCCTTTTTTTTTTAAAGAGAGTGAGTCAAACTTACCTCTTCATACTATCTTCTTGAAACATTTGCCTGTTTTGAATTTTTTTGTCCATTCCCTACCTCAGCACAATTTTTTTAGGGCAGTTGTCCTTTACAGTGCTGAGTCCTTGTGAATGTTAAGTGACCATTAGCTGTGGGCTTAAAGCCGCACTTGTGGGAAACGTCCACAAGCCGGCAGCATTTGTACTTTTCCCACTCGGTTTTTGGGCAGTAGAGCCTTCCTGGAAATCGTGTTAGTAGGCGGCAAATAAGAGTGGAATGTGCCAGGGAAAACCCCCAAGAGCTTATATCTCCTTACTTCTTGATTGTTTTTTAAATTTAATTTTTATTAATTATCAGAGAACATTTGATAAAAAATATTTTGCTTCTCCTAGGTGTACAGAATCTGGTTCATTATACCAATGTATCTGTCTATTCATCTTTGGATCCCTTCCCATGTAGGTTATTACAGAGTGTTGAGTAGACCTTTCTTGGTATTCCATAGGTATTTTCTGATTATATATTTCATATGTATTAGTACATGTCTGTTAACCTCCATATCCTTATTCATGCATTCCTTACAACTTTCCATTTGGTTAAACATAATTTTGTTTTCTTAATCCATGCGTTTCCTTCTCTTGGAAATACGTGGGTATCAATTTTTAGGTAACACCTAGAAGTGATGTTATACGATAGCTGTGTTTCAGTTTCTTTCTTACTTGAAGTTAGGTGATTATCTGTAGGTCCTTGTATGGTGGTGCAAACGGCACTCTTTCATTGTTTTCCATGGCTAATATTCCATTGTGTTGATGGACCACTTTTTCTTTGTGCATTTTTCTGTCGTTGGACATTTTGATTTCTTCCAAGTCTTGGCTATGGTAAATATTCCTGCAGTTCAGGATTGCCATCCTGTGTCTGTTTCAATCTTCTCTGCTCATGGGATAGGCGCATCTAAGGACCTCCCAGATCACATGGTAGCTGAATTTTTACCTTTAAATGCACCTCCATTATTTTCTCACTACTGGCTGTTACGAGTTTACATCCCCCTAGCAGCTGGCGGGTACACAGTTCTCTAAAACCCCGTCAGCATTTATTGTATGTAGACTATTGGCTGAAGATCATTCTGACGGCTGTGAAGTGATCGTTTCTGTAGATTGGATATGCACGGCTTCATCAATTCCTGATGTTGAGCATTTTTCCATTCCCCCATTTTTTAAGAAAAATAAAAGCCAAAATGTGTGTAAAATATGCGTCTTGAAACTGTCTTCTTGAAATGTTGACATCTTTTGTATTTTCTGGTCGATTAACGACCCTAGATTTTTTTGGATGGCAGCTGTCATTTTCAGGCCTGCAATTATTTTAAATATTAAGTGACCATTAGCGCTGGTTTAAAAGCTGCTGTTGTGTGATACGGCCAAAGGCGGCAGCATTTCTCCTTACCAAATCTGGTTACTAGGGCAAAAGAGCCATAATGGAAGTTGTGTTGTTGGTTGTCAATTAGAATGCAATGTGCCAGCAAAAAGCCCCTTAAGTTTATGTCTCTTTACTTCTGGTTTGTTTTTTTAATTTAATTTTTATTTTTCATCACACAAATTTCACTACTATCTCTTGTTTGTTCTAGGTGTGCAAAATGTGTTTCTTTTACATGTACACATATATCTATTCTTCTTTGGATCCTTTTGTCAAAAAGCTCAACCTCATGAATTATTAGACTGATGCAACTCTAATCTACAAAAAGTTTACAAATCACACCTGTCAACTGATGATCAGCAAAATGTCTACAGACAGTAAACACTGAAGGAGTTTTAGAGAACTGTGTACCCTCTAGCTGCTGGTGAGATGTAAAGTGGTAACGGCCAATAATGAGAACAGAAAGGAGCTGCGTTAGAAAAGTAAACATTGAGGTACCATTCGATGCAGCAGGCCCAGCGCTAGGCCTCTCACCTGACAAGTCCAGAATCGGGAAGACACAGGCTGCAACAGCTGCACTGCGGCCTTATTCACAATAGCCAAGGCAGTGAAGCAACCAAAATGTCCATCAACAGGTGAATGGATAAAGAAGAAGAGGTCCATGTACACAATGGAATATTCGCCATGGAAAACAATGAAATACTGCTCTTTGAGGCACCACAGGTGAGCCTAGAGATAATCACGGAACATGAGGTAAGTTGCAAAGCAAAAGACCTATATCCTATGATATTACTTATAGGCGTTATCTAATAACGGACCCAAATGAAAATATTTCCACAGAGAAAGACACTCACAGATGTAGGAGAAAACTGTACTTATCTAAAAGGAAAGGTGGTGGGGATGGATACATTAAAGTCAGTGTTACGTACACCAATACATATTATATACATATGTCAAAAAGACCGATCCTATAGCAAGGGAGGTCCACGGAACACTGTGTAATATTTTAGATGGGAAGAGGATCTGTACGTGAATAGACATATATAAGGTACAAATGAACCAGATTGTGTACAGCTAGGACAAACAATATTCTAATCATTACCCCGATTACACAAACTAAGACAACCAACAAGAAGTAATGAGACATAAACTTATGGGGGTTTCTCCCGGCACATTCCATTCTAATTTAAAACCTAGGAACACGACTTCCAGAAAGGCTCTGCTGCCCTACTACCCAGGATTGGGGAATGGAGAAATGCTGCCTCCTTGTGGCCGTTTCACACAACAGCAGCTTTAAACCCACTGCTAATAGTTCACCAAACGTGCAGTTCTGTAATGACACCTGTCCACCAAAAAACTCCTGGTGTCGAAAATCGAATAAGAAATTCAAAAGAGGGCCACCTTCCAAGAAGACAATTTCAAGAGGTATATTGTATGCACACTTCTCCATTTTTTTTTAACAGAAACAAAAAAAGGCTTGGAAAAAGGATGAATTTTAGGAATTTATAAAGACATGCAAACCCAAATTACAAAAACCTATCAGCTCACAGCAGTCAGAATGGCCATTAGCAAAAATGCTTCAAGCAATAAATGCTGAAGCGATTGTGGAGAAGTGTGTACCCTCCGTTCTAAGGGGGACGTGGTAAGAGCCACTAATGAAAACACAATGGACGTGCTTTGAAAAGGGAAACATTGAGCTACCAGTCAGTCAATCATACCCACTGCTGGACCTATCACCTGAGAAAATGAGAATCAGAAACTCAGACTGGCAATTCTGCACTCCAGCAATACTTACCATAGCCAACACTTGGAAACAACGAAAATGTCCATCAACAGAGGGATGCACCGAGAAGCAGTGGTCCATGTACACAATGGAATATTACTCCAATAAAAAGTATAACTTAAATTTAAAAACAAACATAAGTAAGGAGACATAAGCATTTGGGGGTTTATCCAGGCACATTCCTCTCTAATTTATAACCGAGGAACACCACTGGCAGGAAGGTCTGTTTCCCTAGTACCAGCGTGGGGAACGTAGAAAGGCTGCCACCCTCTGGCCGTTACCTGCAAAAGCAGCTTTAAAGCCTGTGCTAATGGTCACTTCATGTGAACAAGTAGTGCAGGGCTGTAAATGAAACCTGCCCTCAGAATGTCTTGAGGGAGGTTAGGGCCAAAAAATTTCAAAATGTGACACATACTTTAAGAAAACACTTTGAAGAGCTAAGCTGTAATCACAGTTTGAAAAATAAAAAGGACATGCATTAAAGCTTAATTTCAGTGGATTATGAGACACACACAAATTCAACCACAAAGAGGTATCAGCTCACACCCCTCAGAATAACCATCAGCAAGAAACCTATAAACAATAAATGCTGAAGGTGTTGTGGAGAAATGCAAACCCTCAACTCTCAGTGGGACGTACCCTGGAAATAGCCACTAATGAGAACAGAATGGATATGCCTTTAAAAGGTAGACATTGAGCTACGACATCATTCAGCAGGGCCATTCCTGGACCTATAACAAAAGAAGACAGAATTGGAAAGGCACAGGAGGGCACATGTGCACTGCACAGTATTACAATAGCCAAGATATGGAAGTAACCAAAAAGTCCAGCAACACATGGGTGGACAAAGAAGAACTGCTACATGTAGAGATGGAATATTAGCTGGGGAAAAAATGAAACAATGCCATTTGCAGCACCATAGATGTGTCTAGAAGTAATCACGCAAGTTGTAGTAAGTGAGAAAGCGAAAGACACATATCCTATCATATCACTTATAGGTGTTAGCTAAAAGTTGATACCAATGAAGATATTTCCACAGAGAAAGGCAATTACAGAATCATTAAACAACTTAGGGTTCAGCATAAGGAAAGGTGTGAGGATTGGATACATTACGATATTGGTGTTAACAGAGATATACGAACGCATGTGAAATATATAATCACCAAAGACCTATGGCACACCAACAGAAGAGTACTCAACGTTGTGTCATAACCTACATGGAAAAAGGATCTGAAGAAAAGTAGATATATGTATATGTGTAAAAGAACCCCATCTTGCACAGCTAGAACAAAGAAAACATTGTGATCAAATTGGCTGTGATCAAAAGTAAAAATTAAATTAAAAAACGAACAGGAAGGAATGAGACATAATCTTAAGGGGATTTTCCTGGCACTTTCCATTCTAATTTACAGCCTACAGCACAACTTCCATTATGGCTGTCTTGCCCTAGTAACCAGATTTGGTAAGGAGAAATGCTTCTGTCTTCTGGCCGTTTCACACAACAGCAGGTTTAAACCCAGCGCTAATGGTCACTTAATATTCAAAATAATTGCAGGCCTGTAAAAGACACCTGCCATCAAAAAAAATTCTAGGGTCGTAACTCGACCAGAAAATTCAAAAGACGTCAACATTTCAAGAAGACAATTTCAAGAGGCATATTTTACGCACATTTTGTCTTTTCTTGCTTTTTTTCCTTTAAAAAGAAAAAGGGAATGGAAATGCTCAACATCAGCAATTAATAAAGATTGCAAATCCAATCTACAGAAACTTTTACCACACAGCCACCAGAATGATCACCCGGAGAATAGTGTACAATTAATAAATGCTGAAAAGGTTTTAGGGAACTGTGTACCCTCTAGCTGCTGCGGGGAGATAAACTGGTAAGAGCCAGTAGTGAGAAGAGAATGGCGGTGCGTTTAAAGGTTAAAATTGAGCTGCCATGTGATCTGGTATGTCCTGTCATGCGCCTATCACTGAGCACACTAGAATGAAAAAGATACCGGCTGGCAATCCTGCACTGCAGGAACATTTACCATCGCCAAGATTTGGAAGAACCCAAAATGTCCATCAACAGAAAAAGGGACAAGGAAGAAGTGGTCCATGTACACAATGGAATATTAGCCATGGAATAGAATAAAACTGTGCCGTTTGCACCACCATAGAAGGAGCTAAAGATCATCACCCAACTTGAAGTATGAAAAAAATTGAAAGACAGACAGCCTATGACATCACTTATAGGTGTTACCTAAAAATTGATACCCACGAACTTATTTCCAAGAGAAGGAAAAGCATGGATTAAGAAAATAAAATTACGTTTAACCCGATGGAAAGTTGTACGGAATGGATGAATTAGTATATGGGGGTTAAGAGACATGTACTAATACATATGAAATATTTAATCACAAAATACCTATGGAATACCAAGGAAGGTCTACTCAACACTTTGTAATAACCTACACGGGAAGGGCTCCAAAGATGAATAGACAGATACATTGATATAATGAACCAGATTCTGTACACCTAGGAGAAACACAATATTTTTTATCAAATTTGCTCTGATAATTAATAAAAGTAACCAAAAAGTCCAGCAACAGATGAGTGGACAAAGAAGAACTGGTACATGTACCGACGGAATATTAGCCAAGGAAAAAAAGGACACAATGCCATGTGCAGCACCGTAGATGATTCTAGAGGTAATCACACAACCTGGAGTAAGTCGGAAAGAGAAAGACATATATCGTATGATATCACTTATAGGTGTTACCTAAAAATTGATACCAGTGAAAATATTCCCACAGAGAAGGGCAATCACAGATTCATTAAACAAACTTAGGGTTCACCAATGGAAAGGTGTGAGGATTGGATACATTAGGATATTGGGGTTAACAGACATATACAAACACAGGTGATATATATAATCACCAAAGACCTACGGAATACCAAGAGAAGGCTACTCAACATTCTGTCATAACGTACATGGGAAAAGTATCCCAGGAAGAATAGACATATGTTTATGTGTAAAAGAACCACATCTTCCACACCTAGAACAAACCAAACATTGTAATAAAACTTGCTGTGATAAAAAATAAAAATTATATTAAAAAAACGAACAAGAAGTTGTGAGACATAAACATAAGGGGCTTTTTCCTGGCACATTCCATTCTAAATTACAACCTAGAACACGACTTCCATTGAGGCTCTGTTGCCCTAGTAACCAGATTTGGTAAAGCAGAACTGCTGCCACCTTGTGGCCGTTTCACGCAACAGCAGCTTTAATCCCAGCGCTAAAGGTCAGTTGATATTCAAAATAATTGCAGGCCTGTAAATCACACCTGCCCTGAAAACAAATCCTGGGGTCGTATATTGACCAAAAAATTCAAAAGACGTCTACATTTCAAAACGACAGTTTCAAGAGGCATATTTTACGCACATTTGTGTTCTGTTTCTTTCTTTTTCTTTCTTTCTTTGTTAAAAAAACGGGAATGGAAAAAGGCTGAACATCAGGAATTAATAAAGCCATGCAAATCCAGTGTACAAAAACGTTCACCTCACAGCCTTCAGGATGATCATCAGCAAAAAAAAGTCTACAAAGAATAAATGCTGAAAGGGTTTTAGAGAACTGTGTACCCTTTAGTTGCTGGTGGGATGTAACCTGGTAACAGCCAGTAGTGAGAACAGAATGGAGGTGCGTTTAAGGGTAAAAATGGAGCTACCATGTGATCTGGTAGGCCCACTCATGGGCCTATCACCTGAGTAGACCAGAATCAAAAAGACACAGGCTGGCAATCCTGCACTGCAGCAGCATGTACCATAGCCAAGACCTGGGAGAAACCAAAATGTCCATCAACAGAAAAATGCACCAAGAAGAAGTCGTCCATGTACACAATGGAATATTAGCCATGGAAAAGCATGGAACAGTGCCGCTGGCACCACCATAGAAGGATCTAGAGATAATCACCCAACTTGAAGTAAGAAAGAAACCGAAAGACAGACATCCTATGACATCACTTACAGGTGTTACCTAAAAATTGATACCCATGAAATAATTTCCAAGAGAAGGACACGCATAGATTCAGAAAACCAAATTATGTTTAACCAAATGGAAAGGTGTAAGGAATGTATGAATTAGGATATGGGGGTTAACAGACATGTACTAATACATATGAAATATATAATCACAAAATACCTATGGAATACGAAGAGAGGTCTACTCAACACTCTATAATAACATACACGGGAAAGGATCCAAAGAGGAATAGACAGATACATTGATAGGATGAACCAGAAACTGTACACCTAGGAGAATCTACATTTTTATCAAATTTGCTCTGATAATTAATAAAAAATAAATTTAAAAAGCAAACAACAATTTAGGACATATAAGCTCTTGGGGGTTTGCGCTGGCACATTCCACTCTAATTTGAAGCTTACTAACACGACTTCCAGGAAAGCTCTGTTGCCCAAAAACCCAGAGTTGGAAATGTAGAAATGCTGCCGCCTTGTGGCCGTTTCCCACAAGAGCGGCTTTAAACCCACAGCTAATGGTCACTTAACATTCACAAGGACTCAGTGCTGTAAAGGACACCTGCCCTAAATAATTTTGCGGATGTAGGGAATGGCCAAAAAAATTCAAAACTGGCAAATTTTCAAGGAGATAGTATGGAGGGGTAAGTTTTACTCACTCATTTTAAAAAAAAAAGAGGAAAATGGATAAAAGCTCAACATCAGGAATTATTAGACTCATGCAAATCTAACCTCCAAAAAGTTTTCAACTCACACATGTCAACTACCATCAGCAAAAAATCTACAAACAATAAATGCTGAAGGGGTTTTAGAGAACTGTGTACCCTCTAGCTGCTGGTGAGATGTAAAGTGGAAACAGCCAATAATGAGAATAGAAAGGAGCTGCCTTTAAATGTAAAAATTGAGCCACCATTCCATTCAGCAGGCCCACCGCTGAGCGTCTCACCTGAGAAGTCCAGAGTCGAGAAGGCACAGGCTTCAACAGCTGCACTGCAGGAATTTTCACAATAGCCAAGACACGGAAGCAACCAAAATGTCCATCACCAGATGAGTGGAAAAAGAAGAAGTGGTCCATGTACAAAATGGAATATTCGCCATGGAAAACAATGAAACACTGCTCTTTGAGGCACCATAGTTGAGCCTAGAGATAATCACAGAACATGAGGTAAGTCGGAAAGCAAAAGACATATCCTATGATGTCACTTATAGGCATTATCTAACAACTGACACAAATGAACATATTTCCACAGAGAAAGACACTCACAGACTTAGAAAACAAACTATGCTTATCTAAAAGGAAAGGTGGGGTGAATGGAAAAATTAAGATTAGGGTTACCATACGTGTACAAATACCTATTAAATACCTGTATCAAAAGACCGACCATATAGCAAGTGAGGTCTATAGAACTGTGGAGACGTCCCAATTGCTTGACCGCTTTCCGACCCGCCGGGCCTCGGGTGATTGTGGAGACGTCCCAATCGCCTGACCGCCCTCCGACCTGCCGTGAATTGGAGACTGAGACCAGGCACGCCTCTCTCCTTCTCCATTCACTCAGGGACAGACTGGGGGTCATGGGAACCTCAGAATCGAAACCAGATTCTAAGACACCCCTGGGGTGTCTCCTAGCCAATTTTACAGCCCTTTCTCCCAAGATCTTTCTCCCAAGATCTCCGTTGCCGACGGCTTATTTTCTATTCCACTGTGGCCTGGCCACAATATCCTCTAGGCAATCAATCCAAATGGCCTCCCGAAGGGACTTTCGATTTTAACATCCTCCGTCATCTAGATAGTTACTGCCGCAGGATGGGCAAATGATCCGAGGTCCCCTAGGTTCAGGCCTTCTGGTATTTACGCTCCCGCCCCTCCCTCTACGTCGATTGTTCCACTTCCCAGATCTTTCTTGCCAAACAGACATCTCCTACATCCAAGCCCCTAATTTCCTTTGACGATGACCCCTCTCCACTAGCCGACCCACCCAAATCTCTCGCCTCTCCCCCCTCCAGAGCTCCTCTCCAGCCTCCACCCTACCCTGAAGCGGTCCGTCCTCCTGAACCCGCTCCGGCCCATCCAACCGCTCCCCCGCCTCCCTCAACGGTTTCTCCGCCCTCGCCCCTTGCTTCGCCAATTAGTGCACATACACGCTCTCACGACTCCCAAGATCCAAATCTCCTCTGCCCTCTGAGGGAGGTAGCAGGAGCGGAAGGATTAGTTAGAGTTCATGTTCCCTTTTCCCTCCAAGATCTCTCTCAAATAGAAAAGCGATTAGGCTCCTTTTCGGCGGACTCTTCCCGCTACATCAAATAATTTCGCTACCTCTCTCAAGCTTACGATCTAACCTGGTATGATATCTCTGTGATCCTATCTTCTACTCTGACCCCTGACGAGAGGGAAAGAATTCAAACCATGCAGATCAGGTTCACCTTACCGACAACTCCAATCCTGTCGGAGTGACTGCCGTACCTGGTACCAATCCAGGCTGGACTTATCAGGATGACCAAGATGGCCGTCGTAAACACGACCTCATGATCCAATGCCTCCTGGCTGGCATGCAGGCTGCCGCTCATAAGGTAGTCAGTTTTGAAAAACTAAAAGAGATAACCCAAGAACCTAACAAAAATCCAGCTATCTTTCTTAATCGCCTTACAGAGGCCTTAACTCTCTACACCCGGCTGGATCCCAACACCCCGGCAGGGGCAGCGGTCCTAGCCACCCATTTTACCACCCAATCAGCCCCGGACATCCGAAAGAAATTAAAACCGGCAGAAGACGGCCCTCAAACCCCTATTCGAGATCTGGTAAAGATGGCCTTTAAAGTGTACACTGGCCGTGAGGATTTGGCAGGATCCAGCTGACAGGCTCGGATGCACCAGAAGGTGGCCCTCCAAACCCAACCTCTTGTAGCCGCCCTAAGGCCGGCCACCTCCCATGTATCACAGCATCCATGGGTTCCGCAAAATGCAACCCCGCCAGGGGCCTGCTTCAAATGCAGAAAAGAAGGCCACTGGGCTCGCCAATGTCCCAATCCCCGACCTCCTTCTAAGCCCTGTCCCAGCTGCGGGTTAACAGGCCACTGGAAGAGCGACTGCCCTACGACTGGCCCTCCCTCAGCGTCTCCACGTGGGGGTGGGCCGACCCAACGGCATTACCACTCGAACTGCTGGGATTGGCTGACGACTGACGGCACCCGGACTCGAAGACCCCCATCACCATCGCCAAGCCCAGGGTAACGCTACAGGTAGCGGGTAAGTCCATCTCATTTCTGGTGGACACGGGGGCTACCTATTCGGTCCTGCCTACTTATTCTGGGCCAGTTTCTCCTTCCCAGATCTCGGTCATGGGTATTGATGGCAAACCACCCTTCCCACTCCAGACCGGTCCGCTCCCATGTCATATCGAAGGACTCCCTTTTACTCATTCCTTCTTAGTCATACCATCCTGCCCAGTTCCCTTGCTAGGCCGAGATGTCCTTTTCCACTTAGGGGCCTCCCTCCAGCTGGATAGACTTGACCCTATGGTCCCCTCCTCCCAACTCCTGCTTCCTCTTCTCGGCCTGTCTCTAGAACCCTCCCCCTCCTATCCCCCTCTTCCAATCACACCAACCCCATCAATCCCCAAGTCTGGGATACTTCTAAGCCCATAACAGCAACACACCATTCCCCCGTCCTCATCCGCCTAAAGGACCTCTCCAAATTTCCATCAAGGCCCCAATTTCCCATCTCTGAGACTCACCTTAGGGGCCTACGACCTATTATCACCAGACTCCTAAACCAGGGACTCCTTATCCCCATTGACTCTCCCTGCAACACCCCCATCCTGCCTGTGCGCAAGGCCTCTGGGGATTATCGCCTGATCCAGGACCTCCGACTAATCAATGAGGCCATAATTCCTCTCCACCCAGTAGTACCAAACCCATACACCTTGCTCTCCCATATCCCCCCATCCACAACCCAGTTTATGGTTCTGGATCTCAAAGATGCCTTTTTCACTATCCCCCTACATCCTGACTCCTATTTCCTCTTCACCTTTACCTGGACGGATCCGGATACTCATACTTCCAGTCAGCTCACCTGGACAGTTCTTCCCCAGGGCTTCCGCGACAGTCCTCACCTCTTCGGTCAGGCGCTGGCACGGGACCTCACTTCCTGCTCCGATACCCCCAGCACACTCCTTCAATATGTAGATGACCTCCTCCTTTGTAGCCCATCTCTCAGCCTCTCAAGACAACATACTGCAGATCTCCTCAATTACCTTGGCTCTCGCGGTTATCGGGTCTCCCCAGCCAAGGCTCAGTTATCTGTATCTTCTGTAACCTACCTGGGGCTCCACCTTACTCCCACCACAAAAGGTCTAACAGCCGATCGCACCCGGATTATCCGTGAACTCCAGCCTCCGGAAACAGCGGAACAAATTCTCTCCTTTTTGGGCCTTATAGGATTTTTCCGACACTGGATCCCTAACTTTGCTCTCCTCGCTAAACCCTTATATCTAGCCACTAAAGAAACCCCTCAAGGACCCCTCACCTCTCCTTCCGCCGTTCAACAGGCCTTTCTCACCCTCCGTAACGCTCTGATATCTTCTCCTCCCCTTTCTCTGCCCAACCCAAACCGACCTTTTCACCTTTTTGTGGATGAACGGGCCGGAATAGCCACTGGACTCCTTGCCCAGCCTGTAGGGCCTTCCTACCGCCCCGTGGCTTACCTCTCCAAACAGCTAGACCCAACCATTCGGGGATGGCAACCATGCCTTCGGGCCCTAGCAGCAACAGCCAAACTGACCAAACGAACACTACAGATACTCAACCACACAGGAATAGGTAACATCTCCGACTGCTTTCTATGTGCCTCGCTTGGTCGGCCACCCTTGGCTGCTGTCCCACTCGACCAGCCCTTCAATTCTACTTCCTACACCTCCCCAAACTCACCTTTTTCCCCGTTAAAAGTCCCCATATTCCTTGATTCAAAAAAATCTCACCACCTGTTACGGCAGCCGCCCAAATCTAGCTGATACTGGGTTTCTTTGCAACACATCCCTCACGGTAAACACATCAATTGAAGCACCACCAGGCATGTTTTTGTGGTGCAATGGTTCCCTCACAAAAGAGATCAATTCTTCCTCCCCCTTCCCACGTATCCCCGTTACTCTCGTCCCACAACTCACACTGTATAGCCAAGCCAAATTTTCCTCGCTAATCACGCCGCCCTTTACCCGACAGAAAAGAGCTATCTTTCTTCCTCTGCTCGCAGGCATCTCTCTCGCCTCCTCCCTGGTCGCTGCAGGCCTCGGGGGCAGGGGGAGCTCTAACACATAGTGTTTCAACATCCCGCGACTTAGAACATAAACTCCAACTAGCCATTGAAGGCTCCGCCGCCTCCATCTCCTCTCTCCAGCGCCAAATCACCTCCATAGCCCGAGTCGCTCTCCAGAATCGACGAGCCCTGGATCTCCTGACGGCCGACAAAGGAGGTACCTGCCTCTTCCTACAGGAGGAATGCTGCTGTAAACGCCCTCCATCGCTTAAGAGAAGAACTCCGACGCAAACACCAACAGTCCGCCTCCCCAATTCCCGATTGGTGGCGATCCACCCTCTATACCTGGCTAACACCAGTCTTAACCCTTAATTCTCATCTGTATCTTGCTCATGTTTGCCCCCTGTTTTCTTAGGTTCCTTCGCTGGCGCATGGAGGAAGTCTCTCGGGTGGCCACAAACCAAATGTTCCTCGGTCCTTACACCTTGCTTCCTACAGAACCCCCCACTGGTCTCCCCTAAGCCTCGGACCTCTGGTCGCCCGACTCCCCTTTCGACACCCTCATTCAGCATGAAGTAGTCAGAGGTCGGAACGCCGCCCCATTACACCAAAGATGTCGGGATATAAGGCCAACTGGCCCGAGGCAGGGGAACGCAATCAGATTCACAGGTTGCATCAGACCGAAACTCTCCGGACCACCCAGTTCCAGAAACTGACCTGGAGACATTCCGGACCACCCAGGTCCAGGAACTGACCTGGGGGCTTTCCACCCGGCCCAGCCTTCCCGCCTTTCGAGGGACGGGACTAGCGGTCCCAAGACTGATGTAACCGGCACCAGATAGTGCCACGACACCCGAAGAGACCACCAGATAAGGAATTCCCTGCGCCCTCCCAGATTCACCACACCCCTTTCCCTTCTTCCCCTATAAAATCTTGCCCAACCCTCGCCCGGGGGCGACTTCTCTGGCCCCGTTCTCTCGGACCAGTGAACCTCGCCCGGGAGCTCCCCCTAATAAAGCTCACTTGAAGCTTTCCTCTGTTTCGCGATGCCGTTTGTTAAGATCCGACCTTACACTTACACATCAAGGATGGCTCTGAGCTGAATTTCTGCAAAACAAAACCATCCCATGCAAAGAACAACCCAGTAGAGCTTTGTATCCCATCAGCTACAGGAAGAGAATGGCTGCCGACTACTGAAAGCCAGCAGCACTTACAACTTAACTCCCATGGCCTCTGCAGTGCTACGTCTGAGTTTTCTGTTTCTGCCCCTGTACCAAACAGCTCTGGAGTAATTCCTCGTTCCTTCCTCCACCCACCCCCACCAACCCCTGTCCCCTTACCTGCGGTCCGCAGCCCTCCCGCTCCGCGCTCGGATGCCGCTGGGGTGCCAGGGACACACGGGACGGGTCGTTCCCAGCCGCCGGGCGCTGGCTCCCTAGACTCCCTCCGCTCCGCGCTCGGATGCCGCTGGGGTGCCTGGGACCCACTGGACGGGTCATTCCCAGCCGCCGGGCGGTGGCTCCCTAGACCCCGCCGGCTCGCGTGGCGCCGACGGCTAGGAGCCCCGAGGACGCCCCGCGCCATGTGCGCTCTGGCCGGGACGCCCAGTTCCGGGACACTCCCTTCCGGGAGACGCGCGCAGACCGCCGCCGCGCTCAGGTGACCCGCAGCCAATGCCGAGCAAGACCCGCCCCGTTAGGCGCAGCAGGATCTCGGCGCTCCAGGCACGGGCGCCGGGGGGCGGGCGTCTCCTCTCCTGAGAGGCAGCTAGCGATGCCCCGGGGCGCGGGCCCCTGCGGCGCGGAGACCGCTCCAGGCTGGATTCACCGACACCAACGCCGCCAGGAGGAGCGCTTGGCGGGACTCGGCAAACAACCCAATGTTTTAAATGGAAAAAGGACTTCAAAAGACCCTTCTCCAGATAAGACATACAAATGGTCAGCAAGCACATGAAGAGATGTTAATCGTCATCAGTCGTGATGAAATGCAAGTTAACACCACAACGCCGACCCCTCCACACACTAGAAGGCCTACAATCGAGAAAACTAAAAATAACAAATGTTGGCAAAAATTTAGAGAAACGGATACAGAATTTCCCATAGGGAAAATGAGTAAGTTCCGGAGGTGGATGCTGAGAACATTTCTACAACAATGTTGTACAAAACAACTACGTGAATGGTGTTAATGCCATAGAACTGTATGCTCAACGTGATTCAAATGGTAAATGTTATGTTATGTGGGGGGTCGTGAGAGATCTCGCTCTGAAACTCCAAAAGAGGGAGGTGGGCCTTGGGTTTCCACTGGCTCTGCTTTAAAGCATCATGGCTTTCTGTTCCATACGGGAGGAGGGGGACTCAAAAGGCCCAGTCAGTGGGGCGACATTGGTTAAGTCCCTGGTTTCTTGCTGCATAGACGAGGCTGGGGTGCAAGGAGACATCTTCGGGCTCTGTGAGGTCCCTGGCTGGCCAGACCCGAGCCCCGGGACAGTGTGCTACCTCTTTCCACCAACAGGAGGTGACCGTTCCCTCTAGCTTTTTATCCTGTGGGGATGCTAACAGGGTGGGGGGGCGGGGGTCAAGGAGTGTAGTGTAGTCACAGTAGGTAAAGCAAGATCTAGGCCTGGGACCATCAGCAAGGAGCGCCACCTCTCTCCGTGGGGGGTCTGGTGCGGGTGAGGTCGGGGGGGAAACATTTCGGGGCCTGGGTCCTCTGGACAGAAGACTGGAGGAGGGAGGCCACGCAGCCCAAGGCAACAGTTAACCACAACGCGGCGGGACATGTTCCTTCTCGACCCTGACAGGGAACCCCGTCCTCCCAACTGAGAGGACAAGGTTTGTGGAAACACTGCTGCCTGCTCAGATATGCGTGTCATGCTGCTGCGGCCAGACTCCAGAATTCGCTTGCAGTGGAACTGGGGGAGGCAGCCGAGCTCGGTTAACTGCACAGATGGGGACAGCTCCCAACTCCCTCCTCCAGTCCCCAAATGGACCAACCTGGGATTCCGGGAAATCCCGGAGGGATATACCAAAACGAAAGGGAAAGGGAGTAATAAAACTAGCTTCCTCTTTCCCGACCCCCACCGCCCCACCCCCTCCCCGCCCGGGTGCCCCCTGCAGGCCACGTCCTCAGCACCTGATACCAGAAAGCCCTGGGCTGTTGCACTCTCCTGACCAGAGGGGCAGCTGCTCCTCGTCTACCTGCGCCCACACCCCCCTCCTCTGGGGCCCTTGGCCTCTGGACTGTCTGACCTTCAGTCCACCTTCAAGAGCCCAGAGACAAATCCAGGTGAGACGCCCGCTTCATTGGCACAGGTGGGACCTGGTCCCCATCCTCACAGCCCAGCCAGAAAGCTTTGTGCACACTGTGTCATGAGGCTGCCTGTCCCCAGGCAGCTGGAGGGGTCGGGAGTCAGATGGGGAACCAAAGTGTCCTTGAGGTTGGAGTGTGGGCAGGACAGGGTAGGAGGGGTGAGAGGTGATGTGTCATCATTCCCAAACCAGGCAGGGAGTGTGTGCTGTGTTTGCATTTCGGACAGGGAAGAGTATGTCAGATGGAAGCTCTGAAGTAGCACACCTTGCAGGCCAACCTACTAGGGCAGTTCTTCCCTAAGCCAATGGGTGGCGCAATACAACGCAACAAACTGTACATATATCCTTATAATGAATTTGGCAACTGGAAAGGAAACGTTACAGGTCATGGCAACCGAGGCACGAGGAGCCCGTCCCGCCCGCCCAGGCTTGCGCAGTCTGGAGGTGGAGCCGGGGTAGGCTGGACAGGCAGCTCCCGGCTGGGGCCTGGGCCGGAGAGCCCCAGAAGGCGTGGCAACCCGCAGACAATTTCCAGAGCCCACTGCAGCCGGGAGACATTCCCTACAGAAGAGCCTCTGGCCCTGTGTGTCCACCCTGCACACAGCACGACCCCGTCGACCCCTGGGCCTCATTCACGGCTGTCTGGCCGCCCCTCCCCTCACTTCCTGAGTGTCTGAGCCCCCAGGGCCCCCTTGGCCGAGCCTTCTCTGCACACCTGGCTTTCCTGACTATCCCTGCCTCTCTGAGCACACCGTGTCCTTCCCCGGGGTCTGCGGGTCTGGCTAAGGGTCCCTCTCGTCCCCGGGTGGGCACCCCAGCCAACGCTGATGCTTGCCTTTCCTGAAAGATGGCCCCCTCAGTCTCACCAGCTCCAAACTGTGTTGCGTTTACTTCTGGGAAAGAGGGAATGAAGAGGAAGCCCCATTCCGGCCTCACACAAGGTGCGTGCTAACCTTGTGGACCCAAGGGACCACCACAAAGAGGCTGGAAGCCGGCGGAGGCACAGCCGCTACCGTCACCCCTGCTCCTCGGCCCAGCTTCTCTCTTCTGCCATCAAACCCCTCAGCCGCCACCAGAGGAAAAGTGTGGGCCTGATCCTGTCACTCTGGTTCCAAAACTGTTCTGTCTATAAAACGAAGTCAAAGCTAGCTGTCTGGCCACCCTTGCAGCCCCTCTGCGATGCGTCCTCCCCGTGAGCCAGGCACCCAGCCCCTTCCCCTGCCCCCTGCCCCCACCCTCTTCTAGAGTGAGCTCCGTCCATCCCGCTCCTTCAGTTCAGCTCAGCTGCCACCTCCGCTGACCCACCAGCCAGAGGTAACCTCTCCCTCCACAGACACACCTGGCCTGCAGCTCCTCTGTCCCACGCCCGGCTGGGCTGAGCAGAGCTGAGAGCATGCGCCTGCTTCACTGTGAACCCCAGGGCCCAGCACATGGCACAGGCTCAGGGATGTTTACTGGACAGATGGATGACCATGAGGATGAGCAGGCAGATCACTCACGGTAGCGGGTAGTGGTCCTCCTTTTGAGTCTCTACACTTCACCACAAAGTGCTGAGGCAACAGCAAAAGGGAGGGTGGGGGAAGGCAGCACCAGAAAGCAACAACTCCATGCCTTCCTCATCCCCCCACAGTATGCATGTGTACACACACATGTGCACGTACACGCCCAAGCATACCTGCATTCACACACATGTACACACACACATGCAAAGATGGACTGCAGTCACACACAGGCACACAATCACACATGCTGCACATGCAAAAACACGTGCATACACACATATGTGCCTGCCTGCACGTAAACACACTCACATGCACTCGGGTGTACACAGACCTGTGCACAGACAGCACACACATGCACGTGCTTGTGCACACTCACGTAATACACACACATACACACAAAAGCTCAGGAAATTTCATAAAGTTTGTTTTTGTTTCAGCCTCCCCAAGAACGAGGAGACAGCAGATGGTCCCTGGGAAATAAAGATGGTCACGGCCCTGCATCTGTCACAGAGGCTAGTTGAAGGCTCAAGCACGCTCTGCCCTGCCCAGTCGTGGGGTACAGACCCAGCCTGCTCAGCTGCCTCAGCCGAGCCTTCCGCTGCCCCAGCCCCTCGTGGGAGAAGCAAGTCTGAGTGTCACTTGCAGGTCATGTCTGTGCTACTTCTGGACTGGGGGTCTTGTGTTATCTTGCATGGTATCTTGCTGTGGGCTGAGGCTTACATTTTGCTATCTACTCTTCCGTAAGCACTTCACCATATTCCTGAATGCCTATGCCCTCCAGAGGCCCCAGTTCTAGAACACTGGAGTTGGGAAACAGTCAGCCATCTCTGTGCACAATCACAAAGCTGCAGTCTGACCCAAGTCCACTTCTTGTATGTCTTAATGCTGCTCCACCTGGGGCTGATTGCGGAGGTGCTGGGCCTACAGTCCATGAAGATCTGGGAGACATGATCCCCCTCTCGCAGGCCTGCACAGACTTGCCTTTGCCTGTTAGTCCAAGTCATGCTCTATACAACATCTCTGTTTTTCTCCTCTAGAAAAAAATATTCCCAGAAGCAGCAGCATCTCTTTAGACCACAGTCAGGATAACCCTCCTGGAATGAGCCTCAATCCTGCCTCAACTGGACTCTCTCCTGCCCTCTGCCTGACAAGGACCAGGCCTTGGGTGTGGTCAGTCTCCCCTCCAGTCTGACTGGGCCTTCCTGACCAGAGAACCCAGGAATACCCCCTGAGCCTGTGGACTCAAGCACATGCTGTGGGAAAATGTGCTGATGCATAAAAAAAATGATAGGACTCTCCAAGACCATGAAAAATCACACACAACACGAACCATAAATAACAGCCTGGCTTGTTCTACACTGTGTGAAAACTGTAAATTTTTCACTACACTGGAACACACTCAGAGATGCTCTGGGCCTGGAAGAGCCCCAGGGCCATTGTGCTGCCCAGAGTGGAAAGGGCCTCACATAGCACCTTCTGGATCCTCACTGTGATGGGATGGGGGACCCAGGGAGACTGCATAAGAAGTGGTTACGGGAGCCCAGCCAAGCTCCCAGGCTTTTGGGGCCTGGAGGGTCAGAAAGCTCAAGTACTCCCCTTGCTGAACTTGGATTCAGAGTCCCAGGTGCTCTGTGGGCAGCAGGATCTTCCCATGAGGACACTGACCATCTCCTCCAGGCCTCTACCACACAAAGGGTGACCAAACACAGGGCGGTGCCACAGGGATGCGGGCAGGCCAGGGAGCCTGAGGGAGAGGAGGTGGGAAGCGGTGACACCCCCAGTTCCATGGTCTTCTCGTCCACCTGGAGCCCCTGCCCTGGTGCACAGTTCACTCCCGGGCTCACCGTGAGTGACGTGCTGAGCAGGCCTGAGTCTTACCAATGGCCAGATCTCTCGGGCCCTCTGCGTCCTGTGTTTTCCTGCAGGTAGCACACCCTTAGTAACTCCTCAAATCACGGATGGAGAGGGTCAATGAATGAATGAGTAAGATAATGAGTGAGCGATGAAGGAACAGACAAACGGGCAGATGGTGGATCCACGCTGCCATGCTGACCCCGAGGACGAAATGTCACAGGTGTGCAAGACTCTCCCACGAAACAGTCTCCACCACCTGCCGACCCCAAGCCACTCCCTTCAGGACACCCTAGCTCCGTACCGTAAACTGTACCCTAACCCTAGCCCATAACCTAACCCATACCCTAACCCTAACCCCTCAGCATACCCTAACCCGTACCCTAACCCTAGCCTGTACTCTAACCCGTACCCTAACCTGTACCCTAACCCATACCCTAACCCTAACCCATAGCCGAACCCTAACCTGTACCCTAGCCCGTACCCTAACCCAAACCCTAAACTGTACCCTAATCCTAACCTGTAACCTAACCCATACCCTAAGCTGTACCTGTACCCTAAGCTGTACCCGTACCCTAACCTGTACCCTAAACCCTAATCCTTACCCCTAAATTAATTTTTTAAAATATTTTTCTGGGGATAAAACAAATTGCAGAACAGCAAAATAAAACAGAAAGTAACCTGAGTGTTTCTCAAAAAGCTAAGTCTGAAATACTTGGTACTTCTGTTCTCTGGACTGTTAAGTAGCCTATAAAGAGTGTGAGAGCTAAGTCTGTTTTTCTGCAGTGAGAAACATGATGTTCCAGATGTAAGGAACACCTGGATAAAATGAGAAAGCTACACATTATGCTGATCGTTTCAGGGAGTGGGAAAGGATGGCAAGTGGTAAAATATTATCTTTTCCTTTAATCTTTTTAAATTTCACTTGTTCCAAAGAACTTGGATTATAACTGTACTTTTAAAAAGTAACAGTGGGGGCTTCCCTGGTGGCGCAGTGGTTAAGAGTCCGCCTGCCGATGCAGGGGACACGGGTTCGTGCCCCAGTCTGGGAAGATCCCACGTGCCGCGGAGCAGCTGGGCCCGTGAGCCATGGCCGCTGAGCCTGCACGTTCAGAGCCTGTGCTCCACAACGGGAGAGGCCACAGCAGTGAGAGGCCCACGTACCGCGAAAAAAAAAAAGTAACAATGGAAATTTAAAAGAAAAAAATATATATTGTGTGTTTAATTAATTTCATAGAATTATTATCCCTGAATCATAATTCTGTTAGTACACCAGTATACAGATTATTTCTTAATATTTAGGTGAGAACCATTTCCTTCTGTTTTTGAGAATAATTCTGTAAACTCATTTCCAATAATGGCACTCTTCCCCAAATCGAAGGTTTAACAAGGGAGATGCTGGCAGAATAATCATGAAAACACAAAGCAATACAACAGCAACAAAAAATTTCTAACTTCCAATAACAGCTCAATTTAGAAGAGGGTTTATATCTTCAGAACAAAAGCATTCCTCCTTGACTTTCTAACCAGTCAAAATCTGGGTATTCTACAGAACATCTGTGCTGTTATTCCTCACTTTCTGATAACCAGGCGTCTCACAAACTCAGAGAGCACAGAAATAGCTCATTTTGTACATGTCTCAGCCAAAGGATGGACCCCAACCATACTTTCAATGTCACATCCCTCTTGAGAGGGTACCCGGGGAGTCTGTGTCTTGTGTTCTGGAACAGTCTTAGTGTAAAGCAAAGACTTTAGGGACTAGATTCTCTGGAGAGCCTGGAAAATGACCATTTAATCCACGTTGGAAGGCCTTCCCTTTGGGATCTAAGTACTCACTTTCCACTAGAAAATCCGCTTGTTTTCGGTACCAGGATCCCTCACTGAACAAACGTGCCTGAAACCCAGAAGAAGAAACTCACGGGTCATCCCAGGGGCTACCTTGGCCTTGAACTTGCTCGGTGGGCCCGTGGAGCTCACGCTTGGGGGATCGGGTGGAGATCAGGGCATGTGGTTAACGGTAATTACGACTCAATAATCAGTGTCTCCTGCTGGATCCAACCGCGATCACCTCGCATTTGGGTCAGAAATGGTTCAACATGGATCATTTAACTCTAGAGAATGTCACAGGCGAATTCTATCAAGCATTTAGAGAAGAGCTAACACCTATCCTTCTCAAACTCTTCCAAAATATAGCAGAGGGAGGAACACTCCCAAACTCATTCTACAAGGCCACCATCACCTTGATACCAAAACCAGACAAGGATGTCACAAAGAAAGAAAACTACAGGCCAATATCACTGATGAACATAGATGCAAAAATCCTCAACAAAATACTAGCAAACAGAATCCAACAGCACATTAAAAGGATCATACACCATGATCAAGTGGGGTTTATTCCAGGAATGCAAGGATTCTTCAATATACGCAAATCAATCAATGTGATACACCATATTAACAAATTGAAGGAGAAAAACCATAAGATAATCTCAATAGATGCAGAGAAAGCTTTCGACAAAATTCAACATCCATTTATGATAAAAACCCTGCAGAAAGTAGGCATAGAGGGAACTTTCCTCAACATAATAAAGGCCATATATGACAAACCCACAGCCAGCATCGCCCTCAATGGTGAAAAACTGAAACCATTTCCACTAAGATCAGGAACAAGACAAGGTTGCCCACTCTCACCACTCTTATTCAACATAGTTTTGGAAGTTTTAGCCACAGCAATCAGAGAAGAAAAGGAAATAAAAGGAATCCAAATTGGAAAAGAAGAAGTAAAGCTGTCACTGTTTGCAGATGACATGATACTATACATAGAGAATCCTAAAGATGCTACCAGAAAACTACTAGAGCTGATCAATGAATTTCGTAAAGTAGCAGGATACAAAATTAATGCACAGAAATCTCTGGCATTCCTATATACTAATGATGAAAAATCTGAAAGTGAAATCAAGGAAACACTCCCATTTACCATTGCAACAAAAAGAATAAAATATCTAGGAATAAACCTACCTAAGGAGACAAAAGACCTGTATGCAGAAAATTATAAGACACTGATGAAAGAAATTAAAGATGTTACAAATAGATGGAGAGATGTACCATGTTCTTGGATTGGAAGAATCAACATTGTGAAAATGACTCTACTACCCAAAGCAATCTACAGATTCAATGCAATCCCTATCAAACTACCACTGGCATTTTTCACAGAACTAGAACAAAAAATTTCACAACTTTTATGGAAACACAAAAGACCCCGAATAGCCAAAGCAATCTTGAGAACGAAAAATGGAGCTGGAGGAATCAGGCTCCCTGACTTCAGACTATACTACAAAGCTACAGTAATCAAGACAGTATGGTACTGGCACAAAAACAGAAAGATAGATCAATGGAACAGGATAGAAAGCTCAGAGATAAACCCACGCACATATGGTCACCTTATCTTTGATAAAGTGGCAGGAATGTACAGTGGAGAAAGGACAGTCTCTTCAATAAGTGGTGCTGGGAAAACTGGACAGGGACATGTAAAAGTATGAGATTAGATCACTCCCTAACACCATACACAAAAATAAGCTCAAAATGGATTAAAGACCTAAATGTAAGGCCAGAAACTATCAAACTCTTAGAGGAAAACATAGGCAGAAAACTCTATGACATAAATCACAGCAAGATCCTTTTTGACCCACCTCCTAGAGAAATGGAAATAAAGACAAAAATAAACACATGGGACCTAATGAAACTTAAAAGCTTTTGCACAGCAAAGGAAACCATGAACAAGACCAAAAGACAACCCTCAGAATGGGAGAAAATATTTGCAAATGAAGCAACTGACAAAGGATTAATCTCCGAAATTTATAAGCAGCTCATGCAGCTCAATAACAAAAAAACAAACAACCCAATCCAAAAATGGGCAGAAGACCTAAATAGACATTTCTCCACAGAAGATATACAGACTGCCAACAAACACATGAAAGGATGCTCAACATCTTTACTCATTAGAGAAATGCAAATCAAAACTACAATGAGATATCATCTCACACCAGCCAGAATGGCCATCATCAAAAAATCTAGAAACAATAAATGCTGGAGAGGGTGTGGAGAAAAGGGAACACTCTTGCACTGCTGGTGGGAATGTGAATTGGTACAGCCACTATGGAGAATGGTATGGAGGTTCCTTAAAAAACTACAAATAGAACTACCATATGACCCAGCAATCCCACTACTGGGCATATACCCTGAGAAAACCATAATTCAAAAAGAGTCATGTACCAAAACGTTCACTGCAGCTCTATTTACAATAGCCCGGAGATGGAAACAACCTAAGTGTCCATCATCGGATGAATGGATAAAGAAGATGAGGCACATACATACAATGGAATATTACTCAGCCATAAAAAGAAACGAAATTGAGCTATTTGTAATGAGGTGGATGGACCTAGAGTCTGTCATACAGAGTGAAGTAAGTCAGAAAGAGAAAGACAAATACTGTATGCTGACACATATATATGGAATTTAAGGGAAAAAAATGTCATAAAGAACATAGGGGTAAGACAGGAATAAAGACACAGACCTACTAGAGAATGGACTTGAGGATATGGGGAGGGGGAAGGGTAAGCTGTGACAAAGCGAAAGAGAGACATGGACATATATACACTACCAAACGTAAGGTAGATAGCTAGTGGGAAGCAGCCGCATAGCACAGGGAGATCAGCTCGGTGCTTTGTGACCGCCTGGAGGGGTGGGATAGGGAGGGTGGGAGGGAGACGCAAAAGGGAGGGGATATGGGAACATATGTATATGTATAACTGATTAAATTTGTTATAAAGCAAAAAATAAAAAAAATAAAATTTAAACTCTAGAGAATGATTAAAAGACATTAAAGTCTGTTGCATTTGTGGATTTTTGTTACCAAACAACCGAGAGGTTGTGAAGGTCCCCCGGCCTGTTTGCATCCCGGGAACGTCTGTCTGGGGGCCCTGGAGCCTCTCTGCAAAGTGAACATCGGGAAGGGGGTCCTGCCTCACCGTGGGGGAGTTTGGCCCCAGGATGTGATTCCCTGCTTATCGACAAGATGCCCAAAGTTGTATTTTTTCCTTTGGGTAAAGACAATCAACAGGCGTGTGACGGGTGGTCCGGGCCGCCTGGCCCTGTAAACGGGGAGATTCTTCCTGCTTGCTGGGATCTCGGGAGACATTTTAATTATACCCGTGACGCTACCGTGGGGAAGGGCGAGCACTGGCAGCCGTGAACGCGTGGACGGAGAGCGGACGGGGAAGCCGGACCTGCCTCCTTCACGGCCAGCGTTCGCAGGGCTTCTGCCGGGCGGCCGGCACGGAAGAATCGGAAAGGCTGGTTCACGAACACACACAAAACTTTTACTGTCTCGCGGCTCAAGCGCCCTGGACGGGACGTCAGCTCCCAGCCCCACCGGCCCTCCCGCCAGGCTCACGGGGGTGGAGGGCCCACGCAGCGAGCCCGCTTCTCTCTGAGGCGGGAACGCTGCAGCCCCCCAGACCCCCGTGAGCGCCCCCCTCAGTCCTCGGGGAGCACCCCCATCCTTGGGCGTCCTTTCACCCCGGAAAGAGCTTCCTGAACCTGCCGTAAGCGGAGTCGCTTATGATGACCTTGACGTCAGCCACCCCGGCCTCAGGCCTCACGTCCACCGCCTGCACCGTGGCCTCCTGATGCAGCCAGCTGGGAGGAAGACGCGTTTGGTGGGAACAGGCGGCCCCGACGGAGCCCCGAAGCCCCCAGCGAGGCGTCCTGCTTCTTGGCGGGTGACATCGCCCACGGCCCCGGCGTGCGGGTAAGCGGCCGGGCACCTGCTCACCGCCTGAGCAGCCAGACCGGTTGCGGGGGATGCGGCTGCCCCCGCGTTGCACCCGGGCCCCACCTGGCGCCGTCTTCCCCGCCCCGCGCAGCGACTGGTGCGACCCCTCCCGCTCCCCCCGCCGGGCCAGCCCAACCCGACGCACCTCAGCTGCGGCCCCGCCAGCCCCACTCGCAGCGTGAGGACCCGTCTGCCCGTGGCTCTCAGAACTGCTTCCTCCAGCCTGGCTTTCAGCTCCTGCAGCCCGAGCCCCAGGAGCGCAGACACGGCCACCGCGCCGGGTTCGGCGGGTCTGTACCTGTAGGGGCGGCCGCCCGCTCAGCGAGAGGGGCCGGAGGGGGGTCCCCGCCCGCAGGCCCAGCCGTGACGGGCTCGGATTGTGGCGGGCGAGGACGCGGCCCCGCCGGAAGGTGAGAGGAAGGACGTGCGTGGGGCTGGGGTGCGACCCGGGCGCGCGGGGTCCAAGCGCGCAGCCCACTCCGCGCGCCGCTGCTCGAGCGGCAGCAGGCGGGGCAGGCAGGGCACGCCTGGGAGCAGCAGCGGGGAGGCGGCCGCCCCGCCGGCGGGAGACCCGCGCGCGCCCTGGTCGCCAGCGCGAGGGGTCCGGCGGTGGGAAGGCGGCAGGCGCTCACCCGGGCACCAGGTCCACCTTGTTGGGCACTTCCACCATGCAGTCCAGCAGCGGGCGCGGCAGCTGCAGGGCCCGCAGGGCCGACAGGACGCTGGCCTTCTGCAGCTCTGTCTCGGGGTGGCTCACGTCTCGCACGTGGACGATCAGATCCTGAGGACCAGAGGGGCCGGGCGGTCAGACAGCTCGGGTCTAGCGGTGCCCGGACCCGCCCGGGAGAACCTGCCAGGCCCACGATGGGGTCTGCGCACCGCTCTCCGTGGGGGGTGGGTGCGGCTGCCCCACAGAGGCTTGTGCCCCAAGGGGGCGGGTGGGACCTGAGGCCACAGAGCCGCTCTGCCGTGCACGGAGCCCCCCAGTGCCCCTCGTTCCGGGCCAGGATGCCGCTCCAGGTGCACCCGGACTGAGGGCCTGCCTTGTGTCCCCGCCCCGCAGGTGCTGGCCCTACGCCTGCGTGCGGCCAGTTGCCTCCGTCACCAACCCCCCACCCGGCGGGTACTGTGCTCGAGGCTCCGGGACGCTCCACTTTTCTGTGAAACCAAGCTCACGTTCTAAAAAGGCTTCCACCCCTATGCCACATGTTTTACAGGCAGGTACCTTATGCAAAATTCAGAAGAGACAGAAAAGGAGAAATAGCAGCTGAGGGTAATTCTGCCGCAGGAAGGATGTGCCCTTTACGATTTGGGGGGCTCGCTTCTGGGTTGTCTGTATCTCTTTTTTTTGATGAACTTAAATTATCTTTTAATCAGTGTTTCAGTTCAGAAGTTCTAGATTTTCAGAAACTTTTGAGGACGGTGCTGGCAGCTGCACATGGCCCTCAGGCTCAGCTGTTGTGACCTCGAAGGTGTTGGGGCATCTGTCACACGGAAGGCCCCGCAGCCCCTGTGCCCTGAGTAGATGCCAGGGAGCACTGGCTCCGGGGCCCAGTGCAGCCAAAGGGTGCAGAGAACCCCTTCTTCATTAGCATTGAATTTACAGCACTTACAATCGAACAGTCAAAGCACAGCTCGCTGACCAGCATGGATGTGGGGATACAGTCATCGTGAAGTTTTCTATAATGGACCCTGGCCGAGATGCTGTGATGAGGTAACCCTGCCGCGTGATGCTGTGATGAGGGGACCCTGCTCCTTGATGCTGTGATGAGAGGACACTGTCGATTGGTGTGGTGATGAGGGGATCCTGCCCAGTTATGCTGTTATGAGGGGACAGTGTTTGGTGATGCTGTGATGAGGGGACATTGTCCCTGGGTGTGGTGATGAGGGGAACTGCCCAGTGATGGTGTGATCAGGGGACCTTGTCCCGTGATGCTGTGATGAGGGGACGCTTTTCCATGATGCTGTGATGAGGGGACCCTGTCTCGTGATGCCGTGTTGAGGAGACCCTGTTCCGTGATGCTGTGATGCGGGGACCCTGTCACGTGATGTGGTGACGAGGGGACCCTGTCCCTTGATGCTCTGATGAGGGGACCCTGTCCCGTGATGCTGTGATGTGGACACATTGTCCCGTGATGCTTTGATGAGGGAACCCTATCCCTTGATACTGTGTTGAGGGGACTGTGTTCCTTGATGCTGTGATGAGGGGACCCTCACCCGTGATGTTGTGATGAGGGGACCCTGTCCTGCGATGCTGTGATGAGGGGAACCTGTCTTGCGATGCTGTGATGAGGGGACCCTGTCCCGTGATGCTGTGATTAGGGGACCCTGTCCCGTGATGCTGTGATTAGGGGACACTCTCCATTGGTGAGGTGATGAGGGGATCCTGCCCAGTGATTCTGGGATGAGGGAAACTGTCCCTTGATGCTGTGATGCAGGGACATTGTCCCGGGATGCTGTGGTGAGGGGACCCTGTCGCGTGATGCTGTGAGGAGAGGATCCTGTCCCTTGATGTTGTGATGAGGGGACCCTGTTCCATGATTCTGTGATGAGGGAACCCTATACCGTGATGCTGTGATGAGGGGACCCTGCCCAGTGATGCTGTGATGTGGGGACCCTGCTCAGTGATGCTGTGATGAGAGGACCCTGTCCTGCGATGCTGTGATGAGGGGACGCTAGGCCTTGATGTTGTCATGAGGGGATCCTGTCCCTTGACAGTTTGATGATGTGACCCTATCCCACGATGCCGCGAAGCGGAGACCCTGTCTCGTGATACTGTGATGAGGGGACCTGGCCCCGTGATGCTGTGATGACGGGACCCTGTCCCTTGATGCCGTGATGAGGAGACCCTGTTTCGTGATGCTGTGATGCGGGGACCCTGTCACGTGATGTGGTGACGAGGGGACCCTGTCCCTTGATGCTCTGATGAGGGGACCCTGTCCCGTGTTGCTGTGATGTGGACACATTGTCCCGTGATGCTGTGATGAGGGGACCCTGTCCCTTGATGTTGTGTTGAGGGGACCCTGCCCCGTGATGCTGCGATGAGGGAACCCTGCCCCATGATGTTGTGATTAGGGGACCCTGTCTCTTGATGCTGTGATTAGGGGACCCTGTCCGCTGATGGTGTGATGAGGGGACCCTTTCCCTAGATGTTGTAATGAGGGGACCCTGGCCCGTGATGTTGGGATGAGGGGACCTGCCTCCCATTTCTGGGTATTTGAGGCGACCTGGCCCTCCACACTCACCGAGTGGCGCACGTCCTCCAGGGTCGCCGAGAAGGAGTCGAACAGGCTGTGGGGCAGCTGGGAGAGGAAGCCCATGGTGTCCATGTAGATGACGGTCACCCGGGAGGGCAGCCACCCCGCGTGCGCCGTGACGTCCAGTGTGGCAAACAGCTGGTCCCGGGGCTGGATGGCGGCGTCCCCCGTCAGCGCCTTGATCAACGTGGTCTTTCCTGAACGTGGGGCACAAGGGGACCGTGCGTGTCAGACCCCTCTGGCCCCCCAGTGAGCACTGTGGACCTCGGGGCTGCCCCACGCTGACCACGTGCCGCTGGAGGGTGGGCAGGGGCAGGAGGTCTGTGCGCTGGGAACTCTGTGCAGGACCCGTGGGACGCTGCGCGGGCTGTGCACGGACTGGGCTGCCGCGGTCTAGGCTTCAGGGTAAAGTGGACCAGGGCCAGGGCAAGCGTGCTGGTGTAGAAGGGAGAGACGGCGTAGACGCAGACAGTGGTGACGTGCATGTGAGGTGGGCAGGCGTCCACACAGGCGGAGGGATGGTACCGTGGAGTAACCGAGCTGTGGTGTGGTGTCTGTGTAGACGAGGGGATGGTGGAGTAGGGGGTGCAGTGTGTGCAGAGAGGTAGTGAGGGGGTAGACAGTGCTGTGTGTACCTGAGGGGCCCTAGAGCACCCGCCTCCACAGCCTTTCCTGACAACGTGGACACTCTGTCCACCGAGCCCAGGCTCAGGGGCACCAGTAGTAACCGTCCAGCCCAGGGACACCCCCTGGCTACGCCTGGTCCACCAGGAGGTGGTGACGGGTCCTGCCGTCGAGTAACTGGAGGGCGGGGCGCAGCCTGGACGCCGCTCCTCAGTGAAGGGCCCTGAACTCCCGGCCGGTGAGAGTCGGGACCAAGCGGACACTCACTGGATGCTCTGACAGTTAGAGGACACGCCGCCCTCCGAGGATGCGGCCAGGAGGGGCCGTCGGGATTTCCTGGCACGGGTGATCTTACCTGTAGACATTTATGACTTTTCAAGCCTGGACGCCCCACAGCTTCCTGTGCACGTCTGTGGGACATTCCCTCCCTCCTCTGGACGCAGACCGTGAGCGCCTGCTACAGGGACGGGCCTGGCATGGCAGTGCTTCCCGAGCACGTGGCGGGGCCGGGCCTCAGGGCAGCCCAGCGAGCGCTGTGGACAGAGTCCCCACAGTGCAGGGAACGGGGTGCTTTCCCCTTATCTCAGGGCACCTGGGACCCTACAGGGCGCCCTACACTGTCCCCCACGGGGAGTCCACTTGATGTGCTCGTGCAAAGCTGAGAACAGACTGTCAAGTCTTCCTCGGTGACACCTGAATCACTCTGATCCCTGGAAGATCCTGCCCAATGTCAACGGACTTAAAACTGTCCCCACTTCGTCGTTCTCAGAGTCTGGAGGACATCCACTGAGAGGGGCGTCAGCGCACAGCAGTCACACGGGGGCCGCGTCGCCCCCGGGACGCCCAGGGATGGGGCCCGAGTCCCGTCCTCCTCAACGGGGGCTATGGCCCTCCGCGAGCACCCAGTCTCGCCGGGTCGGCAAGCGGGTTCTCCTAGCGCACCCCGCCCAGCCCCGGCGGGCCCACTCCTCACCGCAGTTTGTGTAGCCCACCACGGAGACCACAGGGATCTCCCGCCGCCTCCGCTGCTGGCCCAGGAGAAGCCTCTTCCGGCGGAGTCTGTCCAGGGCCTTCCGAATCTTCGCTTCCTTATCTTTCAGGAGGCGCTGCTGCACCTGCAGGAAAGACTCTCCTAGAAACATGCAAGATGGCGAGTCAGTGGGCAGACACGAAAGGGGCAAGAGACACGGGGGTGCCTGCGGGGGACGTGGACAGGCTCCCTCTTGGGGCTGCAGGGACCCCCCTCCCCACCCCAGCCTGCTCCCCTGTACACTTGGCCCCAACACCTTCTGTCCTGAGACAGCTCTGCCCAGCGCGAGACGGCCTGGCACTTCTGCCCTCTGAGGTCACCTGGGCTCCCCTTTACCCAGGAGGAAGAGGCCAAGGGGAGAGCCTCAGAAGGGCCCCCATGATACCCACAGCGGGCTGACTGGTGCCCCAAAGATGTGTCCACACCCTGACCCCCAGGACCTACAAATGGGGCCTTATTAAGAAACAGGGTCTCTGCAGGTGTGATGCAGGGAAGGGTCTGAGATGAGGTCCCCCTGGAGGAGGGTGGCCCTACATCCAATGACAGGGTCATTCTAAGAGACAGAAGAGGAGAGACACAGAGGAGAAGCCACGTGAAGATAGAGGCAGAGACGGGAGGGACGCGGCCACGAGCCCAGGGACGCCCGGAGCCCCCAGAAGCTGGAAGGGGCGGGAAGGACCCTCCCCTGGAGCCTCCAGAAGGAACCAGCCCCTGTAACTCCTTGATCTGCTCTGCAGGATTCACGGAGGATCAACGTCTGTGGTTTTAAGGCACCGGTTCGTGGTCCTTCGTTACGGCCGCACCAGGGAAACACCCTGACACCCTCCTTTGACTGTGACCACGGACGAGGCCCCAGCAGGACCTCTGAGGGACGTCGTCCCCTTTGTAGGGGTGGTGGCCACGACACCTCCCCCTTCTGAGCTCCCGGTGACAAGACGTCAGACACTGTACCTGACCCCATGATGTTGCGGGAGTCCCGTCCTCGTCCGCCCAGGTGGGCAACGTGGTTTTTCAGGCAGGACCTGGCGTGGAAATGGGTCGGCTCAGGAGACGGGAGCACGTGCCCGTGGGAGGCTGGCACAGAGCCCTGGCTCGGGAGTGGGCATCTAGACAGGAAGAACAGGCTCGCTCGGGGCCTCCCCGCCGCGTGGGCCTTCACGGGCGGGGACGCAGGGTCCCTTGCTGGGTGGCGCTCCTTGTGGGCCGCGTGCCCTGGTAGGTGTGCTGCTTGGCCACGTCCCCACTGGCCACATCCCACCCTCACCACCCTGGCAACAGTCCAGGTAGGGAAAGCAAGAAGGGGTCCAAGGAGGGTTCCGTCTGCCCCGAGCCCAGGCTCTGCAGGTACCTGAGCAGGGGGAGCTCAGCCAGTGCCACCTGCAGCCGGGCCTCCTTGGTGCGGGCGTTGCAGCGGAAAATATGAAGAACTACCGTGAATCGGTCGAACACCCGCACACCCCAGGCGGCTTCCAGTTCTTTCTAGAAGATGGAGAGCGAGGGAGGGGACCTGTGGTGACCCCAGGCCCGTGGAGACCTGTGTCCTCACGGGGACACTGACCCACTCCCTCAGCCGCCGTGGGCGGGAAACAGCGAGCTTCTGAGGTACCTTGGTGGCTGCAGCCATCCTCTCCACATTCAGGAAGACGGCGGTGATTTCCGGGGACCCTCTGATTTTCTCTAGGAAAAGAGGTTGGCCTCTCAGAGGCCTGCATGCCCATGATGTCTGTCTGGGGACCCTGCACTTTGGCCGGGTTTGCCGGACACCCCGAGTCTCTGAGCACAGTATTTGTCAAGTGTGGGTCGGGGAGGACCGGACCGGGTCCCTCTTCAGGGGAGTAGATCTCACACACATGGGGGTCCCGTGACCCCACGGGGACTGAGTGCCCGTTAGACAGAGATGGGCGGTGAGCGCCCCCCTTGGCCTGTCTCCTGCTCTGAGCTGTGAGCTAGACATGGGTTTGGGGCGGGGACGTCGGGGTCCATGGAAGGCAGGGGTCACACGCAGGACCCCCTCCGCCGGGCACTGGCGGGGGGGCGTGGGCTGGGCTGGGCTGGGGCGCGGGGCTGGCGTGCGCCCGACTCTCACAGGTCCCGCCTGTGTCCTGGGGCCTCGTTTGAATTCTGACGCGGGCGTGGTGGCTTTTGCCGTCTCATCCAAGTTCCTGTGAGGCCCAGAGGCACGGCCATGCTTGCTCTGTTTCTGGGAGGGTGATGGGGACACGTGCGCTGGACTCACCTGTCAGGCGCTCCAAGGTCCCTCTGCTGAAGATGAGCTTCCTGTCTGGCGTTTTGGTGGGCACCACCATCGTGTCCACCACCGACCAGCCATCCAGCGTGTGCACCAGCGCTTGTGCCTCCACCACCTGCCACTCAACTTTGGGGAGAGACAGGCCACTGTGAGGGTCATTTCCGGCTGGGTCAGCCCCGGGCTGTGTCCAGCCCTGCCCAGGGCCCTGGGCCATGTGCCCCAGGCTGGGACGGCTTCCTGCTTCATGCCTACACAACGGCCCTGAGAGAGCGCCCCAGTCAGCATTTGCTCGAAATGCAGCTCTGTTCTTCTGGGTAGACGGTCAGGAGGGGTGGACACAGGACCGGGGAGGGGAGGAGGGCCCTGAGCTGAGCAGGGATGCGGGGATGGCCGCCCCCCACCCCCCGTGTTGGAATCTGGGACGTCTGCCCCGTGGGGACACATGGTCCCTTGTGACCCACTGGACAGCGTCCCCTGTGAGGCTCCTAAGGGCCCATAGAACCTGCCGCCCTGCCTGCAGGGTGGGCTGTGTCCCCGTGGGTGCCCTGTCCTCGGTGAGCCCAGCCTGGTCTTAGCCTGGCCCCAGTGGCTGCCCATACCGAGCCTGGCCCCAGAAAGGCAGCGCCCACCCAGGGTCCCTGGCTGTGAACGGTCAGGATGGTGATGATGAAAATGATCTGTGCGCGTGCGTGGGGCGTGGGTGGTGGGAGAGGCAGGGCCCACCCAGGGCAGGAGCCCAGGACACTGAGGGCACAGGCCGTGGATGGAGGGCTGACGGGGCCACCCCGCCCTAGGCTCTCCTCCTGACAGCCCTTCCCGAGCAGGAAGGGGGCACGGGGCAGCCGAGACTCTCCCCTGAGGGACAGCAGGCAGGTGGGCAGTGACGCCAACGTGCCCCGGGGCTGGGCCCAGACAGGGTGGACGAGGCTGACTACGGTCTGGAGGAGCGGTGGCCTGGAGGACAGCTCTGTGGGGCCCCGGGTGTGTTCTCTGTGAGATGGGGAGCGTGTGCCCCAAGCCCCACGGGAGGCCGGCCCCCCATCCCGTGCCCATGCCACCGCCCCCTGGGAGGCCACCCTCGCACAGAGTCTCAGAGCCGCGGCCCCTCTGTGGCGCCCCTGCTTCGCTGTCTGTCCCCACTCCCCGGACACCTGGGTGCTGCTGTCTCTGGGGTCACCTGACCCTCCTCAGGGCACAGCCAGGACACAGGCCAGAGGCTCGGGAGTAGGGGCCAGGCAGGGTCTGAGGCCACAGAGCAGGGTCCCCCCATTCTCTGGGCTGTGCGGGGGTCCCCATCTTCTGGGACATGCGGGGTGGGGTCTCCCCATCCTCTGGGACATGGGGAGTGTGTTCCCCCATTCTCTAGGCCAAGGGGAGGCGGAGTCTTCTTCGGTGTGACTCCCCATCGGCCCGCCAGCTCGTCCCACCTCCTCCAGCTGCTGGTCGCTCAGGTCAGCAGGTGCTTGGTCACGCCTGACCTCCGTCCTTCAGCTGCAGGTCTGACCCAGCAGTAATCCCTGCAGGTGCTGTCTCTCCCGATCCCAGGGGCCACGGCCCCAGCTCCGTGGTGAGAGCCTGCGCGGGGGCCAGCGGCCTCCCTCCTGCTGCGCTGCACAGCTGCCCGCTTGGGGGTCTGGCACCCCGCAACCCCACCCCGAAGGCCAGGGTTAGGATTCGGTGGGGATGGAAACGGAGAAGCACTTGTGCAGGTGACAGCCCAGGGGCACAGGCACCATAAGGCACTGAACCCTGATCCCAGGACCACAGCAGGCTTCCCCTCCCCCACACATCAGCCCCTCCCCACAGACGTCTATTTACAGCAGTTCCTTTCACCTTGTGCATCACGTCCAGCTATCGAGAAAAAATTACCAGGCACACCAAAAGGCAACCCGAAGAGACACAGCAAGCATGAGAACCAGACGTGCCAGGGATGTTGGAATTACTGGACCAGGAATCTACAACAACTATGATTAACGTGCCAGGGGCCCTAATGGATTCAGTAGACAGCATGCAAGGACGGATGGGCAAGGCAAGCAGAGATAGAAATCCCAAGAAAGAACCAAAAAGACCTGCTAGAGATCACAAGTGCTCTGGCAGAAATGACGAGCGCCTCCCATGGGCCTGCTGGTAGACTGGACTCGGCAGAGAAAGGATCCCGGAGTTTGAGCATATGACAACACGGAAAATTAAACACGTCTGCTCTGCAAAGACGTCATCAGCAGACTGAGAAGTTAAGCCACAGACCTGGGAGAAAATACGTGCAAAAAACGCATCCATAAGCACTGGTATCCAAAATATAAAAACAATTCTTAAAGATCAGCAATAAGAAAACAACCTACTAAAACGTGGGCCAGAGACCGTAACAGACACCTCACCAAAAAGATATACAGGTGGCAAATGAGCATGTGACAAGATGCTCCACGTCCTCTGTCATCAGGGAAATGCAAACTAAAACAGCAATGAGGCACCACCACACGCCTATCAGAACAGCCGAAATCCACAATCCTGACAACACGAAATGCCGACAAGCATGTGCAGCACCCCTCCCACGGGTGCTTGCTGGGAGGGACGCAAGATGGTACGGCCACGTTGGAAGATGGTCTGGCAGTTTCTTATAAAGCTAAACACACTCTTACCATACAATCCAGCTCTCATACTCCTTGCTATTTGCCCAAAGGATGTGAAAACTTACAGCCACACAAAAACCTGCACATCGATGTTTATAGCAGCTTTATTCATAATTGTCAAAACGGAAACAACAGAAATGTCCTTTAGTACATGACTAGATAAATAAACTGTGGTCTATCCAGACAACAGAATATTATTCAGCGCTAAAGTGAAATGAGCTGTCAGGCCATGAAAAGACATGGAGGAACCTTAAATGCATATGACTGAGTGAAAGAAGGCAGTGAGAGAAGGCTGCAGACTGTGTGATTCCAGCTCTATGACACTCCGGAAAAGGCACAACAACGGAGACAGTAAAAGGCCCACCGGTTGTCAGGGGTTTAAGAGGGGGAGGGAGGGATGAATGGGTGGAGCACAGGGGATGTTCAGGGCAGTGAAACTGCTCTGTGTGATGCTGTAACGGTGGGTACATGTCATCATCCATTTGCCCAAACCCACAGAATGTACACCACCAGGAGTGAACCCTAATTAATGTAAACCGTGGACTTGGGGTGACGACGTTATGTCAACATAGGCTCGTCAGCTATAACAAATTCACTGTCTGGCGGGGATGCTGAAAACGGCAGAGGCCATCCATTGGTGAGGGCACTGAGTATATGTGAAAAATCTCCATACGTTCCTCTCAATTTTGCTGTGAAACCAAAAGCACCCTAAAAAAAAGTTTTTAAGAAAAAAAAGGAATGAAGCACTGACACAGGCTACAACATACGTCTGCCTCAGAAACATGGCGCTCAGTGAGAGAAGCCAGACACACAAGGCCACATATCACTCACGTGAAATGTCCAGGACAGGCAAATCCACGGGGCCAGAAGGCTGATTCCCGGTTCCCAGGGGTTGGGTGCGGGAGAAGCAAGGGGGAGGCCTGCTACTGAGGGCACAGGGTCTCCTTCCGGGGAGATGAGCACGTTGTGGAACCAGACACAGGTGGTGGCTGCCCAAGGCTGTGAACGTACTAGTCGCCTCTGAGTGGTACCCTTCAAAGTGGTTCATCTTATGCTCTGCGAACTGTATCTCAATAAAGGTCTAAGAGGAGGAAAGGAATACGGAGAATGCCACCCCTCCCCCGCAACTGGGTCACTGCTCTGCTCAAACCCAGAGGACCTGTGATGACCTGACTCCTCGCATGGCTGCACCACCGCAGTGACTTGCCTCTGACAGCCCCGAAACAGCCGAGGAGCAGCGGTCCCAGGAGGGCCCAGGACGTGCTCGCTCAGGAGCCCTAACCCTGAACACTGTCCCTGTTCATCCGTGGGGTCCGTCTCCCCAGGCCATCCAGGACCACCCTGGTGAGACGGCCCCGTCCCCGCCCCCCTCCGTCCGCCTTCCTGCTGGGTTCTGAACACAGCACTCAGGTCAGGCGGCGGGCTCCTGCCCGGCCTGTCTGCTGTCCCCCCAGCCCCACCGGAGCGGGTACAGTGGGGTTGCTGATGGCCGAGGGCCATGGAGGCAGGTCCCAGGCGTCTCAGGGGCTCAGCCGGGCTCACGGTTTCTGCTACAAAGGGCGTGTGAACACGCTTGTGCACCACCTTTGGGCGTAGTACTCAGTGATACACAGCGAAAGCGGGTCAATAAAGGCTTAAAGCTGAGGGACACACCCCGTGCAAACCGGCGTTAGTTGTTCGATTCTCTTCCTTTACAGATGGGGATGCTGCGCGGGGCAGCAGGGCCGAGCGACAACCTGGGGCGCGTCCGAAAGGGGAAGGGGCCCCGGACCCGCTGTGTGCACGGGGGAAGGCGCCCCAGCCCAGAATTAGGATTTCCAGGCCCGCTGCAGGGATGCGGCTCCCGGGAGCGGGTCGGGTGGGGGCGGTCCAGCCTCCGAGTCCCCGCCCCCATAAGCCCGGCCCTATAGGGGTCCCAGCCCTCGGAGTCACGCCGCCATAAGCCCCACCCCTTCAACCCGGCCACTCAGGAGCCCCGCCCCCGACGTCCCCGCTCTACGAGCTCCAGTTCTCGGAGTCCCGCTCCCAGAAGCCCTGCCCTACGGGCTCCAGCCCTCAGAGTCACGCCCCCCAACACCACGCCCCTTCAGTCCGGCCAATCAGAAGTCCCGCCCTTCGGCGTCTCTGCCCAGAGCGCCAGACCTCGAAACCCGCCCCCGGCCTCCCCGCCCTTTAAGTTCCGAGACTTGGCTCTCTTCATGACTCCCCCCCACCCCCACCGAGTCCACGGCCACGGTCCCGGTCACCTCGGGTCCCCTGCGGCTTCCCGGGTCCCCACTTGACGTCAGGGTGAAGCAAGCACACGCGCTGGGCTCCCGCCGGCAGCAAAAAGTCCCTCCTCAGCAGCTCCTCCTCCTCCGCTTCCTCAGCCTCCTCCTTTCCTCCAGTCAGACTTCTCCGGCCACCTGCATGTGGGCCCCGCCCCCCACCCCGTCGCCCCTCCGGGCCCCCCAGGCCCCCGCGGAAGGCGGCGAGCGCGCGCTCGGGGCAGGGTGGCAGCGGCGGCGCGGCCCTCGGAGCCCCGCAGCCACGAACCACGCTAAAGAGCCAGGACCCCGGGCGGACAGCGGCTCCCAGGGCGCACATACCGCAAGCGCTCCTACGCCACGGGCGGGGCCTCGGGAGCGTGCTCTCGTGCAGTTGCCCATTGGCCGCCCGGGTCACGTGATCGCAGACGCCTGATTGGTGCGCGCGGTCCGGGCCGGGGGGCCAGTCTGGGACGCCGCAGCCTGGGGATATGCTTTTCTCTGCCGCCGGTGGTCGAGGCGACCTCCCAAGGCAGGTGGTGCCGGAGCAGGGCCCGGCAGGGCACCCAACCCGGTGGGCGCTCCCCCACGCTCGCCACCTCTCCGCGCCCCGGTCAGGCCTCCGCGCAGGGTCGGGGTCCGGTCCTGGGAATCAGTTCCATCTGGGGATCAGTTCCGGAACCCTGAACTCTGCCTTGGTGGATCCGACTGTGGCTCCAGGGATCCCAGACCCTGCCTTGGTGGGGGTCCGAGGGCGGCCCCGGGAGTCCCAAACGCTGCCTTAATGGTCCGAGTGCAGCCCTGGGTTCCCAGGTCCTGCCTTAGGGCTCTGAGTGTGTCACAGGAGTCCCAGATCCTGCCTTGGGGGTTCAAGTGCATTTCTGAGGGTCCCAGACCCTGCCCTAGGCGTACAAATGCGGACCCGGGTCCTAGACGCTGCCTTAGGGGGAGTCTGAACTCTGCCTTAGGGGTCCTGGTTCAGCCTGGGTTTCAGACCCTGCCTTGGGGAGGGGTCCCGGATCCTACCTTAAGGGTCCGAGTGCGGCCCCGGGGGTCCTGGACCCTGCCTTGGGGATCCAGTCCCATCCCTGGAGGTCCCGGACTTTACCTTAGGGTCTGGAGTCTGGACTGGATGGGTATTGCAAACACTGCTTGGGGGGTTCAAATCCAGTCCGGGGATCTGAAGTCTATGGTGGTAGCTTGACTGTGGCCCTGGGGGTCCAGGCAAGTCGCGGTGGATCCTAAATTCTGACTTGGGGCTGTGTGTCTGGCCCAGAGGTCACAAACTTGGCCTTAGAGTCTCCTGTCTGGCCCTGGCAGGATGAAGTCAGCGCTGGTAGCCCGAGTGTGGGAATGCAGCCCTGGGGCCCAAGACCCTGCCTTGCCGGTGGGGGTGGGGGGTCCTAGTGGGACTCCACAGGTCATGAACCCTGCTTTGGGGGTCCCGTCCTATTCCTGGAGGTCTCAAACCCTGTCTTGCAGGTTCCACTCCATCCTTGGGGATCCCAGACCCTGGCTTATGGGATCTGAGTGCAGCCCTGGGAGTCCCCAGCCTTGCTTTGCAGGCCCAAGTCTGTGACAGTGCATTCCCAGGCTCTGCTCTGGGGGGTTGGAGTGCCGCCCTTTGGGTCCCAGACCCTGCCATGGGAGTCCAAGCCCATCCCCAGGGGCCCCTGACTTCGCCATGAGTGTCCGATGCTGTCCTCCTTCAGGGGTCCCAAATGCTGGTCGGGGCTTCCCAATAGGACAAGGGGGTGTTCCAAAGTCTGCGATGGTAGCCTGAGTGCAGCCTTGAGGGTGTGAGTCATGCTAGGGGTCTCAGGCCCTGCCCTGAAGGTCCGAATCCAGCTGGCAGATGGAGCTTGGTTCATGATAGCAGAGTCCTCGGCATCACAGAAAGTGGGAGGCGGGCTGATTCCAAAGGAGCACCCCTCGCGTTCACACTGTAATCAGTCATGTCCTCCTGGCAAAACTTAAAGATGGCATATGGTGTGGAGAGCGTCACAAGGAACCCCAACCGTCTCTAGGGGGGTCTTGTTTTTACGGGACAATGGTTTCAATGGGAATGTTCCTTCGTAAGTGTCTGCAGAAAGCCATGGCCTTTCTGATGTTTCAGGAGACGGTGTTCAACCACATCATTGTAACATAGAGAAGGAGGGAGACCCCAGAGGGACGTGGAGACGTGTGGCCTGAAACGGGGTTGCAGACACAATTTCCATTTAGGAATGGGTGTGGAGGCTGAAAAGGAACCTTTGAGGCCAGGACCTGTCATGTGCACAGCTTGGCAAGTGTGGTCAGGCTGTGCACAGTTGCAAGTTTAAATTGAGATGGAGATTATCAGCCTCAAAGAAAATGGGTGAAGGCTTAGAATCTTGACCCAGGGTTGCCAGTGGGGCCCCGGACAGGTGGTCATTCCTGGGGGCAATTTCCCCGTGGATAGAAGGAGAGGCGGAATTAAAACCCCCAACACAGAAATCACGCATGTGTAAGTTCTGGTGGCTGGTCCTTTTGTGGCTAGTCCCCCTACCCTCCTCCATCACAACGGCGGGACACAGCCGGGAGGCCCAAGGAACGCCGTAGACCGGGTCCTGTTAAAACCTCGAGCTCCTTTGTCCCAGCACGGGTGCGTCCATCCGTAGGGCCGGCTCCGGTGCTGGGGTTGTGCAGGGCTGCATGGGGAGGGTGGCTGACTGCTCCGGTCCTGCCACGCCGCCTGGCGGGAGATGCGGAGAGGTCACCTCGTTCCAAGCCCTCCTGCACGGCCTTACTTGGGGGGTGGAAGGCCCGCAGCTCCTGTTTCCTGAGCACTCGGTCTGAGGGAAGCGCTGGTCCCCTCCTGCACACAGACCTCTCCGGCTCTTCTCTGCTTTGGGACTTGTCTCTGTGCTGCCCTGGCGTCGTCACCAGGCTGTCCCCCAGAGCCTGCCTTCTCCGGGGTTTCCAGGGGTGTGTGGGGGGAGAGTTAACACACTCGATCATGAGGTAACGCAGTTGTTTACTGCTTTACTATTGATCGCATGTCATACGGCTGCTGACAGAGGGCAGATGGTTTCCCCCTGAGTACGCTGGGAGCCCTAAAACCTCACCGAGATGAAACTCCAGGCCTCTGTGGAGACGACTCAGCAGACAGTCGTAGAACATCTACCACCGTTCATGGTAAACAGCATAGATGTTGGTGTGACGACGATGATGAGGCTGCGGGAGGAGCTGGGAAACCGGGTGAAAGAAGTGACCGCTGCCTGGTGTCGTCGTGTGAAGGCGGGCTCCCAAAGGTGCACCGAGGGCCACAGGGCTGGAGGCGCAGCGTAGACCGCAGCTTGCAGTGGAACGTATTCCATGTCCTTGATTCTCTCCTACCAGTGATTTTGAGACACATCGTTGATTTAAAAACTTTTTACCACCCTTCCCACCCACAACGCAAAAAAAAAAAAAAAATACAGACAAGCCCCAGCCAGTACAGATTTGCTTGTGTGGGGGGGTGGTGAGAAGTCTCGGATTCACGGACGATCCTGCACTTAGAACCAGCGGAGCTGGTGGGTCACCTCTCCCCCTTCGCAGCAGTAGGAAACGATGACTTTGATGCGGTGCCTCTGTCCCCATGGTTGTTGCCAGTTTTTTTCAGTGGCTCCCTTTTGTAACTTGCTTCCCTCTACTGACAAGAGGTGTTAAGAAGTCTAATGATGGGCTATGCACTTAAAATCCCCAGGGTTCAGGGGTGTCGGCACCTTTGCGAGTGATGTCGTGGGTGAGTCGGGGTGGCAGTGTCATTACATGGCTTACAGCTTCAAGGGCTGCATTTAGCAACGTGACTTTTCTTGTACCTTAGATGAAGGTCTGGCCAAATTGTGATGAAATCAGAGTCTGTCTCAAAAGGCAGTGGCCCTGAGAATGTGTGTAAATGCTCCTTATTAGGGATTTTGTCAGTATAACAATCTGCTCAATTTATATACGTTGTTACTTGGGCTTGAAAATGCATTTTCCCTCCATGGAAAAAAGTGACATATTTGTGTAGATACTTAGAAGGTGCAGAAAAGAACCCAGAAGGAAATAAAGATCACCTACAATATGACCATACAGAGATAACTATTGTTAAGATTTTGTTATGTATTTTTCCAATTTTTTTAAGGTACATATACACACAGGTTTGTGGATTTATATAGTATATATTGTTTTATAAAATTTTTAACTTAAATTGTATCCTGCATATACTTTCAGTACATAAAGTAGCACTGTGTCTTGACTGCGTAGAATGTGATTCAGTGGCTATTTCATCAGTGTCTTATAGCTTTCTGCATAGAGGTCTTTTGTCTTCCTAGGTAGGTTTATTCCTAGGTATTTTATTCTTTCTGTTGCAGTGGTAAATGGGAGTGTTTCCTTAATTTCTCTTTCAGATTTTTCATCATTAGTGTATAGGAATGCAAGAGATTTCTGTGCATTAATTTTGTATCCTGCTACTTTGCCAAATTCATTGATTAGCTCTAGTAGTTTTCTGGTGGCATCTTTAGGATTCTCTATGTATACTATCATGTCATCTGCAAACAGTGACGTTTTATTTCTTCTTTTCCAATTTGTATTCGTTTTATTTCTTTTTCTTCTCTGACTGCCGTGGCTGGGACTTCCAAAACTATGTTGAATAATAGTGGTGACAGTGGACATCCTTGTCTTGTTCCTGATCTTAGAGGGAATGCTCTCAATTTTTCGCCATTGAGAATGATGTTTGCTGTGGGTTTGTCATATATGGCCTTTATTATGTTCAGGTAGGTTCCCTCTCTGCCCACATTCTGGAGAGTTTTATCATAAATGGGTGTTGAATTTTGTCAAAAGCTTTTTTTTTGACATCTATTGAGCATGATCATATGGTTTTTATTCTTCAATTTGTTAATATGGTGTATCACACGGATTGATTTGTGTATATTGAAGAATCCTTGCATCCCTGGGATGAATCCCACTTGATCATAGTGTATGATGCTATTAATGTGTTGTTGGATTCTGTCTGCTAGGATTTTTGCATCTATATTCATTAGTGATATGGGTCTGTAATTTTCTTTTTTTGTAGGATCTGTCTGGTTTTGGTATCAGGGTAATGGTGGCCTCATAGAATGAGTTTGGGAGTGTTCCTTCCTCTGCAATTTTTTGGAAGAGTTGGTGAAGGAGATGGGTGTTAGCTCTTCCCTAAATGTTTGATAGAATTCACCTGTGAAGCCATCTGGTCCTGGACTTTTGTTTCTTGGAAGATTTTTAATCACAGTTTCAATTTCATTACTTGTGATTGGTCTCTTCATATTTTCTATTTCTTCCTGGTTCATTCTCAGAAGGTTATACCTTTCTAAGAATTTGTCCATTTCTTCCAGGTTGCCCATTTTATTGGCATAGAGTTGCTTGTAGTAGTCTCTTAGGATGCTTTGTATTTCTGCTGTGTCTGTTGTAACTTCTCCTTTTTCATTTCTAATTTTATTGATTTGAGTCCTCTCCCTCTTTTTCTTGATGAGTCTGGCTAACGGTTTATCAATTTTGTTTATCTTCTCAAAGAACTAGCTTTTAGTTTTATTGATCTTTGTTATTGTTTTGTTTCTATTTCATTTACTTCTGCTCTGATCTTTATGATTTCTTTCCTTCTGCTAACTTTGGGTTTTGCTTGTTCTTCTTTCTCTAGTTCCTTTAGGTGTAAGGTTAGATTGTTTATTTGACATTTTTCTTGTTTCTTGAGGTAGGACCGTATCGCTATAAACTTCCCTCTTAGAACTGCTTTTGCTGCATCCCATAGGTTTTGGATCGTCGTGTTTTGTCATTTGTCTCTAGGTATTTTTTGATTTCCTGTTTCATTTCTTCAGTGATCTCTTGGTTATTTAGTAACATATTGTTTAGCCTCCATGTGTTTGTGTTTTTTACGTTTTTTTCCCCTGTAATTGATTTCTAATCTCATAGCGTCGTGGTCAGAAAAGGTGCGTGATATGATTTCAATTTTCTTAAATTTAGTGAGGTTTGATTTGTGACCCAAGATGTGATATATCCTGGAGAATGTTCCATGAACACTTGAGAAGAAAGTATAATCTGATCTTTTGGGATGGAATGTCCTATAAATATCAATTAAATCTATCTGGTCTATTGTGTCATTTAAAGCTTCTGTTTCCATATTAATTTTCTGTTTGGATGATCTGTCCATTGGTGTAAGTGAGGTGTTAAAGTCCCCGACTATTATTGTGTTACTGTCGATTTCCTTTTATAGCTGTTAGCAGTTGCCTTATGTATGGAGGTGCTCCTATGCTGGGTGCGTATATATGTATAATTGTTATACCTTCTTCTTGGGTTGATCCCTTGATCATTATGTAGTGTCCTTCCTTGTCTCTTGTAACATGCTTTATTTTAAAGTATATTTTATCTGATATAAGTATTGCTACTCCAGCTTTCTTTTGATTTCCATCTGCATGGAATATCTTTTTCCATCCCCACACTTTCAGTCTGTATGTTTCCCTAGGTCTGAAGTGAGTCTCTTGTAGACAGCATATATATGGGTCTTGTTTTTGTATCCATTCAGCCAGTCTGTGTCTTTTGGTGGGAGCATTTAATCCATTTACATTTAAGGTAATTATCGATATGTATGTTCCTATTCCCATTTTCTTAATTGTTTTTTTTTTTTTTGCAGTACGCAGGCCTCTCACTGTTGTGGCCTCTCCCGTTGCGGAGCACAGGCTCCAGACGCGCAGGCTCAGCGGCCATGGCTCACGGACCCAGCCGCTCTGCGGCATGTGGGATCTTCCTGGACTGGGGCACGAACCCGTGTCCCCTGCATCGGCAGGCGGACTCTCAACCACTGCACCACCAGGGAAGCCCTGGGTTTGTTATTGCAGGTCTTTTCCTTCTCTTGTGTTTCTTGCCTAGAGAAGATCCTTTAGCATTTGTTGTAAAGCTGGTTTGGTGGTGCTGAACTCTCTCAGCTTTTGCTTGTCTGTAAAGCTTTTGACTTCTCCATCGAATCTGAATGAGATCCTTGCTGGGTACAGTTCTCTTGGTTGTAGGTTCTTCCCTTTCATCACTTTAAATGTGTCATGCCACTCCCTTCTGGCTTGCAGAATTTTTGTTGAGAAAACAGCTGTTAACCTTATGGGAGTTCCCTTGTATGTTATTTGTTGTTTTTCCCTTACTGCTTTCAATAATTTTTCTTTGTCTTTAATTTTTGCCAATTTGATTACTATGTGTCTCGGCGTGTTTCTCCTTGGGTTTATCCTGTATGGGACTCGCTGTGCTTCCTGGACTTGGGTGGCTATTTCCTTTCCCATGTTAGGGAAGTTTTCAACTATAATCTCTTCAGATATTTTCTCGGGTCCTTTCTCTCTCTCTTCTCCTTCTGGGACCCCTATAATGCGAATGTTGTTGTGTTTAATGTTGTCCCAGAGGTCTCTTAGGCTGTCTTCATTTCTTCTCATTCTTTTTTCTTTATTCTGTTCTGCGGCAGTGAATTTCCACCATTCTGTCTTCCAGGTCACTTATCCATTCTTCTGCCTCAGTTATTCTGCTACTGATTCCTTCTAGTGTAGTTTTCATTTCAGTTATTGTATTGTTCATCTCTGTTTGTTTGTTCTTTAATTCTTCTGGGTGTTTGTTAAACATTTCTTGCATCTTCTCCATCTTTGCCTCCATTCTTTTTCCGAGATCCTGGATCATCTTCACTATCATTATGCTGAAATCTTTTTCTGGAAGGTTGCCTATCTCCACTTCATTTAGTTGTTTTTCTGGGGTTTTATCTTGTTCCTTCATCTGGTACATGGTCCTCTGCCTTTTCATCTTGTCTATATTTCTGTGAATGTGATTTTCATTCCACAGGCTGCAGGACTGTAGTTCTTCTTGCTTCTGCTGTCTGCCCTCTGGTGGATGAGGCTATCTAAGAGGTTTGTGGAAGTTTCCTGATGGGAGGGATTGGTGGTGGGTAGAGCTGGGTGTTGCTCTGGCGGGCAGTGCTCAGTAAAACTTTAATCCACTTGTCTGCTGATGGGTGGGGCTAGGTTCCCTCCCTGTTGGTTGTTTGGTCTGAGGTGACCCAGCACTGGAGCCTACCCGGCTCTTTGGTGGGGCTAATGGTGGACTCTGGGAGGGCTCACGCCATGGAGTACTTCTCAGAACTTCTGTTCCCAGTGTCCTTGTCCTCACAGTGAGCCACAGCCACCCCCTGCCTCTGCAAGAGACCCTCCAACACTAGCAGTTGTGTGTGGTTCAGTCTCCTATGGGGTCACTGCTCCGTCCCCTGGGTCCTGATGTGCACACTGCTTTGTGTGTGCCCTCCAAGAGAGGAGTCTCTGTTTCCCCTGGTTCTGTCAAAGTCCTGTAATCAAGTCCCGGTAGACTTCAAAGTCTGGTTCTCTAGGAATTCCTACTCCCGTTGCCGGACCCCCAGGTTATTAGGAAGCCTGACGTGGGGCTCAGAACCTTCACTCCAGTGGGTGGACTTCTGTGGTATAAGTGTTCTCCAGTTTGTGACTCACCCACCCAGCAGTTATGGGATTTGATTTTATTGTGATTGCGCCCCTCCTACTGTCTCATTGTGGCTTCTCCTTTGTCTTTGGATGTGGGCTATCTTTTCTGGTGAGTTCCAGTGTTCCTGTCGATGATCGTTCACCAGTTAGTTGTGATCCCGGTGTTCTCACAAGAGGGAGGGAGAGCACGTGCTTCTACTCCGCCATCTTGAACCAATCTCCTGGATTGCCTTTTATTTTGAGTTTTACTTTCGGGACGGGTTCTTCTCTGTTTTCAATCTCTGACCCCCCGGGGGCTTTTCAACGAGGGGTGAGGACACAGTCTCACCGGGTTTTTCTCCTTCCTTTGTTGAGTTTTCCGTGCCCCCCGGAGACCGCGTCTGCACGTGGCTCAGCTCAGCTCTGGTCAGCGTGGCTGTGTAGCCTCACCGTGGCCGCCTCGCTGCCCTGGGGGCCCCACCCTCCCCACGGAAGGAGCGTCCCCGGTTGAGGGCCCAGCACGGCACCCTTCCTGCCATCTGCAGGAACCCCAGGGCATCTCAGGGGCTGGGTGAGGGCACCACTTACCTACATGTGCTTCTGCATCTGCCCGGGACAGGCGTCCCTCACCCCAGGGCCTCTGGGCAGTTCCTGAACCCACCTGCTCTCTGGTCAGGCTGCAGACTGTCCCCTCCATAGACCCGCCCACTTGGTCATCCCCGCACACCCGACCTTGGCCCATCCTTACACAGGGTACCAGGGAGGGCCCCGTGCATGAGCTTCGTGTTGAGTTTGGGGACTTGTGCTGCTGACAGTGATGCGGGGAGGGGTCTCCCCATCCCTCGGGGTGGGCAACTGTCTGTCCGTCCTCTGTCTCATCTGAGGTGTCATGTTGTCATGACGACGTGCAAGAAGGCTGGTTTTCTGATTCTTCGTCTTCGTGGAAGAGTTGACCCTAGAATCGTGGAGTCTGGGGTGTGGCGAGTGGCTGTCTCATGCTGGGTTGTGTTTCCTCGTGTGTTTCCCACACCAACACCCCTGCCTTCACATCGGGGGTTACTCACAAGTGTTGGCAGATTCTCTGAGGAGCCCGCCTTGAATCGGGGGCCAACCTGGTCTCGGTCCCGAAAGCATCTTGGAGGAGATGGTGTTGTTCTTCTCACCTTGTCCACTCGTCTGGGTTCGGCACCATGTCTGAGCCGTGGTAGGGACAGCCTGCAGCCCCCGGGCCTCAGGCTTTCTTGCTGCTGCTGCAGATTCTCCCATCTCGGGGGTTGACCCCGTCCCTCGCGCACTGCAGCGGTTTCTCAGGAAGGGCCGGGACGGAGCCCCTCTCTTGAGCATGAGCACTGGGCGGGCGGGTCCTTCAGGATCCAGGGCTGTGCACGGGCCAGGTGCCCAGCTTTCCCTGGACAGCCGTCGGACGCCCTTTACCCTCCCCGTCCTGCAGCGACGTGGCGACCCGCCTCCCCATTTCTGCAGATTCTGAGATCTTCACACTCTGGTTTCACATTAGGTTTCCTGCAGTTTGCTCCTGGGAGGGAACAGCCTGGTTTCTTTCTCGTTGTGGAGTAGCCTGAAACGTCCAGACGATCCCCAAATTCCAAGAACCAAGCGTCGGCATTGGTGGCCACGTCGGGCCCCACGCAGGCTCTTCTCTCTTGGTAATGAGTCGTGAGCGTCTCCCCTGGTCAGTGGGTTTCCATCCGGGTGGTTGTGTTGAAAGGCTGTGAGGGCGTCCGTGGATTGGAGGTGACATGGCCAGTGTGGGTGTAGCTGGATGTGGGCAGACCCTGCCCCCAGCATCTCGGCCGTGGATCAGTGGCCTCCATGTGTGTGTGTTGCTGTGGATCTGTGCCCCCACCCCGGCCCCGTGAGTGTCTCCAGCCTCAGGGGTCCCCGTTCACCTGCACAGCATCAGCCTGTGGGTCACCCTTCCCTTGACCACACACCTGTTTCCCAGGACCCTGTCATTACTTCGCCTCTGGGGGAGGCGGAGATGGGGAGGCTCCTCCGGATTCTTCTCTGGATTGTCTTGAACCTGGGTCACCTGGGAAGGGGGCTCTGCCCTGCTGTCTTGGTTGACAACCTGATCCAGACACCGGCCCACTCCCCTGAAGTATGGGGGCCAGGGGAGGCCCCAGGCAGGTCTGGGGTCCGAAGCCCTGTGGCTCGGCTCAGACCTGGGTCACAGGCCTGTGGGTGTGGCCACGGTGCACAGAGGTTTTCCAGCCTCTGTTGGGGGTGAGCAGACCCACCCCCTTCCCCTAGAAGGAAACGGGGTGTCAAGGTCGCGATGGCTTCTCTTGGTAAAACATGCAGATACGGATCCCCAGACCCGGGACACTGCCTCCGCCCACCCCTGCAGGTTCACCCGGACCCTGGCATATTGGGTGCCCCCAGACCGCCCACCCCTGCACATGGGAGGGCCCTGACACGCCCGCGCGTCCGTGGACACATACAGCCCGGGCAGCAACCCCACTGAGTTCAGTTGCGTCCCCTGCTACTCCACGGGGCTGCTCGCTCACAGCCTGGTGCTCACGCCACCCACTGGCTGCACAGGTTCGCTTAGGTCCCGCCCCTCTGCCTGAGCCCCGCCCACTTCTCTGAGCTCCAGTTCCCTCCCATCAGAGCTCTGCCAAGTCCTGAGCCCCGCCCACCTCCGGCCCCGCCCTAAGTCCTGCCCCTCCTCTGCACCCACCCTGGCTCTAAGCCTCACCCCTCCACCTGAGCCCCGCCCACTTCTCTGAGCTCGAAGTCCCGAGCCCCGCCCACAGATGGCCCCACCCCCACTGGCCGCGCCCCTCCTCTGGGCCCATCCCTGTATAAGCCCTGCCCTCTCCCTGAGCCCCGCCCCCAGGGACGGGCAGGCCTTTGCCTTCCTGGAGGCCCGAGGCCCCGGAGCCCCAGGGGAAGGACAGAGGAGGACCACAGCCACCAGCACGTCCCCAACCTCGGCGTCCTGCTCCTGCTCGGCCAGTTCCGCAGGATCCTGGCAGAGCGTGAGTGCCCGGGCGGCGCCGTAGTGAGGAGGGCCGGGGTGGGGGGGGATTCCCAGGGGGCAGGGCGCTCCCCCGCCCCCGAGCCTCCATGTCCCCGCACGGCGTTCTCGCCGTGAGCGTGGAGAGGGGGCACAGGTGGGGTCCTGGAGGGTCCCCTCCCCTCCCCTGTCCCCATCCAGGTACCCTGTTACTGCAGGCTCGCCCACCTGTGGGACTCCATCCCCGAGGGTGTGCAGGCCTTGGGGGAGGGGGACGCGGAGCCCGTCGACAACCCGTTGCCGCCCCCAAGGGGTCTGTGGGGAGGCGGGGGGTGAGAGGCCGGCGTCCTCAGAACAGGGAGCGGCCTCGGGGGGGAGCAGCGGCCCTGCCGGGCCGCCGCGGCTGACCACTCCTGCCACTGCAGAGCTGCCCGCGGGGACGAGCTCCACCTGGACCCCCTGGTCGGCACCTCCGTGGTCGGCAGGGAACCCAGAACCGTCTGCAGGGTCCCCAGTCCAGCAGGTCCTCAGGCGTCCCCAGCGTTGTGGGAACTTGGGGGGCAGCGAGGGAGCAGGTGGGACTCTGCAGCCACTGGGGTCTCCCAGCTGAGACCTGAGCCCAGCGTGGGGATGGGAGGGGCCACTGTGCAGTCAGCACCAGGGATACAGGCCCTGGTCCCAGTGACCCAGGGCCTCTGTGTACACCATCACCAGCGGCTGGCTGGTTGTCAGGTGGCCCAGGCCCCGCTGAGCTACCCCAGGCGCTCTGATACCCCAGGTGTGGACTGGGGCTTGCTTGGGAGCCTCAGGCGTGTGCCCAGGCCCACGTGGCTCAGACCACTGGGTTGGGGGCACCCTGGGGTTCTGACGCCCCTCCTGACTCCGGGCTGGGGCAGTGCTGCCAGGGCCCTGGTGAGTGTGGCCCTGGGACGGCCCTTTAGGAGCAAAGGTGCCCCCCTCCGGGGCACCCTGTGCAGACCCCGCGTGGTCAGTGCACCAGCCCGGGGTGGGGGGGCTCCAGGCGGGAGTGCGGCTGGCCTTGCCCCCAGCCATTTTCATGGCCCCAACAGCCATGGCAGGTGAGGGTCCCCCGTCTGCCTTCTGGGGACTTGCCAAACTGTCCCTGAACTGACTGGGAACCACCCTGTGGGCGGCCAGGCCGACCTCTGGCCCCGTATTTGTTGGTCCCGGGCTCTAACGTTTGTGCATCTGTCCATGTGTCCTGAGCACCTGTCCTGTCTGTCAGCAGGGCGGGTCTGACTGAAGGCAAGCCACACCGCCGGAGCTCACATTGGCAGTTCCCCCTCCATCGCCAGGGGCCCAGGGGCCAGCGTGTGCCAATGACCCAGGCCTCGGGGCCCCCAGGCTGCGGGGCGGGTGACGGCAGCCCTTGCCCAGGACAGGGCTGTGTGACCATCAGCTGGGGACCCGCCTGCCCCCAGCCTCCTCAGTGGCCAGTCGCCGTGCCCGGCTTGGAAGGCAGGTGCCAGAGCTGGCCCTGCTCCCGTCCGTGGGGCTCGGCGCATGGTGCCTGCGGCCCTGTGTGGCCCCACGTGGTCTGGCTCCTCCTCTTGCTGCCGGCCCTGCCGTGGGCGCGTCTTCTGTCCAGCGCCGCGGGCCCAGCTGCAGGGTGGACAGACTCATTCCCTGAGGTCTGCTCAGCACCCAGACCTTAGACGACCTGTCCCCGGCCTGGGCAGGGGGCTCGTCGGCCACCTCCCCCTGGACACGCGGGCCGCGCCCTCCCCGTAAGTCTCAGGTTGGTGCCGACTCAGCTGGGCGGACCCGGGAGTGGCCCGAGCGGTGTGGAAGGTGGGCGTCGGGGCCTCCCCGTGGTGTCTGCACGGAAGGCTCGCGCCCCGTCACGCACAGGTCAGAAGTGACCGCAGGTGAGAGTGGCCATCCAGATGGCCTCAGCCCCAGCACCGCGGCCAGAGGGTCAGGCTGCGAAAGCCCGGGGACCTGCGCCCCCGGCTCCCTGCCCTGAGGGCCGCCACACCCTGTGGTCTCCCCGCAGTGACACCACTGTCTGTCCCCACGTCCCTCTGTGACCTCAGTTCGGAATCCCTGGCCGCTGTGTCCGTTTTTGTCCCAAGGTGAGCCTGGGGCTCAAAATCTTTAAATTCTTTATTTGAAAATACAAACGTGATCTCATAAAACGTTTTTAAACTGCTCTGCACGGCAAATAAAACTCAACTTTACATATGCTGTACATTTACACAAAAACAATTAAAGATATGCTGACGTGGGCACTCCCTCTGGGGTAGAAGCTGCGGCCGGGACAGTGGCCCCTGCGGGGGCGCCCACGGGATGGAGGCGCCGGGGCTCTGGAATGTTCCTGACGACCACACCCCGCCCCGAAGTCAGCGCACATCCACGACCGCGGGCAGATCTTCTGGGGCGGCGCCTGGTTGCTGCTCAGCCAGACGACGCGAGTCTGGAAACACCTACACTTGGAAGCTGGACAGCGGGGCCGAGGTCACCCTGCCCGCCGGGGACGCTGGGGCGTGTGCGTCCTCACCGCCAGGCCGGGCCTGGGGCCCTCGCACGCGCGTCAGCTCCTCCGGGGCGGGTGGGGACCCACCTCAGTGACCATGGCCGTCTCTGACCAGCTTCTGTGCTGAATAAATAAGAATGTCTCTCCATACAAACGCACTTCACTTCCTATAAAAGGGCTCAACAAGCACACAGTTCTGTTCCTGAGGCAGAGGCTGCGCTCACGCCCCACGGAGGCCACAGGTCACGAGGGCGGCAGGTCGTCACCCCCGCGCTCGTACTCATATAGCTCGACGGCGCCCAGGCCGGTTGGCACCTCGAAGAAGGGCCTCTGGGCCAGCGGAGACCGCAGCGCACTCAGCTTCTGGTCCACGGGGCTGAGCTCCGCCTCGTACCTGTAGGGAGGGGCTTGGTGAGGACGCAGGCGGGCGCGCACCCCACCTGTGCTCCCCTACGGCCACAGGTGCTGCTGGCAGCCCCCCGACGCGTGAGCGCAGGGCCGCCACGCCGACGGCCTCCTTGCTGAGTCCTGCCCGTGGGGAAAACAGGCACGTCTTCCACCCAAACTCCTCCAGAGGGTGGGCGGAGGCCCCCTCACTGTTGCAGGAGGCCGTGACCCCGATTCCAGGGTGGCTGACAGGAGGCCAGCGTGAGCCCGGTGCCAAAGCAGGGCACGGTGTCACAAGGAAGTGCACGTCCTCTCTGCAGCACAGTCCAAGGACCAACGAGAAGGCCCACGCACTGTGACCAGGTCTGTCACGGGAAGGCACGGCCGGTTCAAGCACGAGACCCTCGCCGTGTCTGTATCGGCAGATGACAGGCAAGCAGCCATCTGGCCACAAAGGCACCTGACAAAGGGCAGGACTCAGAGCCTCCGCGGACGGCAGTGAGGCGCGGCGTCCGCAGGCTGGGGAAGCACGTGGGCTGGAACATCCCACAGCAGCGTCACGCTTTCCGGGCAGCGGGGGACTCCACACCTGACGTGGGATCGAGGCCACACCGTCCCCCGTCACCACGTTCATTCAGCATCGTGCCAGGGGGCGGAGGAACCACAACACGATGAATAAACCACATTTCTCTACGTCACCAGTGAACTGCCGGGATGGAGACTTTAGCAGGACCTTTTCAACGCCAAAAATGACGACGTACTCAAGTACAAATCTCACAAAATACGTGTAAGATCCACACACTGGAACCTACAAGACACTGGCAGGAGAAGTCAGAGACCTAAATAACCGGAAAGGGTGCTTTGTGGATCAGGAAACTCGATGTCACTAAGGTGTCACTGTCCCCAGAGCACGCGTTCCTTCCTCAGAGTCTCAGCTTAATATTGTGTAGAGACAAGCTTGTTTGTAAACATCCACGTCCAAACAAAGGAACCAGGACAGCCAACACCGTGCTGAAGGATGCAGGGTCTCACCACGCAGAGGCTGGGCTTCCTCGGAGCTGCAGGAAGCACAGCCGGTGGGGGGGTGGTGCGGCAAGAGGCCAGCCACACCGGTCACGGGACAGACGGTCCCGAGACCAACTCACAGGTGGTCACCTGGCCACGGTGCCAAGTCTCACCATGTAGAGACCAGGCTCAGCCCAGTAAATGTCCCCCAGGCTCTTCCTGGACAGTCAGGCCGACTCTATATGATTCACACAGAAGCCAGAGCAACCGGAGTGACCCAGACGATTCTGAGCGAGACCAGAGTCAGAGGCCTTGCTACGTGAGTCCACTGCCCACACCCCAAGGCCACGGCAGGCGAGACGGCGTTGCACTGGTGGCTGGACAGAGATGAGCGTCAACAGAACCGAAGGAGCTCACAGACCCCACAGACACGGTCCACTGATTCTCAACAGAGATGCCGATCTGGTGGCCTTGCGTTAAACTGGACATCCACGTGCGTAAAAAAGTAACCTGGACCAGACCCCATGCCCCCCAGAGGAGGTCACTCAGAGCAGATCACAGACCCAGCGTAAAATGAAAAACGCTGAAACTTCCAGAAGGGTCTCTGTGGCTTTGGATTAGACAATCCTTTCTTACACATGACACCAAAGCCCAGCCCACGAAGACAAAGTGACAAATGGCAGTTCATCAAAGTTCAGAGCGTCTCCTCCGTGATACACAAGGTTAGGAGAAGGAAAAGATACACCACAAACCGCTAGGAAATACAAGTCCCCTCCCTCCTGAAGGACTTGTATCCAGAAGACGTAAAGAACCCCTGAGACTCCATCAGAAGAAAACAAGTAACCCACGATGGGGAACAGAAGACAGAGCCCTTCACCAGAAAAGAGCAACAAGGACACGAATAGCTAAAGCCGGGATGCAATCCTGCTGCACACGTACGAGTGGCTACAATTTAAAAAACAAACCAACCGTAACCACGGCAGAGCCGGCGAGGATGTGGAGCCACGGGAACTCACGCCCGACGCTTGCGGGGACGCAAAGTGGCGCAGCCACGTGGGAAGATGGGTGGGCGGCTTGTGGAGGTAAAGGTGCATCTGTATACCAGGTGACCCGGAACCCCCCGCCCAGGTTCTGAGCCAGGAGATGAGCGCTTACAGCCCCACAAATCCAGCTCGCGCAGCTCGACAGCGGCACCGGCCACGCGTGCCCAGGCCCGAAGCAACGGCCACCAGGAAGCCAACGTCCACTGCTGGTGAGGACGCGACCAGGTGTGAAGGGGCCCCACCTCCTGACGCGCCCAGGGACCCGCGGGGCTCTCGGAGGCCTCGTGCTGAGAGCAAAGGCGGGCCTGAAGGGGCTCCACCTCCATGACCTTCTGGAGAAGACCAAACCCCTGGACCAAAGACAGGGCCTGAGGGTGGGCGGGACCTGGGGTGACGGGCGTGCTCACCCTCCTGCCCACTCTGAGCCCCCTCGGGGTGGGAGTCTGAGGACCCCTGGGCAGGCAGCATTGCTGGCAGCAAACTGAAGCCCCCCCTCAGAGGCAGAGGGTGACCCTCAGGCCCCGGGCTCCACTGCCACCCCGAGCACCACACGAGCAGCTGTGCCAACCCCGGCCCTGGTGCCGAGCAGCCACGCCAGGGGAGGAGGCAGGTCGGGCGGCTCTGGGCGGGGCTGGGCGGGGGTCCGAGCCCGCCAGGGACCCAGGCATGATCACTGGACCCCAACCCTCCTCTACCGCAAGGCTGCTTTCAAACCTGAGGACCAAGGCCCTGGGGGAGACGCCCAGTCCCCGGCCCCGCCCCCTCACCTGTCCACACCCGTCAGCCACGGAGGAGGAGCATCGTCAGCAGACGTGCCCACTGAGCTACAGCCACGCTCCCCGACGGGAGACTCCACGAGGGGCCGCCCCTCCGCAGGGGTGGGGTCTGCGCCCCTCCAGCCGTCTGCCGGTCCCAGCCCCGGAGAGCGGAGGGAGCTCGGGAGACGGGGCCCTGGAGGAGCCCGTGGGAGCCGGGGAAGGGGCTGCCTCAGCAGGAAGCCCTCCCGGGCTCAGGGCGGCGTGAGGCCGGGCGGTGGGGCGGGGGGCTGAGGGCCCGGCCTCCGTGGGTCCCTGCCCTCGGGGCGGGGAGGCGGCAGGTGGAGCGGAGCAGGCGTCTCTTGCCTGCGGCCTCAGGCCCTGGGCCGGCGGGCTCCTCGGGCTGTGACACGGGGCGAGCGTCCCCGCGTCCGGGGCCCCCGTCCCCGCCGCACCCTTACCCGTCCTCCCAGGGCTCCCCCACGGCCTCCTCAGCCACCAGGATGTCGTACTCCTCAGCGGCGTACCTCTCCCAGTCCGACAGCTCGGGGCCCTCGCTCTCGCTGTCCTGCGGGAAGCATGCGCGTCGTGTCACACGGTGGGGGGGACCCCGAGGTGCCCCCATGCGTCCCCCCCGCCGCGCCCCCCCGCCCCCACGCGACCCTCCACGCCCCACCACGCCCCTCCACGCCCCACGCCCCCACCATGCGCCCTCCCGCGCCCCCCCACGCTCCCCCGCACCCTGAACAGCGAGATCTGCTCCCTCTGCTCGTGGTCCAGGTACTTCTCGATGTTGAAGAAGGTGTCGAAGAAGACGCTGGCCAGCTTGCACCTCTTCAGGTCGTGAAGCGTGATCCTCCCTGCGGGCAAGGGCGGCACGTGAGCACACGCAGCTCCCACGCATGCCCAGGAACCACGTCCCCTCCGTGCGTGCGTGCGTAATGACACGCCTTAGGACACGGCACCCCCTGCCGCGAACCGGGCCACGGGTGTGGGCAGAGCCCGGGGGGTGGGAGGGGTCGGGAGGCAGGGCCCAACGCAGTGAGGGCCACCCGCGAGTCACCTGAGGGCGGGACCCAAGCTGCCCTGGACCCGCGGACACGGGGCAGGAAGGCCCAGGCCACCGTGGCCCCCGGTGACGACACCTGAGACCAGGGTCCAGGACATGGACGCACGACACCGACTGAGGCGGGTGGCTTCGGGCAGACCCTCCCTTTGATGCTGGAAGGTGTCCTGGGCGCCCCTGGATGGACGCACCTGGCGGGCTCCCGGCTCCCACACCCACGACACACACCCCGGGGACCCCAGCACAGGGCCGGACGAGGGGGAGCCGAGGGCGGGGTGCCTCTGCAGTGCCCACACTGGGGTTCCCGGCTTGGCCTCCCCACGTGGGCCCTGAAGGAGCACAGGCACAGGGCCATAGGGTCAGGGGACCACCTTCCCAACCCCCAAGGACCCACTCCCCCTGGGGTGCCCCTGTCTCACTGGGGGACCCCGCCCCCCGGCACCACCTTCGCTCTGGGGCTTCACCAGGTCCAGCATCTGGCACAGGCAGTCCTCAAAGGGCAGGGCCTCGATGGCCATGCTGTCCAGCCGGCGGCACTGCTCCTCATAGAAGTATTCCAGCTCGAACATGGACAGCACCCCGTCCCCATCCAGGTCCATGCAGCGGAACCAGTACTCAATGCTGTGACACCAGGCCACGGTCAGCATGGACGCCCAGGACGGACCCCACCACCTGGGGACGCCTCCCCCAGTGCGAGCCCCGCGTGGGACAGACGCCACCACCCGGGGACCCCCCCCAGCGCGAGCCCAGGTGGATCATGGGGCGGGGGCGCCCTGGCTCAGGGTGAGCTCTAGCCCCTGCTTCTAAGGGTTCCAGCAGTGGAGCAGAGGGCGGCTGCCAGACACTCACCTGGTCGGGGTTTTCTTGTCTTCCTCAGAGATCAGGAACCAGACAAAGTCAGCGTAGCTTATTTTTCCTTCTTTCTGCACTTTTTTCCCTCTGGATTCAGGGCCGGAATCGAGAGACAAAGACTGCGTCAGGGAGAAGCAGCCTGAGGCGGGGACCCACCCACTTCCCCCGGGGCGCAGGGAACCCTGCGTCTGGCCCAGGCCTGTACCCTTGGCTCCTACTCGGGACAAGGCCTGAGAGAGACCACGTGACCCGGAGGAGGGTCCCTGGGGCCCAGCTCGGGCAGAAGCAGCCGCCAGGGTCACAGCCGCCTCACAGCCTCAGGTGCAGGGGCCTGTGTCCCCGGACTCACGACCTCGTGGCAGAGGCGTGTATGCGTCCCAAGTTACGACCCCGTGTGACGATGGCGTGCCCCTTACATGTGACCTCATGTGGCTGGCATGTGTCCCCGACTCGTGACCTCGTGTGACAAAGGTGTGTACGCGTGTCCCTAACTCACGACCTCCTGTGACGATGGCACGCACTCCCAGAGCACGGCCACCTCACATCAGGAGCGAATGAGCTAGAGCCGGATGTGCATGTGCAACGTCAGCCCAAACCCTGACGAGCCCCGCTGGGCGGCTGGGACGTACCGCGTCACGGCTCCGGAGAAGATCCTGTCGATCATCTTGGTGGATATGGCTGCAAAAGAGGACGCAGGCCGTGAGCCCCGCACGCTGCTCCTGGCCCAACGTCGCGGCCCTGCAGGTGGCTGGGCGGGGCCCAAGCCCAGTCAGGGGAACCCTCGGGACCAAATCTCCTGCTCCCGGCCTCCCTCGGGCGCTGCCCGGCGCGTTCCTGTCCAGGACCTGAGCCCAGAGCAAAGCCGGAGTGAAGAGCTGGCCCAGGGGCCCCAAGACAGAGCGGCCGGTAAAGGCAGGACGCGCACGTCCACCCTCTCAGAGGCTCTGCCTCCAAACACTGTTTGTTGTGATCAGCACACAAATGCGTCCAACCCCCAGGCAACTAAGAGGCTGAAAGAGTGAAAGACATCGAATTAGTCGGCTGGGGCTGCCATAACGAAGCACCGCAGACGGGGCGGCTTAAACAGCACACGTTATGTCTCCCCCATCCCGGAGGCTGGAGTCTGAGATCCCGGTGTGGGCAGGGTGGTCCCTCCCGAGGCCTCTCTCCTGGGCGTGTAGACGGCCGTCTCCGCCCTGTGTCCTCACGTGGTCGTCCCTCTGTGTCTGTGTCCTGATCTCCTCTTCTTATAAGGACACCAGTCCTATGGGATCAGGACCCACCCCAGTGACCTCACTGTACCTTCGTCCCCTCTTTAAAGGCCCCATCTCCAAATACAGTCACATCCTGAGGTCCCGGGGGTCAGGGCTTCATCGTGTAAATTTTGGGGACACTTTGCAGCCCATATCCAAGATCTATAACCATGAAAATGGAGAAATAAAGACAAAGTGTCTTTTCCCCCAAGTCATCCTGCCTCAATGAAAGTCACCTCTAATGGGAAATGACTGGATGGTGTCAGAGGCTGAACAGTGTTTCTCAGAAAGACATGTCCACGTCCTCACTCCTGGGCTGTGAACGGGACCTTATATGGAAACAGGGTCTCTGCAGATGTGATGCAGTGAAGGGTCTGAGATGAGGTCCTCCTGGAGGAGGGTGGCCCTACATCCAATGACAGGGTCCTTCTAAGACACAGAAGAGGAGAGACACAGACACAGAGGAGAAGCCCCGGGAAGACAGAGGCAGAGACGGGAGGGACGCGGCCACGAGCCCAGGGACGCCCGGAGCCCCCAGAAGCTGGAAGAGGCGGGAAGGACCCTCCCCTGGAGCCTCTGGAGGGACCACAGCCCTGGGACACCCTGAGCTCAGACGTCTGGTCCCCAGGCTGGGGGAGGATGGATTTTAAGCCCCTGATTTGCGCTCATCCGATACAGCCGCCTCAGGAAGCCCCTCCTGGAAGACAGTCCTTCATAAATGCGCTGATTCTGGACCTCTGGCCTCAGAGCTGGGAGGATCATTTCCTGTTCTTTGAGGGTCCGCCCCCCAGCCCCCTGCCCGCCATGACGACAGCCCCAGGGAACTGGACAGCCGACTCACTCACTGCCACGGCCGGCCATCTGAGAGCAGAGCCCGCTCGTCCGTGGGACACGCGACAGGCCAGCCCTGCCTCTCCGCCCACTCCTTCCCACGACGTGAGGAGGAGCCCTGCTGCCTCTCATGCAGGACCGGGTAGGCTAGGAACCGGCAGGTGGAAAGGGAGGGATGCATCACGGCGCTCACGTCTGCAGCTGGGGGGCTGTGCCCGAAGCCACCCAGTGTCCTGTGCTGCCCGCAAGACCACGGTCCCCACAGTCAGTCGTGTCTCGAGGCCACAACGCCACCAGCCCTGCCTGGTGACAAAGCCCCGACACCGGCCCCACGAGATGCCCTGATGTGAGACCTCGATGGGGTGGACACAGGGACACAGGGATGTGGGCCCCAGGAGAGGGTCGTGGGGACGGGCAGGGACAGGTGACCCCCGATCTGGGGAACCACGTGCCGGCCACCACGGGTCTGTGCCTGGAGCTATTCCCGAGATCACAGAGGGAGTTGGAGTTGAGACCAGGCATCGAATTTAGGGACGGAGTTGAGAGAGACCCACGTCCGCTCAGGCGTCCACAAGCCAGCGTTCACGGCACCCTCGCGAGGCCAGTCTGAGAGATACAGCAAGCAGACGGTGCCCTGGGGAGCTCACATCAGGGGACCGTCCGGGCCCCATCGACCACAGATGAAACACACACCCGGAGAATCAGAAATTCGGGCGTGTGTGTGGGTACGTGAAAAATCCGTTACATGAAAACGTGCAGTCTTAAGAAAACTGTTTCTAAAACTAAGAACCCACGGCGCACTTAAATTCTGGCCCACTCTGTGCACCCTGAGCATGTGACTTCTTGTCACAGGAGGTGGGAGGTGATCATTTTCTCTTATCACAGAAGCGTTTACACTGGATCCCCCCGCTGCTCCTGAGCTGTGCGCAGGCCACAGTTCACCTTCTCAGGCCTCTGTGACGAGAACGCACGGAAGCTCAGCCAAACCCAGAAGCCAGAAGTGAAACCTCTCAGGGAACCGCGTCTCTGCTCCGCCGTTCCGGCCCCTCAGAACGACTCCTGGAGGCCGCCGCCACCGTCCCACCCGCTGCAGCCCAAGTGGCCCCGAGCTGGAATTTGGCCTCAGGACGGTGCCCAGAGCCATCCACGCAGACAGGGCACCATGCACTCCGCGGACAGGCCGCTCGAGGCCCTGACACAGAGCAGGAAGCCGCGGGAGGAGGGAGGGAGTGGGGGAACGCTGCCCCACCTGCAGAACAGGTGTTTGCTCAGCTACAGGAACAGGTGCTGGGAGCTCAGGGCGGCACCCAGACTGGCCCACGCCAGGGCTCATCAGGAGACCTGGCGTGAAATGACGGGTGGGGTGGCCCCCAAATACCTGAGGACAAATGGAGGGGAGGTGGGGCGGGGAGAGCCGGGGGATGGACGGATGCGGCCTGTGTGGGGCAGCCGCTACCTCTGCTCAGGACGGGGGCTCCACGCCCCCCAGAGAGTGCCTCCACCAACGGCAGGACCTCTGCGTCCTGGTCCCCGCAGGTCCTGTGCTGTGTCCCGTGCCCGCCCCGTTCCCCGTGTGTCCTGTGCTGCGTCCCGTGTCCGCCCCGGTCCCCATGTGTCCCGTGCTGTGTCCCATGTCTGCCCCATTCCCCATGCATCCTGTGCCGTGTCCCGTGTCCGCCCCGGTCCCTGTGGGTCCTGTGCTGTGTCCCATGTCTGCCCCGTTCCCCATGCATCCCGTGCTGTGTCCCGTGTCCGCCCCGTTCCCCATGCGTCCCGCGCTGTGTCCCGTGTCCGCCCCGGTCCCCATGCATCCTGTGCTGTGTCCTGTGTCTGCCCCGGTCCCTGTGGGTCCTGTGCTGTGTCCCGTGTCCACCCCGTTCCCCATGCATCCCGTGCTGTGTCCCGTGTCCGCCCCGTTCCCCATGCATCCCGTGCTGTGTCCGGTGTCCGCCCCGGTCCCTGTGGGTCCTGTGCTGTGTCCTGTGTCCGCCCCGGTCCCTGTGGGTCCTGTGCTGTGTACCGTGTCCGCCCCGTTCCCCATGCATCCCGTGCTGTGTCCGGTGTCCGCCCCGGTCCTTGTGGGTCCTGTGCTGTGTCCCGTGTCCGCCCCGGTCCCCATGCATCCTGTGCCATGTCCGGTGTCCATCCCAGTCCCTGTGGGTCCTCTGCTGTGTCCTGTGTCCGCCCCGGTCCCTGTGGGTCCTGTGCTGTGTCCTGTGTCCGCCCCGGTCCCTGTGGGTCCTGTGCTGTGTACCGTGTCCGCCCCGTTCCCCATGCATCCCGTGCTGTGTCCGGTGTCCGCCCCGGTCCCTGTGGGTCCTGTGCTGTGTCCTGTGTCCGCCCCGGTCCCTGTGGGTCCTGTGCTGTGTACCGTGTCCGCCCCGTTCCCCATGCATCCCGTGCTGTGTCCGGTGTCCGCCCCAGTCCCTGTGGGTCCTGTGCTGTGTCCTGTGTCCGCCCCGGTCCCTGTGGGTCCTGTGCTGTGTACCGTGTCCACCCCGTTCCCCATGCATCCCGTGCTGTGTCCGGTGTCCGCCCCGTTCCCCATGCATCCCGTGCTGTGTCCAGTGTCCGCCCCGGTCCCTGTGGGTCCTGTGCTGTGTCCTGTGTCCGCCCCGGTCCCTGTGGGTCCTGTGATGTGTACCGTGTCCACCCCGTTCCCCATGCATCCCGTGCTGTGTCCGGTGTCTGCCCCGTTCCCCATGCATCCCGTGCTGTGTCCCGTGTCCGCCCCAGTCCCTGTGGGTCCTGTGCTGTGTCCCGTGTCCGCCCCGTTCCCCATGCATCCCGTGCTGTGTCCGGTGTCCGCCCCGTTCCCCATGCATCCCGTGCTGTGTCCGGTGTCCGCCCCGTTCCCCATGCATCCCGTGCTGTGTCCCGTGTCCGCCCCGGTCCCTGTGGGTCCTGTGCTGTGTCCTGTGTCCGCCCCGGTCCCTGTAGGTCCTGTGCTGTGTCCCGTGTCCGCCCCGTTCCCCATGCATCCCGTGCTGTGTCCGGTGTCCGCCCCGGTCCCTGTGGGTCCTGTGCTGTGTCCTGTGTCCGCCCCGGTCCCTGTAGGTCCTGTGCTGTGTCCCGTGTCCGCCCCGTTCCCCATGCATCCCGTGCTGTGTCCCGTGTCCACCCCGGTCCCTGTGGGTCCTGTGCTGTGTCCGGTGTCCGCCCCGTTCCCCATGCATCCCGTGCTGTGTCCGGTGTCCGCCCCGTTCCCCATGCATCCCGTGCTGTGTCCCGTGTCCGCCCCGGTCCCTGTGGGTCCTGTGCTGTGTCCTGTGTCCGCCCCGGTCCCTGTAGGTCCTGTGCTGTGTCCCGTGTCCGCCCCGTTCCCCATGCATCCCGTGCTGTGTCCGGTGTCTGCCCCGGTCCCTGTGGGTCCTGTGCTGTGTCCCGTGTCCACCCCGTTCCCCATGCATCCTGTGCCGTGTCCCGTGTCCGTCCCGGTCCCTGTGGGTCCTGTGCTGTGTCCCGTGTCCGCCCCGGTCCCCATGCATCCTGTGCCGTGTCCGGTGTCCATCCCAGTCCCCGTGGGTCCTCTGCTGTGTCCTGTGTCCGCCCCGGTTCCTGTGGGTCCTGTGCTGTGTACCGTGTCCGCCCCATTCCCCATGCATCCCGTGCTGTGTCCGGTGTCCGCCCCGGTCCCTGTGGGTCCTGTGCTGTGTACCGTGTCCGCCCCGTTCCCCATGCATCCCGTGCTGTGTCCGGTGTCCGCCCCGGTCCCTGTGGGTCCTGTGCTGTGTCCCGTGTCTGTCCCGTTCCCCATGCATCCTGTGCAGTGTCCAGTGTCCATCCCGGTCCCCGTGGGTCCTCTGCTGTGTCCCGTGTCCGCCCCGGTCCTTGTGGGTCCTGTGCTGTGTCCCGTGTCTGCCCCGTTTCCCACGCGTCCTGTGCCATGTCCCATGTCTGCCCCGGTCCCCAGGGTCCTGTGCTGTGTCCCTGTCTCCCGTGTGTCCTGCAGGAGGACACCAGAGGCAGTACAAGGTTCAGGCCTCGAGGGTCAGGGAAGGCAGCCATGCTGGTCTCCCTGGAGACGCAGGAGCCCAAGGGCAGCGCCCGCCCCAGTGCTGTGTCCCTGCTGCCCGCAGGCCACGTCCTCACCGTGGTCATTGTGCCGGGCCAGGTCCTGCGCGTCAATGAGCAGGTCGTGGTCCGTGTCCAGCTCCCAGAACTTGCAGTAGATGACATAGAAGTGCTCGTAAGAGAAGAACTCCGTCAGCTGGTTGATGTCCACCTCATCTTCCAGGAGCGCCACGTTCTGCCACGACAAACCCAGAAAACCGCTGCCAGGCACCCCCGGCTGCAGCATGGGGACGGGCCTCCCGCAGGTGGGAGGCCCCCCAGGAGTCTCACGTCATGAGGGTGGAGGGTCAGAGCTGGTGGAGACCTGCTTGAGGGCCGGGAGCCCAGCACCCAGGTCGGGGTGCACCTGGTCAGGGCCGCGAGACTGCAGCACGGAGCAGCCCAAGCACGTTTGCTCCCGTGGCCGGGGGCTCCTGACGCGAGCGGGTCGGCCCCGCCCTTGCTGTCACGCACAGGTCCACGGAACCCGGGTGCACCCGCTCCCCAGAGGGCGGGGCCGTGCCTCCGGGACGGACGAGGGCAAAGGAAGGGCACACGACAAACGGAAGAAGAAAAAGCGGGGGCGGGTGGATAAGTGAGAGGCAGGACAATGAACGGATGACGGACGAGTCGGGGGGTGAGGGGTGGACGACGGCGGAGGGCCGGAAGGTGGGTGGGGTGACGACGACAGGTGGGCAGGTGAACGGGGTGACCGCTGGGAAGCTGGGTGCTGGGTGGGTGGAGGGAGGGGGAGGGAGGCTGGGAGGGCGGACAGACGGATGACCCGGGGTTGGTGTAGCGATGGGTTATGGTGGTGGGGGACGGTTGCAGGGACAGGCGATAGGGTCGGGGAGGAGTGGGTGACGGCCGGGCGGGGGGACAAGAAGGTGGACGACGGGTGGGTGGACTGCGTGGGAGGCACAGGTGATGCGTCAGTCGATGGAGGGACGGGTGACAGGCTGGTGGGTGCAGGGAGACACGACGGGTGGGCGGACCGACGGGCGACGTGTATGTGGGTAAAGACTGCGCTGCTGGCGTGTGGGTGGAGAAATGGATGGCGCTGGGGAAGGGAGGGAAGGGGTCCGGGTGGGGTAATGACGACGGCTGGGTAGACGAGTGGGGTGACCGCTGCCAGGCTGGGGGAGGGATGGGGCATCGATGGGGGGCGGGGGCAGGGCGGGTGGATGGGTCGCGGTGGAAACTGGGGAGGATGAGTGGGCGGCGCATGCAGGAGGCCCCGTGTCCCCTCGGCCAGCCGCCACGCACCTGCAGGAACGTGCTCCTCCGGAGCTCTGCGCACGTGATCCTCCCGGACCAGGACCTGTTGACCGTGTAGAAGATCCTCTGTATGACCTGTAGGAGGAGGCCCGTCGGCTAAGCACCGGGACGCTGGGGGCTGGGGGCCCCGCACGTGACTGTGCAGCAACCCCACGTGTGGTCCTGCAGGTACCGGCCTGGGACCTCGCCTACGAGCTCCTGCCTGGCCTCACCAGGAGCTCCGCACCCTGGGCCGCAGGGCCCCGTGTCGCCGGCAGAGGGCGACCGCCCCGCACGTCATCAGACGGGGGTGGTGGGGGGAGCAGTCCCGCCTCCAGCTGCAGGGAGGACACAGGTGGCAGGAGAAGCGGACCCGCTGCCACGTGCGGGGGGACGTCCGGGTGAGACGGCCGCCCCTGAGCTGGGACGGCGTGGGCACGGAGTTCCTGCGTGGCTGGGAGCCCGTCTTACACTGCGGGTGGTTTGAGAGACTGCCCCCAACGCTTCCACGGACACTCAACTGACCACTGAGTGAAAAACGTTAACTTAAGGGCAGACAGTGCCCCTGCCCCCTGCACAGTGAGGCCCACCTTGGCCACGGGGCTCAGCTCCGCTCCCAGGTGCGGATGTCCCCACCTGGGACACCCCTCGCCTGTCCCTGTCACGGGCCGTCCCCTCACCTGCCCTCCTCCCGCGGCATCCCCGCCAACCTGTCCTCGTCCGAGACATCCCCTCCCCCCCTCCCCCCGGACGTGCCCTGCCTTGTCCTGTCTGCACAGGGAGGTCGGGGCATGGGAACGGAGCACCTGGCGCACGGCCCCGTTCCCACGCAGCGCTCCCTGCCGCCGCTGGAATGAGGCACGGCTCCGGGGGCCGCTCCTCGGCCACGAGCCCTCAGGGCGACGCGGACCGGTGAGGGGGCGGAGGGAGGCCTGGGGAGCCGCGGGCACGCGGACTGCCACGAGCGTCCGCTCCGCGCCGCACGACAAGCGCGCCCCCGGCCGGCGTGCCACGGGGCCGCCGCGCCGCCCGCGTCCACCTACAGCCGGAGGGCGTCCTCCCCCCGTGACCTCAGACCGGGGCGGGGGCTGGGCCACGGGGTCCTCGTGTCCCCGGGCCAGGCCGGCACCCCGCCTGCAGCGCTCAGAGCGCCGCGCTCCAACTCGCTGGGCGTGCTCGCCTGGACCCGAGGAGACCGGGCCCTCAGGAGGAGGGTCCCGGGCGTCCTCTGAGGCCCCTCCTGCCCAGAGAGGGAGACCGCTGGGTCTCTGGACGTCCCCTCGCCTGCCCCGCCCTGTCCGACCCCGGGGCACGCGGCCAGGACCACCCAGGCTCTCGCTGAGTGCGCCCAGCTGGGGACCCAGGGGGGATACACAACCCGCCCGCGCCCGAGGCCCACACCCGCTTCCTGGTGAGAAAGCGGGCCGTAAAGGGCCATGGGTCCAGGGGCTGGGTGTCCGTTCCCTCACGGTGGGCCTGGAGCCCGGGCCTCAGGCGCCCACGGAAGCCACAGGGGCAGCGGACGTGCTCGTACTCACTGTGGTGATGTAGCGGGAGTGGAACTCTGACGCTTCCTTCAGGAATGCCAAGCCCGGGTGGGTGTTCACCACGTCCTGCACACGGGGGACAGGACACGGCCCTGGGATGTGCCACCAGGCCCAGGGATAAGAACGCACGTGTCCACCACCAACATCCAGCTTCACACATCCAGCCACAGAGCCGCTCACGCGTCACCCCAAACACACGGTTACATGAAATCACATCAAATTAAAGGATCACACAGAATCATCTGGGCCACGAGCTAAGGAAGCACGCCACCTCTCGCGGCCAAGGGTAATAATCTGACACGTGGAAATGTATAAAAGACCACCGTGGAAGTCCATCCCGGATTCTGAGAAAGAAACCTTGCGATATCCTCACTCAGCAGAGCACTGCAGTCCCAGGAGCCCTGTAAGTCTCTTCCATTCAAATGGTTTTGGAAACTTTGGTTACTCCGTGTTCATGGGAAACACGCGGGTAACCGGGGACCGCCTTCGATTCCCCTCTACAGGATGTAACACAAAGCGCTAAATAAAACCGTGTTTACAGGAACCAGAACGGCATTTGCAAACGAGCGTTCTGCAAACCGCGACCGGCCGGGGTGCCCGGCGCCCCGAAGGTGCTAAGCCCTGTCCAGCGCCACGCTCCGCACGCTCAGGTGTGGAGCTGTCCACGCCGTCCTGCCTCTCACGCGGGTTTGGAGGGGCTGCATGGAGCCAGCTTCGGAGGAGCCCGCCCGCCCACCCGCCCCCGGGGCTCAGACACTGGGGCGCGCCTGCGAGGAGGGGGCGAGGGCGTGTGCAGCGGGGAGGCGGGGCCGCACCTGCAAGAAGGGGACGAAGTCCTCCTGCGCCAGGGAGTTGCCGCCGGGGCTCGTGAGCAGGTGGACGAACTTGGCCGCGTCATCGTGACAGCTCTGGAGCATCCTGGGCGACAGAGAGCACCCCGGCTGCACCCCGCGCGCGCGTCCACAGGCCCCTCCCCAGACTCCGGGGTCGGGTGCTCCGTGAGGACGGGCACAGACGGATGGGGCCCCGCAAGGGACACGACGGCCGTGCCGGGCACCCCTGGACATCCGTCTCAGTCCCTTACTGTCCCGGCCGCAGGAGCACCGGCCAGTGGAGGCAGAGGCACGGCCGGGCCACCATCCCGCCCCGGGACTCACTTTCTCCACATGGCGACGAACTTGTGCACGGAGACGGAGCCCGTGCGCTCTCCCCCGGCGCCGCAGAAGAGCGGCCCCTTCCAGTAGAGCGGGCAGCCGCAGGCCTGCGGGGGGAAGGGGGGACGACACAGGGTTAGCGCGCCCTGGGCCCCCGGCTGCCCGAGCCCCCGAGGCGGCCGGGCGCGCACCGCGTGCAGACAGCCCTACCGCGCAGCCCAGCGCCTGCGCCAGCCGCAGGGGCCTCGGGGGGAGGAGCAGCCTCTCCCAGTGGACACTCCGGAGACGCTGACGGAAACGGCGCTCCCGAGTACGGGGCACAAACCACCCGCCCCAACTGGTGGTGGCTCGTCGGCAGCTGTACAGAGGCAACGAGCACGTCCCCAGCCCTGAACGTGCAGCACCTCCGACGATGCGTCAGGATGGCGTAAACGACAGAGCAGGTCAGGAGACGCTCGGGGTGCGACAAGGCCGAGGCTGCGGCCCGGGCACATCTCGGGGGTCGGGGCGACCGCAGGGCCGTCAGCGCAGGTGCTGACCGGGAAGCAGGCGGGAAACCTGCGCTCTGAGCCTCCCTCCCGAAGACGCAGAAGAAGGGCGGAAACAACGAAGGCTGAGAGAAGAGACAGAGAGAGAGGATCCGCGACAGAGAAAAGCCAGCACGGCCGAGCCAGCTCTGCGGAAAGCCTCTACGCAGGCAGCAGCCCTCAGCGACACTCCTGCAGGAGCAGAAAAAGGAGGCGCGCGCTCCGCACGTCAGCGGTCACTGCAGAGCCCACCAGCGCCGCGCAGACAGGCAGTGGACACTCCCAGCAGTGGAGGCCGGGAAACGCAACAACTGCAGGCGAACGGCCGGACTCCTGACTAGCGAACGTGTCTAACCAGAACTGACAACGGACATCCAGAAGGTTCTACATTTCAAGAGAGCGAACCCGTGGCTTAAAACCTTCCCACTAAGAAAATCCCGGGCCCAGCTTTAGGGAAGAAATCACGTGGATGTACCCACACTCTTCCAGAGAATGGAAACAAGGGACGTCTCCCAACTCCTGTTACGAGGCTGCACGTCCTGGACCCGGACACCTGTGAAGGGAGATCAGGCGCCCTCAGCTCCCAGGAACAGAGACGCCAACATCCCACACAAATCCAGGCCGGCAAATCGAATCCAGCAGTAAAAAAAAAAAAGAAAAATCACAGTGAAACAAACAACAGGCCAGGAAACTTAAGAACAGGAGGGAACACAGCACTGTAATTGGGGGCGTACACAGGAGCCCACGGCTCGCATCTGCACGTGGGGAAGCGCGCAGGCCAGCTCTGCCCTGAGCTGGAACGGGACAGGCTCCACCAGCAGAGATGGAGGAGGGGACGCTCGGGGCAGAGACAAAGGGGAACCTGGTAATTCAAAAACACGTGGCGCTAGGGAGAATTCCGAAGGGGTTACGAAGTACCAGAATGACACTAAGTCCCCTACACACGAACGAGTTCCATCCCGAGAGCACGTTCCGAAGTCCAGTTTGTCCGTAAGTCCGACAAAGTCAGCCTAGGTACCCAACTAACACAATCGGCTGCATAGTACTGAACTGTAACAGGTTTCTAATGCTTTCCATGCAAATGATACATTAAAAACAAACACAAAAGATGAAGAAAACATTTTTACAGTCCCTTGAAAAGTACAGTAGTGCAGTACAACAGCTGGCACATGGGGGCTGGCATCGAGGGAACAGGCCAGAAGGGTTACTGCCTGGAGGAGAGGGAGGAGGTGGGAGATGGTAGAGCTGAAGGGTCGCCAGCAGTACCCGGCGGAGGGCCAGCTGCGGTGCCACTCGCACTCGTGCCTGACGCTGACAGTAAGCCCGTTTGCATCTCGAAACGTTCCCAACTTGAAGGTTGTGTACGTAGGGGACTCACGTGTAACAGAAAACCAGCAAAGCTGCGGGATCCCAGGACAATGTACAAAAATCAATTCTATTTCCACACACTGGCAACAAGCAATTAGAAAATAAAAAAGTGCCGTCCATGAAAAGCATAAAAAACATCAACCTACAGGTAAACGTAACTGAAAGTGCGAGATCTCTACAAAGGGAATGAGAAAGCGTGGCTGGGAGAAATCAAAGACCCCCCAAATGGAGGGACAGACCATACAGATTCCTGGACTGGACACTTAATGCTGCTGACACGTTTTTGACCGGAGACGTTATTACAGGAACAGGCGTTAGTTTCTGCAAAAATACCCCGGTCAATAATGTGTGAAAATGTCAACTGTTCCCCAGATGACCCACAGATTCAACGCAAAGCCAATGCACACCCAGCAAGGTGTGTTTTGCAGAAATCAACCAGCTCATTCAAAGCCCACATGCAAACGCACACGACTGTCAAGCCTTCCGTGCAGTCACAGCAGTGAGGCTGTGCATCAGGGCAAAGAGGAAGTGATCAGTTTAGGGTCAGACCCCCCACGTGCCACCCACCAACTCAGCACACAGACAAAGCTGGCGGCAGCTCAGAGGGAACGAGTGTCTCTAGTGAGAGCCCAGCTGGTCAGCGGGGCAACTCTACAAAACCATGAGGGAGGGATCCCAGCCCCAAGCGTGGACGGTGAAACTCCAGAAGGAAATGTAGGAGATCGTCCCGATGCTGGAGAAGCAAAGGTTCCCTAAACGTGACTCAAACACCAAAACTCTGAAAGAGAAGGTGGGTGAACTGAACCGCTTCCCCACCAGAACTCCAGGGCAGAGGTCACCGAGAGCATAAAAACAAGCCGCAGACCAGGAAAACGTTCGCAGGGCATTATCCTGACAAAGAGGTCACACACAGACTTTAAAGCAAAGGTACAGGAGAAAAGGCAAAGGGCCCAAGAGAGCGACAGGCCCTGCAGGGAAAAGGGTGTGAACACGGCCAGGACTCCGGAGGGAGAGGCAGAGGAAAGGCGCAAACCGGGTCCCCACAGAAGCCCACACAGGACCCGGGTCACGGGCATCGCCCGCAGGTCAGGGAGCTGCCGGCAGATGGTCTGGCAGGACGCACCGCCCGACCCGAGCACCGGCCATGCACGCCCGTGGCCAGGGGCCGCCCTGAGGGAGACCACCAGAGTCCGCTCCTGCCCACTGTGCCAGGCCCAGAACGTACCGGCGCCTTATCCTCGGAGCCCCAGGAGGGAGCAGCCCAGCTGCGCGGGAGCCGTGCGTGTGGACGCTCTGTGGCTTCACGCACACGCTGGGGTGGGGACCACGGGGCTAGGTTCGGGCACAGTGCGGGCTGAAAGGCCTCTGCTCCGTGCAGGTGGGCGCGCGTCCTGGGGCGACGGGCAGCAGAGGCCTCCTGCCAGGGATGCTGGCGCCAGGGCCCCGAGGGGGCTGCGTGAGCCGGGGCGTGGAGGACACTGGCCGCTCCCCGGGACGGGGGAGCCAGGGGCTGCGGGCATCTCGCCTGGGGTGCTCGTGCGGACACGTGAGAGCTCGCTGGGCGGACTTGGGCGACGGCACCGTCCCGTCCCACGGCCGTGCGTCCGTCCACCGCACGGCAGTAGTGTGCCCTTGCCCGTGGGGTGACGCCTGCATTCCCGTCCCCAGACGAGCGGCGCCTGCACTTCCAGGCCCACCCCCCGCCCCCACAGGCAGCTGCAGAGTCCATCCTAACGCTGTCACTGTGACCTCTGTCCGCTACCTCTCAGGACCGTCTACAAACATTCTAAGGGAACGGGAAACACCAACTCTGAAATCCAGAGGTACGAAGAAACGCGTTTAAAAATATGGTAAAATGTCACCCTGAAAGGAAAAACACACGACATGGTAAGGTTTTACAGGTTTGTAACGTCTATCTAGTGTACGTGATGGGAGACCCGGGCAAACGCCGAGGCCCGCGTCACCCCGTCAGGAGCAGCCCTGCGGTGACCCCGATCCCCGCCCTCACGCCCCTTATGGCACCCCCCGACGCCTGCGCACACACAGAGCTCTCCGTCTGTCTACACAGCCTGTCCCGAACACGGCAGCATCTGGCTGGGGCCTGGGGTCTGGCTCTGCTCACGTGGCACAGGGCATCTGACGTCCACCCGTGCAGGACTCTGCGTGTGGACCGTGAGCAGGTGCACGCTCGCCTTTGCCCGGTTCCCCCTATGGGGCTCCTGACCGCGTGGGATCCCCTCAGAGAGGGAGTCCCAGAGCAGCTGTGCTCGCGCCACGAACACCTGGTGCCGGGAGCGTCTTCTGCTCTGATATTTGGCCTCTGCCCCCGGCTCCTGACACGGAGCCCCCAAGTCCCTTGGAATCTCCTGGGGGGACGGGAGCCTGTTGGGTCGTGGGCGGGGCTGTCCTTACAGAGCTCACGCCATGGTTCCTGAGCCAGAGCTGTCAGCCCCCGGCGTTCTCTGCAGAGGGTGAGGGCAGAGGCGGAGGGAAGCCTCGATCATGCGCACGGGATGAAGCCTCTGAAACACCCGCTAAGGGAGCGGGTGCGGGGGCCTTCCAAGTTAGGGAACGACTCCACCGCACCAGGTCAGAGGTGCACCCCAGCTCCGCCGGGACAGACTGCTGCACTGGGGACCCCCGACGCCCCACCCCGACGCCTCTTCACCGGGCCGCTCACCTGCACGCCTCCTCATACCCTCTATAAGGATCCCTTTATAGTGAACTGGTGTTTCCCTGAGTCCTGTGGGCTGCTGAGCAAACTGCGGAACTCAAGGGGGGGTCGTGGGAACTCCCGGAATCCAGAGCCGGTCAGATGGACACACAGGTGACAGCCTCGGACTCGGGCCTGGCGTGTGCAATGAGGGCGGCCCTGTGGGTTCAGCAACCCCCGTGCTAACTCCAGGCCGAAGGGCTCAGAACTGGACGGACTGCAGGACGCCCAGATCAAAGCCCACGCGTGTGCCGACAGAGGCCTCCGTGCGCAGGGAAAGGAAGCGGAGACTGCCCTTTTCACGGATCAGCCGTTTGCCCCTCTCTGTGTTCAGAGAAGCCGGTCCACTGATCGTGGGCGCGCAGGCTCCCGAGAAACACGTCTCGGCAAGAACAAGAGTCGTGTCGCGATGACGGGAGAGAAGACGGGGTGTGAGGACGGAGCTGATCTGGGGACGGGGACAAGAGGTCCTCACACGACACAGCCGCCCACAGAGGCACAAAGGCCACGGCCCCCAGCCCACAGCTCCCCGGGGAGACCCCGCAGCCACTCAGCATCGGGAGCAGCACCCTCTCCCGTAAGCGACGGAACAGGCAGAAGCTACCGAAACGCCGGGACCTGGACACGCTCGGAACCCAGGGAGCAAACCGACACTCAAGGGCTGGAGGACCTTCAAGTGCACGTCTACCAAGACGACCACTCTCAGCCCAGAAAACACGTCTCAGTACATCTGGAAGCCCTGAGACCAGAACACCCCTGCCCACGACAGAACGAAACTGGAAATCAGTAACCAAAACATGTCTAAACAAGCTGCAGGAGTTGAAAATCAAAACAACGAAATTCTAAATAACACATCGGCCAAAGGAGAAGTTACAAGACAAACACAAATGTAGTTTGCACTGAATGAGAAGGAAAAAAAAACACGAGAAAACCCCAAAACCAACACATCAACAGCGTGTGGGATGTCGGCCAAGCAGCACCGGAAGGAAGTTCACAGCATTGAGTGCTTGCGTGAGCAAAGCAGAAAGGCTGAGTGGACAAAGCTGCCTCGTAAGAAACCGCAAGGAGAACACTTAGCCCTAATGTGAGCAGAAGAGGGGAAACAATAAAGACGGGAAATCGATGCGATAGGACATCATTACAAAACAGTTAGCGAAACTAAAAGCTAGTTCTCAGAAAAGATCAGGAAAATAAAAAACTTCGGGCCCAACTGACTGAGGATAAAGACAGAGAACACAAATGCCAACATCACAAGTGGCAGAGGGAGGTCAGTACAGGCCCTAAACGTGTGGAATCTCATCAACAACGTGTGCCAATAAATTCACCAAGTCATGGGAGCTGGGCACACACTTGAAAGACGGGAACTACCCCATCAAACGCAATGTCCACAACCTTCCCAGGGAGAGAATGTCCAGCCCCAATGCTTCACTGTGAATTCTGCCAACGTTTAACATAGAACACCAGCCCAGTTCTAAACACGTGGCTCCAGAAAAGAGGGCAATAGCCCAACCAATTCTGTGAGGCCAGGCCACCCTGCTACCGAACCAGAGAACTCACTAGACAAGGCATCTCCAGATGGGCGTCTTTCCAGAGCCGGGATTTAAACCTTAACAAGACACAAGCAATCAGAATCCAAAAGCACGTAAGGAGGAAGAGACAGGATTTATGATGAAATGGGATTCATCCAAAGACGCAAGACAGCTTGAGGGAAGAAGAAAAACCACAGGAGCACTCAATACGTGCAGAAAAGCACTGGGCAAATTTCAACACGCCTTCAAGATTTTACACAGTAAAAGGGCTCTCAGCAAACTAGGTTCCTCAACCTGATACAGGACACAGGAGCAGCTGCAGCTCCCACGCTGCGTCTGCGGGGAGCGACACGCCCTGAGGCCGGGGGTTGAGGGCTATGCTGCTCCCACACCCCGAGTCAACGTCCTCACGGAGGCCCAGCCAGCACAGTGAACAAGGCAAGAAAGAGGATACAAGACACGCAGATTACAGAGGAAACGGGGACACTCTCTTTATCTGTAGAGGATGTGATCGTCTATTAGAAACTCCTAAGGAACCTGGAGAAACTGACCTGATGAGTATGTTTCGTCCAAAGTCAACACACAAAAACCAACAGTAGTTCTGTACCCTTCCAGGAACAGCCATAAACTGAAGTAAAATAACGCTACTGACAGGATCATCAGATATGAAACACTGGCTTGTGCCCAAGTATTCATACATTTGATGAAAGATGAACATGACAAAACGGTACTGAGAGAAATTAACGATGACTTAAAGTCTGAGAAATGTCGGGGTCATAACCCAGCAGACTCGATGTTGGAAAGGCGTGGACTGTCCCCACATTCACCCACACACTCAAACGATCACAACCCGAATCCCAGCAGGCTTCTTTCGCAGACGTGGGGAAGGTGATTCTGAAGTTCATGTGGGAATGCAGAGACACCAGAACAGTCTCAGCACTTGAGAATCAGAGAGAAGCAGGAAAATCAGCACTGCCTGAAATGAACACAGCAGTGAAGCTACAGCAGCGGGGCCAGTGCTGTCCTGCTGTGACAGACAACCCGTCACCGACACCCAAGAGCGTCCAGGACAGACTCATGTACAGCGATTCCTGTCGGAAGGAGGTGCCGAGGCAAGTCAGCAGGAGGACGAGGGGCCCAACGAGCGGGTCTGGGGCCACTGGACTCTGTGTGCACAGATGCACCTTCCCTCCTACCCCACGTGTGCCAGTACCCAGCTCAGAGTGGAGCAGAGACCTGAAGCGAAGAGGTACCCGAATCGGCCTTGAGAAGAAAACACAAGAGAAAAATCCTACTGGCCTTGGATTTGCCAACACTTCCCATCAAGGATACAAATGCATAAACCAAGTAGGGAAAAAATCTGAAAACTGGACACAATCAAAATGCAAAACGTTTGCAATTCCAAAGACTGTTACGACAGCAGAAAGACAAGCGAACATGGGGAGAAAACGTCTGCTACACAGCACCTCTGACGAGGGCTTGTATCTAGAATGTATGCAAAGCACATATAACTCAATAGTAAGAAAACACCAGGTTTTTAAATGGGCAAATCATCTGAACAGGCATGTCATCAAAGAAGACATTCAGTGATAAATGGGCACATTTAAAAGATGCTCACCCAGTACTGTCAGTCATTAGAAATGTGCAAATTACAACAAGTTATCTCCATATACCCAAGAGGATAGAGCTGTGGTCTGAATGTTTGTGTCCGCCCCCCACCGCCCCTGCAAAGTTCTTATGTTGAAACTTAATCCCCGAGGTGATGGTGTCAGGAGGTGGAGGCTTTGGGAAGTGAGGAGGTCATGAGGGTGGTGCCCTATGAACGGGATTAGTGTCCTTAGCAAAGGGACTCCAGAAAGCTCCCTCACCGCTTCCTCCGTGCGAGGGCACAGCGAGAAACTTCTGTACCCCAGAGGACAGCCCTCACCAGAACCAGCCCTGCTGACACCTTGATCTCAGACGTCCAGCCTCCAGAACTATGAGGAGTAAACTTCTGTTGTTTATAAGCCACCCGGTCTGCAGGATTTGGTACATCAGCCTGAACCAAGACAAATGGCTACAATTAAAGAGAGAGAAAAGCAAGCGTGCTGAGGATGTGGAGCGACGGGAGCCCACACGTGCTGCTGGGGATGCAAGACGGCGCAGCTGCCGTGGAAATCAGCTGGGTTGTCCCTCGGTAAGTCAAACACAGAATTACCATATGACCTAGCAATTCCACTCCTAGGTATGTGTACACACACACACACCACTGCCCACCCCCTCCCCATAGCCAAAAGAACTGAAAACGGGACCTCACACAAACACTCATACTCAAAAGTTCACAGTAGCACTGCTCACAGCAGCCAAAAGGTGGAAACCACCAAACGCCCATCTATGGATGACTGAATCAGCAGAATAGGGTCCAAGCACCTAATGGAATATGACCCAGCCATGAAAAGGAGTGAAGCCCTGACACAGGCTACCACACGGATGGACCTTGAGGACGTGATGCCAAGTAAAGGAAGGAAGTCAGACACAGGACAATTAGTGTATGGTTCCATTAATATGAAATATTTAGAACAGGCAAATCCACCGAGACAAGCAGCAGATGAGCGGTGTCAGGGGCTGGGGGAGGGGGAATGCAGTGACTGCCAAGGGGCCCAGAGCTGCTTTTGGGGTGATGAGAATGCTCTGGAACTAGACAATGGCAAGGGTCATGCAACACTGTGTATGTAATAAGGGCCTCTAAAGTTTAGAGTTTAGAATGGCTAACATGCTGATAGAGTTTTATGTGAATTTTACCACAATTAAAAAAAATAAGTACCTACTCTGTGATTCTGTTTACATTAAGTTCTAGGAAACACTACTCCATAGTGACAGAAAGTAGACCAGTGGGGGCCTGGGGCTAGGCCAGGATGGACTGGAAAGAAGCCAAGTTTGGGGGATGCTGGAAATGCTTCTCATCTCAATTGTCTGCCTAGCTTCATGGGGATTCACACACATCAAAGCTCACTAAATGGTACACAGTAAACATCTACTGTTTACCTCACATCAGTTATACCTCAAGAGAGCTGCCAAAAAAAGAAAAAGATGCTGATGAGAAACAAACACATAACCAGGGATTGAACATAATCATTAGGGAAATGAGACACAAAGCCACAGTAAGTGACCTCTGCACAGGCACCAGCTCGGCTAAAGTTAAAAAGCGTCAACACCAAGTGCTGACAGCTTACAGAGCAACTGGCGTCTCACACACTGCTGGCTGGACACACATAACGGACAGTCACACTGGAAGACAGTTTTACAGTTTCTTATAAAATTAAAGATATAGTCACCAGATGACCAAGCAATTCAACTCTGCAGCATTTCTTACCTCAGAGAACTTGCAAAGGTGTTGCACAAATCCTGTGTACAGACATACACAACAGCTTTATTCATGAGACAAAACTGGGAACAACCTTTCATCCACCAGTAAACAGATACACCAAGGGACATGTGTGCACAGAATGCTACTCAGCAGTAAATGCTAAGGACAAACATTGACAATTAGGCTGGGTGAAAGAGGCCAGAAAAACCCAAGACAACCCACCACATGATCCCATTCATGTGAAATTCTAGAAAAGGCAAAACAACAGCACCATAGGGCCAGGGAGTGAGGGTGAGATAGGCCAGGACCTGGGACCCTTTGCTGCAGGGCTTGCACATGGACAAACGTCTCCTCCAGCAACAGATAAAAGAAACTACAAGGGACTAAAAATAACTGCACACACGTGCAGCTGGGGCAAATTATGAACAAGACACAAAAAAGTCAGAACCTAACTGTCACTTCTGCGGTGCCAGGAGCAAAAGCAGGGTCCTGCACCCATGATCCCTGTACACGGCACCACCAAAGGGGTGGGCAGATGCCCAAGCCACTCCCTCTGGCCCAACCCACTGATCAAGGAGTCCAAGGGACGTCCCTGGGAATTAGTGTTCCCTACCTTGCCGGTGATGTGGATCCACAGGGGTGAACATTTATCAAATTCCGTCAAACTGTATACTTAGAACTGGGGAGTCTAACTCTGTGTCAATTATATCTCAATAAAGCTGACTGAAAAATAACTGTTCAATTCAAGAAGCTGGAAAAAAGTGACAATAGAAAAAATGTAAGAAAGTAACAAAAATGAAAGCAGAGGTTCATGAAGGAGATGAACAAAAAATTACTCAATGAAGCTGACAGATTCTTATCTGAAAAAATATAAATTAACCTCTAGCATGACTAGTCAAAAGGAATCAGAGCTAAATAACCCTACAAAGACAAAGGGTCAAATGTTCAGATTTGATGTTCTTGGATTGAAAGAATCGATGCTGCCAAAATGAATATACTACCCAAGGCAATCTACAGATTCAATGCAAACCCTATCAATTTACCAATGGCATTTTTCGTAGAACTAGAAGAAAAAATTTTTAAATTTATATGGAAACACAAAGACCCCCAAATAACCAAAGCAATCTTGAGAAAGAAAAACAGAGCTGGAGGAATCAGGCTCCCTGGCTTTGGACTACACTACAAAGCTACAGTAATCATAACAGTATGGTCCTGGCATAAAAACAGACACACGATTCAATGGAACAGGATAGAAAGCCCAGAGACAAACCCATGCACCCATGGTCAATTAACCTATGACAAAGGAGTCAAGAATATACAATGGAGAAAAGACAGTCTCTTCAATAAGTGGTGCTGGGAAAGCTGGACAGCTACATGTAAAAGAAAGAAATTAGAACACTGTGTAATGCCATACACAAAAAAAGCTCAAAATGGATTAAAGACCTAAATGTAAGACCGGATATTATAAAACTCTTAGAGGAAAACAAAGACAGCCACTCTGGCATAAATCACAGCAGTATCTTTTTGGACCTAGCTCCCAGAGTAATGAAAATAAAAACAAAAATAAACAAATGGGACCTAATTAAACTTACAAGCTTTTTCATAGCAAAGGAAACCATCAAAACAAAACAAAAAGACAACACACAGAGTGGGAGAAAACATTTGCAAACGAAGCAACTGACAAAGGATTTATCTCCAAAATATACAAACAGCTCATGCAGCTCAGTATGAAAGAAAACAACGCAATTGAAAACTGGGCAGAAGACCTAAATAGACACTTCTCCGTAGAAGACATACAAATGGACAAAAAGCACATGAAAAGATGCTCAACATCAATAACTATCAGAGAAATGTAAATCAAAACTACAACGAGGTATCACCTCACACTGGTCAGAACGGCAATTGTTAAAAAATGTACAAACAATAAATGCTGGAGAGGGTGTGGAGGAAAGGGAACCCTCCTACTCTGCCAGTGGGAATGAAAGTTGGTGCAGCCACTGTGGAGAACAGTGTGGAGGTTCCTCAGAAACCTAAAAACAGAGTTGCCATGTGATCCAGCTAACCCACTCCAGGGCATATATCCAAAGAAAACCACAATTTGAAAAGATAAACGCACCCCAATGTTCATTACAGCACTATTTACAATAGCCAAGATATGGAAGCAACCTAAACGTCCATCAACAGGTGAACGGATAAAGATGTGGTACATACGTACAATGGAATATGACTCAGCCATCAAAGAGAATGAAATAGTGCCATTTGCAGCAACATGGATGGACTTAGAAATGATCATACTAAGTGAAGTAAGTGAGACACAGAAAAACAAATACCATATGATATCACTTATATGTGGAATCTAAAAAAATGATACAAATGAACTTATTAACAAAACAGAAACAGACTCACAAACTTAGAAAACAAACTTATGGCTACCAAAGGGGAAAGGCAACAGGGAGGGATAAATTAGGGGTTTGGAGTTAACCTATACACCCTACTACATACAAGACAGATAATCAACAAGGACATACTGTATAGCACAGGGAACTCTACTGAATATTGTGTAATAACCTAAGTGGGAAAAAAATTCTGAAAAACAAATAGATATATGTATAAGTGAATCACTTTGTTGTACACCTGAAACTAACACAACATTGTATATCAACTATACTCCAAAAGAAAACAAAAATTTAAAAAGAATCATACAAGAAGATAAGGAAAAGCTTTAGAATAATACATTTATAATCATGCCAAGGATTGTTTTAGAAAAAAACATAAATGACCAAAATCGACCCCAGAAATTAAAACCCTTAATAAAGCAGTAACGTTAAAGGAAATTAAAACTCAAAGAGGAAAATGTGGAGGAAAGAGATCACGGTGGAGGAGGAGAAGGACGAGAAGGACGTGGAACTCACGTCCTCCCACAAATACATGAAAAATCCACCTGCGTGTGGAACAGCTCTCACCGAACACCTACTGCACGCTGGCAGAAGACCTCAGACTTCAGAAAGGGCAAGAAAATCTCCATGGAACCAGGCAGGGCAAAACAAAGAAGAAGAGAAAAAGAGAGAGAGAGAAAGGAATGGGGACAGGACCTGGGCCCCAGGGAGGGAGCTGTGGAAGAGGAAAGGTTCCTGCACCCTGGACAGTGCCCTCGCTGGCAGGGAGATCAGCGTGGACAAAGGAGGAGCTTCAGGGCCTCAGAGAGAGCACAACAGCAGGTCTGCAAAAGGCAACACAGACAGTGACCTGCACATACGGTGCTCACTGCTGCCCTGTGCTCCCCAGACTGAGACACCCGTCCACTGGGGCGGGCGGGGGCTGGGTGCTGAAGCTTGGGCTTCAGAGGTCAGACCCAGGGAGAGGATGGGGGTTGGCCTGCCGATGCAGGGGACACGGGTTTGTGCCCCGGTCCAGGAGGATCCCACATGCCGCTGAGCGGCTGCGCCCGTGAGCCATGGCCGCTGAGCCTGCGCGTCCGGAGCCTGTGCTCCGCAATGGGAGAGGCCACAACAGTGAGAGGCCCGTGTACCACAAAAAAAAAAAAAAAAAAAAAAAAACCTAGGAAAAAATCAATAAGACCAAAAGCTTGTTCTTTGAAAGGGTAACAAACCCAACAAAAATTGACAAACCTCTGGCCAGGCTCACCAAAAAAAGAGAGAAGACTCAAACAAAATAAGAAATGAAAAAGGAGAAATATCAACCAATACCACAGAAATACAAAAAACCATAACAGAATACTATGAACAACTATATGCCAACACATTCGACAACTTAGAAGAGATGGACAACTTTCTAGAAACATAAAACCCACCAAAATTGAATCACAAGAAATAAGATACTTTGAAAGCCTGAAAACTGGAAGTGAAATAGAATCTGTAATAAAAAAAAAAAACTCCATACAAACAAAAGTCCAGGACCAGATGGCTTCACAGGCAAATTCTACCAAACATACAAAGAACTTTTACCAATCCTTCTCAAACTCTTTCAAAAGACTGAAGAGGAGGGAATACCCCAAAGACATTCTATGAAGCCACCATCGACCCAATACCAAAACCAGACACTATCAAAAAAGAAAATTACAGGCTAATACCTTTGATGAACATAGATGTAAAAATTCTCAACAAAATACTAGCAAACCGAATCCAACAACACATAAAAGAGATCATACAACATGACCCAGTGGAACTCATCCCAAGTTCACAAAGATGGTTCAACATATACAAATCGATGTGAAACACCACATCAACAAAAGAAAAGACAAAAACCAGATGATCATCTCAATAGATTCAGAAAAAGCACTTGACAAAATTCAACATCCATTCATGATAAAAACTCCTACCAGAATGGGTATAGAGGAAACATATCTATAAACATAATAGAAGTTATTTATGACAAACCCACAGCTGATATACACTCAATGGGGAAAAGTTAAAAGCCTTCCTGCTAAAATCTGGAACAAGGATGCCCCCTCTCACCACTTCTATTCAACATAGTATTGGAAGTCTTAGCCACAGCAATCAGACAAGAAAGAGAAACAGGTATCCAAATTGGAAGGGAAGAGGTAAACTTGTCACTACGTGCAGATGACATGATACTATATATAGAAAACCCTAAAGAGGCCACACAAAAACTACTAGAACTGATAAACGAATTCAGCAAGGTACCAGGATACAAGATTAACATACAGAAATCAGTTGCATTTCTTTACACTTTAACATACAGAAATCGGATGCATTTCTTTACACTAAAAATGAAAGAGCAGAAAGTGAATGTAAAAAAAAAAACAAAAAAACACCAAAAAACCCCCCAAAAACTAAGGAATAAACCTGACCAAGGAGGTGAAAGACTTGCATGCTGAGAACTACAAAACATTAACAGAGGAAGTTAAAGATGATTCAAAGAAATGGAAAGATATCTCATGCTCCTGGACTGGAAAAATGAATATTGTTTAAATGGCCATACTGCCCAAAGCAATCTACAGATTTAATGCAGTTCCTATCAAATTACCCATGACATTTTTTCACAGAACTAGAACAAATAATCCTAAAATTGATATGGAACCATGGAAGACCCACAATTGCCAAAGCAATCCTGAGGGAAAAAAACAAAGCAGGAGTCATAACCCTCCCAGACTTGACAAAATACTACAAAGCTACAGTAATCAAAATACTGTGGTACTGGCACAAAAACAGACACGTAGATCAGTGGAACAGAATAGAGAGCCCAGAAATAAACCCACGCACCTACAGTCAATTAATCTTCGACAAAGGAGGCAAGAATATACAATGGAAATAAAACACTTTCTTCAAGTGGTGGTGGGAAAGTTGGACAGATGCACGTAAATCAACGAAGTCAGAACACACCCTCACACCATACACAAAAATAAACTAAAAATGCCTCAAAGACTTAAATACAAGACATGACACCATAAAACTCCCAGAAGAGACATAGGCAAAACATTCTCTGACATAAACCGTACCAATGTTTTCTTAGATCAGTCTCCCGAGGCAACAGAAATAAAAACAAAAATAAACAAATGGGACCTAATCACACTTTACAAGCTTATTTTTGCACAGCAAAGGAAACCATGAACAAAATGAAGACAACCTACGGAAGGGGAGAAAATGTTTGCAGAGGATGCAACCGACAGGGAACTGATTTCCAAAATATCCAGCCAGCTCAGCGACTCAACAACAAAAAAACACCCAATCAAAAAATGGGCGGAGAACGTAAATCGACATTTCTCCAAAGAAGACAGATGGCCAACAGGCACATGAAAAGATGCTGAACATCGCTAGTTATCAGAGAAATACAAATCAAAACTACAATGAGATACCACCTCACACTGGTCAGAAGGGCCATCATTAAAAAGCCTACAAATAACAAGTGCTGGAGAAGGTGTGGAGAAAAGGGAAACCTCCTACACTGTTGGTGGGAACGTAAAGCTGGTGCAGCCACTACGGAAAACAGTGTGGAGGTTCCTCAGAAAACTAAAAATAGAGTTACCATATGTTCCAGCAACCCCACTCCTGGGCATATATCTGGAGAAAACTACAATTCAAAAAGATATATGCATCCCTATGTTCACAGCAGCACTATTCACAACAGCCAAGACATGGAAGCAACCTAAATGTCCAGAGACAGAGGAATGGATAAAGAAGATGTGGTACATATATACACTGGAACATTACTCAGCCATAAAAAAAGAATGAAATAATGCCATTTGCAGCAACATGCATGGACCTGGAGATGATCATACTAAGTGAAGTATGTCAGACAGAGAAAAACAAGTATCATATGATAACGTAAATATACGTGGACTCTCAAAAATGATACAAATGAACTTATTGACAAAACAGAAACAGACTCACAGACATAGAGAACAGACTTTGGTTGCCAAGGGGAAGAGGGGTGGGGGAGGGATGGATTGAGAGCTTGGGATTAGCAGACGCAAACTAGTATCAGGTTGGCCAAAAGGTTTGTTTGGTTTTTCTTTGTAAGATGGCTCTAGTAGCACTTAGTTGTCTTTAACTTCATTCAAAACAATTTTGTTAGACTGTATGTGACAGCTGTCATACCAGCATGCATTTAAAAAAAGACTTATCAAAATTGGTTAAATTTTTGTGTAGCCATTTTAATACTGAGGATGGGAGAAAAAAAGCAACATTTTCAGTATATTATGCTTTATTATTCCAAGAAAGGTAAAAATGCAACCGAAACGCAAAAAAAACGATTTGTGCAGTGTATGGAGAAGGTGCCATGACTGATCGAACGTGTCAATAGTGGTCTGCAAAGTGTCGTGCCGGAGATTTCTCGCTGGACGATGCTCCACGCTCGGGTAGACCAGTTGAAGTTGGTAACAATCAAATCCAGACGTTAACTGAGAACAGTCAATGTTACACCACGTGGGAGACAGCCGACATACTCACAATATCCAGATCAAGTGCTGGAAATCATGTGCACCAGCTTGGTGATGTGAACCGCTTTGATGTCTGGGTTCCACTTAAGCGAAAAAAACCTTCTTGACCGTATTGCTGCATGAGACTCTCTATTGAAACATCATGAAAACGTTCCATTTTTAAAACAAATTGTGACAGGTGATGAAAAGTGGATACTGTACAATAATGTGGAATGGAAGAGATTGTGGAGCAAGAGAAATGAACCACCACCAACCACACCAAAGGCCGGTCTTCATCCAAAGAAGGTGATGCTGTGTATATGGTGGGGTTGGAAGGGAGTCCTCTATTATGAGCTCCTTCTGGAAAACCAAATGATTAATTCCAACAAGTGCTGCTCCCAATGAGACCAACTGAAAGTGGCACTCGATGAAAAGCGTCCAGAATCAGTCAACAGAAAACGCATAATCTTCCATCAGGATAACACAAGACCGCATGTTTCTTTGATGACCAGGCAGAAACTGTTAGAGCTTGGCTGGGAAGTTCTGATTCATCCACCGTATTCACCAGACATCACACCTTTGGATTTCATTTATTTAGGCCTTCACAAAATTCTCTTAATGGAAACAATTTCAATTCCCTGGAAGACGGTAAAAGGCACCTGGAACAGTTCTTTGCTCAAAAACATAAAAGGGGGCTTCCCTGGTGGCGCAGTGGTTGAGAGTCCGCCTGCCGATGCAGGGGACACGGGTTCATGCCCCGGTCCGGGAAGATCCCACATGCCGCGGAGCGGCTGGGCCCGTGAGCCATGGCTGCTGAGCCTGCACGTCCGGAGCCTGTGCTCCACAACGGGAAAGGCCACAACAGTGAGAGGCCCGCATACCACACACACAAAAATAAATAAATAAATAAAATAAAAGGTTTTGGGAAGATGGAATTATGAAGTTGCCTGAAAAATGGCAGATGGTAGTGGAGCAAAAGGGTGACTACGTTGTTCAATAAAGTTCTTGGTGAAAATGAAAAATGTGTCTTTTATTTTTTACTTAAAAACCGAAGGCATATATATATACAATGGAATATTACTCAGCCATAAAAAGGAACGAAAATGGGTCATTTGTAGAGACAGGGATGGACCTAGAGACTGTCATAAAGACCGAAGTCAGAAAAAGAAAAACAAATATTGTATATTAAGGCATATTTGTGGAATCTAGAAAAATGGTACAGATAAACTGGTTTGTAAGGCAGAAATAAGAGACACAGATGTAGAGAACAAACATATGGACACCACGGTGGGGAAGCAGGCGTGAGATGAACTGGGAGATTGGGATTAACATATATACACTAAGCTGTATAAGACAGATGACTAATAAGAACCTGCTGTATAGCACAGGGAACGCCATTTCAGTGTACGGTAGACACTAACAGAACATTGTAAAATAACTCTACCCCAATTAAAAATAAGTTGTAAGTATGTGAGGTTATGGATGTGCTAACTAACATTACTGTGGTAATCATTTTGCAATAAATACATCTATTGAATCACTATGCTGTACACCTTACACTTACACAATGTTGTACGTCAATAAACTCAATAAAGCTTACACAATGTTGTATGTCAATAATCTCAATAAAGCTAGAAATAAATAAATAAATAAATAAATAAGTACAAAACCCAAAACCGAAGTCACTTTTTGGCCAATCCAATACATATAGAATGGATAAACAACAAGGTCTTACTGTATAACACAGGGAACTATATTCAATATCCTGTAATAAAGCATAATGAAAAAGAATATACAAAAGAATGTGTGTACCTGTATAACTGAATCACTTTGCTGTACAGCAAAAATTAACACAACAATGTAAAACAACTTTACTTTAATATTAAAAAAGTGGGAAAAAAAGTGAAAAAAATCACCCAGATAATGGGAGAAAATATTTGCACACTATATATACCCGATAAGGGATTCTATCTAGACTGTGTAAAGAACTCTTACAATTCAACAATAAAATGACTAATACCTCAACTGAAAAAATAGTCAAAGGATCTGAAGAGACGTTTTTCCAAAGAAGACACAGAAATAGCCAATAAGCACATGAACAGAGGCTTAACATTAATCATGAAGGAAATGCAACTCCAAACCACAAGGAGGCACCGCTTCACACACACTGGGATAGGATGGTCTACAATCAAAAAGACAGGCCACAAGTGCTGGCGAGGATGTGAATACACGGGGGCCCTCACACGGCGCCGGTGGGTGGGAAAGTAAAGTGGGGCCGCTGCTTCGGAAAACAGTCTCCTAGTTCCTCAGACAGTTAAATAGTGTTACCGTCCAACCCAGCAATTCACTCCTAAGTATCTACCCAAGAGAAACGCAAACATGTCCGTCTACACAAAAACTTGTAGCACCTGAATGTTCACAGCAGCACCACTCACAAGAGCCAAAAGGTGGAACAACCCAAGTGTCCACGAAAGGATGAATGAATAAATATGTAAAGGAATATTAAAAGGAGTGAAGGGACTTCCCTGGTGGCGCAGTGGTTAAGAATCCGCCTGCCAGTGCAGGAGACGTGGGTTCGAGCCCTGGTCCGGGAAGATCCCACATGCCGCGGAGCAACGAAGCCAGTGTGCCACAACTACTGAGCCTGCGAACCTAGGGCCTGTGCTCCGCAACAACAGAAGCCGCAACGAAGAGTAGTCCCCGCTCGCCGCAAGTAGAGAAAGCCCGCGTGCAGCAACGAATACCTAACACGGCCAAAAATAAATAAATTTATCAAAAAGGAGTGAAGCACGGGCTACAGTGTGGACGAACCTTGAACACATGATGCTCAGTGAGAGAAGCCAGACAAAGGACACACAGTGTGTGATTCCACTTAGAGGAAACGTCCAGAACAGGCAAATCCACAGAGACAGAAGGTAGATTAGTGGCTCCCTAGGGATGGGGGGAAGGGGATGGGGGGATGACAGCCAAAGGGTATAAGGTTTCTTTCTGCGGTGATAAGAATTAACTGTAGTGATGGTTGCACAACTCTGTGAATACACTAAAAACTACTGAGTTGTATACTTTAAATGGGTGAATTGTGTGGCATGTGAATTACATCTCAAAAAAGCTGTTAGAAAAAGAAGAGAAGGCAACTGCTGAAAACTGAAAGCAAAAGGGAGCACATGAATTTATTCAGCAAACAGAACAGGAGAACTTTTCAGAATGCACATAACGGACAGAGGATCAGCCACCAGGACTTAGAAATTTTACAGGCGGAGAGGGAGAATGAAAAAAGAGAACTCACCCCAGCAGCACCAGGGGCAAAGGAGAGGCACAAGCAACCCACTGAAGAAACCTAACGATGAATTCAGAAGCACTTTGTAAAAGCAGCCTGACCCACGGGGGACCGGGAGGTACAAACTCAAACACCCAGGAAATGCCTGCGCGCAGCTGCCAACGACACAGAGAGCTGGGGGGCTGGGTGCGCGGGAACCTCCCACGGGGGCACAACTCCACTAGGCAACCTGGGGCATCTCATGGAGGTGAGGGTGAGGACTGTCCTCTGTCCAGCAAGCCCACCCCCAGGGTGAGACACCAGAGGGACTACGTGGAACCCAGGTCCCTCGCCATAGGCAGACAGCCAGCCATCGGGGATGGATGAGTACACCGTGGTGTGTTCCCACAACAGAGGGTGCAGCAACCAAACTCACTGGGCGTCCACACGCGGGACCCTGACACACACCGTTGGAAGGAAACACCGATATTGATCAGGGATGCGCACGGCGTGAGAACACCTGGGTTAAGTTTAAAACCCCACACACGGTGTTGCTCCATGCGGACTATGGGTCCACATGCGTCCGCCCAGAACACCACCATCCTGCACAGCAGAGACACAGAGCCCCTGGGCAGGGTCCCTCCAAGCTGCCCACACCTGGGAGGACGGCACACAGACACGCCCGAGGACAAAGCGTAGCACGAACCCCTCTGTGCCTCAGGTCGCTAAGGACCGAAGTAAGCGGGACGCAGGCGAGGTGAGCTCACGCGTGGCCACGACGCAGGGGGGCCGCGGGCCATGGCCCCGCGCGCGGACACCCACCTTGGCCACTCTGCCCATGTCCCCCATGGTGGCCCTCTCGTGCGGGAACTGGGCGAAAGTCCTCTCGATCTTGGCGATGCTGGCGTCTACGTTGACGGTGTCCTGCGGGCGGCCTCGGGGGAAGTAGAACGTGGGGATGCTCAGGCTGGCGGCGGGCGGCAGGGGCTGCTCCTTCCTCGTCTGCACCTGAGAGAGAGAGCGGTGAGGACCCAGCACGGCGAGCACCTGCTGCCCGCCGGTGCGCACTGAGCAGGCGCGGGCTGGACCAGAGCAGCTGCCCGGAGCCCAGCGAACCCGACTGTGGACAGAACGCCCAGACCATCGCCGGGCTGACTGCAGACACGGGAGGTGACGCGGCCCGTGGCGGAGCGCCACACACACAGCCCTGCTTCGCCCGATCCTGCCTCGGGCGTGACCCCTCAGGACAAGGACAGCTGCTGAGAGAACCTGCCCTCCTGCCTCCTGGGAGGTCAAGGTCGGCACAGGCGGGCTGTCCCCTCGTTTGCGTCTCGCGCCTGGAACCGCCTGTCCCCACACCGTCCTTCCCTGTGGATGGGATGTGAGGCCAGCGCCGTGGCCGGGCACGGCCCTCAGAAAGCACCGCAGCCCCGAGGGCTCGGCGTCCTGGCACAGGGAGCAGCCGGGAGCCATCCTGGAGCGCACACTGCGCCTTCCAGACGGCAGCGTCAGGATGTCTGCCCGGTGGCCGGCGGGGTGACCTGTGAGCTCAGTGCAGTCACAGGTCAGAAGCGTGCACCACGCATGCAGAGGAGGGCTGCGTTCGCCAACGCCCCTGAGTAGACGGGACCAGCCAGCGGAACCACTCAGGAAGCACCTGCCGGGAGTGGACGCGCTGGGACTGGGCAGGTCTGGGGAGGCCCGGAGGGTGGCCGCACTCGGTGAGGCGTGCTGTCCCTGGACTGTGGGACACTGTCCCCCTGCAGGATGTGCAGTGTCCCTCTGCACTGACCCGGGAAGGCCTCCTGGGTGCCAGAAACAGCTGCCCCGAGTCACGGCCCGTAATGCCCACGGAGACTCACGCATCCGGGCGTCCCTGACGGGCAGGGACGGGGAAGCACGGCCCGCCTCCTAGACACACCCCAGGTTCCCTGGGGACACGAGGACACACCCTGGATTCCCTGGGGACACGAGGACGCACCCCCGGGTTCCCTGCGGCTGGGGACACGAGGACGCACCGTGACGCAACAGGAAGAGCCCAGGGTCCTGGTGGGAAGCGCTGGAGCAAGGGAGGAGCACCCAAGGCCTCAGGCCACGGGACCGGTGGGGGATGGGGAGTGACCAGGTGTTCCGGAGAGGGGACGGCGAGGGGTACGCGCCCGCCAGCAAGGTCTGGGAAACTCAGAGCACACAGGGCACTACGGACACACGGAGCCCACGGCCCCTGGGCATCCAGAGACACACGCGGAAAAGCAGATGGAAGGCAAACGCAGGAGAGGGGGCTCACAGGCAGCACTGCCCGGCCAGGGGTGGTTACATCCAGGGGGTTGGAGCGGGCAGCCAGGCCCGCACAGCCGAGGACAGGGCGCGGTGGCGGTCTGCTCACGGCGGGGTGCCCCCGTCCCAGCTGCCCCGACCAGGCACACACAGCACAGATCCACGCCCACAAGTGCCAGGGGCCCCGCCACCAGCCTGCAGCCGAGGCGCAGCACACGGCCTTCAGGAGTCACGCCGTGCACTGATGCTAACGTTGTGAGTGGACGTCACCCCTACAGCCTACGACCCAGACTGCTTCTCCACCCGCAACACAGCAGGAGACGGCAGGCACCCCCCTCGGTCACACCTCGAGACCTCCTGCAACCCCTCGGTCACATCAGGGACCTCCCGCGACCCCTCGATCACACCTCGGGACCTCCCGCGACTCCTCGGGACCTCCCGCGACCCCTCGGTCACATCAGGGACCTCCTGCGTTCCCTAGGTCACACCTCGGGACGTTCCGCGACCCCTCGGTCACATCAGGGACCTCCCGCGTCCCCTGGGTCACACCTCGGGACGTCCCGCGACCCCTTGGTCACATCAGCGACCTCCCGCGTCCCCTGGGTCACACCTCGGCACGTCCCGTGACCCTTCGCTCACATCAGGGACCTCCCATGTCCCCTGGGTCACACCTCGGGACGTCCCGCGACCCCTTGGTCACATCAGCGACCTCCCGCGTCCCCTGGGTCACACCTCGGGATGTCCCGCGACCCCTCGGTCACATCAGGGGCCTCCCATGTCCCCTGGGTCACACCTCGGGACGTCCTGCGACCCCTCGGTCACATCAGGGACATCCCGCGTCCCCTCGGTCACACCTCGGGACGTCCCATGTCCCGTCAGCCACATAGGGGATGTCCCGCGTCCCCTTCCGTCACATCGCGGATGCCCCATGTCTCCTGTGTTTCCTAAGGCCCCAGCTGACGAGGCAGCTGTTCGGTGCTCAATGACCTTGCACGGGGCAGTGACCTTGCACGGGGCGGTGACCTTGCACGGGGCGGTGACCATACCGAGAAGAGGTGGAGCCCTCATGAGTCAGCCGTACCAGGTCCGTGTGGCAGCCTGGGGACACTGGGCGACGAGCTCTGTGATCACCACGGGGCCAACATAATCCTGAGGGGCTGCGTGCAGACTTGGCTCAGTCCTGAGAGACGAGGGGAGAGCTGGGAGGTGCACGGAGGGGAAGGAGAGGAACAGCAGGCGGCCCTGAGGGCCGGCACGGCCACGGGCTGGGGCAGCGACAGCACGGGCATGGGGTGGGGGGACGGCAGGAAGCGGGAGGACAGGCCCCAGGGGAGCCCCTGCCCCGGGAGGGGCCGCGGGACGCCTCGTCCCACGTTCCATTCGGACTCGGCCCTGTCGGCGCCCAGGGACAGAGGCTGACCCCCTCCTCCCAGCCCTAGGACGTCCTGGCTCCGGGATTTGGTTTCGCGGCAGAGCTGCTGGGCTGTGATGCCCGCCTACGGTGGCAAAGAACAGCCGCGGGGGAAGCGAGACCCAGCGCCGGCCCTGCGGACGGAGAGATTCGAGGGTTCACGCGTCTCCTGGGGATGCCAGGCTTCACCTGGGGAAGGTTTCCCCCGGGCTCACTCCTCTGGGCGGGTTCAGTTTTCCCCAGTTTGCCTCGCCTCTGTGTGGAGGGCAGGATGGAGCGCAGGCCCCACGTCCTGGCTGTCACCTGTAGCAGCTCACGGCTCACGCCTGCGGAAAGGGCTGCTGGCTTGCACGAACGCCTCTGGCATCCTCCCCGGCACGGCGGCGCTCAGCGCCGGGTGCCACCATCGCCCATCCCTGAAGCAGCCGGGCCGGCTGGTCCCAGGGCAGGTATCCCCACCTGCCAGGCCACGGCCGCAGACACACACAGACGAGGTGCCGCTCAACATGCGCTCTTTTCTCCGCTGTCAGGACGGGGACGCCGCCCTCCCCAGCCACCCGGGAAGCGAAGGGAAATGCAGCCGCCAGGGACACGGCGGAGCAGAGTGGAGCCTCCTGAGAGCAGTGAGCTCTCCCCACGCCCCCAGCTCCACGGCGCCTGCCCCACGGTCAGCTTGTAGACCCCTCCCGGGAGAACTGGGCTCGGGCAGGAAGCGACGCGCTCCCAAATGGAAGGTCTGAATTGCAGGACGGAACGAAGGGAAAGGAACGTGGTGCCGACCTGGGTACGTCCACGCACGCGCCCTCCACACACATCGGTGAGAAGAATAGTGTTTTACCTCCTCTTTAAAGACTCTCAGGACAACAACGTGAAACGGGAGGGGGCCGGCGTTGAAGGGCTTGACGGTTCTGAGTTCGAGGGTGAAGATGCTGACTCTGTACCTAGAGAAACGAAGTCACTGCCTTGTAAGATGAGCAGTAAGCTAGTATTAACTACTCCGGCGAGGAAAAGATAAAAAAGAGGGAAAGGAGAGCATGAACAGAAACATAAATAAGTGTGAAAATAAATCAGAACGGATTCATAGTCCTTATAAAAGAAAATGGATGAAATGTTCCAATTAAAAAACAAAGATCAGATGGAAAAAAGAAAGAGTGACTTACAGGAAACACATGTAAGATATAAGGACACAGAGGTTGAAAACTTTTAACAAGTGGAAAAAGATACAGCAGCCAACAGTGACAAAAAGAAGGCTGGCATCGCCATATTCACGCCCAGATAGGGCTGAAGGTCTGGATGTGACAGAGAGAGATGGTCAGGACACCACGCTGGGCGTCCATCACGGGAAGCTCTGCCGACCCGCAGCTGACCAGTGCCCCAGCACAGCCTCGGCGCCGACCAAGCCAAGGTGCTGGGGAAATGCAGGGACGCGGCACAGAGGCAGGCCAGGCCTGCTCCCCCGCCACCCCTGACGGACCACCGGATGACGGAAAAACAAACAGCTGGGCACGGACACGGGAGATTTTTCAGTGTAATCTCTGGGCCATAAATAGAGCGCGGCTGGCACAGCTGCAGGACACGCGTTCTTTTCCAGCACACGTGGCGCTGTTGGGAGCCGGCCACCTCCAGGCCCCGAACAGGCCTTAGCAGAGCCTGAGGGGACCACGGGGGCTGTTTCCTGAGCTACCGGCGGCCAGGCTGGACATCCACAATGAAAGCGGACGTCGCACAAATACGTGTGTGTGTGTGTGTGTGAGACAGACAGACAGACAGGGAGGATTCTCAAGCAGGGCTGACGCCTCTCAGAAGCCAACACAGCAGGTGGGGCACTCGGCTCCCAGAGCAGGGCAGCTTCCCTCCCAGCGACACGCCTGACACCCGCCTCCCGGCTGTCACCCGGGCACCGGTCAAGATGACACCTGCTCGCAAGAGCTATTTCTGTCGCCGGCACGGCCACCAGCGCAGCCTGACTCATCACGATTCCAGACAGCACGGAGACGCCCGGGGCCCCCAGAACACAGGAGGGCTGAAAACTCGGCCTCATGGGAAAGCACGGCCATCCCTGCGCAGCGGCAGGGGCCCCGGGAGGTGGGCCCGCACAAGTGCGCGCCCAGGCCAGCCTTCTCTAAACGCAGCCTCGCACGGCCAGCGCCCCCTCGGGCAGACACACGCTGGGGCGGCGGAAACGACCGCGGCTCCGACTCTGCCAGGGCAGGATGCAGGGCGAGCGTGGCACAGCCCGGGGGCAGCAGCCAGCGGGCCGGCCCCATCAGAGCTGAGACCCAGAGGCAGCGGCCGAGCCTGGCGGGCGGCGCAGGGACAAGGGCGGGCACAGCGCCCATCAGAGTCCACCGCCGGGCTGGGAGGCCGTGCAGGCCAGAGCTGCTTCTCTTCCGACCCCAGGGCCCCTCTCCACCGGCTGGCGGCAGGCTCCCCAGCTAGACCTGCCAACGGCCCGCTGGACGGACAGGAAGAGTCCAGCTGTGAAAGTTTAAAGCAGAGGCGCCAACCAAAACAAAGATGAGAACGGCTGGCCCTGCGCGTGGGTTTGTTCAAAAGTCCTCTAGCCACCACAGGAGAGGGACCGGCGTCGAGGGGCCACATGAGCCACGGAGGTTTCCAGGGGAGAAAAGGCGGCTGGAGAGCAAACTCTCAGACCCACGAAGCGCTGGGCCGAGCAGGGCGGCTGCCGTGAGGGGACAGGCTGGGGCTCCACGTCCACGAGGCAGGGGCCTGAGACGTTGGCTGGGTCTGCACCCCCAGCCAGAGGACGCTGGGGCCCACAGGGCCGGAAGGCAGGGCTGGGGGCGTGGATGGGACGGGGGGCGGCGTGAGGGGTCACATCTGTGGGCTCAGGGACCTGGGGGCCCACATCCAACCCCTAGGTACTGGGAGCATGGATCAAGGGGTTACTCAGGGCCCACCCTGCGCAGCGCTGTGACCCCGTGCGGTGTCCGGAGACGATCAGAGTCCCCAGACTAGGCTGTCACCGTGTGGAGGAGAGGTCAGGTCAACACCCAGCACTGTCCCCCAGGGGCGGCTGCGCTGCGTTCTCGGTGCCCCATGGGGCCCGTGCATCCACCTGAAGGACCCCATGGGGAAGCTGGACAGGCGTGAGCGGGACCAGGGCACAGTGACAGCGGAGGAGAGTGTGTGCAGAGCCCGAGAGTCAGTCGCCGGGGGACGGAGGGTCGGGACCCGGCTTGGACAGGGCGGGCAGCACGGCCATAGCAGGCCCGCGAGGGCTTGGGACAAGGTCTGAGGGACGTCGCGGGGCTGCTCAGAGCGCGCAAGGCGCGGGCGCCACAGGCAGGGCAGGCGGGCGGACATGGGCCGCAGGGGCAGGACAGCCTCCCACGCACGACACAGCCTCGCTGCACACCTTCCCTTGGCCCCGAGTCCAGCGCGGATGCCTCAAGCTGGCAGCAGGGCCGGCACGTACGAAGCATCCCCCCAATCCCTTCACAGTCCCCCTCTGCCCACAAGGCCAACCCCACCTCCCTCAGGCCATCCTCTCCGGCCACGCCCCCATCTCCACACCTTCCCCAGCTGCCCTCCGCCCCCATCATCTCCCCACGCCCCCGCCACCTCCCCACGCCCTGAGGTCTGCCGACCACCCACGGCTCTGCACCGAGTCCACGCTCAAACACCAAGGGGTGAAGGAAGCCAGGAAAACTCGCCTCCCCGACACTCCCCCGATGCCCGCCCCTGAGAAGCACTCACTCCACGCAGCACGTGCAGACGTTTGTGGGAAACGTCATTGGAACACATCTGCCATAACGTGAAACTTCTTCCTCTTAAAGGCAACAGCGAATCGCATATCCCAAAAAGTGATTCTGTAAGACGAACAGGCGTCCTGGAACAACCAGGCTTCCATGAACAGTTCTGCGTGGAGCCAGGACCCCCCATACACCAAGATCAAGTCACAGCCGCCGTGGGGGGAGGAGGAGGACTCCCCAATCCAGGGAACACCCCGGCGCAGCCTGTGTGCACCATGTGTGCGCCACGCACACAAACGGTAAACAGCAAACATCACACCTCCTCTCTGTAGAAGATCACCCTTAGCTGATTCCACTTTAAGGTCTCCACGTTCAGATTCTAAATAGACTTTCCTTCTCCACAAGCAACAAACATACAAGCATCAGCCACTTGCAGACAGAATTTCACAAGTTGAAGGAGAGAAGTCAGACAAAAAAGTACCAGAAGCCCTGTAAAATTTGAGACATGTTCCCAGGAAAAACATCCAATTACACTACCAGCAGAAAGCAGGTCTTTTTTCCCACCCCAAACAGCCTGGTTTGATTCGATGTGATTTTTTTTTTTGGCCACGCGATGACCTTTAACTCCTCGCCTGGGCGAAAATACAAGTGATGAACGTGCCAAATATCCATAAGGCAGCAGAACCTCCAGTTGCCAAAAGATCCCAGGTGGCCATGACTTTTAAATTCCATGGTCCCCTTACACGAATTTACAAAGCACACACGAGGCACAGACACGGGGTTTGCTTCTGTGCGCGCTGAGGAGAAGCGCCGTGATGTTTACAAGCCGAGTCGTCACTGAAGCCGCGGAGAAGGCGCTCCGGCTGGTACGTGCCTGCGATAAAGCCCTTAAAACAACGCAGGCGCTCGCGGCAAGCCGCGCTCTCCTTTCCAACAGCGCTGCGCTGTTATTACCCAGGGCTCCACACGCTCCAACGACACGGAGAGGCTCGCTGCGCACCTACGGAGGGTCAAGTCCCCAAGCCTCCTACTGCCCGAGGTCGACACCTCCCCGCCTCGCGCAAGACCCACCACGACGTTGCCCCGCGCCGCGCCCGGGGTATCCGCTGCTAGAACTCCAGGAAAGGAGATGCCGGCGGCTCCCTTCACAGCGCTTTCCCTGACAAACCGCACGGGAACACCTGCTCTCTGCGCGCACGGGCGCTATTCCAGGGGAGCCGCGCACGGGCGCAGGTGGAGCCCCCCGAGCCCAGGCAGCCCCCCACCCCGACTTCGCCAGAGCGGCGAGGAGCCCGCGGACGCAGCGGACCCGCCCGCCCGCCTGCCGCACCTGCTGGAAGGCCTTGAGCCTCTTCTTGAAGCGGGAGGGCAGCACGAAGTCGCAGCCGCGGGCCAGCGAGGCCAGCTCCTGCCGCAGGTCGGGGTCCTGGCGCAGGGACAGGTCCCGGAGCCGCATGTCTGCTCGCATGGGCCGCCGGGGCCCGGGCCGGGCGCGCTCGCGGGGCTGGAGCTGCGGCTGGCCGGGGCCGGCGGGGTCGGGGCGGTCCAGACGGCCGGGCTCAGCGCGCTCCATGCATCGCCGGCCGGCGCTCTGGGGGCCGGGCCTCGGGCGCGCGCATTCCTCAGGCGGGGCCGGGCGGGCGCACGCGGCGGCGGCGGGGACAGGGGAGGCGTGGCGGACGCGCGGCCCCTCCCGCGGCCCGGGCTGTGCTCCGCGGTGCAGGACGGAGCGCCGGACGCCCGCCCCGAGCTGGCCTGCTGCGCGCGGAGGCGGCTCTCCCGCCGAGAGCCTCCCTCAGCTCAGCCAGTAGGCAGGCCGGCAAGGGCAGCGGACCTGGAGACGCCGCCTGCCGGCTCCTGGGAGGGTGGGCCTTCTCTCCGGACAAGGGCAGCCTGTCCAGGACTAAGAGGAACCTGCTACAGAGCCTGCGGCCGGCGCCCCGGCCACGCCCGCCCGACAGCCCACGTGCGGCCCAAGAGCTGGTACGTCGGGAAAACGGCCCCAAACGAAGGGGCCACCCACCAGCCCTTCAGGAGTTGAGAAGATACACTTAAGCGGCAGAGGACGCTCTGACGGCCTTTGTTTAAAACTCGGGGTTGGGGTGGAACTCGGGGTCTTATAGCTCTCGCCGTGGCGTACACGGCTGTGTAGAGTATAGTGGAACGCAGATGACATAGATGGTGTGCATGGTGTGGAATACGACACCGATGACGCACACCATCGTGTCACGTGAGCCATGAGAGCACGCGACTCAGCCCCTAACACGAGGCCGAAGCAGCAGCAGAGCCAGGCCCCACCTCTGGGCGGTCTTTCCCCCCACATACCGTCTAGATCAGGCCTGCATGTCCCACCCCTGAAATCCCAGGACCCCAGGAATGCCTGCTCGGCCAGAGCTGACCTTCCCTGCTCCCTTCCCTCTGCCCCCAGACAACGATGTTGGGGACATGACCCCGGGGGGTCGGAAGGCACTTCACCCACCCACCCTCCTCCTTGTCTCTCTAATGGACTTTTTTTGGGGGGAGGGTAGTTTTTGTTTTACAGAGACGCTGGGCAGAAAGTACAGAGCTCCCGTGGGCTTCCCCTGCGGAGCCCAGGTTCCCTGTCACAAACACCCCGCACTGGGCGCTGCATCTGTTACAGCGATGAGCACACAGATGACCCCATACTGATGCTGCTGTGAACAGAAGTCCGCGGTCCCCCCTAGGGCGCGTCGTGGTGGTGCACATTCCGTGGGTCTGGACAAACGCACAGAGACGTGTGTCCACTATTACAGCATCACGCAGCGCGGGGTCGCTGCCCTGGAGCCCCCGGGCCCGGCCTGTTCACGTCCCTCCCCAGCACTGACTTCTTACTGTGTCCGTGTCCTGTCCCAACCCTAGCTGGGGTCTGCCCGTCCCGGCGTGTCCCCTAGCCGGGATCGCAGGGCTGCAGCCTCTCAGACCCGCTTCCTCTTTCACCTGCACCATCACCCTGCCCCAAACTCCTGTTCAGGGGGCCGCCCTCTCTCCGTCCTTCCCCTCTGCCTCTTTCCCATCTCTTTACCCTATTCCGTCCTTCTCCCCATTCCTGGAACATCCTCAAAGTTTCAGAGGTTGGCTGGCGACCCCTCTGGCTCTCCGGACACACAGACAAGGGCAGTGTATGCACCGCACTGTGGCCACAGAACCAGCCTAGCTGGTGTGAGACCACAGCGCCTAAGCTCTGCCCCATCCAGACCCGGACACAACACGCAGGAAGGCCCCCAATACCACGCCCCGGGCAGGGACCAGGCTCAGGACAAACTTCTGATTTCAGGGTGTCGGCAGCGGGTCATCAGTGGCTCAGGGAGACCTCCGGGCCCAGGCGCAGCCCTGTGGCTCTGCGCTACGCCTCTGCCACGAACGGCCGCACCTGCAGGTTCACTCTTGTTCCCCCTTCCCCTGCAAACCCCAGGGCAGAGGCGCTCCTCCTGTAGCTTGAAAAACTGTCCAGGTCCTCCACTGCTGGCCCCTGCTATGCAGCTCCTCCCAGGGGAAGGCAGAGCATGTGTCCTGCCCCAGACCTGGGCTTGTCCCTGTGCCTGGCCCTGGCCCTGGCCAACCAGCCCACGGTATGGCCGCAGGTCCCGTGCCGGCACAGACTGGGGAACACAGGCTGCCGAGAACACAGGGGCTGCTAAGCCCAGGGGTGAGTTTTCACAGCAAAGCTCGGCGCTGCTGCACGGAGCAAGAGAGGCGAGCACAGGGGCAGCTGGGGCAGCACAGGAGCTGCCCGCAGGGCCTCCCGGCCACACAGACGCTGCGTGTCCCAGTCAGCTCTCAACTTTCCTGCTTTAAGTTTCTGTAGCGATGCTGGTACGCGTGCGTCAACTGCAGTGCTGAGGGTGCGTGAAACCGACACGGAGAGAGTCCCCAAGACCCCTCACTTGTAGCTTACAATTTGGCTACAAACCAGAAATTTAACCCAAGTAGAAAAAAGGAATCTTTTACTCATTTCTCCACTTCTAGGTAAACTGGGGAAAAATCCATAGCTCCTCCAATGCTCAAAGGTAGCTCAGGAGAGAGGGAGACCGAGACCCCCAGCAACCTTCAGTAACATTTCTGCCCCAGAGCAAGGGCTCACCTGCAGGACCCCGGACGGAGGGAGGAGGTGAGGAAACAGGCCGCAGGCCACGGGGTGGAGTGGGCCCAGCTCAGGGAGGCAGCTGATCCTGCGCAGCACTGACGGCTCCGGGCCGCTCCACAGATGGGGAACATCTGCCCCCCGCGGCCACTGCTCTGAGAGCAGCACACCCACCGAGGCAGCGTCTAGAACCACGCGGGCGCTCGGCACGTGCAGACACAGCATCACCGGCTCTCTTTCCCCTCCTTCAGCCCAGGCCCTGGTGCTCCGGAACCTGAGCCACTAGCCAGGCTGCAGACCCTGTCACGAGGAACAGAAAGAGCCACGGGGGCCAGGGGGCGGCCCCTCGCTGGCAAAACACCCGTGAAAACTCCTCTTAGCCATGCCCGGTATGGACGGCACCCAACTCTGGTGGTGCAGACCCTGGGGCTGGCAGCAGGCCACGGGCACCCCTGAGGCCCCGGGTCTCCATGGAGGCCTGAAGTCCCCGGGACAGCAGAGAACAGCCCATCCCTGCCACCAGCACCCCCTCCCCATGTTGCTCATCCCATGATTCTCTGAGCTCGGAGCCAAATGCTGGCCAGAAAAACTAACACGTGATGGACTGTCCACAATTTAGCGTCGATTCAGATAAAATAACGATTCCCGACGATCAGCTCTGCAGCCCGGCTACAGAGTCACCTCGGCCCTGGCCTATCTCCTGCCCCAGCTCCTAAATGGCCCAGAGGCAGCCAGGCCACGTGCACACGAGGCCCCCAGACGGAGGCGGCCAGAGACAAGGAAGTGCCAGCCTCCTCGTGTGGTCTGAGCTATCTCAGAAGGCTCACGGCGCTTCCCCTCTGGCGAAGGAGTTTTCTGGAAGTCTGTTCTTAAGTTTCTGGACTTATCTGACAGCGCTGACCTCTACGCTGCTCTGTGACGACAGCGTGTTGTCTGTAGGACGGAAAGGATCTGACGTTTGTTCAAACGGGCTCTGTGGTCTGGGACTCGGCACCCAGGGAGGTATCTTTCAACAGTGACGGTGAAACTTCTGCTTCCAGACAAAAGAGGAACAGAAACCAGATTCACCCCCTGCCTAGATTCTATAGAGCATTTTAAGGAAGAAATGATACCGATATTGAACACTCTTACAGAAAACAGAGCAAGGAGTAACCATTCCCAGCTCCTCTTGGGAGGCCAGCATCCCCCTGACACCACGGCCAAGGACATCACACAGAAGGTGGGAGACGACCACAGACACACTGATCTCACAACACGGGAGCCCTCAGAGCCCAGCAGCGTGCGAGATCATCAGCTGGGATCAGTGGATTCATCCAAGGAAGCAAGGTTGGTTAACACCCACAGATCAAGTGAGAAAACATCACGTGATCATAAAGAACTGGACAAGATTCAACACCCATTCATGTTAACAGTTCCCAACCAACTAAATATACAGGGTAGCTTCCTCAACCTGCGGAGGGCGTTATGAAAACACCTGTATCTATGTCATCCTGAGGAAGACGGGATGCTTTCTCGCTGAGCCGGGACAAATCGAGCACCTCCCCTCTCAGCGCTGCCCCCTGACCAGGCCCCGAGACCTCAGCTGAAGTGTCGGGCAGGAAGGAGAGTCCCAGGCACGCCGGCCGGGAGCGGTGACGTGGGACAGCTGTCCCTCACGCCAGCACGTCCCTGGTGCAGAGTCCTCGAGCACCTACCGACCGCAGAACTGATCAGCGGGTCAGCGACTTCACAGGGTGGGGACTCAAGAGCATGGCTGTCGGAAGTCAGCATGCGGAGGTGCCGGGAAGACAGTTCCACTCCCAGCAGCAGCACAAGGAGCAAACGCCCCAGCAACTCGTCTAGGGGAGGCACCGTAAGACCTGTCCACCCAGCCAGAAACCCCGCGGACAAGGACGGTAGCCTCCATGACGGGTGACCCGCACTGCCGGGCGGCCACTGCCCCACAGGGTCTGCAGACAACGTGGCCTTGATCTAAACCTCAGCCGCCTTTTTGTGTAGAACTTGGCACCATGATTCTAAACATCTACGGCAGCAAAAAGCACCCAGAAAAGTCATCCCAACAGCCGTGCACCGGGGTGGGCAGGGTGCTGGTTTCAGCTCACCAGAACGCAGGGCGGCCTGCACAGCGACCTGCAGCGCACGCACAGGTGCTCACAGGCGCAGGACAGAAGGTCCAGGAACCATCCAGACACCTGCGGACACGGGACTTCCGGCAAAGGCGCCGGCACAATTCAATGGGAAGTCATTTCAGAAAGCGACGCTGCAGCAATTGAGTAATCACGTATAAAAAAGCACGCTTCGAAACTTACCTCAGACCACACACAGAAATTAACCTGAACGAGACCATAAGTCTAAGCATAAAAGCGAAATTTGGAAAAGTTCTAGAGGAGACATAGGAGAAAACCTATCTGCCCTAGGGTATGACAAAGGTTGTTTAGATTATGGACTATACTTTTGGGAACATCAAATAAGTAATAAATTGGACCTCATCAAAATTAAAAACTTTTCTGCTTCAGGAAACACTAATAAGAATATAAGAGAAGGTGAAGGAGACTGAGATACAGACTTCCAGTTGCAAAATAAATGAGTCAAGGGTATAAATGTACAGTGTGGGAAACAGTAATTATGTAACATCTTTGTAGGGTAACATATCATTACTAGATTCATTGAAATGTATAGGAATAGCAAATCACTATCTTGTAGAACAAGAACATAGTTTTATAGGTCAATTATACTTCAAAACAAACACTCATAGCAAAAGAGATCAGATTCCCTTTAGAGGAAGTGCGGGTGTGAGGAGGGAATTGGATGAGGAGGTCAAAAGATACAAACTTCCAGTGAGGGGATACCTGTGTACTAGGGATGTAATGCACAACATGGTAAAAATAATTAGCACTGCTATATATGGAAGTTGTTAAGAGTAAATCCTAGGAGTTCTCATCACAGCAAAAGAAAAGGTATCTTTTTTTAATATATCTTTAATGTTGTATCTATATGAGATAACGAACTATACTTATCCTGGTCAGCATTTCACCATTACGCGAGTCTAATCATTACGCTGTACACCTTAAACTTAGGAAGTGCTGCGTGTCAACTATATCTTGATAAAAGAGGTAGAAGAAATGGAACATAAGAGAAGTCATTCACTAGGAAGACAATTTGCAGATCCTGTACGTGATAAAGGAGTTGTATCCAGCATACACACAGGACTTACCAACTGAATGAGAAAACCAACGACCCAGTGGGGAAAATGGTAGAGGATCTGAACGGACACTTCAGCAAAAAAGCCCAACATCACCGTCACCAGGGAAACACAGAAAAAGCCGCAGAGGTGCCCCCAGAGGCCCACATTCCAGAACGGGGCAGGTCAGAGGCCTGGCGATACCCAGGGCTGGTCAGGATGGGGCAGGAACACCAACCGCGCAGCCCTTTGGAAGGCAATCTGACAGTCTCTTCAACAGCAAAATGCACATGTGCCATAAAACCCAGCGATTCCTCCTTAGGCCCGTCCCTAAGGTGAGTGCAGACACGGTCCTCACGAGGACTCACGGGCGAATGTGCTCAGCACGATACCCGTGAGCTCAAAGCCCAGGACAGGCCCAGGGTCCAGCAGACACAATGCGAGGCAGCCCCGCTCAGGGAGCAGTGCTCAGCAAGGAGATGGGGTGCGGAAGCACGTGCTTGAACTCGGTGAGCTTTATGGGATGAAGGACACGAGAATGCAGCTGGTAAAAGTCCGCCTGCAGTTGCAGAGGAGACCTCGGACTGCTATGGACGTTGTTGAGAGCCCTGGCTGCCTCAGTGGGTGACTAAGGCGGGAGAGGGTTTGTGCACAACTATTAACTTCCCTGGAACCCTAAATGGGAGGGCACCGCATCTCCAAAACTAAGCCATCCACTCTCGGCCAGCCAGAGGGACACTACAGCTCTGCCCTGGACGGTCTGCCGCACCTCTGCACAGCCCGGTGACCTGCAGCACCCTCCAGCACACGACGCTACCGACACCAGGCCACCCCACTTCAAAGCGGAGACGCGGCTGACACACTGGGAACAGCACTTGCCAGCCAATCTGTGGCAGTTGGAGAAGCCCAGGTCACAGTCAGCCAGGACCTCCACCCAGGGCGGCAACAGAGCCCTGCAGCTGCAGGCCTGAGAGGACCCCGTCAGCCACAGGCAGCCCTGCAAGTCCAAGGACCAGCAGCTGCCCCCCACCTCCTCATGGAGACCACGGCACCCACGTCCTCCTGGAGACCCTGCACCCACCTCCTCGTGCAGCCCCTGGACCCTCCCCTCAGCCCCTGGCCTCTGTATCCTGAGGAGCCCCGTTCCGTTGCCTCTGACCCCCTCCTGGGTGCCCAGCTGGGTGCTGGTGCCACCCCCAGAGCTCCGCCATCCTCCCCAGCAAGCGTCCTCCAGGACCCCCCTGCGTCCCTTCTCCTGGGGCCCCGGGGATCCTCAGGGACCCGTGCACCACGCGTCCTCACTCTCCCTTCCAGCACGGCCTTGCAAAGGTGCTTCCTTCTTCCAGGACCACTGATGGGGCACCTGCAAGAGGCAAGGAGCAGGGAAGGCCCAGCCCCACCTCCCTGGGGCTGCAGCGCAGACAGACGCGAAGCAGGTGGCTCCAGGGGATGAAGAGGTGCACGGTGGGTGGTCAGGCTGGCAGGACACGTAGCACAGCCTGGGAGCCGTTCCCAGGCCCAAATGCTGCCCCCGACCCCCCACATGCGAGACAACCACCACTCTGGCCCCGGCGGGTGCAGGGGGAGCATCCACGGGGACCCTGCCGCCTTCCCCTGGTGGGGACCCAGAACGGTCGCACCCGGCCCCTGAAACGCGAACTCTGCCCAGAAGACTCTGATCCAGGGCGCTCCGGAAGCCTCCTCCTTTCGTCCCGGTCTAATTACACACGCGTCCGTACCAACAGCCCCTGTGGGGACACGAAGTGCTCTTCAGCACGCAAACGTACCCTTGGAACACGTTTGCGTGGACAGGCTTCCTGTGGGACCGTGCCTTCCTGGACACCCGAGCCTAACCACGCTGTTAAGAGCAGGCAAACAGGCAGCCGTGACAGCGGGGTCTGACCTCTGACCCACCACAGGGTCTGCTGGCTCTGTGCTCGTCAGGACACTGCAGCCCGGGGCAAGGAGGTGACATCGTGAAGGGACCGGCCAGCCGGCCTCCCGAGCAGACCTCGGCCTCGGCCTCGGTGCTGTGCGCACGGGGGGTGGACGACTGTCTGCGGGGCGGGGCGTGGGCGGGGGGCAGCCCTGGTCTCCACCCCAGATGCTGGGGCCCCTCCCCCAACCGCAACAACCAGAAACGTGGCGCACGCGGCCGCCGGGTGAGCAGTGGTGCTGTGGCCGCAGACCGACACACTCACTGGCCCCCCGGGCTCTGTGCTGGCAGCTGGTCTCGGGGCACCGGCAGCTCAACTTCCACCTAATCCTGAAAAGCACAGACTCCAGAAACGGCACAGCGTCACTCGGACAGACACGTTCCAACGTGGGAGCACCACGGGCCTACTTCCGAAAGCACGGACGCCTCCGCCGTGGCCCCCCTGCAGGCCCGCCCGTGGCGTGAGCACAGCGGCTCTGAGCGCCCAGGGCCCCTGCTCCGCAGCTTCCCCGCAGGGAGCTGACGGTCCCGTCCTAACCGCGCGGACCGGAGGCGGCGCACGCGCGCGCGGTGCGCCTCGGCCCAGCTCCCGCCGCAGTCACGCGCGCCGGCCCCTCCAGCCGCGCCTCCCGCGGCGACGCCACTTCCCAGCCAAGGTGAAGACTGTGTAGACGGCAGGGCCCCGGTCCTGCTGCGGGGTCCGAAGTGCCTCCCCAGAGCCCCCCCCCCCGTCCCCTGCACTGACTGACTGTCCCCACTGCTCCGAGCACGGGTCCTCCCAGGGGTTCCCAGCAGCAGACCCTGGAACGGGGCAGAGACGCAAATTCCACCACCACCGCAGCCCCCGAAACTGGAATTCTGGAAAGGGGCTCAGCAGCTGTTTTCACGGGCCTCCCTTGCACCTGTCCACCTGTCCCCAGGACACCCACGCATCCGTCCAGCCTCAGGACTCTCCCGTCCACGGCCCACCTGTCCCCAGGACACCCACGCATCCGTCCAGCCTCAGGACTCTCCCGTCCACGGCCCACCTGTCCGCAGGACACCCACGCATCCGTCCAGCCTCAGGACTCTCCCGTCCACGGCCCACCTGTCCCCAAGACCGTCTCATCTGCCCCTGCATCCGTCCGTCCCCAGGGCCCTCCTGAAGGATGTCATCAGCTCCGCCAAGCAGGTCACCAGGTCACAACACTCACAGAGGATCCCACAGCGCTCTCTGCTCTGGACCTGTTCCCAGATTGCCCTTCAAGGCTCTGAAAGACTCCCTGAGTCTGACGCTGACCTGAGACCCGCACAGTACTGCTTAGAGTGCTGAGAAAATGAATGCTCCAAAGAAACAAGTGTAAATCCTAGGCAATTCTGTCACAAACAGGGCTGAGGGGTGGTACACAGCTCTGCTCTAGACAGTCACTAACCCAGCTCCTGAGGCCCTGGGCTCTGAGGCGCCGCCACGAGGACTCCCACTGGCAACTGTGCAGGTGAGTCCTCCGGGGTGGGGAGGGCCCTGATGCTGCCTCCCTACAAGCCCCACTCAAAGGTCCCATCCCACGTGGGGCAACGTGATGGGCGCGTTCTGCCTTGGTGGGGCCCTGGGGATAACAGAGACCCAGGCTGAAGGCGCCTGCTCTACGGGGAACCCATGGAGACGCCCCCCGGCTTCAGCTCCAGCACCCTCCTGAACCAGAACTAAACCAGGGCTGAGCCAGGACCACTGAAGCACGGCCCTAAACCAGGACTGAACCAGAGCCCTGAACCAGGTCTCGTGAACCAGGGCTCCTAAACCAAGACTGATCCAAGACTCCTGAACCAGGTCTGAACCAGGACTGGATCAGGGCCCCTGAACCAAGACTAAGCCAGAGCCTCTGAACCGGGACTGGACCAGGTCTCCTGAACCAGGACTGGACACGGGCCATGAACCAATGCTCCTGAGCCAAGCTAAACCAGGACTGAACCAGGACTCCTGAATCCGACCAGACAAGGGCCCTGAACCAGGACTGAAGCAGATTGAACCAGGACCCCAGAGCAAGGAGTCAAACACAGCTCCTGAACCAGGGCCCCTGAACTAGGACTGAACCAGGACTGAACCAGGGCCCCTGAACCACATCCTCTGAACCAGGCTCCCCTGGATTGGGTTCTGCCATGTAGTGTTCCCCCACCCGGGCCTCAGTGGCCATCCAGTGGCCGAGCCTCAAGTCGGCCCCTTTCGACCCAGCAGCCTGGACAAGGCCTGGGGAAGCTGGTCCACGGGGGGCCCACAGGCAGCTTTGGGGGAGCTGAGGGCTTGGGGGCGAGGCGATACCCACCATCGCTGGGGAGTGGGCTGCGGCCAATCTGCATCTCAGGCCCCTCAGGCTCCTCACGCAGCCCTCTCTGTGGCCAGTCAGGAACAGGAGTGGCGGCCCAGGCAGCACCCAGGTGGACGCCGGGTACCAGATGAGGTACCCTTGGCGGGCACATGCAGGCTGCAGGTGCCGGGCCCTGTTTGGGAGGCCCGAGAGGACAGGACAAGAGCACGCACACACCCCCACCACGTGATCGCGAGAAACCTCCAGGTTCCACTCGTCAGGAAGAGAACGGAGGGCGTCTAGGTTCGCACCGCTTCAATGTGGCAAACTCCTGACCAGTGATTAAAAGTTCTCAATATTTCCCCTCCTTCCTGCACAAAGATTCTCGTTGATGCCAACTACAAAAACCAGAAATCGTTCTTCACTAAGAGATCCACAGAATGCAACGTGGCCAAGCTCAGCCCCTCTGTGAAGTCACGGTCACCGGGCAAACTCAAGGCCCCCGTCAGACATGCTCTCAGGATCCTGACCTTCTGCTCTGAGGACTTCCAGGTCCTTTCTGTCTCCAACACATCTGCTGGAAAATCTAAGGACGCGTCAAAGTAAACACACGTGCCTGCTGTGTGTACACGCATCTGCACGTACACACGAGCGTGTCTCCAAGGAATGCACTTCTAACCTAGAACATGGTCACATGTCCTGAGGGAATCAATGGTTAACTGGATACCCCCAAAACTACAAAACGGCTGCAGAGAAAGATCTAAATAGATGGATAATAAATTTAACCAAGGAGGTGCGACACCTGTATGCACACAACATTGCTGAGAGAAATTATGGGACACGTAAGTAAATGGAAAAACATCCAGAGCTCATGGGCTGGAAAACTCAACTGTTTTGGGGTATCAGTTACACCCAATTGTTCTACAGATTCACTGCAATCCCAATCAAAATGCCAATAGGCCTTTTTTGTACAAGTTCATAAGCTGATTCTCAATGTTAGGTGGAAATGCGAATGTCAGCATAGCCAGGGCTGTTTTAAAAGAACAGAGTTGGCCGTACACCACCCACTTTCCACAAGTTAGTCTACAAAGCACCCCAGAGTGAGAACACAAACACAGATCAGTGGGTTAGGGATGAGAAAATAGACCCAGACGCATACGGTCAATTGATTTCAGACAATGCAACTCAATGGGAAAATGATAGATTTCAAATCTGCTGTGTACCTGGATATCTTACACCACATGCAGAAACTTACATGAAATGGATCAGAAGTTTAAATGCAAAAGTGAAAACCAGGAAGCTTTTAGAAGGAAAAGAGCAGATAACCCTGAGAGCTTGGGACAGGCACATATTTCGTAGATCGGATGTAAGAAATAAGAACCATAAAAGAATAAAATTGAAAGAATCAAAAAACTAACAGCTTTTGCTTTCAAAACACATGTTAAACAAATGACAAAACGGGCCACAGACTGAAGAGAAATACGTGAAAACATGTGTCTCATAAAGGAGCCGCATCCAGATTCTACATAAAGAGCCCTTACAACTCAATGACAGAGAAATACCCAGTTTTCAAAAGGGGCAGCAGATTTGGACAGACGGTGCACAATGGCTGATAAGTGATGAAAAGATGCTCGCCGTCACCAGAAAACAGGGAAATGCAGATAAAACCATGACACACAACACGCCCGCCGGGACGGCTGAAGTAGAAGTCTAAGGACAGCCAGTGCCGGGGAGGCGTGGACGAGGACCCGCACGCACGGCTGGGGAAACGGGACGTGACACCTGCCTCAGAACAGTGTACGGGCTTGGGAGGCTTTTCAGGTTTTTTTGTTTTTTAAGTTAAACACACACACAGCGCACAGCCCAGCAATTCCACTCCGAGGTCATTCATCCAAGAGAGATGCAAACACCCGTCCACACGAGGTTCTCAGCAGCTTCATTCATGAGGAGCACACGCAGAAACAGCTCGAGTGGCCTCCAGTGCTAAAGTGACAATCAGGCTGTGGTCCATCCACGCAACGGGACCCTACTCGGCAGGGAGAGGGAAGCAGGGCCCGCCGCACGGCGGCAAGCACCTCAGACAGATCCTGGGAGCCGGAGTGGCTGCCTGGGGTGAGGCGCACGGGGCCCTGGGGGCGGGAAGCGCTCTCCTCCTTGGTGTGTTCACATGTGTGACGACCGGCCCACACACCTATAGGCACCATTCCCTGTATGTAAACTAACCCCCCACAAACTGGACTTTTCAAAAATCAAGGGTTAAGAACAAGCCCCCCCCGCCGTCCCTGACACCTCTGCTTTTCCCTGACACCTCTGGGAAACCAGCAGACTAAGTGACGGGGGAAGTCCCTCCTCCTGATATGCTCAGCGCTGCTGATGGGATGGATGCGGGCTCAACCGAAAACACTTAAATGTCATCAGCAAGTCCCAATGGAACAGTCACACTCCTTCAGGCTTAGGCGTATGCTAGGGGTACGATATGCAGCAACCATACGTTTTCCCGTAACACCTGGAGACGCTTTATTACTTTTAACCGACACAGTATTAAATATCAAAAAGCACCTTTTTAAAAAAATTAAATATACTGCTGTCCAGCTGTCCTTATTGTAGATAAGTGGGGCATAAAACCTCTAGGTTCAGAAGCTAGGCAGAATAGAAGAAGCTGAGCCATGGATAACTAAAACCAACCGGAAACAAACTCCAGAATGACGACCAACTTGGGAATCTGTCAAAGACAACATTTTTCTGTGTGCGAGACTTTCTTGGCAGGGGGAAGAGACTAGACGTGCAAGCGCTTTCACGCCTGACATTCCTCCAGCATCTTCGACCACCCTCAGCTACACGTCGGTAGGCGACCCGAGTTACCTCCGCAGGCGTTAGAAGGAAGAGTAACTTACTACTCTCGTCCCTGCGGATCGACGAGGCCCTCGAACAGGTGGTCCACTCCGGGCACTAGAGGCGGCTCCCAGGGGGAGAGCGGTGGACGCGGGGGACGGGCTGGGAGCCCCTGGGCTATCCAACCCGCGCGGCCTGCAGGCGAGGGCCGGGGCTGCGAACGGGGGCCCGGGCTGCCCTGAGTCTCCCCCGACCCCCTCAGGCCCCCCGGGCATCTTGATCCTCTGCAAGCAGTCTTGGAGCACTGCCTGCGTGCTGGACTCGCTGAGCCAGCACAGGAAGAGCTCGTCCACCTTCATCTTCAGGACGGGCTGCAGGACTTTGCCGGGCGGCATCTCCGGGGCTCGGCCCCTCCTTCCAGGGGGACTCCTTCCTCCTGCACAGGTGCCTGGAGCCGGGACCGAAGTCCGGCCTGAATGGATCTCCGCGTAGTAGGCGACGGCCGCCAGAGGGGACGAGCCCCACGGGGGTCCCGGACCCGTGGTCCCGGGTGAAGTCGCCCGGCCCGGCGGGCGTGGCGCGCCCGGGGCCCGGTGAGGAGGCAGCGGCCCGGCGGGCGTGGCGGGCCCGGGGTCTGGTGTGGCATCAACTGCCCGGCGGGCGTCGAGGTCCGGGGTCATCGGTCAGGGGTCAGGGGTACGGCGGCGCCCCGCCCAGGGGCTGCGCGGACTCGGGAGCCCGGCGGAGGCGGAAGGCCGGACCGCGGCGGGGCCCGCCCAACTCAGGGCAGCTTCAAAACGGGCGCGCCAGCTACGCTCCCAAAGAAGGTCGCCTATGTTGTGCGTCACCGTGACGCGCGGCATCATCACGGCGCCGCCCGTCGGCGCCTACGACTCCAGCCGCGGCTGTGCTGGGGCGCTTCGGTGGGCTGGAGGGCGCTCAGGAGCTGGAGTGGGGGCGGGTGGTGGCGGGCACCCCACCCCATGTCTTTCAGCTTTTAGGCTTTCTTGGGGTGAGGCCCGCACCAGGCACGTGCCCTTATGTCCGCGGAAGTGCAAGCATGGGCGGTGCGATCTCGCCGGGATGGGCGGGGTTAGTTGGCTGGTCTGTTGGGCACTACAGTGCATGCCTGTAGTGGCGGCGCTCGGGAGGCCCGTCGGTCGAGCATGAGCAGTGCGTGCTCGCCGGGAGCTAGTCGGAGACCGGGCATTGTGCGCGGAGAGGGCGCGGTAAAACGGAGGAGCATGCGCAATGCGTGCCCGCCGACCGCGGCAGCGAGCACGCGCGCTGCGGGAGCGAGCGGGAGGTGGGCGTGCCGGCGGTTGCGGGGAAATGCAGTTTTTAGATAAAACGGGCCCCTTCGGACCGCAATGGTCACGGTTACGTTAAGTTTGTTAAATGATAGTGACGGGTTGGAGGCGTGCAGCTGCTTTAGAGCTGGCCTTTCAGGCTGAGAATGAACTGCTTTTGTAATTGCAAAAATAATAAATTTATTTTGATGGAAGTGGAAGTAATTACTTAAGTGACTTTGGCCCCATGACTAGCTTATTTCAGTTTATCCTTTTAATAGTGTCTATAAATCATCCACACAGCACACATGCACCTCTTTTTTTTTAATGCCTTGATTTTTTTTTCTTTTCTAAGTTTTTTTTTTTTCTCTCTCTTAACATTATTTTATGAGTTTTCACTTGGGTTTGCTCTTTTTTAGGAGGGAATTCCGAGGTCTTATGAGCTGGGCTCTCCTATTTCTCAGGAGTATAAATATAACTAGACTCACTAAATAACTCTTAAACTATGGTTTTATTTTGTGCCTACAATGATTTCAAACTTCGTTTGTGTTTGTTGACTGAAGAAAAATGCACAGCCTAAGAATTGAGAATTATGTTTTATTCCGTGGACTTGCTGAGGACTTAAGCCAGGGAGGTGGCCTCTCAGATGGCTCTGACGGGCTTCTTCCAAGAGGTCAGGGAGGAGCCAGGGTACAGAGGCCTTTTTTTGCAACAAAAAATAAGATAGTTGGAAGGTTACAGTTAATGAAAGAAAAACAGACATCTCAAGTTAATGAATTTAGCACTTTTCTATGGATGGGAAGATGCTAAAGATAGGAAATCACTTTTTTGATAGGCACCGTAGCTATCTGGGACCAGTATCCTGCTTTTCTCCATCCTGAGTCCCCCCAGGGTGTACAGTCCAGGGTGCCTGCAGTGGCTGAGGGCTTGATGGATGCAATAAACTTTGTTTACTGATATGGCTTGAAGGTAAAAATTCGACTATCCTGGGTCAGGACAGGGCCATAACGCAGGAATTCTGTGTGCTTATTTCTATTCATTGGGAAGCTAATGCTTGTGTGCGCAGGCTGTCACTTCTGGAGAGAGGTAAATATTAATACACGTCTCTGAGTTTATCACATACAGACATCTTGTCCAAGAACAAATGTGCTTTTCACTCGGGGTCTGTAAACGAGCTGCCATTCATCCACGTGGTTTTGGGGGGGAAATGGTCTTTCTGAGTCCCTGCACAAGACGGCTTTATACCCTGGGGCTCGGCGGGGCCTAAGGAAAGGTCTGTGCGTCTGCCAACGGGACAGCAACAAACTCCGGGAAGGAAACAGAACCTCCTTCAGTCTGTGCGGTGGATCCTGCCGCAAAGGACAGAGAGGTGCTGTGTGGCCCGAGGACGGCGGGGCAGAGGCCGGAGGGGCCTGGGATGTGCACCGCCCACCCCTGAACAGAGGCAGGACTCTGCTGATGGCAGGAATGGAAGCACAGCTGGCTGCATCCGCCTTCCAGGGGTGGCGGAGGTCTCAGGGCGGTGTGTGGGGGGGTGGGGGTGGACAGCGTGCACGTGGAGAGGAAGATCCCAGAGGGCCCCCTGCGGGAGGGCATGCACTGCGCATGCTCTCCATGTGGGAGGGCGGAGCTTATCCAGGGGAGTGGGAGGGAGGGCAGTCCTTCCTTCGTCCACGGGAGCCCAGGTCCCTTCTGTGGCCGTCAACTCAAAGCCGGTGGGACGCACCAGCTTCAGCCCCAGGTGGAGCTGCTCGGAAAGGCAGGCGCTCCAAACATCCTGTGGCTCTGAGTCACGCCCGCCTGTCACCAGAGCCCAGGTCGGGTGGTTGATTGCACACTCAGGCGTGAGGCATGAAGACGCCCTGGACAGTGTGCTATGTGGTCAGTCTCACTGGTCCTGGGCTGACCCTGAGCTCCAAATATACGTGTTCTGTGCAGCTAGAGGTCAGAGTGATCAAGGTTCTATCTGCCACGGCTGTCCCACCTGAGTTTCTTCTTTCTTCCCTCCTTCCTTTCTTCCTTTCTCTCCTTCCCTCTTCCTCCCTCCGTCCCTCTCTCCCTCTCTTTCTTTCTTTCTTTCTTTTTTTTTTTGGTGTTTGTCTTTCTTGTGAAAACGGACTCCTGAACAGCCACGAGGGTGCATGTGTTTGATTTCAAGTGACTTCCTCTCAAAGTACTTAATGGGGAGTTCCATCAAGTACAGTGTGGAGGCTCTTTTCTGACTGGCGTGTCTTTTCCACCTCTGTCTTTTCCCTTCCTTGTCTTTATTTGCTTTGCTTTATTCCCGACTGATTTCCTTTTCAGCCTTGGTTTCTTGCTGGATAAGACTTCCTTTCAGACCATGCGAAAGTGGAGGAAGTGGCTGGTGCATCCCATCACTGTGGGGCAGCCCCGGCAGACACATCCCCTTACGGGAATACTGCACATTCCCTGATTGTCGAGGAACCATTTCCTTCCTGTGAACCTCGCTCACCCCTGCACCCTCTAACTTGTGGGACTCAGACAAACCCCGGACCCAGTGCCCCCGAGTTTCCCTCCATTGAAAGCAAAGTGGTTTTGGGGAAAGGTTTCCAGACACAGAACCAGGGATCAAATGGCCTTTGAACATTTTTTCAGCATTCATTATGTGCTAAGGTTTTCCTGCAGCCAGGACAACAAGGAGGGGGAAATCCATTGAACTTTTGCTATATAAGTAGTAGCATTTTAGGTAAAATGCGATATGGACCTGATAATTAAAAACTAAAATTTTTTTTTGTTAGCACCCATTTTGATAAGCTTTCAAAGAATAAGAATTTTGAACAAAAGAGGAAAAATGAAACGAATTCATAGCAGTTCTAACCAAACTAAAGAGAACTGAAAAGTCTCAAATGCTAAAAATAAAAAAAAATAATAATAATTTTAAAGATTGGAGGGGGGAGGGATAAATTGGGAGACTGGGATTGACATATACACACTACTATACATAAAATAGGTAACTAATAAGAACCTACTGTACAGCACAGGGAACACTACTCAATTCTCTGTCATGGCCTATATGGGAAAAGAATATGAAAAAAAGAGTGTGTATATATAACTGATTCACTTTGCTGTATACCTGAAACTAACACAACATTGTAAATCAACTATACTCCAATAAAAACTAAAAAAAAAAAAAATGGGGAGTGTGCATATAATCTGCCTTTTTATCCACAAGACAAGGTTTTACAGAAGTTGTGTATGTGCATGGTTTTGTACTATTTATAACGAAACTTTCCAGACATCCACTGATGGTCTTGATTCAACATCCCAGGTCTAAATGCTGGCTCAGGACCCCATCCTCTAAATGACCTTTGACTCTGCCCCATCTTTTGTTGTATTTGTCCAGCTGTCAGCTGTCATGGTTGTGATCCGCTGTAACTTCATGACATCAGCTCGCCCCCCTCTATCAGTCCCTTGTCTTTTAATTTACTAACAATTTATTTGTTATGCTGGGACGCAGCATAATTAACTGGGTTAGTACTGGGTCGTCTGAGTGTGTGCAACACGCCTGAGGACATAGATAAATAAAACAACTCATGATCTCAGAGATCCGGTAGTGGAATGGCGTGGGAGGGGGGAATTATGTAATTAGATAATTCGATGTCCAGTTATACGGTATGATGCCGAAGGATGATAGAAAAGTGAAAGCGGGGAGACAGGACAGGCTTGCGGGGGGTCGGGGGGAGCGCTATTTAAGCAGAGTTGTTGAGGATGATTAATAGTGGAAAGCAGGCTGTGTGGAAAGAACACACAAGAATTGAAGCTGGAACCATTGTTTGAGGGTCTGTCGTGAGGGGCTTCTGTGCCAGGCAGAGACTTCGGACGTTCTCTTGTACAAATACCTTAAATTGGGAGGCTGGAAAAATAGTGATCATGTTAAGTTATGGTGGGATAGTTGGTAAAACCATGACTTGCATTAACCTGGGAGGCAAAACATGTGCCTTGTACACCAGCAGCTCTGGGAAACCATCTGAAAACAAGACTGCAGGCTGGTTGTGACCAACTGCATTCCATCAGTTTCTACATGAAAGAAAAGTAAAGAATGGGCCAGTTTGCCACCAGAATTTTACAGAGAATAAGGCCAAGCCCCCAAACTGCAGGGTTAGAAATTGAATCCATTTTCTTTCATCCAATCAGAAGTGTGTCCACATAACACAACCTTGGAGAAAAGACCTAATGCGGGTTTGATTCCCTTTGTGAAGACCTCTGAAAGAACTAGAGTGGGCAAATTGGGGTTGGGGGACTCTGAGAAACAACCCAGAATCCTTGTCACTGAGTTTAGAGAGAAGGGCCAGCCCACGTCAGCCAACTCTGAGCCGTGGATACAGATGCGCAAGGGAGAAGAAATGATTGTTATTGTAACCACAGAGTTTGGGGATGGTTATTACACACCACTAACTGCCTGATACACAAAAGGCAGACTGTTGAAATGCAAAAGGCAGGGATTGAAATGATCCAGTATGTCTGAGGCCTTTAACTCTGACAGTGAGGAGGAAGATGAGTTACAGGCATGGGAATCTAGACAACGATTCCAAGGCTGTAAGGGATTTTAGCGGGTGCATTAGTTGCCTAGGTCGGCTATAACAAAAAGCCACAAACTCAGTGGCTAAAAACAACCCAAATGTCCTCTCTCACGGTTGTGGAGGTCAGAAGTCCAAAATCAGTCTCGCTGGCCTGCAGTCAAGGGCTGGTTCCTTCTGGGGTCTCCAGGGGAGAATCTGTGCGGTGGCTTTTCCAGCTTCTGGAGACAGCTGCCTTCCTGGGCCCGTGGCCCCTTGCTCCATCCTCAAAGCTCATCACTCCAATCTCTGTTGCTGTAGCCGCACAGCCTTCACCTCTTCTGCCTTCAAATTTCCCGCTGCCTCCTCCAAAAAGGACCCTTGTGGTGACATTGGGGCCACCCAGATAATCCAGAATCACCTCCCATCTCAACACCGTTGATTTCATGACATCTGCGAAGTCCCTATTACCACTGGTGTTAACTTCCTGGAGCTGCCATAAGGAAGTAGCACAGCTGGGGGCTTAAACAACAGACATGTATTTCCCAGTCCTGGAGGCTGGAATCTGAGATACAGGTGTGAGCAGGGCTGGTCCCTCCCGAGGCCTCTCTCCTGGGTGTGTAGACGGCCTCTCCTCCCTGTGTCCTCATGTGGTCGTCCCTCTGTGTGTGTCTGGGTCCTGATCTCCTCTTCTTATAAGGACAGAAGTCCTATGGGATCACGACCCACCCTAGAGACTTCATTTTACCTTAATCACGTCTTTAAAGACCGTATCTCCAAATACAGCCCCATTCTGAGGTCCTGGGGGTCAAGACTTCAACACAGGAATTTCGACAACACGGTTCAGCCCGTAACAGGTGAAAGGGTGGGCTGGGGAGGGGTCTTGGGAACATGAGACATCGTGAACGGTAGCCATGACTATTGCCTGGAAACCTCACCTGTCGAAAAAGCAGCAAAGAACTCAGAAGCAGAGAAAAGACTGCTTCTTCTTGCTTCCTCTTTATAATTTCTGTCTCTTTATTGAAATTCTCTTGGTCTCCTTTAGCTCTTTGAGGTTATTTTAAGCATCCATTTAAAGCCTCTTGGGGACTTCCCTGGCGGTCCAGTGGTTAGGACTCCGTGCTTCCACTACAGGGGGTTCGGGTTCAATCCCTGGTTGGGGAACTAAGATCCAGCAAACCATGCGCCATGGCCAACAACAAGCAAACAAACAAAACAACAACAGAATAAAGTCTGTTGAGTGAGTGCAATGTCTGGGCACATACTGTGTGATTCCTTTTATGTGAGATGTCCAGAACGGGCAAATCCTTGGAGACAGAGGGCAGATCAGTGGTTGCCAGAGGCTGGTGGAGGGGGATGGAGGGTGACAGCTCATGGGGACGGGGTCTCCTTTTGGCATGGTAGAATGTTCCGGAACAAGACAGAAATGGTGGTTGCACAATATTGTGAATGCGCTTAATGTCACCGAGTTGTCCAGTTTAAATGCTTATTTTTATATCATGTGAATTTCACCTTAATTTAAAAAATAAAAAAAGAAAAGAAAGCACGCAGGTAGAGAAAAAACGAGAAACAGCCAAGAAAGGGACCCTAGGTCAGGAGTTGGAAGACTAGAGGTGGTGGAGTGTTTCCTCTGCCGTCCCCTGAATATTTGAGGCTTCCGAGCAGACTCAGCACTAAGGCGAGTGCTGCTTCTTGTTTTGCCTTAAAAGCGCCTGGTGACGTAGGTCTGATTAGCCACCCGTGTGTAACTGATGGAGGCATTTGAAGCAAGTTGACAAGTGGCCGGAGAAGTTCGGAGAACGAAAACCCAGCCAAGTCATCCCAAGCTTCGTGTGGCCTCTGAAAAGGGAAACACTGTTCTGATGGAGATGACTATTCCCTCATCACCCCGGTGTAAGGGATTCAACAGGGGCCCCCAAAAGTTATGCCCTCATCTTGACCCCAGAACCTGTGGATGAGACCCCATTAGGAAACAGGGTCTTTGCAGGTGTGATGAAGTGAAGGGTCTGAGATGAGGTCCTCCTGGAGGAGGGTGGCCCTGCATCCAATAACAGGATCCTTCTAAGAGACAGAAGAGGAGAGACCCAGACACACAGGAGAAGCCCTGGGAAGATGAAGGCAGAGACAGCAGGGATGCGGCCACAAGCCCAGGGACACCTGGAGCCCCCAGAAGCTGGGAGAGGTGGGAAGGGTCCTCTCCTGGAGCCTCCGGAGGGAGCTCAGCCCTGGGACACCTTGACCTCAGACGTCTGGTCTCCAGGACTGGGGGAGGATGAATTCCCGTGGTTTTAAGGCCCCCATTTTTTGGGTGATGTGTTACGGCAGCCCTGGGACATTCACACTCTGGGTCCTTGTGAAAATGGGGTCGTCCTGGAGGGAAAGTCCAGAAATCTGAGCTTTAATCCAGCCCCGTTGTCTGAGATGCTCTGTGAAACTCTAATAAGTACACTGTGTCAATTTTGCGTGTCTCAAGTCGGAGGAGAGGAAACAGAAGAAGCAGAAGAAGCCAAGAATGGCTGGCGCCCCGTCTCACAAGAGAGCACGGAGGTTGCTTCTCCCTCCCCTATAACTCCTCAGGCCTGCATCCTGATCCATCGGAAGGAGACCCTGACAAACACCTCTTTGTCCTGGGCCCTCTCATGGCCACTTGTTTGGCAACATAAAGGGTCCGTTGAAAAATGCTCCTTTTCCACTTTCACGTCTAATTGAATTCTCTCCCTGAGCCCCCCGCACCCCCCAGTTCCCCACGGCGCCATTTCAAGGTTTTGATGATAAGGAAAAGAATCTCGTATTTGGATAATAAAATTTTCTGACTTGCCTTCCGCCACCTTCAACTCAATTTCCCGTCCCCGGAGACGATGTGTATGATAGAATAGAATCAAATTCCTTATTCATGGGGAAAAAGCTCCAATTTAATCTGAATATGCAGCACTCTGCACGGGTCAGGGTGATGGATGGCATGTGGAAATGCTTCTGGGGCAGGTAATCAAATGGGAGAAGGCAGGGCGGGAGAGCTGGAAATAATGAAGTCGATTGAATATCCCCTCAAAGTGCAAAAATGCACATTACACCGCGAGACCCCGCATCCTCCTATTACTGTACCAATAGCAGCTCTGTCGCAGCGGAAAAAATGATAGGTCACAAATTAGGACTTAATGTATGGGAGCACATGGAAGTGCATCCGCTGGGCTGGGCAAGGTGGCAGCCGCCTGCCACCGCGGTCGTGGAGAAGGACAGATGTCCTCGCAGGAAATGAACAGAAGCTGTGGGTCTCGCCAGACCTTGACGCGTGTCCGAAGGAGTCAAAGGAGAAGATGAATCTGCGGGGGCCACAGAGAATTGGAAACACCTTGTTAGAGACGAGCATGGGAATTCACAGCATGGACAGCCTGGAAGGTTGAGCCCTGGCCCATCCCAACACCAGAGGCAGGACTGGGGTTCTCGGGCATAGAGGTGCATCGGGGTGGAGAAATCAGGCTGAAAAGGCAGAGATTTGGAGCTTGGAAGGAGCAGCCCAGGTCCTAGGCTGCTGGGCCCTGCGCTTTCACTGTTCTGGAGAAGCACACACGGGAATGTTCCTTGCTGTCTCAGGTGCCCCGTCCCTCAGCCTGCTTTGGTGGGGAGTGATGAGAGTCACCGTGGTCCAATGAAGCCTGCCCACAAGGAGCGCGTGGGGAATGTGTGTTCCGTCGTCTATTTATGCTGCGAACGCTGGGTGTTTAGTTTGTTTCTTCCTTGGTCATCAAGGCAGGGACGTTGTAGAGGGAGACTCGGGGGCCTTAGTGTGGCGACACGTCTTTCTGGAAAGTATTTAGGGGAGGAAGACTCTGACTTCCCGTCAAAGTCCCCTTGAGACACGTGCGATTTCCACAGGGTCCCAGATACAAGAAGGGGCTCAGCACCGTCCTTGTGTGGACTGGACGGTGAAGCCGATCATTAGATCCCCAGACACGGGGCTGGACCAGCAGGGCATAGGGGACTGAGATGTCAGACTGACCTCCATGACCCCAAAATCATCCCCTGGGTGACCTCTGAGACCCCACCATCCCTGATCTGTCACAGACATGGCCTCACAGTGCCCTGGACTCCCTGATCTGTCACAGACATGACCTCACAGTGCCCTGGACATAAACATCATCCTAGGTGACCTCTGTGACCTCACCATCACCCAGGTGACCTCTATGACCTCTGTGACCTCACCATCCTCTGGGTGACCTCTGAGATCTCTGTGACCTCGCCATCCTCTGGGTGACCTTGATGTCGCCATCCCCCAGGTGATCTCTGTAACTGAGCCATCCCCTGGTCTGCTCTCAGGCATGACCTGGATGTGGGTGGGCCCTGTCCTTGGATGACCCCAGTGACCCCAGCTACGCCCACTTTTTTTCTCTCAGGTCACCGCTTTTCCAGCCCTTCCTCGCCTGGGCACAGGTGGGAATCCAGGTGGCCCCGCCCCGCCCATCACACTGATCTCCTGGGCTTGACTCATGGGCAGTAGAGCAGGGAGCGGGGCTGTGCAGAGGGCCGTGCTGTAGGAGGCTCTGTCCAGCCCCTGGCCGCACCCCCAGCCCCGCTGCTGGGGGAACCAGGTGGTCTCCGGATGGTCACCTGGCAGAACCGCTCTGTCGCTATGGTGGTTCCCAGAGCTACCGGAACCCCTTCCTTTTGTCTATGACCCAGAATGTCACATGCTGGCACACAACTGTTCCGTTTTATAAAATTTAGTTTTTAATTTATTCAGGTGAAATAACATAAAATTAACCATTTGAAAGTGGGTAAGTCGGTGGCATTGAGCACATTCACAGTGTTGTACAACCACCACCTCTATCTTCTTCTCATCCCCCCAGGGAGTCCCCGTCCCCATCAGCTGTCACTGCCCATGCCCCTCCCCCAGCCCCTGGTAACCATGAACCCACTTTCCGTCTGTGGATTTGCCTGTTCTGGACGTTTCCTATCAATGGAATCACACTGTGTGTCCTTCTGCATCAGCTTCTCTCACTGAGCATCCTGTGTTCAAGGTCCAAATGCGTTATAGCCTGTGTCAGAGCTTCACTTCTTTTCACGGCTGAGTCATATTCCACTGTGTGGATGGACCCCATTCTGTGTATCCATCCATCTGTCCATCCATCCATGGACACTTGGGTGGTTTCTGCTTCGTGCCTGCTCTCAATCGTAATGCTATGAAAGCCTTCATGTTTTAAGGGAAAATGCTTATCATTCGCTGTGTCACTGAGGTCTACTCGGGGATCAGAGCTTTGACTCAGCCACTCTGACCCTCAGTTGCCTCCTTGGCAATGTTGCCTTCATTACAGCCCTCACCTGGCAGATTCTGACACACATTAGATGAGCTGACATGGGAAAGGCACTCACAACCATTCTGGAACCTCGCAATGAGGGCTCGGGATGCAGTGTGGGCCCCTCGCTGGGTTCACGTGAGCCCTGCTCACTTTCAGACACCCACACAGACCCTGCCCTGCCCCCACCGGGCACAGACCATGGCTATGGGCTGGACGGTGGCCCCAAAAAGATACGTGCATGTCCTGACCCCCAAAATATGGGAATGAGGCCTTATTTAGAAACAGAAGCTGGAAGAGGTGGGAAGGGCCCTCCCTTGGAGCCTCTGGAGGGAGCAAGGCCCTGGGACACTTTGACCTCAGACATCTGGTCTCCAGGACTGGGGGAGGATGAATGTCTGTGCTTTTAAACCCCCCGCTTTGCAGTCATCGGCCACCTTGAGGAACCCACAGAGTGGGAGACATCAGAAACTGAACACAGCCTGTCAGCCTGGTGCCTGGGTGTGGGCACAAGTCCCAGTGACCGTCTTAAACAGCGCAGGGTGGCGTCTCGTGACAAACCATTCAAACGAGGCTGCCCCGACCCCGTGCTCTGTCTCTGGCCACTGCCCCCAAGGTTGAAGAGGCCACACGCTCAGCTGCTCTGGCCGTGTGCCGTGTCCCCCCAGGAGTCTCGGGAAAGGCATTTCCTCGTGGGGACAGCTGAGCACAGGCTTGTGCTGACAGCACATAACTCGGGTTATTTTAAGGGCTTTCGTTAATGCCCCAGGGGTTACGTACCAGCAAATTTCAGGAAATCACAGCCACGCATGGCATTAAAGCTGCATTACTGCCGGGCTCCGGAATCTGAAGAATGTCATTAGCTCCTAATCCTCACCGGTGACCTCGGTCGGGCTCTTCAAGGAGAGAGAGGCACTGAGCAGTGGGCTTTCACTGGAGGGAGGGGATGCAGAACCCGTGTGGGTTCAGCGGGCATGGTAGTTGGTGCTGCGTGCGCAGGGCTGGGCACAGGCACGGGACAGGATGGTTCCGTAGCAGCAAGAAGCGCCTTCATCCACCTTCTGGTGACGTCACAGGCACGCTCTCACAGGGCTGGTGGCAGTTCTTTGGTTTTTTAAAATTTTTTAAAAATATGTATTTACTTTATTTACTTTCCTTATTTTTTTCGGCTGCGTCGGGTCTTAGTTGCAGCACGTGGGCTCTTCGTTGAGGCACGTGGGATCCTTTGTTGCAGAACGCGGGCTTCGCTCTAGTTGTGGCGTGCGTGTTTTCTCTTCTCTAGTTGTGGCCTGCAGGCTCCAGGGCGCTCTGTAGTTTGCGGCACGCGGGCTCTCTAGTTGAGGCGCGCGAGCTCAGTAGTTGTGGCGTGCGGGCTTAGTTGCCCCGCGGCATGTGGGATCTTAGTTCCCTGACCAGGGGTCGAACCCACGTCCCCTGCATTGGAAGGCGGAGTCTTTACCACTGGACCACCAGGGAACTCCCAGGCTGGTGGCAGTTCTGATGTTCAAACAGAGCAAACACCGTCAGTGGGAGCTGAAGAAAGTCCCCCACCACAGTCAGGAATGTGAAGGGTCAGACAGCTCTGGCTTCTGTGGTGTCTGAACTTCTCTGCTGGATTGCCGTGTTCTGGCCACAGGGAGCGTGGCAGAGTCAGAACTGGGTTTCAGGGAGGAAGTGGGTTATTCACCGGGGATTTGTTTCTGACCCACTTTAAACACAAACCTCATCGTGTTGCCCAAACCAATTAAATTCTTTCTGTGCAAATGCACTGAGAGGGTGGACACTTGACGCTTTGAAAAGTAACTCATACATTGAGCTTGAGTTTCCTTCCAGACATGGGATGAAAAGGAAATAGACAGTAGATAGATAGATAGATAGATTAGATTAAACTAGATGGATATATAGATTAGATAGACAGATGATAAATAGGTTAGTAGAAAAATGATAGCTAGATTAGATTAGGTTAGATTGATAGATAGATGCCAGATAGATAGATAGATAGGTGATATGTATTTCCTTTAAGATACATACACATATGCCACTTGGAAATAAAGAGTTTATGAGATACGTGAATATATATATAATGTGTATTAAAATTATATAATTATATATTATAGTTTATAGTATTCTATAATATGCATACAATGTGCACCATATAAAATTGTACAATACGTAGTTATATATTACATACATATAATACATATGTATACATCTTATGTAACATAACTTTAATATATATGTACATATCATATAACAATATAATATTAGATGCTTTGTATTATGATACTATATTATTACATAGTATATATGTTATATAATTAACATAGTACAATATAATAATACTATACACTATAAGTTTCATATGCACATGACACATGCATATATTATTATACAATACAGTAGTATGCTACATTATATATAATTTGACTTCTTTTTTTGCATCATTTTTACAATCCAACAAATTATTAAGATGGCTTTGAAGTTTTACACATGGATTCCAACCCTGTGCCCACCCCATGGAGTGAATTCTCCGGAGTCTTCCTGCCTGGAACCTCCCCAGGGCGGCCGTGCGGTGGGGTCTGTGGACAGGTGCTGCCTTCCCACTGGGGTCAGATCTGTGTCTGGCCAGAGAGGGATTCAGGACAGCCCCTTCCTGGGTGGCCTGGGCCCCAGAGGCTGCGGGTCCCCAGCTGCGCTTCTCACCTGCTGTCAGGCGCTGCCCAGGTCCCCCCGCCTGGATGCCAGAGCAGCTTACCCACACTGGTGCGCCACGAGCACTGAGGTCCACAGAACGCACCTGTGGGCAGGTTTCCCGTCTTTCTCTTTCCCCCTTGAGCCTGTAGACTTGAAATGCTGACTGTGCCCCATCTCTAGGTGTGGAAGAGGGGACCTGACCTTACAGCAACTGATGGGAGGGATCACAGGCCTCAGCTGGGGGGGCACCCACTGCAGAGGCCACGGGCTCAGGTCACGACCTGTCACCCCAAATGCCCCGGGAGGATCCCCATGACCTGTCACCCCATGACCTCAGGGAGGGTCCCTGAGAACTGCCACCCCATGCACCTGGGGAAGGTCCCCACAACCTCTCACCCTATGTGCCTGGGGAGGGTGCCTGGGTTCTTCCACCCCACAACCGGGGGCTGTGCAAGGCTGGGAGCCAGGCTCCCCTGTTAATAGGTTTGTGTGTCCACCTCTTTTATTGGCAGTTTTCTCATTAAAAGCTGAGAAACCCAATTAAAAGCTGGAATCCATCCCTCGTAAGCAGGAGCCATCATCGGCTCACGCTTTTAGAAGGCTGCACCCACAAGCCCTTGATGGACCCCGACCTGTAGGGTCTGCATGCACAGGGAAGACAGTGTGTCCCCCCCACCCATCCCCTGGGGGGGCATAGCCATGTCCCCTTGGATGTGATAAACGCTCCAATGGAGGCGTCAACCAAAAGCCCCCTGCAGCTCAGACCTGCTCGCCTGGCAGGGGCTGTAGGTCAATAACGCACAGTTATGGCGCCACTGAGGGCGCGATCCAAGCAGACTGTGTTGTTACAGCTCGGGGGAGGGACCCCCAGACTGATGCCAAGAGCCAGGAGGACGCCTGGGCTGGTACTTTAGCTCGTGAATAAGAGTGTGGTGGAGACACAGGTACACAACCAGAGTGAGGACCCGGAGAGGGAACACTGTGTATTCTAAGAAAGGGCGGCGCCAGCGTGAATCCTCGGGGTGAGCCAGCGAACGTCAAGGCATGGACAGGAGTTCGCGGGACCAGGATGGCCTCTCCGGGCTCCGCCTGGGCCATCTCTGCAGAGCAGGGAAGTAGACCAGATGTCGTCAGGCCCGCGTCTCCCGGACGCCTGACCCGCCGGAGTGGGAGAGTTTATTTCTGGCCACAGCACAAGTGGACTAGATTCCGACACTCTAAAAACATCCCCGCGAGTGTGCAGGGGCCATCTGTCCGCATACCTCTGCACCCGACACCTGATACCGGGCGTCCTGGGCAGCTCTATTTTTGGAGGGCAGCTGCAGGAAGGATGAAACCGTGTGGTTTTGCTGTGTTGAGTGGGGGACGACCGAGGGATTCCCAGCCCAGCTAACATTTTTATTCTTCGGGCTTCCTCCACTCAGCTTATGAAAGAGGGGTTGAAACGTCCGAATGAAGGGCTTGGGTGCCACGAGGGAATGACAGCCTCACGGGGTGTCTGCGAGGGGATGCTCTTTCTCGTGGCAGAGATTAGAGGTTTTCTCTCTCGGTTGCAAAGGCTGTGCCTTGCGGCGGCGGGTTCTCACACTTTTCCTGCCAGGCCAGCTCGCTTTTGGGGGGGGACCCTTTTGTCATTCAGTGCATCTCGTGGAGCCTGACCCTATGCTCATAGTTAATTCCCCCGCTCCCGTCTGCAAGCCTTTGGCTCTGCAGGAACTCATGGTCCAGGTTCTCTCCAGGTTGATAGCACAGAGCTGCTGCTTCTGATGGCCAAGAGTTCCCCACATGAGCTTCCCTCTTTGGGTCTAGATTCTCATCCTGGTCTCCCTGCAGCTCTGTGGTGGCCCCAACGGGCTTTCAGAGATGCACTTACATTCTGGCTGAACCCCCAGGAAAGCAAATTCAAGCAAAAGCAGCTAACAGCTTCCCCGGGACAAGCAGGGCAGTGAAGGGATTGTTGTACATATTTTTCTTTTCCTGCAGCAGTGTATGATTTTTATTTTTTTAATTAAAAATTTTTCTTATATTATTTTTTTTGGCCATGCCCTGCGGCATGTGGAATCTTAGTTCTCCGACTGGGGATCGAACCCACGCCCCCCGCACTGGAAGCACGAAGTCTTAACCACTGGACCACCAGGGACGTCCCAAATGTATGATTTTTAAATATGAAGCCTCAAGGATCCCACTAGTCCCTACCCTTCTTCCTTGTGTATTGAATCAATCCCCCCGACACCCCTAGGAGCTAGCCTCCTGGGTTCTCAGAGGCTGGCTTGTTTATGGGAAGCGTGCGTGAACCTTCTTCCTTCTCATAAAGGAATAAGATGACCCCATAGCTGGCCGTGGTCTCAAGGCATTTGGACACTCCCGTAGCTCGGGTGCTGTGTGCTGAGTCTTGAGGCGGCGGAAGCGGGTGAGATGTGCCTTCAAGGTGGGAGGCTGGAGAAGGTGGGCGGGGCGGCTGGGGGAGTGGGGAGCAGGGTGAGGGCCTCCCAGACAGAAGAGACGGCCGTGCAAAGGGAAGCAAGCAGGAAGCGGGAGACTGGTGTGGCTGACACCTGTGATGGGCTGAATTGTGCCCCCCAAACTCATCTGTGACCCCCAGGACCTCAAAGTCTGACTGTGTTTGGAGACGGGGGTCTTTATAGAGATAATCCAGTTAAGATGAGGCTGTTCGGGCGGGGCAGGGTCCGCTGTGCCCGGGGCCTGGATAAGAAGACCCTGGGGCCTGAGCAGCTTCTCGCTCAGAGCCCCTAGGAGGAACCAGCCCTGACCCCAGACTTCTGGTCTCCAGAACCGAGAGAGGATAGACTCCTGCTCTTTTAGCCCCTCGGCTGGCAGCCCTTTGTTAGACCAGCGCCAGGACACTCATACAGAGCCGCACGGGGCAGGGACGCTGGATAAGCATCTGTGGGGACACCATGAAAGGACTAGGCAAACCCAGAAATGGCCAGTGACAGCCCCTTGCTGGGAGCGCTCCAGGGAACACGTCCCGCTCCTGGCAAATCCACCGTGTATGTCATCCTGCTAACCAGGAATGAGTCGGCCCTGGCTCTTTTTTTATGCCTGACATTTGATTCTCAGGTCTCGGACAGATTTGGGGGCCGTCTTACTGCTGCCTAACGACTTCAGTGGAAAGAGAGGTGCTGAGAAAAGTTCTTCTTTTGATCACTTATTTTTTCCCAGATTTGTTTTAAAGCCATTGTCGTAGTCTGCTGGGACTGATGTAACAAAATACTCCAGGCTGGGGGCTTAAACAACAGACATTTATTTCTCGCAGTCCTGGAGACTGGGAGTCCGAGATCACGGTGTGGGCAGATATAGTTCCTGGTTTGCAGACAACCACCTTCTTGCTGTGTCCTCACATGATAGAGAGAGAGCTCTGGTCTCTTCCTCTTCTTAAAAGGACACTAATCCCATCTTGAGGGCCCCACCCTCCATAACCTCATCTAACCCTAATCACCCCCAAAGGCCCTGCCTCCTAACACCATCCCACTGGGGGTCGAGGCTCCGACATATGAATTTTGGGGGGATACACTCAGTCTATTACAGCTATGCTGGTGAAAGTTTTAAAGAGATTTAAATAATAAGAATGTAGGATATGTAATCACCCACATCACTGGCATTTCTGAAACTGAATTCCTTTGACTAGATCCTTATTTCCCCCTGATGCCATTTTGCTTCTGCCTGAAGGAAGTTCTTTAATGTTTCTGGAATGTGGATGAGCTAGAGATAAATTCTTTCAGTGGTCCTGCCCCTGAAACATCTTTGGTTTTTGTCTTCATGTTTCAAGTCCTGGGGGAAGATTTTATAGGGAAGGATGTTGATGCTGTGACATAAAATAAGGTGTTTTTGGACTGTCTGGATGTCATGTCCCCACTGGAGCAGCCCCCAGCCCTCATTAGAACATATACCCCTGAGGACAGGGTACAAGTCTCTTTCACCCACTGCTGGGACCCCCAGCTCCTAGATCTGGCCTGGCACTGGGTCGGCGTCTACATAAGTTTTGTGTGATGAGTACACGAGTGGATGAGCTGGTGAGGCAGCATGTTCTGTTGAGAGTGAGAAAAGATGAGCTTAGGTGGGTTTCTCTAGCAGACCCCCTCCCTGTCTCAGAAGAGCACGGACACCGTGCCCCATCGAAGCTGTCTGCGCAGGGAATAGGCGTGCTTTTCAGTGTGAAAACCAGCACTGTGGATCCCACCTTTACTATTCCTTTACGCTACATCAATTTGGAGTAGAGGTGAGTTGGGAAAAAAGGGACGTTTGTTCATAAGTTAACGCAGTATTTTTTTCGCCATGTCCTCGCCCGTGGATATTAAGGAAGGCTTCTATTACAGGACGTAGTTCTGAGCATTCTGGAACATTCCGATGCTAGGTGAAGCTGCCGGAACAGAGCCCTGCCCCCTTGGGCAGGAAAGGGAGGGGGGGTGAGTCGTGGGCCTGATGTGTTGGGGGTCAGTATTTTCCTAGCTGGGAAAATATCACCCCTGAATCTCATTGCTCAGCACTGCTGTGTGTCTGCAACCGCGATTTAGGAATAAAATATCTGTGGAGAGATGGGTGTGTGTGTGTGGTTGCCGAGGCTGGCAGGAACGGGCCGTGACACGGGGGTGGGGGGAGGGACCTTCCTTCCTGCCCTCCTTCTCTCCCTCCATGCTCAGGAGGGGGCGTCAAGGCAGGACGCGAGGGGGTCGGGCGGGAGGTAGCCGCAGGGTTTTCTCCACCTGGTGGACACCTGACACTTGAATGGACGATGCACCTCTTTGGGGCGGGGGGGGTGTCATCCTTCTCCGTTTGAAGCAGAGGGACCTGGGGCACCGCAGAGTTGGGGTACGCACGACGGAGCTGAGACGACTCGCGAGCGGATGGACACTCTTGTAACTCCCAACGTGCACCCGCCGTGCACTCTGATCGCCCCATGTGCACGGCAGGGCAGGAACCACCTGAGGGCATCCTGACGCTGTCACACGAACAGGCCTTTGGCCACTTCAAAAAAAAAAAAAAAAAAAAAAGCAAGATGAGCATATTCCAGTTGGGGGATCAGGGCTCAGTCCGGACCTCCTGGCCCAGAGGCTCCCAGCTCAGATATCGACTCCCTGTTATTAAAGCTCTTTGTTATTTTCCTCCAGGTTGGAAACAGAAACTGCCCTAAATCATAGCCATGCGATTTCATTCCGGAAGCGACACGGTTTGGGGGACGCAGGACTCCGACTTCCGGCACCTGCACTTGCCCATGTCAGAAACCCCTCCTCCCTGACCCCCATCCTTCATACACAGTAAGTGCTGATGGACTTAAGTCATCTCTGAGACAGCCCTGAGTCGTCAGAGTTTAAAGAGAAAAGCAGGAGGGTCGCGCAGGACGCTGACCATTCTCTGAAGAGAAACGGCCCTAGATCCGCGGCAGCTGTTTCATGACTTCTCAAAAGGATGTGGACTTATTTTATAAATGGAAGAATTTTTTAATCAAGTCATAAGACGGGATGTATAAACTCCATTATTGATTACATGCTCGTAGGATTAGACTTCCTTCCTTCCCTCAGGTTTCTGTGGGGTAATTTAATCCGAACTCTTACTTTGTATTTTTTTTCTTTTATTACTTCATATGACAGTACATTGTTGGAGCCACAAGTTGAATAGCATAATTGTTTTTTCTTCCCAAGGCCAAAAAAAATGGGCTTTTTGTTCAAGCAGGTAATAATTCTGGACAAAACGTCATGGTTTTAATGCAAAAAAGTTCTACCAAAAAATAAGAAGAAAACCCCAAACTGTTCACTGACATTTATGCATGTATGTGCACCTTTGATCTCAACCGATGCGGCCGTGTAATCTCTTTTTCAAAGGAACAAAAGAGTGCTTGGTTGTAAATAGTCTGTTGGAACATTTGCTTTGTTACCTAGTTTTAAATAAACCTTTGTCACTGCATGTGTCACCTCCTTTGTGGGCTGTCTCTGCTCTTCCTGGGAGGGGGAGTGAAGGATGCTCCTGAGGCTGGGTACCCTGGGGACCCCCAGGGACCCCAAAGTGTCCTCGTCTTTCTGGGCCACGCCAGGCTGGGTAGAGCGCCAGATTGGGGGTCCACTGCGACCCCTCCCATCCCGTCCCTGCTCTTTCCCTGGTGTTTGGTAAACTCAGACATTGAAGGTCTGTGTTTCCTTTGGCCTTGAGAGGGTTTTTTTCCCAATCAAGCTTTTGTTTTCAAATTGAGGTAAAATTCACAGAAACGTTTTTCCGCCCTTAATCCGGTTAAGGGAGATCTTTCTGTTCCTCGTGTATTGAGTTTTTATCATGAAAGGTGTTGGATTTTTTTTTTCAAATGTTTTTCCTACATCCATTGCCATGATCGTGGGGTTTTTTTGTCCTTTATCTTATTCGTATAGAGGATGACATGGATTGATTTTGTTAAAAAGGGGCTTTATTGAGATATAGTTCACATAACACAATTGGCCCATTTAAACTGTTCTATTCAGGGCTGTTTTAATGTGTTCAGAGTGGACAGTCATCACCCCAGTCAATTTTAGACCATTTTCGTCATCTTAGAAAGAAACTCCACATCCCTTTGCCACGAACCCCAAACCCTCCCCCAACCCCCCAGCCCCTGGCACTGTAAGAGGGACCAGCCAATCCTGACTCCACGTTGGATCTGTTTCTTTCACTTTAACCCTTGCTTCCCGCTGCTTTTGTTCACGAAAAGGATACTGTCTACACACAGTGGTCTGCCTCGGGGAACCCTGCCGCTCTGCCTGGATGTTAAACCAAAGTGTCTTTGTTCACGGAAGCATCCGGACCCTGCCCACCTGCGGATGGCTGTGAGAAAGAAGAAATGAACACGTCCCCTCCCCGAGGCTGGCCATTCCAGGGGATATTTGCAAAGCTTACGGCCTTTTTCCTTTACTTCCTCATGTCCTCCCCCTCTCTGTGCTATAAAAGAAACTGGCATCCAAACCCCGATAAGATGGTCTTTTTGAGGCACTTGTCTGCCATCTTCTCGGTCTGCCGGCTTTCCAAATACAGTCGTATCGCTGCCTCAGCAGCTCATCTCTGATTTATTGGCCTGTCGTGCGGCAAGCAGTGAGCCTGGACTCCGTAACAGCACCACTAACCCACTTTCTGTGTCTCTGGATTTGCCTGTTCTGGACGTTTCTTATCAATGGAATCACACAGTGTATCCTTCTGGGTCTGCTTCTCTCACCCACTGAGCATCGTGTGTTCAAGGTCCATCCACGTTGTAGCCTGTGTCAGAGATTCACTCCCTTTCATGGCTGAGTCATATTCCGCTGTGTGGCTGGACCCCATGTTGTTTATCCATCCATCCATCCATCTATCCATCCATCTGTGGACACTTGGGTTGTTTCCACCTTTTGCTGATTGTGACTTGTGCTGATATGAACATGCATGTACAAAGTTTTGTAAACCTGGTTTCGATTCTTTTGGGTACCAGCTAACTTGTATGCAGGGCTCTGAGTAGGGCTGTCCAGACTGCTGAGGACAAGGCACCTAGGTGTCCTTTATCCAAGAGTTGGCTTTGCTGTCGCTGCAGTGGCCTCAGGGACACATCCTGCCCTCTGCACCACGGCAGCTGGACTGATCGGCGAGGGTCCCCGAGGGTTTGCTGGGAAGAACCACGTGGGACAGACAAGATTGGTCCACCTGGAGAATCCACAGCCCTCGGGCCCAGGGCGCCGTCTTGGTCGTGGGTGTGAGTGTCTGGCAGGTGGGAGGCTGCAGGCATCAGGACTGGCTCCATGTTGATCTCTGGAAAAGAGCCCCGGGCCCGAATTTTTTATCTGGAAATCTGCTGACTCAGTGGGCCAAGGTGCCTTCCATCCAGACACATAAATGTAACGTAAGGACACGTAAGGCAGTTGTACTAAGGCTTGTCATGGAGCCGCGTGTGGCGAGGTGTGAAAAGTAGGCAGCCTTGGTGTGAAGAGCGTAATTATGAGCCTTGGATACGGCAAACCCACCTCTTTGCTCCTCTGGGTCCCCGTATCAGCACCGTCATCTCAACACAAACGGAAGGACTCTTTCAGCTCCAGCTCCAGCGGATGAGGGTCTTGGTGTGGCCGAGTCCCGGGAGCGGCTCGTAGAAATGAACACGAGATGCCGTGGAAGAGGAAAGCTCCACACGGAACAAAGAGACCACCGGTGAGCTGGCTGAAGAACACACAGCTGTCTTCCCGCTGATTCCAGAAGATTCCAGAAGGACCTTTTCTCAGCGAGGGTGGGCAGAAATAAAACAGAAAGGAGATAAAGGAAATGGCGGTGCTGTGACTTAGTCCTTTGGGGGGACATTGCCTAGGTACCAAATGCTTGTGAAAATTATGGAAAAGGGCGTCTTCAGAAAAAGCCGTCTTGTCTCATTTGGATTCTAATGAATGACGCACCCCTCAGACAGGCCACGACTGTCGGGTCTGGGTGGGCGGTGGTTCGGAGTCCAGCCCATGGGCTGCACGGTGGAGGAGTATCTGCCTGGAAGCTCCCTGTCACAGAGAGCAGAGCCCTCATCCTCGGCCTACGTGACCCACGCCGGCCAGGACAGAGGTGTCCCTCTTCCCTTGTCCTGTATTTTCTGGTCCCACCTTATTAACCGATGCTTGTCTTGTACTCGTTCAGGCCAGAACCGGCCCTGAGTTGGAATCTGGGGCTGAGGTTGGCATAGCCGCCATCTGCGTAACCGTGTGTTGTTTAGTTAATCCCTGAATAAATGGGATCAGAGCCGCTGCTGGACTCCACCTACTTGGCAAAACTATGGAACTCAGATGTACCTCTTGGGATTCTTAAAAGCTACCCCAGGGGGGCTTCCCTGGTGGTGCAGTGGTTGAGAGACCGCCTGCCAATGCAGGGGACACGGGTTCGTGCCCCGGTCCGGGAAGATCTCACATGCCGCAGAGCGGCTGGGCCCGTGAGTCATGGCTGCTGAGCCTGCAAATCCTGAGCCTGTGCTCCACAACTGGAGAGGCCACAACAGTGAGAGGCCCACGTAGCGCAAAAAAAACAAAACAAAACAAAACAAAAACGCTACCCCAGCGAACTCCCTGCTGGTCCAGTGCTTAAGACTTCCACTGCAGGGGGCATGGGTCCCCTCCCTGGTTGGGGAACTAAGGTCCCGCATGCTGTGCGGTGCAGCCAAAAAAACAAAGATACCCAAACTGTGGTCCATGGTCATTCCTCCTAAGACTGTCCTGGACCCGGCCTCACACCGGTGGGCAGTTGTGCAGCTCTATTGAGTATAAATGTCCTTCAGAGATGACCCTCGGAGGTGAATCACCTTTTGGATTTTAGAGAATCTTCTCCAAAGGCTCGCTTCGGGGAGGCTTACAGAGAGGGTGGGAAATTTCAGGGCAGACCATCTTTGAGACCCTCCCTCACACACCCGCCGGTCTGTGGGTTGGGTGGGTGACACCGGGGCATTCTGCAGAGGGAGGTGGGGTTGCCTTTGGGATTTGGGGCCTGAAGCTCAGCTTCTGCTGAAGGTCAGGAGAAGGGGCGGTCCACCTCTCCGGGAAGCACGTGCCCGGTGGAGCTAGCTCAGGGCTCCTGGGTAGAGACCCGCGCTCGACTTTTCTTTTGCTATGGTTTCTGAAGTCTTTACAGTTTCGTATAGTTCGATGAACTTTATTGCAGAAAGAAAACGTGTAGTAAGACTTTAAAAATTGTGGTAAAATACACATCATGTAGAAATGACCATCTTAACCATTTGTAAGTACACGCTTTAGGGGCATTAAGCACATTCATGGAGTCATGCAAGCATCTGCAGCATCATCCCCAGAACCACTTCATCTTCCCACACTGAAGCTCTGTTGTGGTTAAACACTCACTCCTCATCCCCCTCCCCAGTCCCTGGAAGCCACCCTCCTGCCTTCTGTCTCTAGGAATCGGACTCCTCCAGGGACCTCATATGAGGGGACTCACGCACTATTTGTCCTTTTGTGTCTGGCTTTTTTCACTCAGCATCATGTCCTCAAGGTCTGTCCAGGTTGTACCATGTGTCAGAATTCCTTTCCTTTTTAAGGCTGAATAATATCCTACTGTGTGGATGAACGAAAATGTGTTTATCCATCCATCCATCCGTGGACACTTGGGTTTACACCCAATACCTCTGTGAGCAAGGCTGTGCAAATATGTCTTTGAGACCCTGCTTTCAGTTCTTTGGGGCAAACCCCCAGAAGTGGGATTGCTGGGTCACATGGTAGATCTATGTTAATTTTTTCCGCAGCAGCTGCACCAATTTACATTCCCACCAACACGGATAAACCTTCCCTGTGAAAACTTCTGTTAACAACTGCGGGGCTGCAGACTTTTTTGGTGTCAAGTGTGTTTGTGGGTATTTCGTGCGGTGTGTGATTTATACATTATCTCACTTGATTTCCTGGCAGGTCTGGGGACGTGGGATCTGCTAGGGGTGAAAATATGGCCCCAACCTATACCTGTGCTGGGAATCAATGCGTTCTAAAGCGGAGGCTGGTGGCGATTTGCGCCACCTGGTGGACCAGAGGGAAATGACAATCGCGGCCGAGCCCTTCCAACCTCTTCTCGCAACAAGGTCTTCAAGGGTTCTCGGCTTGAACACGGAAGCCTCGCCGCACACAGGAGCCCAAACCTTGCCTGACAGCACGGAAACGCTGGTCTCTGCAAACCCTGCCCCGCACGTCAGTTTATCCAGGACCGTAACCTGGGACGTGGCCCCCTCTCAGGTGTGTCTGTTCCACGTCACACGGCCATCCTTCTCCTGATCGCAGCCTCGGGGGCGGGGGGCGAGCAGCTGCCGCGGGGGGAGGAGGACAGCTGGGCATGACCTCCTGCCTGGCCAGGTGGCCTCCTTCCGCTTGGCAGGGCTGGCGGGTCTGTTTACCCGTCTCCGTGTGCGTCGCTATGACCACCCAGTGTGACATTTCCTGCCTTGTCCCCCAGGGGAGTGGGCTTTCTATCCTGCAGGGATGACTGGATGCCCTCCCTCTCGCAGGAGACCTCCCCACTCTGGACCTGCTGGAGGAGAGGGATTCCTGGGGATGGGAGGGAGGTTGAGGGGCTTGGTCAGGGAGCTCGGGGTGAAAGGTTTGGAAGCAGGGGGCTGGGCTACGGAGATACCGAGCTCATTCTCCCAGGCTGTGGGCTGTCGGGTCCAGACACCTACCCATCTGTCAGTAATCTCTCAATAGCTCTATCTTTTACCTATGCATCCATCCATTGTCGATTTATCTCTTATCTGTCATCTAGCCACCCATCTACCCATCTATCAGTAATCTGCCTATATCTCCTTTATCTATCTATCTATCCATCCATTCATCCATCTATCTATATCTATCTATCTATCTATCTATCTGTATTTATCTATATCTATTGATCTCTATCTATGTATCTATATCTATCTATCTATCTATATCTATCTATATCTATCTATCTATATCTATCTATCTATCTATATCTATCTATATCTATCTATCTATATCTATCTATCTATCTATCTATCATCTATCTATCAACCCTCCATCCATCCATTGGAGATTCATGCTGTGAAGAAAAGGAAAGCAGACACGGGCACATCAGGATGGCGGTGTGGATGCGTGCACGCGCGCGCGTGTGTGTGTGCGCTTGTGAGTGTGTGTCGGACACATGATCGGGGTATTTGAGCAGAGCTCCGAAGGAAATGAAGGAGGGCGCCGTGTGGGCAGCCAGGGGAAAGCACTGCAGGCACGGGGACCAGCGTGAACACACACGCCCGGGTTGTGTGTGGTGATGCAGCCGAGGTGGACAGACCTGGGGGCTTGGGGGGCAGATGGTGCCGGCCTTGCGAGGCTACTGCGGCCCTAGGTTTTCTCCCTGAGTGACATGGGGGACCATGGGGGACTTTTTTTGGTATTTTAAATTTATTTTTATTGAGGTGAAATTCAGTAACATAAAGTTAATCCTTTTAAAGTAAACGACTCAGAGATATTTAGCACATTCACAATATTCTGCAACCACCACCTCTGTCTGGTGCCAGAACATGTTCGTCCCCTAAAGGGGACCCCAACCCCGTGAGCAGTCACTCCCCAGCCCCTGGCACCACAAACCCACTTTCTGTCTCTGTGGATTGGCCTGTTCTGGACGTTTCCTACGAACGGAATCACACACTGTGTGTCCTTCTGGGTCTGGCTTCTCTCACTGAGCATCGTGTGTTCAAGGTCCATCCACATGGTAGCCTGTGTCAGAGCTTCACTCCTTTTCATGGCGGAGTCATATTCCACTGTGTGGATGGACCCCGTGCTGTGTATCCATCCGTCCCTCCATCCATCCATGCACACTTGGGTGGCTTCCACCGTTTGGCTCTTATCCACAAGCAGAATTTTGAGGCTGGCTTGGCTGGATCTGTCTCTGGCTCCAGGTGAGAACTGACCATCGGGGAGAGTGTGGGACCAGAGAACCCAGGACTGGGGCCTAGACCTAAGACCAGTTCACACCCCAGGTGATGGCAGAGACCTTCCCGGACCGGGGCACGAACCCGCGTACCCTGCATTGGCAGGCGGACTCTCAGCCACTGCGCCACCAGGGCAGCCCCTGATTCCTCTTTTTTAATTAAAGTATAGTTGATTTACAATATTATATTAGTTTCAGGTGTACAACATAGGTAAATAGTCTTTAAAAACATGAATAGTCTTTACTACTTTTAAAGACTGTACTCCATTTACAGTGATTATAACATTTTCCCTGTATTCCCTGTGCTGTACCCAGGGAATTTAATAGCTTATTTAGTTTATCCCTAGTAGTTTGTATCTGTTACTCCCCTCCGCCTATCTTCCCCCTCCCCCTTCCCTCTTCCCACTGGTCACCGCGAGTTTGTCCTCTGTATCTGTGAGTCTGCCTCTGTTTTGTTGTATTTGTGCATTTGTCTTTTCTATTCCACATGTAAGTGATGTCATACAGTATTTGTCTTTCTCTGACTCATTTCACTTGGCATTATGCCCTCTAGGTCCATCCATGTGGTCACTCCCCTTTTAAAGGCACCCAGAGCGGCTCAGACCTAGAGGCACCTGGGCTCGCAAATCTCCATGAAATGCCTTCCCTGGCTGTGGCCCCATCCATGCCACACCCTCTGGCCCAAGCCCGGCCAGCACTGCCCTCAGCCTCGGGGACCGTGGCGCCCTCCCTCCAAGTGAGAGAAGACCTGAACCCACACATTGGGGAGATGTCACAGCCTCTCACCCTCTGGGTCCTGGCTGGCAGCTGGGCTGACGCAGAGAATCCAGCCGCCCCCGAGCTGGGGGGTCGGCTCAGGAGTGGGGACCCCGGATGCCTTGGGGCTCAGGTCTTTTTTGGGCCCGTGTAAAGAAACAGGATCTGCTCATCTAAGACCTCGGGGCCGCGCCTTTGCCCCTCAGCTGTCACAAGAGCTGTGTTTGTATGGTTGCTGGGAGATGCAGGGTTATAAATAGGAGGGTCAGCCAGGGTCAGAGCCATTCATGGGCCGCCAGGACAGGCTGCTGTAAACAGTGACAGCCCGGGCCTGGCCTCTCGACTCTGTGGGTTACGGGGGAGACGACGCCTTCACAGATTACGCCGGGGCTTCGTGATGCCGTGCGCACACAGTGACAGCAGCTCTGCAGACCCCAGCGTGTGAGGGCCAAACGTTTCCTTGTCTGATCTCCGTTTTCAGAAACACGGGCAGGGGGCTGGCTGGCGAGGTCTATGCTGCTTTTAGGACACACAGTTTTGAGTCATTTTGCCCAAGAAACGGGCACCAGCCCGGAGGGGTCAGGCGCCCACCCCTGCTGCCTGGTTGTCTTTGCAGGAACAGCTCACAGGCGGACCGACCCCTGGGCGTGTACCGTGGCTTCAGAGAGAATCTCTGTCTTTTTCTGCAGTGTTGCCTGCGTGAATGAAGCAGCTTCAGTGTCCTTTGAAAAGCACACAGAATTTCCCAAAGTCTGAATTCTAGGAGATACGGATGCTTGTGAGCTGGAGGGGGTCGGGTAGGAAAGCGGAAGAGTTCAGAGAAAACCTGAAGACTGTAAGATGGACCTCTCAGAAGTCCGGTCATCGGGGTGTTTGTTCGAGAACGGTGGATGTGGGTGTGGAAAGGGGGAAAATCAACCCTGAAACGTTACCCGGGAGGCACTGGGGGCTTTGTGCAAAGGGGAGGAGCTGCCATTCCTGCCGATCACCCCAGGGATCCCGGGGGGATCCCAACCCCTCTGAGTCTCCCTGGTGCTGAGGTTGCAACGACCAGGCCCCCATCCTGCAGAATGGGACGTGGCCCCGGCATAACTAAGGTCCCAGGAGAAAGAATGCAGCTGTGCTGCCCCCAGGGACCCGTCCGGCAGGGCTGGGTGAGCGCTCCGGAGTGGACGCTGCCCCCCACCCAGGGCATGTGGTCTTGTCCTCCTTCACGCAAAGCTGGCACGTCTGCTGCAGGATGCTGACCCTGTCGGGTGCGGATCAGCCGTGGGCATCCTCACCTCCAGGAACGCACTTGCCCCGGCTCGGGTGACGGCGCCCTTATTTTGGGAAGGGGTACGCGGGCCCACGGGTGTGTGGCGCTGTTGGGGCCACGGAGGGTGGAGACGCCCCATGTCAGGTTTAGGCAAAGCTGGGATGGGAATTGGGACGCTGTGTAAGGAGCCCAGAAGGAACCCCACCACCACTTGCTGGGGCCTGGAGTGCTCCCCGGGGCTGGGGGACTCCAGGGTGGACCTGAGGGTCCCTGCTCATTGGGGGCCCACTGGCCACGGAACTTCACGCATCGGTGGTGCCAATGGTCAGACTAGCCACGCTGCAAAACAGAGTCCAGAATTGCTGTTTAATGTTTCCCAAATGAGAGGGAATGGGGGTATGGTGGTGCCGGGTATGGTGGTGCCATTTATGGTGGAACGGGTGGCCCTAACAGGCCAGAATTTATGGCTTTTCCTGCAAAGGGTCATGGCAACCAAGCCTCCTTGGCTTGGTCAGGACTAAATTCGGGTGATGAGTTTCCTGGGGTTTTTCTTAACAAATGACACCAACTGGGAACTTAAAAGCACAGGAATCCATCCTTCCCCATTCTGAAGACCAGATGTCTGAGGTCAAGATGTTCCAGGGCCATGTTTCCCCCAGAGGCTCCAGGGGAGGGTCCTTCCCACCTCTTCCAGCTTCTGGGGGCTCCAGGCATCCCTGGGCTCGTGGCCACATCCCTCCCGTCTCTGCCTCTGTCTTCCCGGGGCTTCTCCTCTGTGTCTGTGTCTCTCCTCTTCTGTCTCTTAGAAGGACCCTGTCATTGGATGTAGGGCCACCCTCCTCCAGGAGGACCTCATCTCAGACCCTTCACTGCATCACCTCTGCAAAGATCCTGTTTCCACATAAGGTCCCTTTCCCCAGGTGGACAGGAAGCTGGGGTCTCTTTCATAAGGACACTAACCCTTATGACCACGCTCAGGACCTCAGGACGTCCCAGAGGCACCATCTCCATCACAAACGTCAGCCTGTCACACCCGCTCCCTCACTTTCCTTTCCTGTGAGACGGGACTGGAAGGGCTGACTCTGCTGCCCTGGGGACCCAAGACCGCCAGCAGCTCACAGGGCTGTGCTGTCCCCCTCTTCCCCGCCTCCCACTCCCCAGGAACGCTGTCCTGGGGCTGAGCGCAAGCTGCCTCGTCTGAGGTCGGACCATCTATAAGCCTTACAGTGAAATACGACCATGCGGACCAGACATCCAGGTCTGCCGCGTTTATAAGCCCGGACGGCTCTATGCACCGGCTGGGGGTCCTTATTCCTCTCCGTGCTGGTGAAGGCCCGTCCCCCTGCGTCTGCGAGCCACAGAGGCCCTGGGAAAGTGTTGTTTGTTTATTGGGTGTAAACGTGTGTGTAAGAGAACAGTGTGGGGGGCCCTGGACGGCCCCCGTCTTCCGGAACGTAAGGTGGTCGCAGGAGGACTGCCTCAGGGGCAGAGCTGGGGGCCTGCGGGGGTGGGGGGGTTTGCACGGCTGACCGCGGAGGAGGCTGAGCTGAGGATATGGTCCAAGCCGCGGGCCCATCGGCTCAGGTCTGCAGCTGCCTGGGGCCGGGGCGCGTTGGATGCAGGCAGGCGGAAATTCATCACCACCTTGCTGGAGGCGGGGCGGACGTCCGGAGCCGCCTGGGCTGGGACTTCTCTGTCCCACGCTGGCCGAGAGCGAGGTCCTCGGAGTGCTCGGTGCTTCAGGATGGAGACCTCGGTGATCCAGGCAAAGAGGGCCCCTTCCTCCTCCAGACCCTGGGCAACGAGACGTGCCTTTGAGATTCAGATCCTGCCCAGGGCTGGGTCTCCTGTCTGATCCAGGAGCTGGCGCTCAAACGCGTTCTCCCCAGTAACGGTACGGTGGGACTTCGGGAGAGTAGACAAAACACAGCGATGGAAGCACGATCATCTGCAAACAGAGGCCGTGTCCCCGTGTGTATGGCTGACTCGCCCGTCTCCCAGGGCGGGGGGAGGTCCAGGAGGGGGCAGGGTCCCTGTTCCCTTGCTGGCTCCTCTGCTGTGCTGTACAGATGGGGTCCAGTCCTCTTGCTGCTCCGGGATTGCAGGTAAGAAGGGTAAGTTTTCAGTCGTCTGGGGTCAGGGAGGGAGTCTCTTTACTAAGCTGAGGTCCTAAATTACTGGGGTCACAGCCCCACCCAGTTTCCAGCTCAGCTCGAGTGTTTTACCGTAAACGTCTGCGTTATAATCGGAAATGCTATCCAAAAAGGAAACGGCGATTCCTACGCTTCAGGGTGAAAAATGAAGATGAGGTCTCCCTGCGCAGCCACTGGAGAGATGGTCCCCAGTGTCACCACCCTGTCCTGTACATACACGGGCATCACCGCCACCGCCAAGCGCCTCATCCTACCCACTTCTGTAAAGACCCTATTTCCAAATACAGTCTCATGATGGGGTCCTGGGGGTAAGGGCTTCAACATACCTCATTTGGGGGCACAACCCACCCGTGACAGTTTTGGGTTTCTTTTTTTCTGTAAAAAATAAACGTCAAGGGAGTTAAGAGCCGTGCGGGGCACCTCCGGACATGTGGGCGGTTTTGAGTGTAGGTTTGTGGATTACACGGGTCTCTGCCTTCATGCCAGGGTGGCGGGTAATACCCTTCGTTTTACTTTTTAAGAGAATCACCCCAAGTTTACCGATTTATGTGTTTGGACGGGAGATCTTTATGGCACAGGTTTGAAAAGCAAGAAGATCGTGACCAATAAAAAAACTGCTTTCCGTGAAGGGTTAACTTCCTTGGCAGTGATCATAATTGCTTTGGGGTTTCCCACAGTTTCTTAAACGTTACATTAGCAGATGTTATATAATTAACCATAGCTCGAAAAGGATATCAATTTACACATCATTCAAATAGCAAATAATTTTTTTCTACAGTCTTATGCTCTGTGTTTTGAAATGTAATAGGACATGATTGACGTTTACGTAGGAACTTAATTTTGTGCAAGCCTGCCAGAGCATTTCACCAGTTTTGAGGTTTTCTTTACTTTTTTGAGTTTATTACAAGTAGAAATAACAGTGGTACTTATTTTGCTATACCACACCCAGGACGGACGCCCTGGGTTTCCCGAAAGAAGGAAGTGTGTCTGCGGCCACTGGGCGGGGAACCTGCCTGGCACAGACACAGTACACGGTGGGGCCGGGGCGCCTCGCCGGAGATTCACCTGTGTGGGCACCAGGGTCTGTGCGGACAGGTGGCCTGGGCTTCTGACTGTGGCTCCAGCACCTGCTGGGTCTGCTGTGCGGGCAGTAAAGGGGTTATTGTGCCAGGTGCGGCTCCCTCATGCTGGACCCGTCACCTCCCGGATCCAGGCGGACGCTTGGTACCTGCCCCGGAGAGCGGGCCTCCTTTCTTCCTGCAGAGGCTCTGGAGGGGTCCACCTCTGCCCCTCCAGGCCTGGCTGTCCTCCAGACCAAGACAGAAGGAAAGTTTCTCTTGGCTTTTGCAAATCATGAGATGCTGGCCTCTGATTGCAAAAGCAATCCGGACAGGCTCCTGGTAAAAAAATTCCAGAAAACAATGAAGGAAAAAAGAATTGAGTCTTAAGAAAAGTAAAGGTGAAAATAACGCCAGCACCTTGAGAGAGTTTTGGGTACGTACTTTGGTGTCTTTCCCTCTGTTTTGTTTTGTTTTTTCCACGTGTTTCCTTCCATTTTTCCCCCCTAATCAATTATCTGGGCATCCACATTGATCTTCCTCTCCCCCGCCCCCCCAGGGAACAGATAACACACATCTCGTCTTATAAGTTAGGGATCCCACCAGATTTACAGCAGTTGCTTTTATACCCAGAATGTATTTTTCCAGTGAAATTGTGTGATGAGCAGTCTTCTTGCCATGAAAAACCTTTGAAAATGTCTTTTCTTTTTCCAAGTGAGGATGCTATTTTGTGGTGTGGCTCCTCCATGGTTGATTCAGCCATTTCCTTGATGTCCGAGCGTTTCGTTTGTTTCCAAATTCAACACAAGAAATTTCTCAGCGAGGATGGTGCCCACACATGATCCCTTGGGCACAGCTCTGATTTACGACTCTGGGAGCAGATCCTGGAAGGAAGGGAGTGGATGAACTTTCTCGAGCCTTTGAAACCCAAACGCTGAATTGCTTTAGCAGAAGGCTTCCCCATAGCAGGAAAGAGCCGTCCTCTGCTGTGTTATCGGTTCCCCTGAAGCCTGCCAACCTCACCGTTGAAAATGGCTCTGTGGGAGTTTCCAGTGGCTGCTGTCACGAAGGCCCAGACTGGGGGCTTGAAACCCCAGGCATCCATCCTCCCCCCGGTCCTGGAGACCAGACGCCTGAGGTCAAGGTGCCCCAGGGCCGAGGTCCCTCCAAAGGCCCCAGGGGAGGGTCCTTCCTGCCTCATCCAGCTTCTGAGGGCTCCAGGCGTCCGTGGGCTCGTGGCAGCATCCCTCTCATCTCTGCCTCTTGTCTTCACGGGTCTTCTCCTCTGTGTCTGGGTCTCTCCTCTTCCGTGTCTTAGAAGGACCCTGTCATTGGCTGTAGGGCCACCCTCATCCAGGGGGACCTCATCTCACACCCTTTACTTCATCACATCTGCAAGGATCCCATTTCCATATAAGGCCCCATTTGTAGGTTCTGGGGGTCAGGATGTGGACACGTCTTTATTGCGGCACACCATAAAGCCTATAACACAGCTTTTTTTTACTGTTTTGTTTTGCATTTTTGGGGGAACCACCGGGGCTGTAAACTCACCTCATTTTTTGTTTTTCCCTGTAAAACGTCTGTACGTGTTTTTATCCCTTTTTCTGCCACGAGTGGCTGTTTGCTTATTGGTTCCCAAGACCTTTGGTAACAAACCTCCCTCACTTTATTACTTGCCTTGTGAATTTTCTTCACATCTGTGCATCTAAAGTTTCTGTGTCGCCGAATTCTGCAAACTGATATTTTAAGGTTTTTCATAATGGGGAGGCCTACCTGGTCCTGGAATCTCGGAAACACTTGTGTGTTTCCTCCGCATTCTTTTCATGCTTCTGCTTTGCCGATCCACACAGGATCCGTGGTGGAGTCTTTTTCGGGGCGAGTTTCCCACGTGATGGTTTTGCCCTGTGGAGTGAAGTTACCAGGACGTAGGCTAAGTGGTCCGTCCTCACCCGCTGGTTCTGCGTTGTGGGTCCTTGTGTGGGAGGTCTCCCTTTAACGGTTTCCCTTTAAGTTTTTGTCTGGAATATGGCAGAGCCCCAGGCTGGGGTTGGGGGTGGCCTGACCAGCAGTCACGTGGGAATAGGGGAGACACAGCCCTTGCTGTTGCACCAGCCCTGGGTCAGGCCGGGGGTCCCGAGCCAGTGACCCCAAGGCGGACACCTTTGCTACGCAAACTCTGGCTTCCTTCCTGTGTGTCTGTCTCCCTTTTCCTGGTTTTTGGGACCCCTGGGAACCTTCTGGTTCAGGCCACCCCTGGCCCTACCCAGGAACCTGGTAAACTTGGGGAGGAGGCCTTAATGGCCAGCCCAGGCCTGATGCGTTTCCCAGCCAGACAAGATGTGTGATTTGACAGCTGCCTTAAATTCCTCCCCTGCAGAAAAAGTGCGGGGTTTGGGGCACCTGCAGTGGGGCTGGGGGTTGGAGGGTGGTGCTCCTTGTGTCCCTGGAGCCACTTCATGTAGGTGGCTGCCAGCTCCGATGGGCAAGGAGCCTGCTCTGCAGCCCATGGTGCTGGCAGAAGATTTATCACGTGCGTGGCCTCGGAGACGCAGAAGGAAAACAGAAGCTGTAAGTGGTTCTGGCACTTGGACGGGCCCCGGGGAATCGGCCCAGAAAACGCTTTTCTCCTCCCCACTATGCCTCATGGGCATGCCCTGTGGAGTTCACCTGAGTAGATGCTGGCTGAGCATCCACTATGAACACTGAAAGTGCATAGACAAACAAAATGATATATAACTGCTGCTTGTGGGGAGCTCCCTGGGGGGAAGTGACCTCGCAGGGTGTGCAGAAGGGAAAAATGAGGATGTCAGCTCAGGCTGGTGACAGAGTTGCCCAGGAAGAAGGAACAACATGTAAACCAACACCTAAAGGGCCAGGAGAAGCCAGCCATGTGCAGGGAACAGCAATCAGGCAGAGGGAGCAGCATGTGCAAAGACTATGAACTGGGAAGGAGCTTGGCGTGTCCTGAGATCTCAAGGCCGTCAGGGTGGTCTAAGGGCCAAGGGGAGAATTCCTGGGGGTTGGGGGTGTTTAGAGGCAGTCAGAGACCCTGTCATGGAGGCCTTGCAGGCCTGGTGAGGGGCCCAGAGTCCACTCAAAGGACAAAGGGAAGCAGAAGAAGGCGTTGGTGTCCAGCTGTGTCCCGTCGCTCTGACCCACTCAAGGCTCTCAGACCCAGAGTCCAGGTTCTCACACCCACACAGGGTTCTCTTGGGGCTGTGCAGCCCACCGTGTGGAAGGTCGTGAGAGCATGGAAGTAACCCCTACCCTCAGAGGTGAATCTCAGTCAGTCCAGTCCTTCTTCCCTGCATCCCCACAATCACTAGTCTACGTTCTGCGTCTGTGGATTTGTCTGTTCTGGACGTTCTGCTTCCTGAGGCTCTGGGGACCACAGGGAAGGGGGGATGGGGGCTCCCGAGGAGGCTGGCGGGGCTGGGGGTGTCTGTGTGCATGGAGGGACCATACACGGTGGTTTCCTGGACTCCGCCTACAATGGAGCCAGCCTGAAGGGCATAGAGAGAAGGCAAGGCTCTCCCTCCCTCCCTCCTTCCTTCCCTCCCTCCCACCCTCCCTCCCTCCCTCTTTCCTCACCTCCTCACCTCTCTCAGGAGACCCCCCCAGGCACCCTGGGTGGCCCACAACCCCGGGCTCTGTCTCCGAGCAGCACTGATCGCAGGCAGCCTGCCCCCGGGGACCGTGCTGCGTGGTGGACAAGGTGACCCAGGACATCAGACCGACCGTAAGAGGCAGGGGCCACTGACGGGCGCGAGCAGGGCAGGTAGGGGGAGAGGTGGGGCCGATGTCTGCAGAGAAGGGATGAGGAAGGGCCCGGCGGGGGCGGGAGCAGCTCAGGCAATAGCTTGGAGGCTGGGGAGCCCTGGACTCGTGGGGACCACCTGGGCAGTGCGAGGGGGACAAAGGTCTGTGCCAGCGTGGTGGGGACAGGGCCTCACTGCTCCTGGCTTCCTAGGGCCATTCAAAGGCTTTTCTTTCATAACAAGGTGTCTGGAACACAAAACCCGGAGCCCGGTCACTCGCCAGCTGTGTGACCAAGGGCAGGTGTCTTGATCTCTCTGTGCCCCCGTTTCCTCATCTGTAAAATGGGGCAATTATGACACCCATACAGGGCAGAAGAGCCATCACTCAGCTATCGTTTGCTGATGCTGTTTCCAACCCGTGGACATGTAGGACACAGACTCACAAACCTGCAGGAGTGGGGAGAGAACAGAGGGGGTCAAGGAGGCTGCCGCCGGGGCCCTCAGATCCTGGGATCTCGGGGCCAGAGCCTTTTGTCTGTCTGTGGAGCTGGATGGCTAAACACAGAACATGGCTCAGAATGTTCCAGGATGCATCTCCTAAAAACAAGTCCACACGACCTCTAAGATAATTATCCATCCCCTAAACACAGAACACCAGTTCGTATTCCAATGCCCACAGTTCTCCCCTCAGATGCACGGCGTGTTAGCTTTGCTCCCCAACCAGGTTCACGTGGAGGCCTGCGAGGCTGCCTGTCCTGAAGGATGCTCCCTAGGCCGGGAGGAAGGCAGCTGCCACTGACTCTGGATCAGAGCCCCGGATCTGGGTGCCCGTTCCCCGTGAAGCCACACGATGGCGCTGTCACCCACGGAAATGCAGAGACTTCCTGGCTTGTGCAGAGTTTTGAAATACTTATTTCCTTTACCAAAGGCTTTTAAATTTTTCTCTGCTGACCAGCGGGAGAAAGAGAAGGCTGGTGTTTCCGGTTTTTTAACAAGGCTGGTGTTTCCGGTTTTTTTTTTTTGAAGTTCATTATAAACCAGCATCAACCCTCCCCCATCCCGACGGGGGTTCCTATCTTGGTCCAGGTTACACTGCAAACCGACTAATTCAGAACTGACGTTGGCATGCCTGCAGGCTGCGCCTAACAAACCCATTCCCTCGGCCACCTTTCTGACTTCTCCCGGCTTCTCTGCATTTAAGGGTCATGGCGCAGACCTGATGAAAACCGACGGGGAAAACAGGTTTCCTTAAGGCCCCGTGTCCACGCTGGCCAGCCAGTGATCCCAGTGAAGAAAACGTCAAAAACCCGGGTGGCGTGGAATTGTCCAGAACACGCTGAGCAGAGTTCTTGCTGCTTCCAGACATGTGCAGGGCGTCCGGCGCTGTTCTCACGTTACCCTGGCCACACGCGGGCAGCTGCTGGTCACGGGCACGGCTGAGTGTGCGGGTGTCCCCTGGCCTCCCTTCTGGAGACGGTCTTACCCAGCCTTGCCCTGGAAACACTGCTTTCCCAGCAGCTTCGCCGGGAACTGCACTGTCAGCCTTTTGGAGTTTCCTCGAGAAATTTTTTTTTTGGCAGAAATCTTTTAAGAGCCAACAAAAGTGCATGAAATGCCTTGCTGTCGTCCTCCGCGGAGACTCACGTTCTGTGGGCGCGTAAGGATCTCTTGATGCCCGTGTGAATTATTTAGGGTCACAACCGGGATTTCTTGCTGTTTAGACAGATCCCGCTCTTCTAATTTCTAAGAAGAATGAATGGAAGTTTCTGGAAGTGGGATGTCCTTTGTGGTTCGTTTGCACTAGGATCAGTTGCACGGAGAGGCTTGTCCCGAACTGACGTGAGGTGTGCAGACCCCCTGTTTAAAGAGCCGTGAGGGCCGCTGATGGCTGCCCACGGGTGGTTCTAGGAGTTCAGGGGCCACTGATGGGCCAGCCCGAAGCTGCCTGTCACAGTGGTTGGGAAGGGGTCTCCTGCTGCCATGGAGACCATGACCTCAGAGGTCTGGTCCGTTCTTACCTGCTCTTGTCCTGCTGGCTGGGCACTCCCTTCTCTGCAGGCCCTGCAAAAATGCCGCACGCAGCAGCTCCTGGGTTTTGACACACGTCGGGGATGTGATGATGAAGCATTAGAGCAACTTCTGCAAAGTGGCCCCGTGTAGCCGGGGCTTCCGAGGGGGAGCGGTTCTGCGGGGACGTTGAGACGCTCTGATGTGCTGGTGGGCGAGGAAGGCCGGGCTGCAAAGAGGCCACTTCTGCTCCAAGCTCCCAGCCCGGGGTGGGTGGGGGGAGGGACGGGGCATTTGGGGCGGGAGCGGGGGGCCTGGCGTGGCAGCAGGTGGCAGGGGAAACAGCAAGCAGAGGGAACTCTGTCCAGTCTTTCAAAGGACCCTAGAAAGCCGTGAATGGAGAGGTTCAAGGCCGTCACCCTGGCCCCGGTGACTCTTCATGAAATTTAAAGTCCAGCTGTCGAGGCTGCTTGGAAAGATGACATCCCAGGGTAGCTTCTATTGGGATCAAGGAGCCAGGCCCCCCGGAGTAAGGAACACAGACAGGAACCAGCTCTGCTTCCTTGAGCAGCTTGAACAAATGAGATGCACTGAACAACCCACGTGTCCAAGGATGGATGGATGGATGGATACACAGCATGGAGTCCATCCACACAGTGGAATGTGACTCAGCCACGAGAAGGAGTGAAGCTCTGACACAGGCTGCCACGTGGGTGGATCCTGAGGACATTACATTCAGAGAAATAAGCCAGACACAGAAGGACAAATACTGTCTGATTCCACTCATAGGAGGTGCCTAGAGCAGTGAAATCCAGAGAGACAGAAAGTAGCAGGGTGGGGGCCAGGGGCTGGGGGATGGGGATGGGGAGTGAGTGTTTCATGGGGACAGAGTCTCAGTTTGGGAAGATGGAAAGTTCTGGAGACGGATGGTGGGGACGGTTGCAGGACAACGTGAATGTACTTAGTGCCCCTGTGCATGTAAAAAGGGTTAAGATAGGAAATTTTGCAGCATCAGGGATGGACCTAGAGATTAACATACTGACTGAAGTAAGTCAGACAGAGAAAGACAAATATCATATGACATCACTTTTATGTGGAAACTAAAACAAAAAACAAATGAACTTATTCCCCAAACGGAAATAGACTCACAGACATAGAAAACATGGTTACTGAAGGGGAAAGGTAGGGGGGGAAGGGATAAATTAGGAGTTTGGGATGAACATACACACTACTAGGCATAAAATAGACAACCAACCGGGATGTAGAGCACAGGGAACTCTGCTCAATGTTTTGTAATAACCTATAAGGGAAGAGAATCTGAAGACAAATTATATACATGTATGTATACAACTGAATCGTTGTGCTGTACACCTGAAACTAACATGGTATCGTAAATCAACTCTACTTCAATAAAAAAGTAAATTAAAAAAATAAAGAGTATGTAGAAACAAACAAACAAAAAAGCTGGCAAATTTTTGGTGAGGTAAGTTTTACCACCATTCACAAAACCCTTATTAGAAAAGTAAGATGCGTGTGTTTGCCCTTGGCATCCGCACCCTAACTTTAGGTAAGTTCAAGGCCACCTGCCAGGTGACTTGTCCTCTCTGTTCAGGCGACGGCCGCAGAATTCAGATTCAGCCGGAGCCGCACTCCTTCCTGAGGGAGATCCCTGTGGCTTGAGTTTCCCGGTTCATCCCTGTGTCCATCTTGCCCTGGGCTCAGCCGATGGGGCTCCGTGGGTTTGCCTGGGCGGGTGACTGTGGAGGTGATGGTGGGGTGGGGGTGGCGGGGAAGGGGTGGGGTGACGAGTGGGCGGTGCAGGGCAGGGGAGGGGAAGGGGAGGCCGTGGCCCCTTATTTCCCCATCACAGCCGCCTTCACTTAGTCTCAGGGTGTCCTTATGTCTCCAGCTTCCCGAGTGTGCCTGGCGGGTCACGGTCCAGCTGAGGCTCTGTTCTTTTACGTTTTCACATTCATTTAAAATTTTATTCATTTATATCTTTTTAATTGTGATAAATATACATAGCATGGCATGATTACTTTTAACCATTTTTAAGGGCACGGTGCAGGGGAGTTCAGTACGTTCACCTTGCCGTGCAACCACCCCCACCGTCCGTCTCCAGAACTTTCCATCTCCCCAAACTGAGGCTCTGTCCCCGTGAAACACTCGCTTCCCCTCCCCCTCCCCCAGCCCCCGGCCCCCACCCTCCTGCTCCCTGTCTCTATGGATTTCACTCCTCTAGGGACCTCCTACTGGTGGAATCACACAGCATTTTTCCTTTTGTGACTGGCTTATTATATTTATCGTGATGACCTCAAGGTCCGTCCACGTTGTAGCCTCCGCCTTGGCCACCCTCACCGGCACTGTCACCTCCCCTTGTCCAGCACCACCACTCGCGTCCCCTCCATGATCAGCCATCATCACCACTGTCGTCAGCCGCAACTTCACTCCCATAACCCTCCTCACCTCCTCCGCCTCGGCAGTCATTCTCACCACCGTCACCCCGACCTCGGCCACCATCACCGCCAACTCACCTGACAGCCCCGCCGGCATCATGTCCACCACCACTGCCTCCACCGTGGCCTCCACCTCAAACACCACTGTCCCTCCCACCTCGGGCACACCAGCCTTCTCGGGGTCAGGGACACGTTTGGGGAGAAAGTCTACTCACCTGTGGCTGGAAAACAACTGAGTAGGAGGCAATAAAGGAGAACACAAGGTTGGTCTATTTACGCCTGCCTGCCAGGGTCGCTACCCGCCCATCCTTCATTCAGGATTATTTTAAAAATAATGCTTCTGCTGTGTTCAGGTGACTTCTGTTTTCCTGTGTTCTTATTTATCTTGGGAAATTATTACTTACATGAGCTGTTTTTAAACATAAAATCAACACTTCATGGATCTCCTCAGTGTTTCCGCTCGGGGTGGATTCCCCCTGTCTTCTGTGCTGTGCCCTCCCCCAGGGTCTCACCTGCAACATCCAGGTGTGCCTCCCTCTCCAGGGCTGGCGTGTCCCCCTCTCTCTGGCCGTGGAGGTCTGACTGGTCTCCCCCACACTCCTCTGCACGCCCTTGGCTCTGTTAGAACCTCTGCATCGTGCGTCCTGCACTCCTGAACCTGGGACTCATCCTCACCCTTAGCACACATTCCCCAAATCCTCCCTAAGAGGGTCACCTGAATGTCTCCAAGGACCCTTAAAGTCAATGTGGCCAAAGCCTCACAAATCCGCCTCTGTCTCTGTGGATTTGCCTGTTCTGGACGTTTCCTATCAATGGAATCACACACTGTGTGTCCTTCTGTGTCTGCTTCTCTCACTGAGCATCCTGTGTTCAAGGCCCATCCACGTCGTAGCCTGTGTCAGAGCTTCACTCCTTTTCATGGCTGCATAATATTCTCTGTCTGTCTGTCTGTCCACCTGTTATGAACCCAAAACTATATTCATCCATCTAGCATATCTAGCTAATATCAAACTATCTTTATCTATCATCTATCTATATCTATGTATCCATCTATCGTTAATCTATCATATCTATTAACCTAACATCCATATCTAATCGTCGATTATCTACCAATCAGTCTATGCCTCTATCCATTTATGTATCTATCTATATATGTCATGTATTTCTTTCTATCTAGAATCTATCTATTTATCTATCTATCTAGAATCTATCTACATCACATCTGTTCACTTTTGATCTATTTATATCTATGTATCCCTCTATCATCAATCTACCAATCATATCTATTATCTATATCTATCTAATCATCTATCAATCAGTTGATACATCTATTTATGTATCTATATGTCATCCATTTTTATCAGCATGTATCTCTCACTTATGTCTGTCTAATCATCTATCGATGAATTCATCTATCGATCAATCTATCAATCCACCTATCGATCATCTCCCTATCGCGTCTATCTGTGTACGCGTTACCTGTCCCCTCTCTCTCTCTCTCTCCATCTCTGCTCCTGCCCTGCAGCTCACAGCGAACGGCCCCACCCCCGTCAGTCGTGGAGGGTGAAGGAACCGTGGGAATAGGACCCCTGGAGAGCAGTCTTGTGCCCAGTCGCTGTGCACGGAGGTGCGCCTGCTGTCACATCTCATCAAGGCCCCTTGAGTGACTTCCCCCAGGACCCCAGGCCACAGTGTCGACAGGAATGGCCTGTCCAGCTGACTCCGAGTCTGGTCGCCCACAGACTGGCTCTTTCCAGTGTTTCTGTTACTGAGGCCGAGACACCCAGGGTGTCTCCTCTTTGTACACTTTCATGGGAACCCCTGTCCCTCCCTGTGAGAGGGGAGGGGATAAGTCTTTTCCCGATCTTGCAGGACAAGAGACTACCATGGGAGCAAAAAGCCCACCTAGGGGGTGACTGATATACCCCCAAATTCACGTCCACCAGGAATCTGGGAACAGGACCTTATTTGGAAACAGGGCCTTTGCAGATGTGATGAAGTGAAGGGTCTGAGATGAGGTAGAGTGGCTCTACATCCAGTGACAGGGTCCTTATAAGACACAGAAGAGGAGAGACACAGACACAGAGGAGAAGCCCCGGGAAGACAGAGGCAGAGACGGGAGGGATGCGGCCACAAGCCCAGGGACGCCTGGAGCCCCCAGAAGCTGGAAGAGGCAGGAAGGACCCTCCCCCGGAGTCTCTGGAGGGAGCATGGCCCTGGGACACCTTGACCTCAGACGTCTGGTCTCCAGGATGGGCGAGGATGAATTTCTGGAGTTTTAAGCCCCCAGGCTGTGGTCCTTTGTTACTGCAGCCTCAGGAGACTCACACAGGCTGCAACCAGCCCCAGGTCCTCCTAGGCCCTCAACTGCTCCCTGGATGGACAGCCTTAGTTCTCGGATAGGAGACAACCATGTAGGGAAAGAAGATTCGTATTCCTGCTGACCTCGAGGGCAGAGCAAGCCTGAGCTGCAGGTACCCCCAGAGCCCTTGCTGGTTGGAATCTGGACTGTGAGAGTAACCTGACCCCAGGCTCTCATGGGAACGGCTCTTCCCCAAGCCCCTTGACACCCAGACAGAGAGCCTGCCGTGCCTCACGCCCGGGCGCTGAGAGCCGGTCCCCTCCAGATCTGCCTGCCAATCAGCATTACCTGCAGTGTTCCATCAACGGCCTTTGATGTACTGTCTGACACTCGGAGACGGTGAGGAAGAAAATAACTTAAAAAATTTTAAGAAACCTTAATTGGAGTTAACATAAAAGAAGATGCATGGTGTTAATTGGTCTGTCTCAGGCATAATGTGGGCCCTGGAGACCATGTCCCTAACCCCCTGCCAAAGTGTCAAGACTCACATCTTTAATTCAACAATCTTTGTATTAATTACCTCTGCATAAGGTAAACTTTGATTGGGAGCCCTTCATGATGGAATTACAGTGCATCGCCGGCCTTAAGATAAATAAATTAGGTCTGGATGAGGGGAAAAAACCTCTCCATCCAACCGTGAATGGGGAAGGGGATTTGCGTATCAAATATCTAATGAAGGAAACGATTTCCTGAGAGCTTCTTGGTGGGGGAAAGGCTTCCAGACACCCCCCCCACCCCCAGAATGCTGGATGGGGCTATCTGCTGGATGACTGGGCATCTGGGGGCTGTCTAAGATGAGTGAGAATTCAGCCTGCTCTGAGAGACCCACTCCCCTGGGGGTGTGTGTGTGGGCACAAGGGTCCACCCTGCACTGTCTAGTCTGCCAGGGGTAGAAACCAGGCTGTGGTCTGCAAAATGGGTGCTGCGGGGAGGGAGTGGACGGGGCCATGGGCTGGGGCTATGGTTCTGGTGAGTCCCAAGTGAGCGGCAAAATTTACAGGGGAGCATGGGGTCAAAACTGCAGGGACAGGGGCCATGGGGGGTCCAGAAAATAAAAAATACCTTCCACGGGAGGGAACAGGGGCCTCAGGAAATAGCAAGTGGCAACACCCAGGCAGACCCCATAACGGTGTGTCTGAGCGTCTGGGGGCTGCTGTAACAAGTCACCCCACCCAGTGTCTTCAAGCAACAGAAATTTATTTTATCACTGTTTCAGAGACCAGAAGTCGAGCAGATGGATGAGGTCCCCCTGGAGGAGGGTGACCCTACATCCAATGACAGGGTCCTTCTAAAACACAGAAGAGGAGAGACCCAGACACAGAGGAGAAGCCCCGTGAAGACAGAGGCAGAGACGGGAGGGACGTGGCCACAAGCCCAGGGACGCCTGGAGCCCCCAGAAGCTGGAAGAGGCAGGAGGGACCCCCCCCTGGACCCTCTGGAGGGAGCTCAGCCCTGGGAAACCTTGATCTCAGATGTCTTGTCTTCAGGCTGGGAAGGGATGGATTCGTGTTGTTTAAGCTACCTGGTTTGGGGTCATTTGTTACAGCTGCCCCAGGAAACCCATACATTGAACACAGTTCCCGTCAAATAAATACATGCAGAAAGGGCAAGGTGGGTTCCTACATGTTCCAGTGTCACTACACACATTCCTAGACATGCATGTGTATGCATTTGCCTACTGCTTATTGCTTTTCACAAATATAAACATTGGAAGAAAATATGGCATTGATGGCCAGCTTGTCCTTTACACCATACATTTATTTCTACACAGTTGGGACAAAGTGAATGGTATTTCCCGTGACAGGTCACCGCACAGGTGGAGCTATGTCCCCACTGGATAAACCCCCTCCTCGGCCAAGCCTTCCCAGGGCCTCCAAGTCCTCACGCCTTGAGGTGAGCACTTCAGTCTTTCTGACCTGTGAGGTCTCCCTCTTCTGGGCTGGCAAACCAAATCTTGACAGTCGGTACTGATTTTACATGTTTATTCAAAAAGACATTTTCTGTAGGAAGACCGTTGATGTAAAAATACCAAAGCAGATTCAATACAGAAGTTTGAAGAAGAATATTTCTCCAGCAAACCTCACATTGAATCAACATCGCTGGTTACAATAAATGGGTGTGTTAGGTTTGAATGTCAAGGGTTCATTGCTTTGCTGGGATTCAATTTATCAGTTTGCATAGGTGATCACTGATGTATCAGAATGCCACATGTGATTATTTTTACATTTGTGCTTAAGCGACGTGACAGGAAAAAAATTTACTAGCTCCAGGGGGGTCACGAAACCTCTTTCTTAAAAAAGGGTTTATCCATCAATCAATTGGAGAAACAGTTGATTATGTTGAAACTTTCACCAAGAAAATGTTTAAGATGGACAATACCACCACGGTGGTCTGGGCTGCCATCTTGGGCATCTGTTTTCTTTTGTAGGGGGGCATCACTTCCTCAGCCTGGAGATCCAGCCCCTGCCCCCTCACCTCATTTGTAGATCGCCTGCTCCCCATCCGATACCATGTGATAGATATAAGATCCTTTTTTCCACTCCTGGACGTTCTCAGACTGTGCAGGGCCTCCATGCAGAACTTGTGTTAGGTCTGGAAGAACTGGCCCCAGCTGTGTGTGTTGGGTCCACCATCTTGCCTCGGACTTGGCTTGGCCCAAGCATGTCCTGTGTGAGAATCCAAACTCTGATTTCCTTTGCTTTGCCAAAATAGTCACTCTCACCCCATCAGAGTGAGTATGCCCAAAATACGCAATGCAGAAATAATTCCCTTTATTTTGCTCCATGAATGCTTTGGGACATAGGTTCTGACTGGGGAAATTCAAAAAACACAACAGAAATTTGACACAGAACCCAGACATGGAAGGCTCTCTGGAGGAATAAGAATCATGGGATGGCCTCCAGGGGAGCTGGAGTCTCCCCCAGTTGTGGGAGGAGGGGCTCTGACCTCGAGGGGGAATGTGGACTTGAAAGGCTTTCTTGTTTGGCTGGGGTTCAATTTGCAAATTTGTTTTCATATTTGCAATGTCTCAGAACTCTAAGCATGAAGCGTATATGATTATTTTTATGTCTGTAATCATTTGAGAAACAGTAAAGTAATTTGCCAGTGGTTACAAGGGGCTGTAGTACTTTCCTGATGCTGGAATACCACAGACGGGGTGGCTCAGACAGCAGACACTGATTGTCTCCAGTCCTGGAGGCTGGAATCTGAGATCCAGGTGTGGGCAGGGCTGTTTCCTCCCAAAGCCTCTCTCCTGGGCGTGTAGACGACCGTCTCCTCCCTGTGTCCTCACGTGGTCGTCCCTCTGTTTGTGTCTGTGTCCTGATCTGCTCTCCTTATAAGGACAGAAGTCTTATGGGATCAGGACCCACCCTAGTGACCTCATTTTACCTTCATCCCCTCTTTAAAGACCCCGTCTTCAAATACATCACATCTTGAGGTCTTGGGGGTCAGGGATTCTACATATGAATTTTGGGGACATTTTTCAACCCATAACAAGAACATACAGTCCTCATGCCCCGTCTCAGGACCAAAGAGTAAAAATGAAATTGGCAGCCTCTTGGGGGGAACATGGCCCCCACTTCAGTACAAGGTGACCACAGCCCTGGGCCAGCTGCATGGCAGGAGTCAGGGGATCTGTGTGGCCGGCAGGGATGTGGCCTTGGTGACCGTGGGTGCCAGGGGAGACTGGAGTTCGTGACACCAACACTGCTTGAGCTGTAAAGTCCAGAGGGAAGGTGATCAGGGTGTCCTGGGGAGACGGAGGGGCAGGTTACATGGGGAGGCCCCTGGGCCCGGACGCCTCCTGGGGCTGGGCAGAGTGGATATCTGGGTGTGCTCACCTGTGTGTTCAGAAGGGTGGGGACCAGGTGTGCACGGGATGTCCGATTCCTGCCTGGACCAGCATGGGATGGCCATGGGGGCAGGGTCTGGGGGCAGGGTGAGGGATCGGCTTCTGGGCCTTGGAGTCTGAGCAGCTCAAGGGGCCCCAGGGGGCCACCAGCATGGGGCCCATTAGCCTCAGTCCCCAGCGCCGTGCTGGTAATTAACACTGATTATTATTCCCCAGCTCGGGCCTGTCTGGTCTGGGCTCCGGGTGTGTCAGCCAGGCTGCGGCCGCTTGGTAAGGGGACACATGGAGGTCAGTAAGCAGCACTAATTAGGTTTGGACGTCAGGACCGATTCCGGGCGATGGGCTGGCTGGCTTCATAGGCACGCAGCCGGCTCCTCTGAAGGGGCGGCGGACATGCCAGAGATGCCCAGGGCCGGCACCCACCGGGGGTCCAGTAGGTGTCTGCTGCAGCCCATGGGGCGCGCCCAGGGTCCTGTCCACACCACACAGGGCCTGGGCCGCTGAGCGCCCAGCGACGCCCCCCCAGGGCAAGTCCAGAATCTGTGCAGTTTCGTGCATCTGCAAGGGAGCCGTGACCATGACCAGGGATCTGGGGGTTTGCTGTCATTGTACCTGGTGAGACACATGAATGCAGAGATGATGCTTGGGAAAGAATTCACAGTCCCCCGGAAATGGGAGGCCTGCTGTGCAGGGCCCCTCGGGGAAGTACCAGGGAGGAGGCATGGCAGGTGGGGACATAGTTGTCCGTCCATGGGAGGAATGGGGAGGCCGGCTGAGGAAGCTGAGCAGGATGGGGTTGGCTGGTGGGGATATTTCTGCAGATGCTGGGGTGCAGGGCTGGCTCCAGTTGTCTGTACCTGGCCCTGGGGGGATGAGGGCAGGTGGATGGAGGCCCAGAGCGTGAAGGCCCCTCACAGGGGTCACAGGGTGTGGGCGCTGGGTGGGTTGTTTGCAGGTCAAAGGTGCGCTCTAGGAAGTTGTGAACAGTCCCTGCATCATCAAGGCCCCAAGACTCCAGAGCGTCCAGAATCCAGAAAATAAGAAGACATGCTCTGTCCACCTGCCATGCCTGGGCCGTTACCAGTGTCAGACATAGGCGGTTGTTTTCATGTTTGATCAGATCTAACTCATGTTACATGTTACCGTCAACATTACTTTCTGGTCCCAGAGGGTTAAGGAAACCCCTTCCTTTAAAGGAGTTTTTACAGGAATCAAGTTGGGGAAACAGTTGATCATGTTGGCAACTTTGTTGAAAAAGGATGGAGATGGAGGTACTGCTCCAGGACCTCAAACGAAGTTTCTGGAGGGGCTTCTGGTGGAGCAGGAGATGGAGCTTAGGGGGAGGGAGAGAGGGAGGGAGGAGGAAAGAGGGAAGGAAGGGAGGAGGGAGGAGGGAAGGGAGGAGGGAGGAGGGAGGAGGGAAGGAAGGAAGGGAGGAGGGAAGGAAGGAAGGGAGGGAGGAGGGAGGAGGGAAGGGTGAGTGTTCATCTCTGGGGCCCAAAGGGGGCAGCTTGGGTGGAAACAGGGTCCATCTTCCCCTTCCTCTCAGTAACAGGTGGAAACAGGGAGAAATCAGGAGGGGGAGCCTTTGAAAGAAAACCCACCAGCTACATAGGCTGTCGGACGATGAGGCAATGTTAATATTTCCAATTCAGAAATTCATTTTCAACATTTGTCTTCTCTCTTAGGTGTGTATGAGAATTACTGAGAATTACTGTAGCAAAGTTGGGAAAATGCACTAATTGCTAATTGTCAGGGACCCATGTGGGTTGATTGGTAGAAGGTTTGGGTCATGGATTGATCGGGTACAACTACATCCCATGAAAAACCTGCTTACACAGTTGCTTCTGAGGATCTGTGATGGAGAGAAAGATGGGATCGTATGCACAACACACAGATTTTGGGAGCATGCACGCCATGTTTGTTATTCACCTGCTCGAAATTTCATTTCTTTTCCTCCATTGAGGCAGCCTGGCCCAGGCATGGAAGATGATTAGGGCCAATGTCACATGGTTATGAGCCGAGGCAGGTACCTGGAGTCCACGGATAATCCCCAAAGTGACTTAAAAGGGAATTCACAAACAAACATCAAAGTCACAAGGGATCCCTCTACGTCAGCCAGGCCTGTAGAAAGTGGACACTGTGGGTGGGTTGAAATGTGTTTCCCTGGTATGGACAGGATGTCCCTGTGCCCCTAAAAAGCTTATGCTGAAAGGTAACCCCCAAGGTGATGATGTCAGGATGTGGGGCCTTGGGGAGGTGATGAGGTCATGAGGGTGGAGCCCCCATGATGGGATTAGTGCCCTTAGAAAAGAGACCCCAGGGAGCTCCCTTACCCCCTTCCACCAGGTAAAGACACAGCAAGAAGACGCCCATCTAAGAACCAGGAAGAGGGTCCTCACCAGACACTAAATCTGCCCTCACCGGGATGTTGGATGTCCAGCCTCCAGGACTGTGGGAAATAAATGTCTGTTGTTTATAAGCCCCCCAGTCTGGGGTATTTTGTTACAGCAGCACAAACAGACTGAGCGAAGACTTAGCCCCAAATATATGTTCAAGTGGTGAACCTCAGTGCTTCGAAATGGCCCTTATTTGGAAATGGGGTCTTTGCAGACGTGACGAAGTGAGGGACTGACATGAGGTCCTCCTGGAGGAGGGTGGCCCTACATCCAATGACAGGGTCCTTCTAAGAGACAGAAGAGGAGAGACACAGACACAGAGGAGAAACCACATGAAGACAGAGGCAGAGACGGGAGGGAGGCGGCCACAAGCCCAGGGAGGCCTGGAGCCCCCAGAAGCTGGGAGAGGCAGGAAGGATCCTCCCCTGGAGCCTCTGGAAGGAGCGCGGCCCTGGGACACCCTGACCTCAGACTTCTGGTCTCCAGGATGGGGAAGGATGGATGTGGTTTCAGCTCTCATGGTTTGGGGTCCTTTGTTACAGGTGCCCAAGGAAGCTCCCACAACACAGCCACTCTGCTGTGGGCACCAATCCAAAGCCTCTGCCTTGGACAGGGTGATGCTGCCGGGAGGTGATGCTGCCGGGTGATGCTGTGGTCTCCCCTCTGGGAAGTAGGCACATTTGTCTGGCAGCTGGAATACTGTATGTTGATGCCCCGACCCCCAGGACCTCAGCATGTGTCTGTATTTGGAAATGGGGTCTTTAAGGTGGTGATGAAGGTAAAATGAGGTCATTAGGGTGGGTCCTGATCCCATAAGACTGGTGTCCTTATAAGAAGAGGAGATCAGGACACAGACACACACAGAAGGACGACCCTGTGAGGACACAGGGAGGAGATGGCCGTCTACACGCCCAGTAGAGAGGCCTTAGGAGGAACCAGCCCTGCCCACACCTGGATCTCAGATTCCAGCCTCCAGGACTGGGAGACATAAATGTCTAATGTTTAAGCCTCCCCGTCTGTGGTGTTTGTTATGGCAGCTGAGCTGAGCTAACACAGACGTTTTCAAACACAAGCAAACCAGAGAATAGCATACGGAAGCTCATATACCCTTCACCCAGTTCCAATGATTATCCACAACTTACTGACCTTTTAAATTCTCCTCTGACACTTACGCCCAGCACATGTGCACCATTTTCCTTTCTTTTCTTTTGTTTTACATTCGGGCTATTTAAAAAGAAACGACTACATCAAATCACGCAGTCTGTCAACAGCTCCATATGTATCTGTAAAAGATGGGTTTATTTTATTATTCTTATTTGCTAATGGATGGGGGATTTTTGTTTTTAACCCAGCAAGGACTGATTTTAGTTACTTCCAGGAAAGAGTTGGAGTCAGGGGAGACGGGGCCGTCACCCACCACCCTCCTCTGGCTGCCCGGGGAGGGGGCTTCTCCTCGCCAGCTCTGCCTGCACCATGTGTTCCATTCCTCATCTCCCCGTGATGGGCAGGACCCCTACCTTCACCCTCATCCTTCCAAGGGCATCCCAGACACGCGTGTTTGTAATCGGTGGGTCACAACCCCCGTAGATCATGGGATCCATTCGGTGGGTCAGGAAAAAATGAGAAAAAATTAAATAGAGAAGAGAGAGGACGTAGCCCACGAGGGGGGCTGAGTACTGATTCCCGAGCTCACGTATTTCTACTGATGTAAAATGCACATTCCTGGGGGCACAGAAATCCCCAGGCACAACTCAGTGGGTTTTACACATGGACCTCTCGTGATGTTGCTCGTGTCGGGAAACGGCCCGTTTCCAACAGCCGGGAGGTACCCGTGAGCGCCTTCTGGGTCCGTATCTCCTGGCCAGACACCACTGGTACTCTGGTTTCTATCAGTCTGTGAGACGTTTTTCACTGTATATGTTCATCGCACGTGTATCTGCGGACGTATACACACACGCCACACGTATGTAACGGAACATGAATTTCGGCATGTTACTACCTTATGTAATGGGTGTAACAGGACGCAGAGTGCATGTTGGTCTCACGTCTATTACACCCTTGCCGGAAAGGGCGGAGTGGGGAGTATCGGGTGAGACCAGCCCTCCCCACGTTTTCGGATGAGAGGCGTCTCTGGCATCACCAAGACTCTCCGCTCCTTTGCCGAAGCCTGCGTCCAGCACTGGTTGGAAGTGAATCCGCCTTTTGTGGACTTGCTTAGTGAGGGCGGGGCCAGAGACTGAGCCGCCACAACAGGCACGCCCCACCCCACCCCTGCGCTGGGAGCCCCCCGCTTTAAACCGGAGGCCCTCGGGGTCCCAGAGTGGAGACCGCTGAGATCCGGATGCTAAACCCGGGCGTCTCCGTCTACACAATCAGCACCAACACCCGTGTCCCCCGTCAGGAGGAAGCCTTCCGATTCCTGCTGCCAAGGTTCCACTTTCCCGAAAGGGCCCGTCACAAGAACAGACGCTGGAGGGTGAGCAAGGGTGCGCGGGTGCCTTTATTTCCTTTCAAAAGAAGTGGCAGAAACAAAGTTGCCGAGTGGAGCCCTGGGCCGGTGGGGCCTCGGGGTGCCTCGGGCATGCCAGTGCCCCCTCCCTGCGCGCACAAGCTCGGCACCCATGACGCGGCCTCTTGTCTGGTCTCCATCCCGCCTCTGGACGCAGGAGGCCTCGTCTCTGGCCGATGAGCCAGGGGACTAACGCCAACCCTCGCTGACTAACACTTGTCAAGAAGAAATTCGGGGGGTGGGGGAGGAAAATCAATGCACGCCCGCCTCCTGTCCTGTGGTGCCGTCTGAACGCTCACTGATTAATTTGCTGGTGGGGCTGAACCGTGCAAGTTTTTAGAGAAAGTTTCCAGCCAGTCTTTTCAACCGTTGTCTCGTGTTTTTGTTTTTTTTTAAGGAAAAGAAAAAGAAAAAAAAAAAAAAAGAAAACCCACATCCCTCCCGTCTTCCTTATTCTGACACCGTTTTCCTTTAGAAGATCTCAAACTACAAGCGGGTACATGACATCTGCCGCGCTCCCCAGCGAACACACTTTGCGTTTGATTTATGACACGACTCCATAGGTGCGGCTGACAGCTCTCAGATGGAAGCCCAGGCAAGCGGGCTTTCAAGAGGGGCGGGCGATCCGGGCAAATCTATCACGGGTGCGTCCTGGGAGCCCGTGAGCTGCCTTTGTAGAGCCCCGCTGCGAGGCGGCCCCCATGCTGCGCTGCCCGGGCTGGCTGACAGGCAGCCCGCACTTCACCCTAATCACGAATAAAAGCCAGCTCCCTGTAGGTTACAGATCTCCTCTGTTTTGACATTGACCTTAATACATAATTTAACCACAAAGCCTGAGCAATGTGGAACAAGATAAGAAAAGACCACAGAACTGGCAAATAAAGTGATGTTCAATCAGAAATCATATTTGTTCCTGATGGCGGAGACGTGGGTGTTAAGGAGAGAGACAGAGAGTGGCGGGCAGGGGAGGAGGGCAGGGGAAGGGGATGCCCGCCTGGCCCACCGGTGCGGGGGCCAGGACGAAAGGCTGTCCTGTGAAAGTCTGTCTGGGAGCCGGGGTACGGGGCAGCGGTCAATTACCATTAGATTCCCAAAGACACGACGGGCTTGGAGAAGTGAGCGGGCACTGGTACCACCTGTTTGTTTGCACTGAGAAGCGGGCGTCCTGGAGAGCATGGAAAACGAATATTGACAGTCACAGGGGAGTCAGCACACCTGGGTGTCAGTGACTGCCCAGGGACAGGAGGGGACAGGTGATGCCTGAGCCCGGGGGGTGGTGCCTGTACCCGGAGGTGATGCCTGAGCTGGGAGGGGGGTGTTCTGATATGAAGGGTGTGAAGATGGGGACGGCCAGGCCGGTGCGTCCCCGCTGTGCCTGGGCATCCAGCGGAGGTGCTGTAGCTTCAGCATCGCTGGCTGGCTGGGTCCGTCCTCCAGCCCGCTCCAGTGTGAACCCTGAGTCCAGAGGTTACACCACGCTGTGTGTGTGTGGCTGGTGTTTACACTCAGCTCCACGAAAACTTGAGAGCTCAAAGCAGAGCCCCGTGGGAGGCTGGCAGGGAATCTGGACCTTGACCCTCAGGGCTCCCTGGGGAGAGCTGGTCCAAGGCCACCCACTGGGAAGATCACTTCCCGCGCCAAGGGCGGCAGGAACCAGAGTTAGGCCAGGTGCACACGGGGTGTTTACACGTGAGGGTGGAGCCTCGGCCCCGGACAGCAGGGCGGAGGGGGAGGCGGCATGGCAGGCGGGGGTGTCCGGTGTCCCCAGGCCTGGCCTCTCCTCGGCACTAAATGTTTTGGGGCTCAAAACACTCTGTCCAGGGCAGCAGGACGCAGGTCAGGGGAAAGAGCCCGTTTCCTTTGTTATGAGCTCAGGTAGCTTGTACACGGAGAGACAAAGAAGTGTGAAGGTGAACACACTTGGGATGAAACACAGACCCACACAGATACAAACACAGTCACACAGACTTGCACACACACCTGTGCTCACATTCACCCACGTATACCAAACCTTGCACACACACACAGACACACATGCAATACAGACTCACACACATATGGACACACACAGGCACACCCACCTCTATACTAATAAACACACACTTGCACGCACATGTACACCCACCTCTATGTCCATACATGCAACTCGCCCACACATACACACACTATACACAGCTCACACCTGCACACCCATATGTACACACGCTCTCATGCCTACACGCTCACCTCTGCACACATATACACACCCAGCTACCCATGGCTCTACACACATAGACACCCCACACTTACACACACACACACACACACACGCACGGCCACAGCCCACACCTACACATGTACAAGCACACACACACACATGACCCACACACCGCACATGTACACACACTCCCATATCCCTCATACTCCCACACCTCCCCATACACACACACACACAAACACACTCCCCAGTGCCCTGGCCCGTCCCCTGGGTGCCCAAGGTGAAGTTGACATTGGGGACCACGGCTCTGCTGGCCCAGGACTCTCCCTCTTCCCGGGATGGAGAGACATGAGGCTCCAGCTGGCCTTTCCTGCAGCCGAGATGGGTCTGCAGCATCTGGATCACGGAAGTTCTGCCTGCCCTACACCACTGACCAGCTGTGACCGCAGAGGAGCCGGGTCATTCACGATTCAGCCCCATCTGTGGCGTGTCCATGGCTTGACGGCCCTACCTGTGAACTACGGGAGTCTCGACGTTCAAACAGGCTTGGAGACGTGGGTGATTGACGTGTATCTGTGGGCACCCGTGTGATGCACGCAAGCCACACATATGTCCCCAGCAACAAGTGACTATTCCTGCGAGTGAAGAGATAAATGCTCTGGGGCGTTTTCCTGTTGGTCTTTCCTGCCCTAGCTAGGAATTTTAATTTTGGCATTTTTCTCCGTTATAAAAGGTTCTGATGCCGTTAGATTCCTGTGCTTTACATCGTAGATGAGTGTGGAATTTTTGTAATTTCTTGTTGTTTTTCTATAGCTTGCTGTAGAGCGGCCCATGAGGCCAAACCTACTAATCAATTTTTCATGATGAAAAATAAAAAATATATAAAGGAAACCCTTGAAAAGAGAGAGAATCGTAGCACAAATACTTCTGTGCATTTTGCTGTGGTTTTTCTCATGGTCTTCCTTTTTTAAAAAAAATTACAGGGCTGTCTGACAAGTTAGAGAGGGTTAATAACTTTCTCAAAGTTGCACAACTGGATTCTGATCCAGGCGTCATTGGTCCCAAAGAGGGTGAGATCGGCTGGTGTAAATGGCTCTGGAGAGAGAACACATAACACACAGACACAGACACACACATGCACACACACGCACTTCTAGGCCAAAGAAATACATGCCTGGTGAGCCTCGTTCTCTTTTGTTCTGTTGTTTTGTTATCTGCACATCTGTCCATCCATCCAACCATCCATCTGTCCACCCATCCACCATCACCTTTCCTTCCTACCCTCCCTTCTATCTATCATCTATTTATCTACCATCTATCTATCTATCTATCATCTATCTATCATCTATCTATCTATCATCTATTTATCTATCTTTTCATCTATTATCTATCTCTTCATCTGTTATCTATGATCATCATCATCTATCTACCTATCTACCATCTATCTATCTATTATCTTTTCATATATTAAGGACCATTTTTATGTCTTTATTTTCCTGATTTGTCTCTTTGTATGTTTTGCCCATTCTCTGTAGGATGTTTGGTCTTTTCCCTTATTAAAAAAATGTATTATAGTAAGGATATCAGCCATTTATCTGTGATGCATGCTACAAATATTTTTTCTCAATTTGTCTTTTCCTTTTGACTTTGATTATAGTTTTTTTGGGGGGCATCAATTAGGCCAAAAATATTCTTTTGTTGTCAAATTTGTCACTCTTTCCTTTTATAGCATCTAGATTTTGAGTCACAAGAAGCCTTTCCTTACACACAGATTATGTGAGAATTCAACCAGTTTTTCTTCTATTACTTATATAATTCCATTAAAAAAAAGACATGTAAGTCTCTGATCAATTTATCTGTGTATGGCAACAGGAATGTAGTTAATTTTATCTTTTTCAATTTATGGGGAATATCTATCTTTCCCTAGTGATCTGAGATACCAGAGTTCCAAGTGGAGTTGGGATTATTTTCTGGATTCTATTCTAATCCACTGGTTTGTTGATTCAGGCACCAACAGCACACCATCCTAATGACTGATATTTGTTGTGTATTTTACTATCTGGTAGGACAAGTCCTCCCTCCCATATCTTTTTCTGTGTTTTCCTAGTATTCTTGGTATTAACTTGAATATCAACTAGCCTAACTCTAGGACAAGAAAGCTTGTTGGTGCCTTTCTTGAGATCCCATTACATTTATATACTTACTTAGGGAGAACTAACATTTGATAATGTTGAGATGTCCTAAAGAACAAGGGATGTCTTTCTATTTGTTCAATTTTACTTTTGTTTATTTAAGAAGTATTTTGTAGTGTTATTCCATATGAATTTTGCATCATTCTTGTAGGGTTTATTCCTAAGTATTTTTTATCTTCTTCATTGCTGTTGTAAATGGTATTTTCTTGTACATTAGATGTTCTAACTGGTTATTATTGAAGTCCATAGAGGTTATTCACATTTACCTGTCAATTATTTATCCTGCTACCTTGCTGAATACTTTCCTTATTGCAGTTAGTTTTATTGTTAATTCTCGAGAGCATTCTAGGTATCCTATCATGTCACTTGAAAATAATATAGTTTTACTTTTTATTTTCCAATTTTTATGTCTAATTATTTCCTTCTGTCTAATTGCGAGAGCTAATTCCTCTAGTACAAGGTTAAATTGTAGTAGGAGTAACAGGCATCCTCGTATGGTTTTTTTCTTCTCTTTTCTTTCTTTCTTTTTTTTTGGCCACGCCGCACCGTTTGCGGGATCTTAGTTTTCCGACCAGGGATTGAACTTGGGCCACGGCAGTGAAAGCGCCAAGTCCTGACCACTGGACCGCCAGGGAATTCCCCTTAAATGAATGATTTCTAATCCTAGTGGAAATGTTTTTAGTGTTTCTCCGTTAGGTGGGATGCTGGCTTTTGTATTCTGATACACTGTATATTTTTTATGATGTTAATAAATAGCTTTCTATTCCCAGTTTTCTGAGTGATTTTAGGAATTGTGTCAAGGAATTTTCTAGCATCTATAGTTACTCATATGAGTCTTCCCCTTAGATCTACCTTTAGCGAATTATATTCATATTTTCCCTAATATTGAATCATCGTTGCATTCCTGGTATAAACCTCACTTGGTCAAGGCGTATTATTTTCTCAATGTGGTATTGGGGGTCTGTTGGCCAATATGGTATTTAGGGTTAGTTATTAATATTCATAAGTGATTTGAGGATGTGATTTACTTTTATTTGCGCTACATATATCAAGTTTAGGTACAATTGTTATGCTTGCTTCCTGAAAAGACTTTGGGATATTTGCTCCCTTTTTAATGTTCTGTAACAATTTAAGGAGCATTGAGAGTATCTGCTGACTGAAGCCTTGGTAAAATTTCCCCATGAAAACTTTTCATCCTCGTGTTCATGATGAGGTAGATTTGGACGATTTTCTCTATTTCATTATTGGAGTATTTTTATACTTTTGATCTCTTCTGAGGTTAATTCTGAAAATGATACTTTCTTAGGAAACCATGCCTTTCATCTAAATGTTCAAAGGTATTTGCACAGAAACGTCTCAAGTACTAGCCCTTCTGTAGCCTTACTCTATGTCCTCTTGGTCTGCCTTGTACTGTGAGTGGTGTATTAAAGTCTCTTATTATTAATCTAGTTCTCCTGGCATCTCCTGTTTCTGATAATATCTAGGTGGGTACTGAGTTATTTGGTGGTCATGAATATAGATATTGATAGCATGCTGTGCTTTTAGCACTAGGAGATGCTAATTTAATGCATTTAAATTACCATTTGTGGGCCTTCCCTGGTGGTGCAGTGGTTGAGAGTCTGCCTGCCGATGCAGGGGACACGGGTTCGTGCCCCGGTCCGGGAGGATCCCACATGCCGCGGAGTGGCTGGGCTTGTGAGCCATGGCTGCTGAGCCATGGCTGCTGAGCCTGCGCATCCGGAGCCTGTGCGTCTGGAGCCTGTGCTCCGCAACGGGAGAAGCCACAGCAGTGAGAGGCCCGCATACCACAAAAAAAAAAAAAAAAAAAAAAAAAAAAAAATTAGCATTTTTCTAACTTAATGCTTCTTTGTCTAATTTAATGCTTCTTGGCCTAAATTCTAGTTTCTCTTTTACTAGGACTTTAACCCCTGCTGTCAGATGGTTTCTGTTTGCCTGTCATTTCTTTGTCTTTCCTTTTTGCCCTTTTGAAATTTCTCTCTTTTAGGTGTGTCTCTGTTGTAGAGCCTACAGCTGGATATTGCTTGATAAGCCTATTTGAAAACCTTTCCCTTTTAATTGGCACATGAAGCCCATTCATATGTATTGAGATGTTCTGTTTGTTTTCCATTCAGTCACAGTATTTCATGTTATAACTAATGTTCGTATTATGTTGTATTTACTGTTTCTTTCTGTATTTGATGAGTTTTCCTTGTCGTTAAACTTTTCCTCTAACATTCAGGAAGGTGTGTTTCTGTTCTGGGCCTTACCTTTCTGCTTCTACTTTTTAGTGCCCTCCACTGCCCCCTGCCCCCATTCTCTATCTTAACCTCTCATCACTCTCTGGTTTCTCAATTTAAGTGGCACCTGTATGAGTGTCCTGTAGCTGCTGTAACAAACTTTGTGGCTGAAAGCAACACAAATTTATTGTCTTACTATTATGGAGGTGAGCAGTCTAAAATGTGTCGCCAGGGCTGGTTCCTACTGGAGCCTCTAGGGGAGGCTCTGTTTCATCTTTTGCCTTTTGCAGCTTCCAGATGTTGCCTCCGTTCCTTGGCTCTTGGCCCCTTCCTTCATGGTCAGAGCAAGAGCGTGGCTTCATCTTCTCTGAACTCCTGCCTTCCTCTTACAAGGACCCTTGCGATGCCACTGGGCTCACCCAGATAATCCAGGGTAATTTCCCAACTCAAGACCCTTCACTTAATCACAGCTGCAAAGTCCCTTTTGCCCTGTTAAGTCAACACCTTCACAAGTTCCAGGTTAAGACAAGGATGTCTTTGGAGACATTATTCTGCCCACCACATGGGGATCAGGACGTGGACATCTCTGGGGACATTATTCTGTCTATGACACTGGGATTAAAACAGGGATGTCTTTGGGGGCCATTATTCTGCCGACCACAAGATCCTTTGATTTCTACTGGTTACCTATATAATTGTCAACAATTTTATTCGATTTCCCTCTTCTTTGTTCTTTCTCTTCCCATTTAAAAAAGTTTCATTCTTTCCGCTTTGTCAGAATTTATAGTGTTTACATCCATTTCCCCACTTTGTCTCACCCTTATTTTATACTTAGTTCTACAATGAGATTGATCACATGAATTTGAAGGTCATGGTCTCCTGACCTCCTGGTGGTGCTGAAGGTCTGAGTCCTGGGTGGTTTACTTGTGGTCTTGGTTGATCTTAGGATGTTTTGGGGGAGGAAGTTGAAGAGGTTCTAATTCAGGTGACAATGAGTGCCATTTTCCTGCAGTCTGAGCACTCCACCTTGATTTAACTTCAGAAGGACAACCACAGCAGGGTCACTCCATGTAGCATAAACAAGTGAGGTGAAACATATCAAAAATTTTCTATATCCTGCGAGCTCAACAGCTAAGATGGAGAAGTTTCAATGTTCACCCAATTACCTCAGAGGCAGCAATTTGCTCTGAGCAAGGGAAGACGTGTATGTGCACATGTGTGTGTATGTACACATGTGTGTGTACTTCCCCATCACAGTGCGCCCTTTTCTTCTCATCTAGCTCCTCAGAGGCCACAAGAGGACAGCGTGAGTTCTTCACCTCACAGAGAAGGGTCCACATTTCTCTCTCTTTTGAAAACAAACAGTCGAACTACTAGAAATTCCAGAAGTTTACGTATTTGCTTCATTGATGAGTGTTTTTCATGCAGATGAGAGTTTTCCTCTGCCAGGGTGGGGATAGTCCCTGTTGCGTATTCGTTCAGTGGATTCACCTTTGAATGGATGTTGGTTCCTCTCCAGACATTCCTCAAGCTACGTTCAGAAGTGACTCTGTTTTAAATATACAGGTTAGAGGATACCTCAGGTTCATTCTCCAGGCAGAAATGCAGGGGGGTGTTGAGACAAATATGAATGTTCTCAAGTCTTTGAGCTGCTCCTTGAGATGGGGTGTGGCTTGATTTATTAATCATCAAGGGTCTAAGTAGAGCAGTTATCCCGGAAACCAAAACAAATGAGCTTGTTGAGAAGGTACACCCAGAGGCCCGATGAATCCACATGGATGGGATATCAAAGGCGGGGAGATGGGGGACAAAGAGGACCAGGTGAGAGTCATGGCTCTTGGCCAAAGGCCAAGAGGACCCACAAGACCCAAGAGGACTGAGACTTCCACACAGAAAAGGAATTTGTGGGGAGAACGTTGAGGAGTTGACACACAATGGGAAGCTTGAAGAACTAGTCTCAGAGAATGGAACAGACCCCAAGGTGGGGAGGTGGCCAGAAGACCTCTCCAAGCCGTCTTAGACTCTGGGGCCATGGTTGCCACCATGAGGAATTTCTCACCTGTCCCTAATTCCCATCATTCTCTCAAGATTCTGAGTGCTGGACAGAGAGTCTCGTTTCCTGGAGAATGCCTGGACACAGGGAGGGAGTGTGTCTGCCCCCCCCCCCAAAAAAAAGAGGGAGGTGGGCCTGGCTGCCTCCAAGACATGCCAGGTGCTCTGAAGGAGCCCAACATAAGAAGGGTCCAAATTCTGGCAGGATGGCTCTGGTCCAAAATTATGACATCCTGGGATTTCCCTGGCAGTCCAGTGGTTAGGGCTCCACGCTTCCAATGCAGGGGGTGCAGGTTCAATCCGTGGTCAGGGAACTAAGATCCCACATGCTTCATGGCACAGCCAAAATTTTAAAAAAAATTATAACAAAGTTACAACACCCCGTTGAGGGGGATGTGGAATCAAATCATCCCAAAGAAAGCAGGAGACTGGATAGGAATGTGAGATGACTAAGAACCTCGAGGTGGGGTCCTTGTGGATGCACATCAGATGGACAGCAGCTCAGGAGAGGACCCGCTACTGGCTGAGTGCATTAAGGCAGGACGGGGGTCAGGGGGAAGAGGCTGTAGCTGACACCCTACGGGCATGAGTTGACAAGCAGAGCTGGAGATCCCTCACACGGCTGCATTTATTCTTTGCTGAATATAAACTAGAATCTCATCCACCTGGTGATGGTTGTCTTCATGGACATGATAAACCTGATAAAATTAACATCATTACCCGAGCACGCCCATATGTAGAGAGTCCCCACCCCACAGCCTTCACGAATACCTTCCGAGTCTACCTGAGATGATCAGAACACTTTGTGCACTGACCCTTCCCCACAATAACAACCACCCCCAAAACCAAACTCTCCTTTATACCAAGTTTAGGGAAAGTTGGAACTCTCCAAGGTTGGCCCTTTTTTGAGTGACAAGCAGAAAAACTTTGAACACTTTTCACAAAAGTCAGAAACATATTAAATTTTCAGAGGCTCATGAGTCAAAAATGGCATGTCCAATTTGCCTCAAAGTTCCCAGCCTGAGATGAAGCCTGAAAACTTTCTGGCCGAGGAAGATATTTTATCAGAGTTGGAAGGCAGTCAGGTAAGGGCAGGGGGCACCGAGGGTGTAGGAGCTGGGGCCTGGGATCCCGGGCCGGTGTCTGTACTTATAATTAGCAGGTGCCCTCTCCCCGATGCCGGGTGTGCGGCATGCAGGACGCAGCCGTGACGCGGTCCAAGGAGAGACGGGTCCCCTCGACGCCTCCCCCAGGAGAGGAAAGAGGGGTGTGAGTCAGATACCTGGGCCTCTCTCCATCTTTTCCAAAGCATGTCTTGTTTATCATATAAAATCTCATCTCCAGGTGGAAAGGGGGTTCTGGGCTGGTAGGGGAAAATGGCAGTTTTTAGAATCGGTTTTGGGAAGAGGATGCCGGCTTGGGGAGGTCCCTCTGGGGCCTGATTACCATGCTTTTGTGTTCGGGGCTGGTGGGCGACTGGAGAAATGTTAGTGCCCTGAACAAAGCCATCATCCCCTGCGATTCTCTCTGGGCTCCTTGGGCATGCTGCCCATGTGAGCTGTTCTCCCCGACTTATTTATTTTTGGCACCATTGACACTGAAGCAAGGGACCCCCACTTTATACTTGAACGGGCCTTTTTTTTCTCACCACCTCCCCTCAGGGCGAGGAGCCCGAGCACGGCCCGTATCTCAACTCAGACGAAGAACAGACCCTTTGAGGCTGGTCAGGGCGGGGCTGCCAGCTATCCCGTTGGCTTGGACCAAACCTCCTGTCACTCAAAAACAGTGATACAATTTGGGACGTTTTGGGTTCCCGATGTAACAGGCACGAGCCGATTCTGACTCCATGTTGGATCTGTTTCTCTTACTTTAACTTTTGCTTCCTGCTGCTTTTGTTCACGAAAAGGATACTGTCTACACACAGTGGTCTGCCTCGGGGAACCCCGTCCCTCTGCCTGGATGTTAAACCAAAGTGTCTTTGTTCAGGGAAGCATCCGGACCCCACCCACCTGCGGATGGCTGCGAGAAAGAAGAAATGACCACATCCCCTCCCCGAGGCTGGCCATTCCAGGGGATACTTGCAAAACTTATGGCCTTTTTACTTTACTTCCTCATCTCCTGCCCCTCTATGTGCTATAAAAGAAACTGGCATCCAATCGCCGATCAGATAGATGGTTATTTATAGACACTAGTCTGCCATCTTCTCGGTCTGCCGGCTTTCCAAATACAGTGCTATCCCTTGCCTCAGCACCTCGTCTCCGAGGCATTGGCCTGTCGTGGGGCGAGCAGAGCTAGCTTGGACTCGGTAACACCAATTCCCACAACCTTAGTAAGGTTACAAGTGATTACATGTCCGAGAATGAAAACGTCGTCCACATAGAATCTCAGCCGTCTGAGACACGCGGACATTATTTTAGCAGGGCCTCCGCAGTTTGCATGAACTGAAAATGGGTCTGCAGCCTCCACACTGGGACCCCAGAGCGAAGGGCCGTCAGCCCCGTTAGACAGGAGAGCTGCTCCCGCCAAGACAGTGTGGCGGTCTGCTCACTGTTCAACTAGGGCAGAGAGAGGCGTCTCTTCTGCAGTTATTCTTACAGGCTTAACATTTAACTCGAGGCCCCTGTTCTTGTTTCCTGGGGTGGCTTCAGCAAATGGCCACACACTGGGGGAGTGAAAACAATAGAAACCCATCCTCCCCCATCCCGGAGACCAGACATCTGAGGTCGAGGTGTCCCAGGGCCGCGCTCCCTCTGGAGGCTCCAGGGGAGGGTCCTTCCTGCCTCTTCCAGCTTCTGGGGGCTCCAGGCGTCCCTGGGCTTGTGGCCACATCCCTCCCGTCTCTGCCTCTGTCTTCCCACGGCTTCTCCTCTGTGTCTGTGTCTCTCCTCTTCTGTGTCTTAGAAGGACCCTGTCATTGGACATAGGGCCACCCTCATCCAGGAGGATCTCATCTCAGACCCTTCACTTCATCACATCTGCCAAGACTCTATTTCCAAATAAGGTCCCATTCTCAGATTCTGAATCACATTGTATTTTGCAAACCCACATGCCTTTAATGATGGAAGATTCAAATTCCTGGGTTTGCAGGGATCGCTTTTGAAGAGGCTGCGTGGCTTCCGGGATGTCATTGTTCCCGGGAAACATTTGGATGGGCTCCCTGTAAACAGATGAGAAACAGACTAACCAGCTTTTGGATGAAAAGGGTCAGGATTGAGCCCGGAAGGGCCGGCCGCGTGGGGTTCTGGCGAGGTTGGAGCTCTGGGGCTGGCCCAGTGCCGGGCGGGGGAGCAGAGGGGGGTGTTTTCAGCTACTGGGGGGCAGGGGTTGGGGAGAATTGCTCGTCATGGCTGTGATATCGCAGGTGAGGCTCTGAGCTCCATCCACCAGGGGAAGCAGGGCCTGGGGGCTGCTCTTGGGGTGACCTTCCCCACCTCTCTGGACACAGTGCCACGTCTGTGCTGTCCTGGCCGGGGGCGGATGGGGATGGAGATGCTGCTGACGTGGTCCCCGCCTGGTCCAGCCGTGGGTGCGCGGCGAGCACCCGCCCTCATAAGGACCCCTCGCTCCTGTGTGGGAAGGGATGCCAGTAGGAGCTGTCCCTGGTGTCGCTGGGACTATTTTCAGCTCCGGAGGGTCGCTCCCCTGCAAATACCCCGAATTCTTTTTGCAAAACGGCTGCGAAGGGCGCATCTCCCAGAAGTATTTTGGGTAACAGACGGCGTCCTGTGAGGGTGACAAAGCAGAAATCAGGACGATTAGAAAAATGCAGACGTGTCTTCAGAGTCTTAAGGGCAGAGTGTGGCAGGAAAGGCAGGCGTTTTGTCTCCGCTGTGCTTTTCTCCCGCTTCCCTCCCTCCCTCCTTTCTTTCCATCAACAGCCACCTCCCTGCCCATCTTTCATCCTTTTTCTGTTGGTTTTGGCTGTCTTTCTTTTCTTCAGCTTTCCTGAGCTCTATACTCAGGTTTTCAGGTTTTCCTGAAACTGTATATATTTAAGGTGTAAACGTGAGGATTTGATACACGCATACGCTGTGAAATAATCATCACCGTCAAGGTGTTAACATCCATCACCTCACAGAGTTACCTTTCTCTTACCTTCTTTTTTGTGGTGAGAACATTTCAGATCCACTCTCTTAGCAACTTTCAAGTAGATAATATGTCCTGTTAACTGTATTCACTGTCCTGCACGGTTCTATCCTCAGGACTTAACCATCGTATAAATGGAAGTTTCTGCCTTCTGACCAGCACCTCCCTATGTGCCCCTGGTAGTCCCTGTTCTATTCTCTGCTTCTATGAGTTTGTTTTTTTTAATTAAAAATTTTTTTTCTAATTTAAATTTTTATTTATTTTATTTTTGACAATAATAAAACTTGGCAAGTTTATTTTAAATTTAGTTATATCCCCAGTAACTAAAAGTAAGTATAATTTGTGAAAATCTTTATATCTTCCACTAGCCATGTGTCATGACTTTCTAAAAACTATTAAACATAGTTTACAGATGGAAGTTTACAATTCAGATGAGTGAACGCACGCCGTTGCGATAAAAACGACTTGTCAGCGACAGACACCTTATTTCTAGCTATGTGATGGAAGAAAATCACAACAGAGAAAATCTGCCACTTAACCTTTCTAGGTAGCATCATCTGTTTAATCAGCCAATCAAGTCTGGTTTTTTTAGATTCCACACAGAAGTGAGATCGTGCAGAATCTGTCTTCTCTGTCTGACTTGTCTCACCGAGCTCAGTGCCCCCTGGGTCTATCCACGTTGCTGCAAATGGCAGGAGTTTTTCCTTTTTTTTTTTAGGGCTGAGTGATGTTCCCTCTATTACAGACCACTTCCTGCTTCCCCAGGCTCTGTCTACCCCTCTGTATTCAAACAAAGGGTTCCTACCCACTGGGTTTCCTTACCCATTGCTACGGAGCCCACACCTCCTTCTGGAGTGGACGGCATATGTGCCTTGGGCAAGGGGTCCCATCCAGTTTGGGGTGCCCACCCTGAGGTCACCTCCTCTCCTCCCGGGAAGGGGGACCGCATCCCCAGACCCGTGGGTCCCACAGGCCAGTCTGCACACAGGTGGTGACATCAAACCAACCTGGCCAGCTTGTTATGCCTGCCACCGCTGGGTCCCCTCCCCTAGCCCAGAACTCCAGAATCTGTGTTTCTGGCAGGACCTCTGGGTGACTCTGGTCATGGCCATGTTTGACTCATGCACCCACCTCCCCTGCACCCCAAGTCCATCAATTGCTGACCTGAGCTCACCTTGAGCTCATCTGGGCCCCAAGTCTCCAAGTGGATGGAGCCACTTGAGAAGTGGGTTCTGAAAGCAGGTGCCCATCTTGTCATCCTAGGGTCTGGGGTGAGGATCTGCCCCCTCTCCTGCCCACCTGCCACCTGGAGTGACTAGATACTTGACCATCCTGGGTGAAACTTTGATTTAAGGGCACAAGTTCTCCTTGGAATCCAGGTGAGAACTCTGGGCTCCCTGCCCTGAGGTAACAGTGTGGAGGAGAACTTTCTCTTAGTGGTTTGCAGAATGCATAGGAAACCATTTAACTGTGCTTCTTCCTACAGTCCTTCTGAGACTCAAACCAGTTAAATCAGAGGAGAACATTAAATCATTGATCCAGTTGCTCATTCAAAAATGTTGATTATTGGGCTTTCCTGGTGGCGCAGTGGTTGAGAGTCCACCCGCCGATGCAGGGGACACTGCTTCGTGCCCCAGTCCGGGAAGATCCCATGTGCCGTGGAGCAGCTGGGCCCATGAGTCATGGCCACTGAGCCTGTGCATCCGGAGCCTGTGCTCCGCAATGGGAGAGGCCACAGCAGTGAGAGACCCGAGTACTGCCAAAAAAAAAAAAATTGATTATTTACAGGGTGCTGGGACTCACTAGCTCATGGGGAGAGCATGGCCCCTGATCTCTTGCAGGAGTGAGGAGTATCACACTCACCGGGTGGTGACCTTGTACGATGCGAAGTTCCAGGGAGAGTCATGGGGGTCCCTCTCCACCCACCCACCCAGCCACCCAACTACCCATCTATTTATCATCTATCTGCTCACCCACCTAATTCATCTCTCCATCCATCCATCCACCCATCCATCCATCCATCCACGCATCCATCCATCCATCCACCCATGCATCCATCCATCCATCCACGCATCCATCCATCCATCCACCCATCCATCCATCCATCCATCCATCCATCCATCCACCCATCCATCCACCCATCCGTCCATCCATCTATCCATCCATCCACCCATCCATCCACCCATCCATCCATCCACCCATCCATCCACCCATCCACCCATCCATCCATCCACCCAACCATCCATCCATCCATCCATCCATCCACCCATCCATCCATCCATCCACCCGTCCATCCATCCATCCATCCACCCATGCATCCATCCATCCATCCATCCATCCATCCATCCATCCATCCACACACCGATCCATCCATCCATCCCTCATCTGCCCATCCATTGTCCATCCTTATATCCATCTATCCATCCACCTATCCTGGAATCCTGGCCAGGGCACCTGGAGGGATGGTGACATCGACAATGTTACCAATCAAGACCAGAGTTCAGGAGAAGGAATAGTGAGCTGGGAGTGTCTCCCCATGTGTGTGTCTGTGTTCTTTTCCAAATCTCCCCTCTGTAAGAACACCAGTCACCTTGGATTAGGGGTCATCCAGGTCCAGTAACACCTCATCTTAACTGATTACACCTGTGATGACACTAGTTCCCAATAAGCCCACATTCTGAGGGACCGGGGATCAGGACTTTGACATATGAATTTTTTGGTGAGGGGACACCATTCAGCCCATGATACCTCTGATCCACCAGAAGTCAAGGTGAATTTCCAGTCACAAGTGCATGACACCTCGTAGATGGTGGCAAAAATGATACCAGTGTTGCATCAGGCAGATGTGCGTGTCTTGCTAAATATAAGCTGCTCAGATGGAAATGAATTGGCACTAAAATGGTGACAACATGACAGAATTGCTCCTTGAAGCACAGGTCGTATTTGGAAAGGAGGAGGAAAGAAGAAAGAAAAGTCTGGGTTAGAAGTGGTGGGCAAGTGGGTGGAGAGGAAAAGACACTCTTTAAGAATCACAGTACAACCGTATGGCCCGGCAATCCCACTCCTGGGCATATATCCAGAAGAAACTCTAATTAGAAAAGATACACGCACCCCAGTGTTCATAACAGCACTAGTCACAATAGCCAAGACATGGAAACAACCTAAATGTCCACGGACAGAGGGATGGATATAGAAGATGTGGTACATTTATACACAGCGGAATAGTACTCAGCCGTAAAAAAGAAGGAAATAATGCCATTTGCAGCAACACAGATGGGCTTGGAGGGCATGATACTTAGTGAAATAAGTCAGACAGAGAAAGACAAATACTGTATGTTATCACTTATATGTGGAATCTAAAAAATGCAAGAAACTAGTGTATATAACAAAACAAGAAGCAGACTCACAGATACAGAGAAGAAACTCATGGTTCCTAGTGGGGAGAGGGAAGGGGGAGAGGCAAGATAAGGGGAGGGAATTAAGAGGAACAAACTACTATGTATAAAATAAATAAGCTACGAGGATACATTGTACAGCACAGGGAATAGAGTGCATCTTTTATAATCAGTTTAAAGGGAGTATAACCTATAAAAATTGTGAATCCCTATGTTGCACACCTGTAACTTATATAATATTATAAATCAACTTTACTTCAATAAAAACTAATGCGAATACAAAGATGACAATGTCCTCATTTCATCTGGGGAACAGTAAGTTGGTTGCCACGAGTACAGTTCATGAGAAACACCCATGATTTGCCTGGAAAACGTAGGCAGTTAGTCACTTTCAGAGAATGTGGCTTTGAAGTTGAAATAGAGCATAACAAAAATGATGAGACTTTAGAGTGTGTTTTATCGACTCACCCAAGACAGGAGAACATGGGAGATCAAAGCCTTCTCCCGGCCGTGGTTTCCCACTAACGCGGCGCTGAGCCCCGTGGGCTGTGAAGTTCATTGTGGTCACAGGTGAATTGGCCCAGGCAGGTGGGCTGTGAGTGCCCCTCTTCCTGCCCTGTTGTGCGGGTAGGTGGTGCCCCCCCGGCTCTCGCAGGGGCCTGTGACTGTCTGAGGGCCCCTGGAAATTCCAGACGGAAGTATTTTTGCATTCGGGAAATTAAGTCCTTTTAGTGCAGCAGAGACTTGGAGTGGGACTCCCGTTCACAGAGGTAACCAGCGGCGAGTGGATGGGAAGGCAGGGTTAACTACCCGGTTCCCGTCACAGACAGCCGGACCCAGGCAGGACGTCTACCTTCCCCGTGGCTCCCTTTCCTGACACACACACAGGCGTGATGCCACGGGAGCCTAGTTGGGGGGTTACCCCCAGGTTTGATCGAGGTCCCGCTCCTGCCTTGTACGTTGCCCATTGCACATGCTTGTACGTGTAAGATTCTCATGGCTGCTGTCACAAAGCACCTCGAACTGAGACAGGCTGGGACCTCGGACCCTTTGCTGCAGTGCTTGCACGTGGACACACCTCTCCTTGACCAGCAAAACACAAAGAAACTGTAAGGGACTAAAAATAACTGTGTGCATGAGCAGTTGGGGAAAATCTGGGGCGAAAGATAACAAAGAGACCAAAAAACCCAACTGCCACTTCTGAAGAGCCGGGAGCAAAAACAGGGGGTTGGGAGCAAAAGCAGGGTCCTGCGAATGCCCCCTGCACACACCACCACCTAAGTGGTGGGCAGGCCCCCTAAGCCTCCCCTCTGGCCTGACCCCTGGACCCACCCGTACCCTCAGCCCATTTAAGGAACAAGCTTATCCCCCCCCTCCAGGGAGTGAGCAAGCAAGGGAACTTGTTATTTATTCTCACTCCCCCATCTGCTGCAGCAGGGCCCCCATAAAGCCTGGCCTGAATTTCTTTTCTGACCTCCTAGTCAATTTCTATCGATTAAGGAAGCCAAGAACCCAGGTCGGTATCAAAACCGGGTACCTTAAACCAATATACAGTGACACATCGATAGTCCTGGAGGCCAGAAATCTGACATGCGTCCCATGAAACTAGAACCAAGCTGTCCACAGGGCTGGATCCTTCTGGAGGCTCCAAGGAAGACAAAGGTTTCTACGACTTTTCCCAGTGTCTCCTGGTGACCACGTTCTTTGGTTGGGGGCCCCTTCGTCCATCTTCAAAGCCCATGATGCCGACCTCTGCATCTATCCTCATGGCTCTTCTCAATTCAAAATTCCCACTGTTTCCCCATTAGGAGGACCTGAGATGGATGGTGTTTAGGGCCCATCTGGATAATCCAGGGTCCTTAATCACATCTGCAAGGTCTCCTTTGCCTTATAAGGTAACACATTCATAGGTTCTGGGGATTAGGATGTGGATGTCTATGGGGACATTATTCCGTCCACCACATGGGGATCAGGGTGTGGACCTCTTTGGGGACATTGTTGTGTCTACCCCAGTCCAGTACTAATCAGGTCCTTGCTGTTTTCGACATTTTTGTTAGACTCACCTTCCTTCAACCCAAATTGTCCCCAAGGGCACTGCCAATGTTTTGTTAGGAGTCTGAGAAAACAAATAGGATGCACTGTAAAGTCAAATCTTGGCCAGACTCCTCTGAGGGACTTCTGCATGGTGTAAAGTCAGAAAATGAAACAGAGAAAATAACAGAAGACACAATTTTGAAATAAGTGGCTACTTGGTGCAATGTGTCAGCTCTTCAGTTCATTGACACTTGTTTCATGAGCACCCGTCACATGTCCCAGCGGGGGGGCCTAGAAAACCTCCAGGCACCATTGTGTCTCTCGACCCGATGGCAGTCTGGGGGTAAAGGCATGGGACCATTTAGTGGGGAGTAACCAGTGCCGAGTCACAGGGCTCTGAGACCGAGGTCTGAGGGACTCTTGTTCTGCTGGAGGCTCAGGTGGACCTCAGTCTGCCTTTGGACCAGCGAGGGTGACTCAAAATCCATTTGGTCAGAGGCTGTAAGATGAAGCATCACTCTTTTCCACGACTGATACTCAAGCGACAATAAATTATGTTCATGGATGTGCGTTGAAGGACTGTCAAAGACCACATGTAGACAAGATATGAATGTGACGGTAGCTCATCTCGTTTACAGCAGACATTTTAAATGAATGGATATTGGTAATAAACACCCAGCTAGTGCTTACCACATGCCTGCCATGGTTTTGACATATTGACTCTCACACTAAGCCTGTCATTGTCACACTTTACAGTGAAGGGAACAGAACGTGCCAGCCTCCAAGTCTGTAAGGACTGTGACATGTTTTAAGTGTTTACACTTGCATGGTGACTGTTAACAAAAATCAGCCCCGTTCACGTGAAAATGCAATGCAGCACATGTATGCTGTTCTCACGGCGTTTTCTGGGTTCACAGGATGCTTCATTTGTGGTGCAGTTGGGGGTCTGGTCCCACAGTGGTAATCGAACATCTTTTGTCTTGCCAGTGTGTCACTGGCATGTTTTGCGTGGCGTCTTTTGCAGACACTGTCAGAAGTTCAGGTTTGTTGTCCTTCATGACTCTGAGTCTGTGGCCCGATGACCCCACCCCTGCCGACCCCCTGGACAGGTCTGACGACACTTGCATGGCTGAGCCCCCCTCTCACAGACTTTCAGCTCAGGTCCAAGAACTTCCAGGCTGCAGGAACCGCTGGGACCCCTCCCCGCTTGAGGGTGACGAGAGATTGAGGGGGTGGGTGAGGTGAGGTGGGAGAGCTCTTGTGCAAACCTGAGGTCACAGGGAGAAGCCAATTAGTCAATTAAAAGTGCACATGAAGGAGATGTGGTTGGAGAGCATACGGTTCATTCCAGTTGGTTGACCGTTGTCTCCTGGTTGCTCCTTGAAGACCATGGGGTTATGCTATCCCTACCAGACCATGTGGTAGGAGCTGGGCCTCATGTTTGAGCAAAATAGACCCGTCCCCACCTAGATCTCTGAGAAACTCCTTTAATGGCTCAGGGACCCAAATGGATTCTTGGTCACCTCCTTTGAGGTCCTGCTGGGTCGTCTGGCTCCTCCTGGCAGCTTCCCTTCCATTTTAACACGATATTTAGATAGCATCCTGAGAGAAATAGAAAACAGATCATTCTGATACATACAACAAAGAAGCAATAGAAGAGAAGAGGGTGCCATCTTTGTTCTGGGTGGTTGGGGGAAGCTTCTCAAACAGGGGATGCTTCTCATGGGACTTAAGGTGAGAAGGAGGCTGGCTCCACCCACGTGCCTCTTTGAAGTCTACCACAGAACATGGGTCCTTGGGACCTTGGGAGATTATCTTAAATGTGTCTCCAGCACGATAGGTAACAACACACCGTGCACTCCTGTATCCACTCCATCCATCACTTCTGCAAACATGTTGGCAGAATCACTGGGGTAACAGCCCTGATTTCGATGCTGGGAGTGTCACCCTAAGTAGGGTAGATGCACGGCAACCAAGAGTGTGTTCTCCTTGGCACCTGCCCTCCGAGGAGCTCCACATGCTGTACTGTGCAACCAGGACTAACCCTGTGCTTTCAGGTGCAGGTGCCCAGAGCTCGAATCACTCCCACGAACCCAAGACCATCTTGGCGATAATGCAAAGCTTCCTCTGGTCCATTGAGTCCCTTTGGCCCCTTCCATAAATCATCACATTCCAAACTCAGTGGGACACTCAGAAGGAGATGCTATTTTTGGCCCCATTTTCCAGATGAGGAAATGGAGCTGGTGAGTGCAAGACGGGGAAGCAGTATCCACGTCGGGTGTGTCATCCAATCCTGTCAGCGCTGAGCACACAGGGATGTCGTCTCTTCCCTGACAGTCCTTTCTTATCCAGTGTTTGGTAACAGGGAAGTTCCTCTGGGTAGCTGACCTGAGTCCCTCATGCTTTGAAGGCTTGAGCCAATATTTTTTTATTCTGCTCTGGTTTGTTCTTTGGGCTGGAAGGCCACCTGTTGGCCTCTGTATTTACCCATGATTCTTCCTCCCTGTGATTTCCGCCAGTCTCCTGCTGCTTCTGACCCCAGGAGCCCAAGAGGGCAGTTCTCTGGGGGGCCCGCTGCAGGTCCCAAGCGGGGGTGGGGTGAGCAGCAGAATTCCCACCTGGCATCCTGCAACCTACGTCAGGCATGCTCAGTTTTGGTGCAAAGACCTGTGAGGGAAAAAAAAGTTCTCTTTTTGTGTTGAAGAATCTAGTCCAGGGGTTCAGCCAGCAGAGGACTCTGTGGGTATAGATATAAATTTAAAAGAATTCCAAATGCATTAACAGAGTGGGAGACAAATGTTCTTAGAGTGAAGAACCAGCCCTTCCAGATTCTCGGAACATTGGAAACGGGAAGCCCTTCGAGGTTGTCTGCAACAGCGGTCCTCAGCCAGGGAAGACTCTGTCCCCCAGGGCACATCTGACAACGTCCGGGGGCAGGTTTGGTTGTGACCACGGTGGTGAGGGGAGCTCCTGGCACCTGGCGGGTGGAGACCAGGGAAGCTGCTCCACAGCCCGCAGGGCCCAGGACGCCCCGCATCAGAGAGTCCTCCAGCCCCAGATGCCAGTCATGCTGAGGCTGAGAAGCCCTGGATCATTTTACAGATTTGAAACAAGGGATCCAGAACGTGAGGCGTCTGGTCTGGCCAGAGCAGCTGGCCACCCTCCCCGCAGCTCAGCCGCACTGAGGGGGTCTCACCATGCCCTGGCGTTTGGGAGGACAGGACTGAGGAAGGGAACGAGGCTGTGCATGGGTGTCTCCAAGTCTGGCTTCAGCCTTTCATTCTCCTTGGCTGAGAGGCATCGGAAGGTTATTTCCTTGGTTGCGCCTGCCCCACGGTTACCTGGACATCCCCGTCTGTGCCCGATGGCGCTGTTCTTCACGGGAATGGCTGGGGCCAGCGGTTCTCCCCGGAACCAGAATTCGGAGCTGAAAACGGCTCAGACGTGGCAAATACACAAGCCCCATCCTATGCTTGAGAATAACTCGAAGGAGGGAGATGGCTGAGGAAAAGAGAGGAAAAATACACTTTGGGGAAACCAGCGTCCAGAAATCATTGTTGTAGTTTTGTATGAGTATCGATCAATTAATGATCAACATAGATAACATCAATACTTTGTATTAACATAATTAATACGTTATATAATATAATATAGTAATCTATTACATTGTTAGTTTCCTACGGCTGCTACAACAAAGTGCCACCCCTGGCTGAGCAGCAGCAATTCATCCTCCTCTCAGTTTGGAAACCAGAAGTCCGGGACGGAGGGCTGGGCACAGCTGGTTCCCTCTGGGGGAGCCAGGGGAGGTTCTGTCCCAGGTCCCTCTTCTGGCTTCAGGGGCCACGGTGGTCCTTGGTATCTTTGACTTGCACACACGGATCTTTCACCCCAATATCCTCTGTGTTAGTGTCCAAATTTCCCTCTTCCTCCCAGGATACCAGTTATTGGATTAAGGGTCCACCTCAGTCCACTGTGCCCGCATCTCAACTAATCCCATCTGCAAAGACCCTGTTTCCAAATAAGGTCCCATTCTGAGAGTTTGGGTGGGCACGGATGTGGAGGGACACTCTGCACCCCTCCCCAGTTACGTGTAATCATTACGTGACAGTAATTAGAGAAGCTGCGAAGCTGTGAGTCCAGGCTGGGCGACGAGCTTCCTTAATAAGCCCGAAGCCCGGTGTTTCTGAGTCTGTCTTCCAGAAACATCTGAGGGCGTCATCCCCTGGTCAACACCCATTGGTCCTGATCGCACGTGGCCCCTTTCGTCAGAAGAACAGGGTGGGGCTGGGGTTCTGTCACGCCGCTGCAGAAAGCACTTGAAGACTTGGTGCTATGGGACCCTTTCCGGAAGGCGTCACATCTCCGTGCCGGTGACAGAGCTGGGCAAGTGACAGCCGCCCACCGAGCTCAATTATCGCGTTGGATTTTGGGTCCTGTCAATAGCCCGTGATGTCGTGAGCTGACACAGGACGGCCAGCGTCACCCCCCGCCCCCCCACCCCCCGCCACGTGCTCTCTTACGCCCATCCTGATGTTTGTGATTGCACCGGTGGATGCTGTTAGCAGGAAATGCAGAATCCCTCCTGGAAAGGAAACGTGCGTTTGGTTTCCACTCTGTTTTGTCAGCAGACGTGGCCGTATGGCGTGGAGGGGAAAAAGTCGCATCACATTTAAGAAAGAAATGAGGTCTCTTAGGGTGTAGTGTGACTCCTTTACCTGCCAAGTGTCCTGTCCAAGGTAGCCTTGCATGGGGAGGATTTCAATGTTTTTAATCTAAAAAGACAAAATGGTGTGAGGTTGATTTGCAAACCCAGAGCCAGACGTTTTCTTGTTGCATGGATGTCCCTGGTCTTTTCCACACCAGGTATCTTCCTTCCCTCTCTTTCTGGCTTTACAGCAAAATCTGCAAAGGAGATGAATGCAGTACTCTGTAGAGCCTTAGAACTAGTAGCTGACATTCATACAGGGGAGCTCAGAGTTGCTGTGACACTTCATTGGATTTTGAAAAAATATCAGGGCAATTTTAACTTATAAGGCTATAAAGACTCTGCATTATTGCAGCATGGGGGGGTGTAAACTCCATCGCATTTGTATCTCTGTTTTTTGGAAATCTGTGCTGTCTCTGTGTGGTGCCCACGGGAACATGCTTCTGGATGCCCCCTGGTACTGCGAACTCTCCAGTTTTCGAGGCAGATGGTGACAGCCAAGCGCCCCCATTCCAAATACGATAGGGCTTTGAGTGGGCGGGGCAAGAAGCAAGAAAGGGGACTGTTGCTTTGGGGTCCAGAGGTTAGAAACGCCCCCGCCAGTATTTGCTTTATTTCAGGAATCCTTCGTTTTGCTTGACAACCCAGGCGTCGTGGGCTGTCTGCTAGTGTACAGGAGGCTTGGAATCGCTCCACCGAAAACACTGATTATTTGCTTGTGCTTTTGCCCCTGGGGAGGGGTTGCGAGGACACACACGTGTTTTCCCTGCCACCCTGGTCGCCGGGGGCCGGCTTGCACCTGGTCCCGGGGACCCCAGCGCGGAGACCTGTCCAGCCTGTCACTCACGGCGGCTTCCTTCTCCCCGAGTGGCATCCCCGGTGCTCACTCCCGGGCACCCACCCAGACGTGCGGTGTTTGATTACAATTCCACACGTCAGGGCCCCGCTCCAAACACGGGTGACAGGCTAAATAAGCACTAATCACCCCGTTTGATTCCAGCCCGGCTGACCCCATGGTAAACCTGAAATGTGGACAAATGTGTGTGTCCTTTGTTACCCTGCTGTGTCCACTGGGGAGGGCTGGCTCCCCCCAGATGCGCTGTTCGAGCGTTCCTCGGTTCCCACTGTCTGCAGAAAATCGGGTCTCCTTTCCCCGCTGGACGTGCATGTCGGGTTTATCGAGGGCTTCTGATGAAGTATGTAAAGCCATTGTGTTTGGATTCCCTTAATTCCCTCATGTATGTCTATATCTACCTACATGCATCTATCCTCTGTCTCTATCTATCATCCACCTATCAATCATCTATTTATCTATCATCTATTATCTATTTATCTGTTACCTTCTATTTATCTATTATCTATCACCTCTCTCTATCATCTATTTATCTATCATCTGTCTATTATCTATCTTCTATCTATTTATCTATTATCTATTTATCTATCTTTTATCTATTATCTATCTATTTATCTAACATCTATCTATCTATCTATCTATCTATCTATCTATCTATGTATCATCTCCAGTTACAGGCAAAGTAGTATCACTTAATTCTTATATGCAGTTGTTATTAACCAGCTCCTGGCCCCCAAAGGCTTGTACGGCTTGATGGGGGTGCACTGCTTTGGGGTCCCTTTGTGCCCCAGGACTAGGGACCAGGATCTGGAGCCTGGCGGCTAGCCTGGGCGGGGGAAGACCCTTCCACTCCTGGAGATGCTCTGCAGACACCTTTAGGGGACGCTGCACACAGCCCTGGGAAGGGGTTTTTGAGGAAAGCACCCGCAGGGATGTGTGGCATTCCGGGCGGGGCCGTGTGGTAATTCCAGAAGGGACTGGGGCCGGACAGACGGCTCCCAGCTCCCGTGGAGGTGTCCATCCAGCTCAGGGGGCTGGAGCCCAGCGGTGGCCACCCGCTCAGCTCTGTCCTCACTGGCACCTGGGCGGGGACACGGCACCCGGCTTTCCCTGCTCCTCCCGGGAGGAGAATTCCACGTGAGGCTGGCATCTGGGGAAAATGGGAGAGAGAGACCTGCCGTGCACGTAGGTACCAGGCTCAGGGCTGATGCCAGCTCCGTGAGAGGCCGGTCACATCTCCGTGTGTTCGGGGAGCCGTTTGGTAGTTCTAACTGCAGGACGAGCTAACATTATAGACTTATTTGGGATTTAAGGCTTAGTTAAATATGCCCCTCAAAAAAGTTTTCTGACTTTTTTGATACTCTACTTTTGTTATCAGGGTATTAATAAGGCCGGGCTAGGCGGCGTGCAGAAGGAAGCTGTTGCTGTGTCAATTACACGGGGCTGAATCTCTCCGCTCATCATTATTCTTGGATGTCTCTAATTTACATCTAAATGTACTGACTAATTTTGATCCAATCATGTCAAAAATGATAGGTGCTGTGTGGGAGGAGATGACAGCCCCACCAGCAGAAATTGCCACAGTGAGAACCCCTCAGGGCGATGATTTAATGCCCGAGTCAGCCAGGGCTGTCAGGATCCGCGGCCAAATTATGACACATTATGCTGGCGATGGACGCGCACGGACAGGCTTGGGCGGGGTGTGGGGCTGGGGTGTGTGGGTGCTCGGGGACTTGCCCCGAGAGGCCCCTGCCCTGGAGTGCAGCCTTGCCTCCTGGCCCCGACCCCCATGCCGCCTCCCCCCACTGTGACCCTCATTTCCCAGAGGTGGAAATTGGGCGGGGAGCCCCTTCCCCGACAGCGACTGCAGGGCGGGCTGAGAAAACCGTGGCGTGGAGTGAAGGCTCCGAGCTCTGCTCAGCCGCCGCCACCCCCAACCCCCTGCCATATGTCACTGACATTCTTTTCCTTACAAACTTCATGTCAGTTGTTCGCTGAAAGGACATCACATTCCTCCCACTGATGCGAGTGTGTGTGTGTATGAGTGTGTACATGTCTCGATGTATGTGCGTTTCTGTGTGCCTGTGTGTGTATGAGTGTGTGAGCATGTCTCTGTGTGTATCAGTGTGATCTGTGTATGTTTGTGCATGTGTATGTATGTGTGCTTGTGCCTGTCTCTGTATGTATGTGTGTGGACGTGTGTCTCTGCATGTGCGTTTCTGTGTGCCTGTGTGTGTATGAGTGTGTGTGCATGTCTCTGTATCAGTGTGATCTGTGTATGTTTGTACGTGTATGTATGTGTGTGCATCTGTGTGTGCCTGTGTGTGTGCGTGCTTGTGCCTGTCTCTGTATGTATGCGTCTGGACGTGTGTCTCTGTATGTGCATTTCTGTGTGCCTGTGTGTGTATGAGTGTATGCACATGTCTGTGTGTATGAGTGTGATTTGAGCGTGCGTGTGCGTTTCTGCAAGTGTATGTATGTGTGCATGTCTGTGTGTTTGATGTCTGTGTGTGCCTGTGTGTACGTGTGTCTGTCTGTGTGTCTGTGTGTGTATATGATTGTGTGTGTCCGTACACACGTGAGCCTGTGTGTGCTGGCTGCCTGTCCTCAGGACCCCCTTCCCTAAAGGGAACCACAGACCCCCATCACATACAGATGAGTCAGTTCCCTCACTCAGCTCAGCCCAGCCCCCATGCCCTCTCCCCTCGTAGCTGAAGGGGATTTGCCTGTCAAAAGGGAGCACTTGTGTGGCAGGAGGTGTTTATTTTTGTACCTGCTCTTTTAATTCCTTTCTGGGAGGAGGAGATGAGTTTCGGGGAGTGACACCTGGGCTGTTTATGTCACTGGAGGCTGCTGCCCGTCAGTGTGGACCTCAGACGCCTGTGTCCAGGCCACCCCAGAGGCCCCGTGTGCTGATTTGCACACCTCGTCCACCATGAGAACGTGCTCACGATTAATTACATCAAGGGGCCAGTCGATACCCCCCAGGGACAGGTGCTTTGAGGAGCAGCCCTTGCTTGGGTGTGCCAACCGTGTCTCCTCTGGGCTCATGGGGAGGTGGAAGGGGATAGGGCGGCGGGGAGGTCTCCTGGTTCTCATTGATCACAACTACGGTTTTATTTTATTTTTGCAGAGTTCCATCTCAGGCATTTTCCTTACAAAACGCCCACCCCCTCATTAATGATGCCTGATGCTTCAGAAGGCACACGTGGTCATTAGAAATAAGTAGAAACAATAAATGAAAAGTAAATGCTATAATAAAAATGATATGAAATATGTACACTTTTGGTGGTGGAGGTGTAGAGAGGGTGCTCTGGGGTGAGAAATCCTGGACCATCCAGAATTCAGAATTTCAAACAGCGTCTATGACACCTCAGGGGATAGACACCTGTCCCCCTGTCCCAGGGAACAAACGGCCCAGAAAGCACGTCTTCCTGGCCTGGCTAGCAGAAACCCGCAATCCATAGAGGATCTTAGGAGGATGTAGACAACATTCCAGGAGAGAGATGCAGTGGGGAAGGAGCAGGTGGGAAAAGTGGAGTTTGGACCCTGTTCCTGGGCAATTTCATCTCGCAGGATGGGAGAGGTTGAACCACGGAGGTTCAGGAACACCTGGGATCCCATACAGCTGGGTTTCCCTTACAGCAGGGGGCTGCTGTCCACAGTGTTTCTGAAAGCGTTGGCTGGTTGCCCCAGTTTGATTCTGGGTGCTGATTCAAGAGTCTGATTTCAGGAACCAGGGAAGACCCAGGGCTGAGGCTGCCCCCTCTTTCTGATTTCCTGCCCATCTCTGTCTTGGAAGCCCTAGGGCACTTGAATACTGGTTGGCTGTGGGCCTGAGCACAAACTTGATATATTGGTGCCAAGAAAAATATCACAGCTCCCCAAGAAAAAGCACTTGAGCAGACCCAGTGATTGACGAGGAAGATGCACTTTTTGAGGATGACACTGATCACTGACTACTGAACTGGGACAACGAGAGCTGTCGTTCATGGGGTGCTCCCCCCCACTTCTTCTGACCATTTTCAGGACCATTCCAGAAGCAGCGGCTTGAGATGAATATCGAAATGGTGTCGTCATGATATGTCTAAGCACTTACTTTAACATTTCAATGTTTCAGGGCAGCATCAGGACTTGGCTGGCCTCTGGAAGGGTGCTGTCTTGAATCAGGTGTTTTATGTGTGATGTTTCTTGTTCTTTCTGCCCTGTGTCATGTATAGTTGGCACAGCTGAAGGCTGCAGAGGAGAAAACACTCACAAAACTATCTCCTATGTGGGGAAGCATCCTGCAAAGCCAACTCCAGGGGATGCCAGGTGGTCACTGCCTTCACAGGGGTGCTGTGGTCCAGACAGCGGAGCCCAGAATCTTTGCCCCAGCCCCTGCACAACCTCCCAAAGCGACACATTCCTGAGCAGACTGTACCACTTCTGTGAAGCTTGGCTTCTCCAGCTTCAAATCCAGGGGACTGAATGACAAATGTCTAAAGTTATTTCCTTCCCTGGCACTTTGTATTTAACTTTGGACAGTTAGGTTACCGGGTTATGGGGGTGGGCAGCTGTGAAAGTGCAAAACTGCTGTGGAGATGACCAAGATGGGCCAACACAGTACATTGACTACAAACTCTCTTCTAAGGGGGCCTTTTCCACTGAGATGGAATCCACCCTCCTCTCTCTTTCTAACAAAAACCCAGGTCTGCCGTTCACAGCTTAGGGTTCTGGAATGTGCACAGACGGCAGCAAACACCACTACAGACCATGACAGCGACCCTGAGAACACCTCCCGTGTCCTGCAGCAGGGTGGCAAATGATGTCCCATCACCTGCTTTAGCATTGCCCACCTATGGGCTAAGAATGGTTTTACATTGTTTGAAGCAGCTTTCCTGAGATATAACTTACAGAGTTGTGTAGGCATCATGGCAGTCAACTTTAGAACCTCAAAGAGAAACCTGTACCCTTTAGTTATCGCCCTCCTGCCCTCCACAACCTCAGCCCTAAACAACTGCTAATCTATTTCCTGCCTTTATCACATTGCCTGTTCTGAGCATTTCATATACATGCAATCACATAACATCTTTCGATGGCTGAACACAAGTCTAGAGAAAAACATTTTCTGACCCGTGAAAATCATATGAAATTCAAATTTCAGGATAAAGTTTTATGGGAGCGTGGCCTTGCCCCTTCACTGATGTATGGTCTATGGCTGCTTCTGCCCTACAATGACATCCTGGTCGTGGAAACCATGGGGCCACAGTTTGCAAAAGGAGAAGACTGTCTTGACAGGGGGCTGCACTGACCACCTGGATAGGGGACCCCAGTGTCTACCTCAGTAGGAGTTTCCTGGGGCTGCCTTAACCAAGTACCCCAAACTGGATGGCTTAAACTGTGGAAGTGCATCCTCCCCCAGTCCTGGAGACCAGACATCTGAGGTCAAGGTGTCCCAGGGCTGCGCCCCCTCCAGAGGCTCCAGGGGAGGGTCCTTCCCGCCTCTTCCAGCTTCTGGGGGCTCCAGGCGTCCCTGGGCTCATGGCCGCCTCCCTCCCGTCTCTGCCTCCGTCTTCCCAGGGCTTCTCCTGTGTGCCTGTGTCTCTCCTCTTCTGTATCTTAGAAGGACTCTGTCATTGGATGTAGGGCCACCCTCCTCCAGGGGGACCTCATCTCAGACCCTTCACTTCATCACCTCTGCAGAGTCCCTGTTTCCTAAAGAGGTCGCATTCACAGGTTCTGGGGGTCAGGGTGTGTGTGGGGCACCCTTCTACGTGCTGCGTGGTCCATCTCAGCAAAAGCCAGTTTCTCCCCACATCTAGGGAAGCAGCAGTGGTGGGGAGCCCGGCACGGGAACCTGGGCTCACTGTGCAGCCCAGACCCACAGCAGCTCTGAGGGACTGTCCTCGCTCGTAGCCATGGCCACAGCAACCAAAACCACAACCGTCACGGCAACCGTGGCAGCGGCGGCGACAACAGCCTCGGCATCAACGACAACAGCAAGCACAGCGACCACAGCAAAAGCGGCAGCAGTAGCAGTAGCAACTATGACATAGAATAAGGCATGTCGGGGCCCCTGTTCAACGTCCTGCTCACAGACCCTGGGTCCCACATCCCCCCTTCTCACTGCCGCTGCCGTCCTCTTTGACAAAGCACAGCTGTTCTCAAACCGCAAATGTTATGAAATGTGACAACTGTGGCCCTGTGGAGCCCGTCCGTTTACTCACGTCAGGGGTCCCGTCCTCACCCTGCGTTAACCACCCTGCAGGAACCAGCAGTGGCCAAGGATCACCCTTGCTCATTGTTTTTCTCTCTGTCCATATTAATTAGAACGGTCAGCCTCCCTGAGAGGGTCTCCTGGCTCGTTATTACCGCCCGAAATGGGATTTGAGTTTCACTTGTGATTTGAGTCAAAACCTTCAAATCCTCACGCTCAACCGGGTTGGGTTTCTAGAACCTTCCGTATCCCAGACAAAGGTCCAATTCTCCTGGAAAGATGGAGTCGAGCCTTGGTGGAAAGATGAGTTTGGTGTTTCTAGACTCTGATGACCAGCTGCATTTTCAAGGAATTCTAAATCCACCTCTCAAAGCAATAAGGCATTTTGTGAGGCCCCCTAGACATGGGGCCGATGGGGGGTGGCTTTTGTCAAGTGGTCCTAGGATCAGATAAGAATGAGCATCATGGCACTCTAGCAACTGCCTTCAACTTTTCAGCAGAGCTTCAGGGAAAATAAAATAAAACACTTCTTTTCCCAGTAGGTGCTCTAGGTGAGTCTCATCGTAAGAAAGTGTTCGCTGTAAAGTCTCAGATTTTTAAAAGCAAATTAATCAGGGAATGCTTATTCCCATCGCAGGAAGATGAAACACAAGATTCTCTGAGGTACCAACATCCCTGGCAAACTATTTCTCCTTTAAAATTTACATCCCTATTATTTTAAAAACAATTTACATTGACCTATATGCACTAGATATAATGTAACAGAATGGTGAAAATAATAATTTTAAAAAAATAGGTGAACAAATTGGGGCAGAGGGAAAAGCAGGTCAGGAAAGATGGGACAAAGCCAGAGCTGACAGTTATACCTGCTGTGGGCTGGGTTCTCCAGTAGCAGATGCTGAGATTTGGGAGTTGAAGGTGCAAGGTGTTAATTAGGGATCGGCAACCCTGCAGGAAAGGGCTGGGAGCAGGTCCAGCAGAGGAAAACGTTCAATGTCCGTGCAGGGAGCTCTGGGTATGTGTTGTCCATCAGAATTCTCCCATAATGGACGGATGTAGCTCAAACATCTGCCCGCACCTGGTTCAGTCCTTGGGAGGGTGTGACTTCTGGCCAGGCAGCTCTCTGCAGCGGAGGCTGAGCCAGAAGGAGCGCATAGCTGGAGGATGCTTGCTAAATGCCCTCCAAGCAGCTGGGCAGTGAAGCCCTCCTTGTAGGATGTCTGGTTGCTGCATTCTGTTATCTAGCACAATACACTGAATATGTGTACACTGTGAGGATGGATCACAGCCCACACTGAGATTTCTACGTACATCCAGCACCATACACTGAATATGTGTACGTTGTGAGGATGGACCACTACTTCATCCGAGCTTCCTATCCACCATGTGAACAAGGGCCGTGTGCAGTTAAGGGTTCTTAGGGGCAGTTACTGGTCTCCCCCTTCCTCCATGTTGGACAATGAGGCCCACGAGTGTGCAGTGACCCTTGCCTTCCCCATGACGGAGTTTCCTGTGCCCACAGAGTTCCAGGGACCCACCGGACACTCCACACATATTCATTGAATTGAATCTTTAATTCTTACTGTTAAGCCATTTTGGCCAAAGGAACCATTTTGAGCTTTTCTATATTGACTTCCTGGTGGAGTTAGGATGAGATTTAGGGGCAAGTGGAGAAGCTGACAAACATTAGTTATGCATGGGTTGACTTTTCTTTCTGTAAGCATTTCTGGATGAAGTGGCTGCTGGCTTTGCGTGGGTGCTCAGCCGGGCAACTGGGGACCCCACCTCCTAGGTTTCTGCCCTCCCTGTGCTGTTGGTGTCTGGCTTCAAGGTGTTGCCTTGTGACCATATAATGGTTTTGAGAGATTCTGGTACCAAGGTAATGCTGTTCTCCCCAGACGAGCTGAGGAGTCTTCCTCTTTTTTTTTTTGGTTTTTTGGGTTTTTTTCCTATTTTCTGGAAGAGTTTGCTTAAGATCCTTAAACGTTTGGCAGAATTCTCTGGGGTTTGAAGATTTTTTGTGGGAAGTTTCTTAAAAACATGGATTCAACTTCCACAATAGATATAGAACTAATCAAAATTTCTATTTCTTGTGTCAGTCTTGAGATGTGTTTTTCTTGCAATTTGTCCACTCTATATTTTCAAATTCAGTAGCATAAGGTTATTTTCCGTATTTATAGCCATGCCTCCTCCCATTAAAAAATTCCTGATTCTGCTGGTTTGTGCCTTCTCTTTTTTTAAAATTAGTCTTGCCCAGGTTTTATCAATTTTATTAGTCTTTTCATGTAACCAACTTTTGGCTTTGTAGAGTCTATCAAATTCTTATTTTCTATTTCATTAATTTCTGCTATTTATTTATTGTTACCTTTCTTCTGCTTCCTTTGGGTTTTGTTATTCTTTTTTCCAGCCTGTTAAGATGATTCCTTAGACATCGGTTTTCAGCTTTTCTTCCTTTCTAAAATATAAATTTAAGGCCAGAAATATCCCACCAAACCCAGCTTTAGCTGTGAACCAGACATTTTGATACATGGTATTATCACTACCATTCTGTTCAAATTATTTTCTGATTATCATTGTAATCTCTTTTTTGACTCATGAATTCTTTAGAAGTATGTCAACTAATTTTCAAAACATTTGGACAGTTGTCTAAATGTCATTAGAAATTTGACTTCTAGCTTCCTTCTACTGTGGTCATAGACCATACTCTGTATGATTCCAGTCCTTTGTTATTTGGTGAGTCTTGTTTTATGACCCAGAATATAATCACTTTTGGAATACGATCCGCTTGAAACAAATGTGTATTCTGCACTCAATGGTGGAAGTGTTCTGCTATGTTATTTAGGGCAAGTGTGTTAATTGTCCTGTTCAAACTTGTGTTTGAATTTGAACTCAATGAATTTGCAATCATTTTTTTCTATCAGAGAGAGAGGTGTGTTAAAACCCCCCATTATTATTATGGACTTCTCTATTTCTCTTTTTCCTTCCAGTCAATTTTTGCTTTCTATATTTTGAAGATTTGTCATTCTGAGCACAGACGTTTAGAATTGTTGTATTTTCCTGGTGGACTGACCTTTATATCACTATGAAATGTCCTTCTTTATCTCCAGGGATGCCTCTTAAAGTCTATTTGCCCAAAAACTGTATAGCTAGCCCCGTCTGTTTTTGGTTAGTGTTGCTTGACAGGTATCTTTTTTCTTCTTTTAACCCTCAGTCCTTCTGTATCTTATACTAAAGGTATATCTCTTGTTAGCAGAGTATGTTTTAGACATCTAGTTGGACAATCTCTGTACTTGAGCAACTTAGTGCATTTACATTTTATGGAATTATCAGTGTGTTTGGCTTTAAATCTATTTTCTTACTCTGGTTTTCTTTGCTTACCTGTTCTATTTTTACCCTTCTTCTATTTTCCTTCTTCTGTCTTGATTTTGTATTTTTCTTGTACCATTTCCCACATCTACGTGTTTGCCAGTTCACTATTCTTTTTCTACATTTTGGAGTTGCCCTAGGCATTGCCACATGCACGAGTAACTTCAAGTCTCATGTAAGTGACTACTTTTTACCACAATGCAATGACGTTAAACATCTTAACTCTTTGTCTTCTCTCATTTTTTCTTCTATCATGTCATGTATTTTAATTCTACACAAATTCAAGGTCAGCTGGCTGCGTTTCTCATTGGAAGCCTTGAGTCCTTTGGCAAGCTCATTCAGGTTGTTGGGAAAATTCAGTTCCTTGTGACTCTAGGACCTCGGTCTTGTTTACTTATTGGCTGTGGGCCAGGGGCCTCTCTCAGCCCCTAGGGATGCCACAGCAGGGCCCTCTCACCATGTGGCAGCTGACTTCCTGAGCCAGGAGAGGAATCTCTCTCCAGGTGCCAAGATGGGGTCACGTAAGGTCATGTCCCATCACCTTTGCAGTAGAATATAACCCAATCCAGGGAGTGACATACAGCAGCACCGCTAGTTCCACCCGAGCTCAAGGAGAGAAGGCGGGATTATGGAGGACTTATAACCACACAGTGGGAAGCTCGGGGCCTGTTTTAGGCTTCCTTCCACTGCAGATGCCTAATCTGTGCTCCAAGGAGGCTAAAAGGTCTGGAGACCACCTTGTTTGAACACTGCCAGATTCCTTTACTGATGGTTTCCTTTGCCTGGGGTATCTCCCCTTATCTGTCAGTCTGGTGAACTCCTACGCATCCTTCAACATCCAGTTCTGAAGCCAAATCCTTCACGAAGCTCTGCCCCATGCTCCAAACAGAGCACTTCCTGTTGGATTTCACACAGAGGTCTCCTCCTGTGTCAGACTAGGACTCTGCCTTCAGGGACCCTCAATCTTGGTATTTTCAGTGCCTATGACTTCTGAAGGCACGTAATAGGTGCTCGAAATGCACCTGCCTAATGAATGAACATCTGGCTGTCAAGAAAGACTGCACTGTTAGATACGTTCTGATAGATCAAAATATCAGATAAATACACCATGTGGTGGACAGAATGACGTCCCCAGACACGTCCACGTCCTGACCGCCATGTGGTGGACAGAGTAATGTCCCCAAAGGTCTCTCATGGAGCCTCTGCCTAAAGCTGCGCATCCTCCAGCAAGTTCCTCAACCTCTCTGTGCCTTGGTCTCCTCAACGAAAAATAAACTGGTAGGAGTAACCCTGCCTCAAGGTGTTTGTGGGTGATTAAATGAAGTAAAGGACATGAAGAGCTAACCTGGGCTGGCCCATCATACATGCTCAGCTCGTGTAGCACATTGGCAGTGTCACTTATTCTCCTTTCCCAAGCTCCGGGCAGGGTTCTGGATCCGGGAAGGGATGACGGGGTCCTTCAGGCCAGGCTGATGCATCACAGGTCAGATGTGGAAATCGTTCTCTGTTGTGGTTTCTCCAGTGTCCACAGGGTCTTTCCCTGTGGGAGGAAACATGTACTGTTTGCTCCACTTGTCTCTGTGTGGGTCTACCGTGGGTCGAAAAAACGGACAGAAGCCTCAGAGATATCTGTACAGCAAAAGTAAAGTACGCTGTGTTATTTTGATTTCGACCCAGTTCTCCTCCTGCCTCTGCAGCTCAGTGTTTGCCCCACAGGCAGGATGGACGTTCAGTCCCCTGGTGGGGGGCGGTTCCATGGCTGCCCTTGGAGGGAGAGAGTCCCCATGGAGGCTCTGGGGCCGGGTGTGAAGGGGGTGCCACCGTCGACATGACGGGGGGTCAAAGCCTGCTGGTGTGAGAGGCGGCAAATTGGGTGAGGCAGAGACACAGCTGGGTGGGGTCCCGGGAGGATGGAACTGTTGTAAGTGTGTGCGTGTGTGTGTGTGTGTCGGTTGGTTTGGGCACATGTGTGAGTGTGTACCAGTGTGCATGAGTGTGTGTGTGTCTGCAAGTGAGAGTGTGCACAAGTGTGGTTGGGTGCACGGGTAGAGTGTGCACACATGTGTTTGTATATGCGTGTGTTTGCACTTGGAGGCAAGTGTGTGTATGTATGTGCTTGGGTGTGTGCATGTCATGTGCACGAATGTGTGATTGTGTGTTGTGTGCATGAGTGTAGACACCTGTGTTCATGTATGCATGACTTGTGTGTGCAAATCTGTGTTGTGTGCACAGGTGTCTGTGTGTTTGTGTTGGGGTGTGTTGTGTGCATGAGTGTGTGACATGTATGTTCATCAGTGTGCCATGTACAGGAGCATGTGCACATGCATGTCTGTTTTAGTGTGTTCTGTGTACAGGAGTGTGTGCACTTGTGCTCTCTGCCTGGAGTGTGCAGGGGGTGGCCAGTCACCCCTTCCCCAGGGAAGTGAGGAGAAGGCACTACTTCTCTCCCTTGGTCACACCCTGGCGAGTGATCCTCCCAGAGCAGACATACCACCCAGAAGCCGCTTGGCTTTACGCTTTCCCTCTGGTGCATCTCCAGTGTAACCGGCAGGGCTCCGCCCGCCCCCCGCCCTGGCCTCCACTGCGCTGCTGAAACAGAGCCAGGCGCCATGGCTAGGAAGTTTCCTGAAACAAGCCCGGTTTGAATCCTTGTCTATTTTCTTGATGAATCAGGTCTTCGGAGAGCCCAGCCCGCCCCCTCCGCCCGCAAAGGGAGAGTCCCTGAGGAAGTGCGTCCTCAGATCCACACAGGCCTCCCTGTGTGCAGAGCACAGAGGCGTTCTGGGGAAAACCCAAGCCCACAAATCCAGGAGAACATGGCTTATGCCACTCATAATCTCCGGCGCTGCCCCACACGCCCACCCAGCCATACCATTCATTTCCTCCCAACCATATAACGTGCATTTTGAAGACGATTGAGAAAAAAGTCTTTGTGGCCAGAGCCGTGCATGCATATGAGAGGTGGCTCCTCGAGCAAAGCCTGGTCCCCCAATGACAGCTTTGACTTCCCCTCCAGACTCCCTGCTCCCATCAGCGCCCGCAGGCTGCTCTCATCCAGCCGCCTGGTCTAAGATGACCTACGTCACCCTGCAGGCTCTGCCGTCCCGTGGCTTCTCCTGGCCCTTCCATTCTCCTGGTTCTCCCTGCTCTGGGCTGCCATTTGCTACCCTGGGGCCTTTTCACTGGTGGTTCTGGCTGCTTTGAGCACACTTCCCACATCCTCCTGCTTTCAGGTCTGTGTTCCAAACCCACCCCATCAGAAAGGCCTTCTGACCACCGTCTTTAAGACAACAAAGCACTGACCCCTGCCGTCTCTCCTCCCTCTCTGAGCAAGCTTTATTTTTCCGTTTAGAGTCATCTCTGCATGACCCCCAAATCCCTATTTCTTTGTTCTGTGTCCCCCCTGCCCCTGGAAGGAAGACTCTGTGTTTAGCTTCCAATGGGCATTTGTTGAATAAACAGATGACTGAATCTTTCCCTGCCTTCCACACATCCAGGTCCTGTGTTGCATATTACAGAGCCTTTCTTGGTGGCTGTCCTCACCAGCTCAAGAACCTTCACTGGCTCCCTTTGACTCCAGCATGAAGTCAAACTGCTCTTCCTGCCTCTGAGGTCCTACCGCAGGCTCTGGACCCTTCCCGGCTCAGTCCTCTTCCCTCTCAAAGCTGCTGTCTTGCTCCTAGCCGGCGTATTTTGGATGCTCGGTATCTCCACGATGGCTCTCAGGATCCTATCTTGTGGGTCTCCCGCCTGGTACTGCCGGATCCACTCACGGAAAAAGTCAGAATGCTCTTTTGCTGAGAGATGTTGATTTCTCCCTCGTTTGAGGTGGAGGATAAAAGAGGTCGATGTGCTTACGGAGGAATCGCTGTGATGCTGGGTGACGACTCAGTCATTAGTGGTTTTAACCTGCTTGACATCTGCGTTGTGAGCTCCCCGAAGCAGGTGGATACCTGGACCCTCAGGTGTCACCCTGACTCTGGCTCAATGCCGACTCCCGGCAGGAACCCCATATTCCATAGGATTTTTAAGGACTGTGGGAATGCCTACTGTGATAGCTATATGTATTCACAGAGTTTCCAGAATTACCTAATACTTGCCCAAGAAATCATCATGGGAGGCCCCTTGCAGAGACTTCCCCCCAGAAGAAAAGGATTCCACTGATGCTCTCCTGGCCCTTTTTTTTTTTTTTTTTTTGTGGTATGCGGGCCTCCCACTGTTGTGGCCTCTCCCGTCGCGGAGCACAGGCTCCGGACGCGCAGACCCAGCGGCCATGGCCCACGGGCCCAGCCGCTCCGCGGCATGCGGGATCCTCCCAGACCGGGGCAGGAACCCGCGTCCCCTGCATCGGCAGGCGGACTCCCAACCTCTGCGCCACCAGGGAAGCCCCTCTCCTGGCCCTTTTTTCTGATTTTCCTTTGTGTCACATCCTTTGCCCTCGACCTTGACTTTGAATTGTAGACTCAGCGTCAGCAAGGACCTCCCTGCAGGGGACGAGAAAGAAAACTCATCAGTTCAGAAGAAACGGAGAATGGCCCTTCTCTATGACAAAAAGGTCTGAGAAGTAGAGAGCATTGCTAATATCTAGACAAAAATGTCTATTTTGAATGTACATCAGGATTTCTAAAGAGTCTGAAAGTCTTAAGGAAAGTTAAAACCTTTAGGTATGTGTATTAGTCAGCTAGAGCTGCTGTAACAAGTAGCACAGATGGGTGCCTTAAATATCAGACATCTATTGTCTCCCAGTCGTGGGGGCTGGAATCTGAGATCCAGGTGTCAGCAGGGCTGGTCCCTCCCAAGGCCCCTCTCCTGGGCCTGTAGACGGCCGTCTCCCCCCTGTGTCCTCACAGGGTCGTCCCTCTGTGTGTGTCTGTGTCCTGATCGCCTCTTCTCATAAGGACACCAGTCCTATGGGATCAAGACCCACCTTAGTGACCTCATTTTACCTTCATCACTTCTTTAAAGACCCCCATCTCCAAATACAGCCCCATCCTGAGGTCCTGGGGGTCAGTACTACCACATGTGGATTTGGGGGGCACAGTTCAGCTTGTAACTGTATAGAGAACTTTCCCTTTTCATTCTTCAGCTGCAATTTTCTCTGTGCTAGTGAACACACGGCACCCCTGGCTTACGACAGAGTGAAGGCTGGCATGTCCTGGACCCATGGTGGGATGAGGCTGTGCTTGGTCCTGAGGGTCCCAGAGGCGGGAGCAGCCCTTGTGGAAGGAGGGTCTGGGGGCAGCACACGGACCTGGCATTCAGCACCTCACCTTCCTCGGATGGCTGTCCAGGGGATGGGGTACCTTCTCGGCGTCCTGCTTTCTGCATCTTGGAAGTTGTAATGAACTTTAATTGCAAGCCCTCTCATATGCTATGGCTTCAATTTAGGCTCCATCAAAATTAGCTAAAATCCACGGGGTTGATTTATTGCGTTTGCCACAGTAGTGCTAAAGGAACGTAATTCCTCCTGAAAATGCCACATGCCGGCGGAACAGGAAGCCAATTAGGGGCCCGCGGATGATATATGGGCATTTTAACCAGCAGTTTACTTAATATCCCCATTAAACAAGACTCTTTGCATTAATCATTTCATTCTCCTCCAGTCTATAAGGCCCTTTAATTGCTGCTTAAATGAGCCCTGTGTTTCAGTCCAAATTCAATCTTGGATCGGGAGAGAGAGATCCTTTCCAGGGCTCAGCTGCCCAGCTGCCAAGAACTGTCAGGTACGATCACGTAAGTTTTCACATTTCTCACAGTCTCATTGGAGCTTCATGAGATTGACAGAAATACCACAGACTCTGTGTGTGTGTGTGTGTGTGTATGTGTAGAATATGTGTGTGGGTGTGTGTATGGCGGGGAAATGTGTGTGTGTTAAATGTGTGTGTGTGTTCGGTGGGGAAATGTGTGTGTGTGGAGAGAAAATGTGCACACGTGTTCACGGCAGGGAAACTGAGAGCTGCTCCACTCAAAATTCTAAGGCCAACAACCCTGTCTCCCACTGTGTTATTTACTAATAATATTAATTATTATTATGCAGTTATTTGAACCCAGGACTAAAAATTAGATGCACGCCGTCCTGTCGCACCAAACGTTTTCATTTTGGCGAGCGAAGGAGTGTTTGCAAAGCAAATAGTCCGCAGGCCTCGGACCTGTGGGTGGACTCGCCATGATCCGTTTCTGGCTGCCATGGCCCGGGGAAGTCACAGGGCGGGTTTTCTTCTCCACCTTCACTGTCAGTGGAGGAGGGTCCTGGGGTCTTGATGCTGCCTCCGGGGGTGGGAGTGCTGAGTCTGGATGGACAGTCAGGCCATGAGAAACAAGCCACGCCACCGTCAGGGGGCCGTGGGAAAGCCGGGGGGGCGGTCTGAGCAAAGCTGGAGGGGATGCTTTGGAACCTGGCGGCCTCCTTTGTGGGTGGTCCAGGCCCCCTTTCCTTGGCCAGAAATTCAAGACAGAGCATACAGCGCTGGCCCTCATATTTTTTGCTTTCTGTGAAATCTGGCAGAGAGAACCAGCCCCCCCAACCCCCCCGGGCCTTGGGAATTTACCTCCAGGATGAATTTTGTAAAATGAATACGTGTGTGTTGGTGGGAGCTGGAGAGAACGGCTGGGCTGTCTTGTTTGCTGAAAATCTTGTTAGGAACTTCGGGCCACGCCGGCTGCCCCCTCTCGCTGTATGTGTGTGTGTGTGTGCACGGGGTGCAGTGGTTCCCTCCTGGGACCTGCTCCCCACTCCTCCTTTCTGCCCTGGCCACACACCAGTCTCCACGGGAGGCTGTTAGACCCTGGCCCAAGCCATCAAATGGATCCCAGGGGTTTGTCAAAGAGTTAAGCATAGAATTTCTGTAAGACTCAGTAATCCCATCCTTAGGTGTGCATATATATGGGTCAAAAAGAATCGAAAAAGGAACCCAAACAAAAGTTTCTATACCTGTGTTCATGGCAGTGTTATTCACAACAGTCAGAAGGTGGAAGCAACCCAAATATCTGTCAATGAATGGGTGGACGGATGGATGGATGGATGGGTGGATGGATGGATGGGTGGATGGATGGATGGATGGATGGATGGATAGATGGATGGATGGATGCATGGGTGGGTGGATGGATGGATGGATGGACGGATGGATACACAGTATGGGGTCCATCCACACAGTGGAATATGACTCAGCCATGAAGAGGAGTGAAACTCTGACACAGGCTACCATGTGGCTGGACCTTGAACACACGATGCTCAGTGAGAGAAGCAGACACAGAAGGACACACAGTGTGTGATTCCATTGATAGGAAACGTCCAGAACAGGCAAATCCACAGACAGAAAATGGGTTCATGGTGTCAGGGGCTGGGGGAGGGGGAGGGGGAGTGACTGCTCAGGGGGGTGGGATCTCCTTGGGGGGATGAGAAGGTTGTGGAACCAGAGAGAAGTGATGGTTGCACAACATTGTGACTATGCTAAATCAAGCCCCACTGAACTGAACCGTTCACTTTGGTTAAAATGACGAAGTTGATGTTATGAAATTCACGAACAATTTCCATGTTACTGCAATTACAGATGAACTGGTTCTCAGCCGGAAGGAGGCCTCCCCGTGGCATTCAATGAGAGCTGGCCCAAGTCAGGCCCCTCGGGGACCAGGACAGCCTCATTCGTTTTGTTGGTTTATGTTTCTTTTCTTTTTTTAAAAAATTTTTTTGATGTGGACCATTTTTAAAGCCTTTTTTGAATTTGTTACAACATTGCTTCTGTTTCATGTTTTGGTTTTTTGGCTACGAGGCATGTGGGATTTCAGCTCCCCAACCAGGGATCGAACCCTCACCCCCTGCACTGGAAGGCGAAGTCTTAACCACTGGACCATCAGGGAAGTCCAGGTTTATGTTTCATGTAAGGGAAACCTTCAAGGCTGGCTCACCTGTCCACACCGCCTGGCCACCTAAAGGAGCAGAAACCATGGCACTGTTATAAGATGCTTGGAAAGGGTCTTGAGGATCCACCTGTGGTCCCGGGGATGCTTCCCCCAGGAACCTGGCCGTGGGTCATCGGAGGCTGAGACTTCATATGTGGCTCCCTACCGGGACGAGAACACCTAAGCCCATAGCTGGATGTGATGTCACAGGTGGGACCCAGTTCTCTGAGTGGGGTTGCGACACCAGGATTCTGTCAAGGAGGGAGTTTAGTCAGAAAGCATCCCAGGACTATGACAAGTTTTGGAATTTTACTTGGTCCACAGGCAGGCAAATGAAGTCAGAGAGGCGTTTTCCATGTTGGCGGCAGAAGTGGGATAGAACGAATAGCTTTAATTTCAGCAGATGCGGTTCAGAAGATCTGGCACTAACCTTCCAGCCGGGGCGAGGAATCTAAAGAAAATGGTACAAATGAACTTATTTATAAAACAAAAGTAGAGTCACGGAAGTAGAAAACAAACTTATGGTTACCAGGGGGTATGCGGGGGAGGGATAAATTGGAAGATTGGGATTGGCACATACACACTACTGTATATAAACTAGATAACTAATAAGGACCTTCTGTAGAGCACAGGGAACTCTACTCAATACTCTGTAATCACCTATATGGGAAAGAATCTAAAGAAACAGGGGATATATGTATATGTATAATGGATTCACTTTGCTGCACAGCAGAAACTAACACAACAGTGTAAAGCAACTCTACTTCAGTTAAAAAAAAAAAAAGGAAATGGGCTCTGGGGTAGTTGAATATTCCAGAAGGGCACAGAGATACTAAATACATTGTACATCTGTCCCCCATTGTACCACCAGCCTCCGGAGGGTGCCCATGTTCCCCCCGGGGGAGAGTCTGTAAATATTTATTGTCCAAGGAATGAGGAAACTCGTTAAATTGGCACCTACTATCCTAGGTTCTTTGTTTTCCTTGATGTACGTGGTAAACCATGTAGAAAGGTTTTATATATATATATGTATATATATATATATATATATATATATATATATATATATATATATATAGTTTTTGTTTTTTTTTTTGGCTGTGCTGCATGGCATGTGAGATCTTAGTTCCCTAACCAGGGATCGAACCCTCATCCCCTGCAGTGGAAGCACTGAGTCCTAACCACTGCACCGCCAGGGAAGTCCCTAGAAAGGTTAGATTTATTTTTTATTAATTTTTATTGGAGTAGAGTTGCTTTACAATGTTGTGTTAGTTTCTTGCTGTACAACAAAGTGAATCTGTCATACGTATACATATGTCCCCTCTTTTTAGGATTTCCTTCCCATGTAGGTCTACACAGAACACTGAGTAGAGTTCTCTGTGCTACGCAGTAGGTTCTCATTAGTTATCTAGTTTATCCATAGTAGTGTATAGATGTCCATCCCAATCTCCCAATTCATCCCATCACCCCTCCACGTACCCCCTTGGTAACTATAAGTTTGTTCTCTACTGTGACTCTATTTCTGCTTTGCAAATACGTTCATCTCTACGGTTAGATTTTTAAGAGAAAGTAAAAGATGCCACATCTGGCCAAGGTGTCTTTCCATGCTCAAAACCCAGCGCTTATGGAGAGCTCGGAGAGTCTGTAAGATTTTAAGGCAAAGAAAAAAGCTGAAAAAAAGAAAAACCCAGCATTAACACGGAAGAGACATTCCTGAAAGGTTGGGCGGATAATTTTTCGGCGCCGTTGATGGGACTTGAGGTAGTGAGCACATTGGTTTCTGGATTTCAGCCCCTCTCCTTCCAAACAATGCCGCTTCCCGCACGCGGGGACTCGTGTCAGCAATTCCCCTCCGTGAAACAGGTTTGCGTTTGGGGAAGGCAACTGTCATTAATTTGCAGCAGCCCAGTCTGGCACCTTTAAGCAACGGTTTCCCAGGATAACAGTCTGCTAAAGGAATATAATGAGACCTATTTTTTGCCCTTCTTTCTTGAAACCGGTGCCTGAGACAAAACCAGCCTTGCCCCTGAGCAGTGAATGTCTGGTTTGTATTCATACTGCATAGATTTACAATTTTTAAATGACTGGACATGTTTTTCCTAAGCTATTCGCATACCTAGTGGACACCTGTTGTGTTTCGGGTTAATCAGTGAATAGATAATTGGGTGGCAGCTGCCCTGACCTCTTGAACCGCGATTTAATCAACTGACATCAGCAGTGAACTGAAAACAAACAAACAAACAAAAACCCCAAGCACACTTGCAATTATAAAGTGTGTACTTTTCTATTATTATTATTACTATTATTATTATTTTAAACTTTGCCTAACATGAAGACAAAAACAAGCCTTTCTTGGCCCGAATATATACGCTGCATCCCCTGCCTCTGTATTCCAGGGGTCATTCTGAGAAGGATTTGACAGTTTTGTAGTAAATTGTCTTAAACACGCTTTTCCCAATGGCATGTTGAAATGCATCCATTTCTCATTATTAGAAACAGGGTGTTTTGAGAGGTTGTTTTTTGTTTCTTTTGTTTTTTGTTTTTTCCCAAGCACGGAGAACTAAACCACTGGCTGGATTGTGTCATATTTTCTGACCCAGATTGGGACACTTTTGAGGGCAAAACAGGGAAGGTCAGGACCCAGGTGTGAGCTCTGGGTGTGGAGAGAGCTGGTCGACCCATTTATCAGCCCTCTGCTTGGGGGTGGCCGGCTCCCCCATTACTGAGGGTCAAGGGTTGTATGTCTCCTGGTTTGGGGATTTCGGTCTTCCTCTGGAGACCCCCTTATGAGCTATTTTGGTGGTTTCCTGTTTATTAATGGGGAGGAAAGCGGAAACATAAACAAAGATGGTTTTGCCTGTGTTGCAGCCTCAATGCCGGCTGATCCTCCTTTGCTTCGGATTTTTCTGACACACCGCATCTCCGAGGCAGCACCCCCTTCCCCGGAGGCACAAGGATGAAGCTAATAAGGTTGTTTTCAAGCCTAAACCCTAGAAAAATCAGATATGTCTGACACCCAACTCTAATGCTAACCTTTTCCATGAGTTCTTTCAGCATCGCTCAGAAAGGGGTCCCCCTCGTCTGAACCCCAGGACTTTGGAAAAGGAGGGCACTCAGGGAGCTGTCCCCTGGAGAGGGTCCTGCATCACATTCAGGCAGGACCATCCTGTTAACAAGGCTTCATCTGCCCAAACCCTGCAGGGTGAATCTTGGAAGGCAGGACCCCTTCCTTCAACCTCCAGCCCTCAGCCTTGTGCATTAGAAGCGCCCTCGAATACTCGCCAGATGCGTGGGTGAAAGGCAGCTAAATAAACGCCGCTCGGCCATTAGTGAGCAGGCAGCCCAGGAAGGAAAGGCTGCCTTGCTTTGGTTTGTTCCCTTTGCTTTCATGGATCTTCCCAACACAGGGTTGCAGAAAAAAAAAAAAAAAAAAAAACTCTTAAAATCTCATCACTCATTTTGTACCTTTAGGGACGCTGTGAACAGCTCCCTTCTCTGGTGGGGAAGCACGCCTCACACCCAGACGGTCGGGGAGTCTCAGGGGAGAGACCCGAGGTGGATAGAGCCCAAATGTCCACCGACAGGTGAATGACGGACTCGCTGAGGTCCATCCATACAGTGGAATGGTATTCAGCCATGAAAAGGAGCGACAGGGAATTACCTTGTATCTATTAAGTGCCGGGTGGGGTCTCAGCGGCTGGGAGTTGGCCATGAGCGGGTCAGAGCAGCCCCTATTTCACGGGATTCGTATTCAGGGGACAGACAAGAGACAGGGAAATGCATAATTCATAATACACCCTTAGGAGTCCACAGCACCAGAGACGATGTGGAGAGAGGGTCCTGCATCCCCATGTGCCTGGGAGGAGTGTCCACACTTCCTGACTCTGTCTCCCTTGGTCTCTCAGGCCAGGACAGAGCTGAGGGCGAAGACGGCCCCTCCAACCTTCACCCAGCTCACCCGGCACCACCTAAGCTGCCCGCAGGTGCTCTGACCGCTGGCCTGTCCTGTTCTGCTGGGAAGGGTGGCAGCTGACACAACTTAGAGGAACACTGGCATCTGGGGACAGAGAAAGCCCGTTGTGCTTTTGGGCTGAGATCATGTCATTATCCCAGCCCAAAGAGAGGTTTACCGATCCGGATGTTGCTTCACGCTTCCTGAGCACCTTCACCTGCAGCCCCTGTGCAGGGGCTGTTACCTGCCTCTCCCAACACCCGCCTGGCCTCTGAGAAGTTAAGTCTCGTCTGGACCTGGAGAGAAAGAGGGCAAATGACCAATGTGCCCCTGCAGCCTCGTGGATAACATCTGCTAGGACAACCCCTGCATGGAAACAGGGAGGCTCCGCCCCACGCTTTCCCTTCCAGCCCCGCCCTTCACGGCGAGGCCCCGGGAGTCTGTGTTGGTTGATGAGTATCCACCCCCCGCCCCAAATTCATGTCCACCTGGCAAAGGGACCTTATTTGGAAAGAGGGCCTTTGCAGATGTGATGCAGTGAAGGGTCTGAGATGAGGTCCTCCTGGAGGAGGGTGGCCCTACATCCAATGACAGGGTCCTTCTAAGACACAGAAGAGCAGAGACACAGACACAGAGGAGAAGCCACATGAAGATGGAGGCAGAGACGGGAGGGATGTGGCCATGAGCCCAGGGTCACCCGGAGCCCCCAGAAGCAGTAAGAGGCAGGAAGGACCCTCCTCTGGAGTCTTCCCAACCTCTAGGTGCATCGTCTCCTGGGGAAGAGAAATGCCCTCAGGAGGGTGCCCTGCCCACCTTTCCAAAGCCTTCCTGGCTCACCCACCTCTCATAACAGGAAACACCAGGCACGCACCCGCCCCTTCCCAGCTCCCTGGCAGCTACAGTTCCAGCTGGTGGATTTAGCAGGGATGCCTGAGCCAGATTCTGGGAAGGGTTTTCCTTATTGAAGTGGGTAGATGTGAGAGCAGGGACGTTCTCTTCCTGCCATCGGTGCTATGGTAGAAGAATGTGATGTCCAGAACAGTGGCAGCCACTTTGTGCCATGAGGGGAGGCACCCAAACACAAATGCCACCAAGCTGAGGTGAGAACCCCTTCCTTAATGATTCCACTGAGGAGCTGAATCAACCATTCAGGTAGCAACAACTCCAGACTTCCTGCTACCAGGACTCCTCAGAGCCCTGTGGTAACTCCCTTGAACCCAGAACCACAGCCTGTGTCCTGAAAGCTTGGGCACTTGACCAAGTATCTTATGTATTCATGGTCTTATATTGATTCCCAGGTGTAACTGAATGGGATGTGGAAAATGCATTTGGTTCTTCAGATTTCTAAAGTGTGGAGTTTCTCCCGGGAGCAAACTTGGAGGCATCATCTCGACAAAGTTAAAGAACATTTCTTTCCTAAAAGGTCACCTGGCAGATGCTAAGTGCATGTTTACCATCAACGTCAGTCCCGCCCACACACGCATTTCCTTTGCCGCCTGCCTGGGGCCTGAGGCCTCCACCTCCCCTCCCTGGGTTTGGAACTGGCCCCATATACGGCAGTTCAAAGGGCACATCAGAAATACTCGTGGAAGGCACTCTTTTTCCCCACATTTCCGCTGAGTTAAATTAAAAGAAAAAGAATTACAGTGAACAGCAAAATGGGAAACTTTGTAACCTAACTTTGTATGTGGTTCCCGCGGGAGTTACATCCATCCAGTCCCACCAGCAAAGGCTTATTCAAACTGAGAACGAGGGTCTGAACCACGTTCCCGGCAGAGTCAGGCCCCGCCGGGTTCTTGAGTTCACAGGACTTCATGGGTCTCTGAGCTGGAACCCACCCAGGTCCTGTTCCCTCTTCAAGAACTCACCACCTTGTGTCCGATGCCCTGTATGAGGGTCCCTATTACATCTCCCCTTAATCTATGAGGGTCCCTATCACATCCATCCTTAACTGTACATCCCAGCTGCTAACATGTAAATATCGGTTGTATGTTTCAGACTTAAGGACCGCTTTAAAACACGCATGTAATTGTGTCCAAAAAAAAAAAACAAAACTTAAAAATATATTCAATTATCCTTTTGTAAAATGAAGCGGTGCCATGCCTTTGACAGAGAAATAAATGGATTTTATTAAGCCGCTGATTACAGAGTGGGATTATTTAGTATTCCTTGTGTATTGTGTCGTTGGGGTCTGCCGGGAGTTTGGAGTTCCTTTTCTTCATTTCCAGCATTGATTCCTGCATTAGAGAGCTACATTGAATAATTAATATACTTCCCGTGATGGATGGCTTGCGTGGCCTGGATATTAGGTTATCAATCACGACCCACTTGTTCTAATGTAATCATATTGAAAATGTGTCAGAGGCTGTTTATCCAGGGATGACAAGGGGTGTGTGTCCAAGAATGTGGTCTCCAGCCACGTGGCGGGAGCGGGGAGCCCTGGGTGAGATGGAGGAACCCCCTTTCCAGCCAGAAAATCCTACAGATTCCTTCAGCTTTTACCAGCCACCGTGAAATGGAATTATGTTCCTAAAGGCACCTTATAAAGGGACATTTGCTTTTCCGCTGAAGGGGACAGCGATGTGCTGAATCGGGACCTTCCGTGTTCCCAGAGATAGCAGCTTCCTCGGAGAGAGAGGGTCTCCACGGGGCGTCTGTGAACTGAAACCCCAGGGCTTGCTTTTCCAAAGAGCTCGCCTGTGGTGTCACCAGCAGGACCACGCATATTCCGTTTGGCTTCTTCCTCTTTCTTAAATTGCAGAGCAAAGCTGACGCGCAACTCCTGTCCTGGCTCTCCCCGCCCGCGCACAGGGCCTGTGGGTTTTCGCTCCCGTGGAAAATCTACGCCACGCGTGTCGTGCTTTCCCAGGAGGACTGGAGCTGGCACATGGATTTAAGGCTTAAATGGGATTCAGCAAAGCAACGCACCAGCCCCCGAGTTACAAAGCGCATGTGCAGTCGGCGCCGTGGAAGCCTGGGACAGGATGTTCTTACCTGTCTGCAGGGTCTCATTTGTCCTGTTGCTGGAGGTGAAAGTTTGGGGTTCCCCCTCTCACATCGGGGGTGGGGGGGTGGAGAGGTGGAGACAGAGAGAGACACAGAGAGAGAGAGCTCCGGTGTCTAAGGGCACTAATCCCACCATGAAACGTGAAACTCCCACACTCCTTTAACCCTAATCACCCCCAAAGTCCCCACCTCCTCGTATCATCCCACGGGGGCTCAGGGCTTCCACATATGAATTTGGAGGCACACACGCATATTCAGTCCACGACAGTGAGACTGGTTCTGGACCTTGAAGGAAACACCTGCAGGTGGGTGGGGAAGGGACATGGTTTCGGGAGGCCAGGTGTGCTGGGCAGGTGAGGGGTGCAGGTTCACGCAGGCAGTGGGAGGAGATAAGGTAGTCGTGAGCTCCCACCACCTCCAGAGGTGCCCGTGACAAATGGCCACAGGCTGGGTGACTTTAGAGCAGCAGAAGTTTCTTCTCGCATAGGTCTGCAGACCGGAAGTCCAAAATCAAGATGAGGGCAGGAGTGCTTTCTTCTGGGGGCTGCTGTCCATCGAGGCTGGACTGGGGGACCCTCTCCTGAGACCTCCTGAATGTCTTAGCTGGGGGTCCATCTGGGTTATTGACATCAGTCCTTACCTGGATGGCAAGTCACCCTTGCTGGGGACCACACCCCAGGGTGCTCACTGGAGACCTCCACTGACCCCCTACCCCCGGCCACGGGGCGGCCCAGGCCCCAAGCAGGCTCCAGCTGACAGAACCTATTTCCGAGCAGTGTTAAAATGTTCTGGACAAAATGCTTCCTCTGTAGGACAAGCAATCTCAAAAAATGCAATTTCTCTGTTTTGTAAAAAAAAAAAAAAAAAAGCATGAGATAATCCCTTATACTTGTCAAGGTCTTTCCAGATTGCATGGCATTGCTGTGTACATTCGTGCATTTTACTCTCACAATTAATAGTGATTTTCACCGTTTTACAGATGACGGAACTGAGACTTGGCCAGTTTTTGTTATTTGATTCTGGTGGGTGTAGGAACAGGGGCCGTCCCTGGTCACGGGGGTGGCTTGGCAGGTGGGAAGATGGATGCTGAGGTTGCAGACAGGGATTCATGAGGTTGACCATGGGTTCTTCCCCTGTACCTAGACTCTTTGCCGGAAGAGCAGTGGGGTCCAGTCCCCGTTACAGCAGAGTTATCAGGCCCCACGGGGACCCTGCAGCCAGGTGGGCATGAGGGAGGTCTCAGGTGCTACCCCAGGTACGTCAGGTAGGACAAGACAAGCAACGCCCAGGCAGGGCTGCATGAGGCACCCCTGAACCCAAAGGGAGGCTTGGCCAGACCCGGGGGACCTGGGAGGGAACTTCCACGTCTCCTGAAGGGGAGGGCGGGACAGGGAGGGGCCACGCCTGGAAATGGAATCACATCAGCTGTGCAGACGGGGTGCGCAGACCATGCTGGCTGCATCCTGGGGTTTCGTTCACCCTGTAGACATGGAGCAGATGCCAAGGCCACCCAACTCAGAGGGCAGTGTCACCTCAGACACCCTTCCCACCACCTGCCCGGCTCCTGACCCTGCACCAGCTCTGTTCCCCATCCCCGGGCTCTTCCTTCTGTAAGTGCTTTGGAGACAACAGCTAACGACCCTATGGCCACCATGGGGTATCAAGAACTTGCCCAGAGGCACAGGGAAGTAAATGGAAACATTGCCAGTAATCTCATTCCGTGGCCACACCCGTGACTGATGCTGGGTAGATGTCCTTTCTCTATGTGTTCAAATATGTGCGTTGTCGTACAAAGGGGAGTCAGGCTCTACATACATACAGTGTGTGTGAAATTTTATATACATATAACTTATATATAAGATAATTTACTCTATTTTATATGTATATATTATATAATATAGTTACATACAGTATATAAATGATTGTATATTTACATAATATAATGTTATATTTATACATTATATAATTATGTAATGTGATTATATAGTCATATAATTATGTAATATGAATTTATATATTTATATGATTATACATTCATATGTTTATGTAATATAACTATATATTTATAGAATTATACATCATATGTATACATTTAAATAATTATACACGTACTTATATAGTTCTACAGAATATATAAATAAAATTGATTAAAATAATATAATAATTCCAAAATTACGATTTTAATGATTCTAATATTATAAAATCATAGATTACTTATAAATATAGTTACATACAATTATATATATATAATTTTTCTGTAAATCTAAAACTCTTCTAAAGAAAAAGTCTGTTTTGTCTGATGTTAGTACAGCCACCCCTGCTCTCTTTCGGTTATGATTTGCAGGGATATCTTTTCCCATCCTTTCACTTTCAACCTATTTCTGTCTTTGGATCTCAGGTGATTCTCTTATAGACAATATAAAGTTGGATTATGCATTTTTATCTTAGGCAGCAGACATTTATGTCTCCCAATCCTGGAGGCTGCAATCTGAGATCCCAGGTGTCAGCAGGGCTGGACCCTCCTGAGGTCTCTCTCCTGGGGGTGTAGGCGGCCATCTCCTCCCTGTGTCCTCATGTGGTCGTCCCTCTGTGCGTGTCTGTGTCCTGATCTCCTCTTCTTAGAAGGACACCAGTCCTATGGGATCAGGGCCCTAGTGACCTCATTGTACCTTCATCATCTTTATTTTACCTTTATCACCTCTTTAAAGACCGCTGTCTCCAAATAGTCACATTATGAGGGCCTAGGGGGCCAGGACTTCAACATGTGAGTTTAGGTGGGGGGCAAAATTCAGCCCATAAAAGACCAAGAACCTGAGAGTGGGACCTATGTGGAAACAGGGTCTTTGCAGGTGAGATGAAGTGAAGGGTCTGAGATGAGGTCCCCCTGGATGAGGGTGGCCCTACATCCAATGACAGGGTCCTTCTAAGACACAGAAGAGGAGAGACACAGACACAGAGGAGAAGCCACGTGAAGACAGAGGCAGAGACGGGAGGGATGGGGCCACAAGCCCAGGGATGCCTGGAGCCCCCAGAAGCTGGAAGAGGCGGAGGTGGAGCCTCCGGAGGGACCTTGGCTCTGGGACACCTTGACCTCAGTCCCGGTCCCCAGGATTGGGGGAGGACGGATATAGAATAATTTGAGCCTCCCGGTTTATGGCACTTTTTTACGGCCGCCCCAGGAAGCACATAGCTGTGTCCTGCTGAAGAGGAAACTGCCCTCTGGAGCTCATAGAGAATTCTAGAATGGAGGCCCAAATGAAACCTGGACTCTCAGCTTCTCCTGTGACACCCTCCTTTCAGTGGGATCTCGGAGCCTCGACTCGGGGAAGTGGCAGAAGCTGGTTCAAGGTGGCGCAGCAACTGCAGCTCCCACATTGGCCACCACCATGTGCCACGGAGCCCTGTTCTTGTCTTGGTGGTTGGCTTGTTTGAACCAGAAGATGGTCATTGCATCCCCGTCCCCAGAAGCACCTGTTCCCCCTCAGTAGGGCCCAAGGTCTCTCTTGGTTGGGATGCACCCTCAGCCAACCACGTGGTTGGAGCAACAATTCCTGAGATCTGGGGCATCCTGTGGGCCACCCCCCTTGCCAGGCTGACCTGGCCGTCCCATGGAGGGTGTCAGCTACAAATTGGCCCTTGCCGTCTACCTCTACAAGGATGAAATCATGAGCTGCTGTGGCTGTTGACCTTCAACACTCCCGGAAAGGAGCTCAGGGTGGAGACCAGGAATGAGGAACGCTGTGCTCTGGGAAAGACTGGCGGGACAGGACTTCAGATAGTTAGAGGTTTTCAGGAGACGGTTTTATGAGCCCAATGCTTGCACCTCCTCATATCCAGAAAAGCACTAAAATCCTTCCCGGTGACGTCTGTTCCGTGTGGCTAGCAGTAACCTGCACGAGACGAGCAGAAACCTTCTGCAAAAGTATGTGCTTGATTGCATGCCCTCCCCCTTCACCGAAATCCCATATACACTGACCTCCCCCCTACCTCTTTGGAGCGGTTTCTCAGGGCTCTGTGAAATGCTGTCTCACCAGGCTATACTCCTCATTTTGCCCCAAATAAGACTTAACTCACGACTCTTGCGTTGTGCATTTTTTTTAAGTCGACAGGGGCACACCCTGAGCTCAGCAGAAACACAGACCCTGGGGACACCGGGCGGCTTTCCACAAACTCCCACCTCCTCTGACCTGCACCGAAGCCCGCGTGGGGACCACCCATCCCTCGCTGAGGGTGATGGGCTTCCGTCCACACTGTCACCTCATTCCCCTCTCTGTGCCCATGCCCTGAGCCCATTGGTCATTATGGGCTTTTCCAGGCGAGTTAAACTTCAGAGGAAGTTTTAGGGTTTTGCTTCAAACTGGCGCCCGTTCCACATCTATTTCCCACCTGGAGAACATGTGGGCAGCTTCCTGGAGAACATCTATTCCTTCCCAGGTCCTTTATCTTACCCTGCTGTGCAGCGTGAGGACACGCACGGGACCCTCCGGTTTACGGTGCGCACATACTGGTCATTGGACATTTTAATTTCACATCTATTAAAACTCCCTAGTGAGGGGCACACCTCAGGTGCCAGGTCCCATTAGGGTGTCTGCTCCAATGAGCAGTGGAAAAACCGAGGAACAAATCCAGGATAAAAAAGAGATAAAGCACGGTGCCCACATTCATGCACACACATGCCTACACACGTGCACACATGTACCCACACCCACGCGTGCACACATGTGGACACATCGGTGTCGCGGTGACACCGGGTGTGTCAGAGATGTTGGCCCTATTGAAACACTCTCTCAGCCCACAAGGTCACTTGTGGCAATAATCAGCTCATTAGAAGTGTAATCCATCACGCAAGTAATAGCAATTTAGTGCCGGAGTTTAATGCAGCTTGGTTTAATCATTAGCGCCGGCTTGTCAGCCGCGTAATTCACAAGGGATTGTGGGTATGCATGATTTAGCAGGAGACCCCTGACCCCCGCGGAGTAAGGAGCCTGCCTCAGAGGCAAAATCAAGACGGACAATCAGCCAGACCCACTCACGGACAATTATTAGGCTTCACAGCCTGACTGTCATTTTAGTAAGAAAAGGGGGCAGAAAGGGTAAAAAAAAAAAAAAGGAAAGGAAACCAATGCATCCTACATAATGAAGGATTAGCATTCACTCCAGACCTGGCTTTAGCACGAGATGCAGTGAATCACAGCCTTGTCACTTGGTGCCCCGGCCCCAAAACGTTTTTGTTTACTGAGTGGTGGTCGAAGCTTTTCCGGTAAGTTCCGGGCGGGCGCAGGGTTGAAGACAAAGAGGGAAGGAAGGGGCCACAGAAGAAGCACCACTGGGATGCTTCGGAATCCAGGCCGTGAGGCACCCTTCCCCCCACCTCTCCTGCCCTGCCAGCCAGGCCACCTGCCCGCCAGCTGGGATTGACCTGTGACTGTCACAAGGTGAGCAAATTCGTTAGGAAACTCTGCAGGGGTGTCAGGCAGGTAGAAGATTTTCCCCGAGGCGCTCATTCATTTGGAAGCTGGAGGAGAATGCCCTGAACTGGATTTCCATGCCCCCCACCCTCAAAAAAATGCACGGTGAAAATTAAACGCGGGGTTTGATTTGCCCATTGTTATAAAAGTAGCTTGGTTTCATATTTTATTCCAACCTGCTTGGAAAGCCCGTGCGTCTCCTCGGGAGGTGGTGGCCACTCCCGGGGGTGCCGGGGCCCCATGCTCCTCGGTAATTAAAGCCTCCTCTGCCTTGTGATAATTTAAAATTAACCTTGACTCCAAAGAAGAAATTTGTGCGGTGATTAATCCTCGAGCCGCCCCGATTGCTTTGGGTGTTGCAAAGGGTTGAGTTATTTCAGGGAGAAGGGCAGGAAATGAACAGCCTGTCCCAGGCGAGGCTTCCAAAGTCTCAGCAAGGCCATGACAGAGCCCTGCAGCGGGGAGATTCGGGGACCACAAGGAAAGAAGGACACGGGACACACCCCCAACTTCGGGGTCCTCACGCCGCCCCCCTTGGGGATGAGCCCCGTGCAGGCGGGGGCTCAGAGCATTAATTTTTCACTTGGATTTTATGAAGCAAAACGGGTCAGGGAAGCAGCGTGGATGCAGGGGAAAGAGAAGGATGTGCGGGCCCTAGGAACTGGGACGAGGTCTGGGCAAGACCACCCGGCTGTTGGTTAGAAGAGTTGAGTTTCAGCACAAATCCGTCGGCTCCATCTTTCCGGGCAGATTCAATGGAGGGTAACTATGATGCTTCAGCATAGTCGGGAAAAACGTAGGGCGCTGCTGCCCTACCAGATGCTACACAAGGCCCTTTAAGAGGCCCGTGGTCCCCCTGACTCTGTTCAACACTGATGTCCGCACCCACCCCAGGACCTTTGCACGTGCTGCTCCTGTGTCTGGCATGCTTTCTCCTGGTATCAGCTCTTTCTAAACATCAGCTCTGCAGAGGAGCCATTCCCCAACTGCCATCCCAAGACGCCCAGCCTGTCTCCCCCCAGGTATTTCCCTGCAGGAATCTCTACTCCCCATTACCGTGGCATCTGTTACCCATGTACCATTTGATCCTTCCTGAGAATAGGAGCTCTGAGCAGGCACAGCCATGGTGCTCACCGTGGGGAGGGGCCTGACCTGGATCAGGCGCTCTTGTGTGGCCACCTCGCGGGGTGCCGTGCAGGAGCGGACGCGGTCCTGGGACCTGCTGCAAAACCCGAGGAACTGGTGCCTCAGTCCTCGTAGGTCTCAGGGCCCATTGAGGGGGGTGCCCTGCAAAAGCAAGTACAGAAGTGACGTAAAGAGCGGGTGTTTCCAAATGCGTCCAGGTAACTGCTTGGGACAAATGAGCACCTGCTGCATTTCTACCCACTTTTGTGGGGTCCCTGTGGACTGGTAGAGGGGACAGTGGGATGACTGTGGCCTCAGGGTCTTGGACCCTGAGCACCTGGGCTGCTGAGAACACTGCCTAGTCTCTGGTCCTGCACTCCTGTCCCCATGGATGGTGTCCTGAGACACAGGACCCAGACCCTTCCCCCCTGCCCCCTCCCCGGCTTTTTCTTGTCTCTCTCTTGACCTTGGAGGGATTCTCAAGCACAGGGTGTGTCCCTGGGCACCTCCCGGAGAGCAAATTTGTCACTAGGATTTGGGGCTCCCCCGACGTGTTGGCCACCGTAGAGGAGGCAAGATGGGATCAGATGATTATTTCTAAGACTAGGTGAGTCACACAGGTGAATCCGTGGCGCCCTCTGAACTCTTCTAACTCTTCACAGTTTATAACAGGGCCGCATCTCGGAGGAAAATTTAAAAATAAAGCTACGTAAGAAAAAGAATGAAATGTTAATGTTTGAAGAAGACATTGGGGCAGCGAGAAAATCATGCAAACACTTGGGCGATAAAAGGACAGACATAATCCCCTGTCCCCCGAAAACAGCTGGTAAAAAAAATAAGCAACTTCAGGCAATTTCTTGTTCTGGGTGACAATGGCCAGGAATCCATCTGAGGGATGAGATGGGTCGGATACCTCAGGGAAAGACAAGGCAAGTACCTGATTCTTGTTCCAAGTTCCCGTTCAGCTCCAAGGGGAGATGTATTCTCCCACGTTTAACAGCTCTGCCCAAATTTTCAGCCCAGTGTGTGCGTTTCCGGCATGATGTGGGAATGAAGTTCATGTGGATTTGGCTGTAGGTTTTCCTCGAAATGTCTGAGGACAGCCCTAGTCCTGTGGTTTTGAGGGTGAGAGTTGCACACGGCTAAATACTCGGTGGTACCAGATGGCGGCATTGAGACGACTCGCCTTTGTCAGCCTCCCCGTGGTGGCTTAATGCCCTGGAACACGTGATTCTCATACTTTTGGATGGTTTGTCTTCATCCTTTGGGTCAGGAGCTGTCTCTCCCCGTCAGGTGTAACTGTGATCTGGGCGACTCCTGGCAGGGTGAAGGAACCAGCTGCAAACCTAACACTGGGCTCCCGGGCAGCAAAGCCCCTCCCTTAGTTATTTCTGGGGTCCCCAGGGAAGTTGCACGAGGCAGCATTCCTGCCAACAGGAGCCCCATTATCGGACTTGAGGAGGAAAAGTGGGGGGACCGAGAACTTTCAAACCGAGGTGCTGGGTGAGTGTCCCGGGGTGGCCGTCAGCCATGGTCACAAAACGGGAGGCGCGAAATGTCCCATATGCATCCTCCCCCAGCCCTGGGGACCAGACGTCTGAGGTCAAGGTGTCCCAGGGCCGCGCTCCCTCCAGAGGCTCCAGGGGAGGGTCCTTCCTGCCTCTTCCAGCTTCTGGTGGCTCCAGGCGTCCGTGGGCTTGTGGCCGCATCCCTCCCATCTCTGCCTTCATCTTCCCGGATCTTCTCCCCTGTGTCTGTGTCTCTCCTCTTCTGTCTCTTAGAAGGACCCTGTCATTGGATGTAGGGCCACCCTCCAGGAGGACCTCATCTCAGACCCTTCACTGCATCACGTCTGCAGAGACCCCATTTCCAAATAAGGTCCCGTTCCCAGGATTGAGGTGGACATATCTTTCAGGGGGCCATCATTCAACGCCAGGTGCCCTCAGCATCCCAGCTGTCTGTGTCTCCATCACCCCAAGGCCCCAAAGCCCTGCCCTTACCCACCCCAGCAGCGCATCACAGCCTCACAACATGGGATGGTGGTGGGCGCTGCTCAGAACACAGTGACCCCACGCGTGAACCCAGAGCCCTGTGCTCTGTGGACGGCCCAGAGTTGTCCCGGCCCTGCAGTCCCTGGCCGGCTCACATCCTCCACCCTCGGTCCAGGCTGCTCAGAACAACCAGCCCCCCTGTGGGGGGGAGCCCAGCGAGAGCCTCACCTGGGCTCCCACCCCAGAGGTGCATTTTTCTTTGTTTAAAAAAATGTTTTTCTTTGACTGCAATCAGAAGGTGTATCTCCCCTCCTAAAGGAGTTTAATTGCATAAATAGTACCGTAACCTGTAGGTAGCGTGTGATACAGCAGATCTGTAGGAACTTTCCATCTTCCCAAACCGAGACTCTGTCCCCATGAAACACTCACTCCCCAGCCCCCTCCCCCTGCCCCGGCCCCCTCCCTCCTGCCGTCTGTCGCTATGGAATTGGACTCCTCTAGAGACCTCCTATGAGTGGAATCACACGCTGTGTGTCCTTCTGTGTCTGGCTTCTCTTACCGAGTGTCATATCCTCAAGGTCCATCCAGGTTGTTCCAAGTGGCAGGGTTTCCTTCCCCTTTCAAGGCTGAATCGTATCCCATCGCAGCTAAAGAGACATTTTCTTCATCCATTCTCCTGTCAGGTGGGTTTATGGTTCCCCTCTTCGCCGTGTTCTCACCAGGGCTCCGCCACCCTGTCTTTCTCAGAGTTTTGTGCTCTTTGTTTTTAGTTTAAACCTAGAAATTAAAGACCCCCTTAGAAGGAACATTGGACCCCTGTGCTCTGGATGAACCGAGTGGGGAGTGAGGGCTGGCAGGGCTTGGATGCTGGGTTGGCAGGTGCTGGGAGGGTCCCCAGTCCATCTCCGCCTCTGACTTTCCCCGCTGGCCCCTTCTTGCTTCAGGTTTTGACTTTAACGGATGCCTGTGTATTTGATTTGTGGTCAGACCTCCTTTCTTTATCCTGTTTCTAATTATTTGGGGGCTGATTTTTCACTTCAGTGTTTCCCCGTCTCCGCTGAAATTTCATCTCTTCCCCAAACGTAAGTCGCCGTGGGGCAGAATGCACCCTCCCTTTCCCGGCCTTCCCAGGAGGAAGCCAGGGGCCGGGAAGGGGAGATCGGGACCCCCTCCCCAGGCTCACTGTTCAATTAGACAAAATCACGGTGTGCCCTCTGATTACTGGGGTGCCTGAATGTCCGCTAATAATCCATTAATTATGACGAACGGCCAATTTCCTGGATATTACCGGCGGGGAGCTAACTTTCATTTCGTTCTCCAGGTCTGTTCCTCTTTTCCTTCGACCTTGGGCTATAGATTTCTACCCTTCAGGATACTGATCGTGAACTTTTTTTAAAAAAAGCAAAGTCTTCATCAAGGTGTAAAATATAGGGGTAAGATATAAAATCAGCTACAAGGTATAAAATAAGCTGCAAGGATATATTTATACAAAGTATAAAATAAGCTACAAGTACATATTGTACAACACAGGGGAATGTAGCCAGTATTTTATAATGACTATAAATGGAATATAACCTTTAAAAATTGTGGATGCCTATGTTGTACACCTGTAACTTATGTAATATTATACACCAACTACACTTCAATTTAAAAACTACAGCCAGTAAAGTACAGCAGTCATAAGTGCACCGCTATATGAAATTTCACCACCTGGAGCCCCATGCAAACCGACCAAGTTAGGAATTCAGCCCCAGCAGCCAGAGAAGCCCCTCTGCTGTCCCCTCCGCTACCTCCCCTCCCAGGGGTAATGGCCACTTGGTCTTTTCCAGTTTAGATGAGTTTTGGCTGATTATAAACCTCCTGTCAGGACTTCCCTGGTGGCACAGTGGCTAAGAATCCGCTTGCCAATGCAGGGGACACGGGTTCAAGCCCTGATCCGGGAAGATCCCACATGTCGCAGAGCCACTAAGCCGGTGCGCCACAACTACTGAGCCTGAGCTCTACAGCCCGTGAGCCACGACTGCTGAGCCCACGTGCCACAACTCCTGAGCCCACGTACCACAACTCCTGAAGCCTGCACGCCTAGAGCCCGTGCTCTGCAACAAGAGAAGCCACCGCAATGAGAAGCACGTGCACTGCAACGAAGAGTAACCCCTTTCGCCGCAACTAATGAAAGCCCATGCTCAGCAACAAAGACCCAACGCAGCCAAAAATAAATAAATAGGTAAATAAATTTATATTAAAAAAAAACACTTCCTGTCAATGGAAACACACTTTTATGTCTGTCTCTTCTTGGGATCGAGGCGTGTGAGGATTTGCCCGTGTTGTACGAGATGTCATGCTGTGTAGACAGCCACCTACGAGGATGTCACTGTTTACATTCTCATCCTGCCGTTCAAGGACCTTGGGGCTGTTCCAGCTTGGAGCAGCAGGAGCTGTGTGGCCGTCAACCTTCTTTGTCACATTTCTTGATAAACATATACCTGTGTGCTTATTCTGTTGGGAATACACCTAGGAATGGAAGTGTTGAGCCATGCACTGTGAAAAATTTCATTTTTTTAAAAACGTGGAGGCAAAAGTCACCACTTTACAGCATTTAGCACATTCACAATGTTGTGCAACCACCTCTGTCTGGTTGCAGAGCATTCTCATCCCCCCAGTGGGACCCTGTTCCCATGAGCTGTCATTCCCCATCTCCCTGCCCCAGCCCCTGGTACCATGAGCCCACTTTCTGTCTCTGTGGACTTGGCCTGTTCTGGACGTTTCCTATAAGTGGAATCACACACTGTGTGTCCTTCTGTGCCTGCTTCTCTCACTGAGCATTGTGTGTTCAAGGTTTATCCACGTTGTAGCCTGTGTCAGAGCTTCACTCCTTTTCATGGCTGCATAATATTCCATAGTGCTGTGTACATTATAATAAGTGATGCCAGACAGTTTTGCAAAGTAGTTGTGCCCGTTGGCACCCCAGCAGCATTGTAGAAGAATGTCATCGACCCCTGGCATCATCATGCTTTTATCACCAACGGCAACCTGGACTTTCCCACATCCCCCCCCCACCTTGGTGAAGGGCCAGTTCTAGTCTTTTCATCTGTTTCTCACTCATTTGCCTCTTTCTTGATGATTCGTGGGAGTCCTTTACATATTCCAGATCTGAGGGTTTGGCCAATATCTTCTGAATCACAGGTTGCCTTTTCACCGTTTTTTTTTTTTTATATAGGATTTTAAAAAATTTTATTGAAGTATAGTTGATTGGATTTGCTACAATTTTTAAAAATTGGCCTATAGTTGTTTTTACAATGTTGTGTCAGTTTCTGCTGTACAGCAAAGTGAATCAGCTATGTGTATACTATTTTTATTTAGAATTTTTACTTCATGTTTGTAAATAAGATTGACTTTTTTTTTCATATTGCCCTTTCTGGCTTTTGGTACCTTTTCACCCTCTTAATGTGCATTCTGAAGAACAGAGGTTCTTAATTTTTTTTTGTTTTGGCTGCACCATGCAGCATGCGTGATCTTAGTTCCCTGACCAGGGATCAAACCCGTGCCCCTGCATTGGAAGCACAGAGTCTTAGCCACTGAACCACCAGGGAAGTCCCCAGAGGTTCTTAATTTTAATGTATTCCATGTGTTAACCATTTTCTTTTAGGTCAGTTCATTTCGCATCCTAGGAAATGTCTGCCTGGAAATTCCCTGGTCGTCCCGTGGTTAGGACTCAGCGCTCTCACTGCTGGGACCCGGGTTCAATCCCTGGTCGGGGAACTAAGATCCCACAAGCCATGCAGCGCAGCCAAAAAATGAAAAGGAAAGGAAGAAAAGGTCTGCCTGTCCTGAGGTCAGGAAGGTCTCCTCCTGGGATGTCCTCTTGCAGCTTTATTGTTTTATTTTTCATGTTGCCTGGAATTAATTTATGTTTCTGTTGTGAAACAAAGGGCTGCAGACATATTTCCCCCAACATGGATATCCAGTCAACTCTGCACTGTTTATTTTTTTTTACTTTTTTATTTGAGTAGAGTTGCTTTACATTGTTGTGGTGGTTTCTGCCATACAATGAAGTGAATCAGCGATGTGTGCACCGTTTATTGAGAAGACTTTCCGTCCCCCGTGGGGCAGGTTGACCTTTGTCACACCAAGACTGTTGATGTTTATCCCTTTCTTTCTTGACTTGTCCACAGTTTCTTCTGGGTGAAGTCAGCCTCGACCTGTAATGGATTGTCACCAACACACTGGGATCACAACCCACCGAGCCTTCCAAAATGTCAGGTGCCCAGGCCCCTCCCTGGCCATCTGAAGCACAACCTCTGGAACGTGAGGCCAGGTCAAGCTTTTCTTCTTTAAGCTCCGTGTCTACTACTAACGAGTGTCCTGGAGAGGACCACTCCTCATCACACCCTCTGTTAGTTTGTGAGAACTGTGCTAGGCACTGAACGTTTGTGTCCCCAAAATTCATAAGTTGAAGCCCTAACCCCCAGTGGGATGGTATGAGGAGGTAGAGCCTTTGGGAGGTGATGAGGTCATGAGGGTGAAGCCCCCAGGAATGGGATTATAGTCCTTATAAAAGAGACCCCCAACGAGCTCCCCTGACCCTTTCACCAGGTACGGACACAGAGAGAAGGTGGCCATCTGCAAAACCCAGAGGATAAAAAGCTCACCTCTGGTTATGGTCACATTGGAGTATCTCTCATATATTCTGTAACCATTTTTATTTTGTTAACTCCCAACTTCTTATACCCATTGTCCCTCATTGGGTTTTCTCTTTCTTGTTGGAGAGCAAGAAAATTCTATATGTTCTAGAAGCAACATTCTGTGGTTTTAAACTTTGTAAGCATTGCCTCCCCGAATGTCAACTCTCTGCTAAGTTGGATTATGGTGTCGTTCACTGAGCAAAATTCCTTCATTCTGATGAAATCAAACTCATCATTTTTTTTTTTTAACCATATGGTTAGTGTTTGGGGGTCTTACATAAGATTCTTTCCTGCCTTGCCAGGTCACAAAGAATTCTCTTCCATTGTCTCCAACTGGTTCCTAGTTTAACGTTTCCCAGGACGGGCTTTAAATGATCTTGAACGTGCTTCTCAAAGGGGGTAATATCACCTCTCAGAGGGGCAGAGATGTGTTCTTGGAGGGGTGGTGAACATGTCTTACTCTTTTTGTGTATAAAGTCCAGATAAAGAGAGAATTCAGAAATCGATATACAGCGTATCTGTGATGTTACAATTTTATGCAAGACAATTAGGAAAAAAAGTGGAGAAGTATCTTTAGGGAGGTGATACTGAGGGAAAAGTTGAGAACACTGATCTAGAACACCTTTGGTATATAGGACGTTGGGGACCCAGTCTGAAGTCCCACCGTTTTCTTCATTTTAACACAACCTACATGATCCATGGTGGGAATGCGGTCTCAGGCCCCAGTATTTACCTCATTTTAACATAACCAGCATGAAATTGTGAGAACCTGGTCTATGGGGTCTTGGTTAGGGCGATAAATGAAACCACTGGACCAATGACCATCTGCTTAAAGCTCTTACCAAAGTTCTGGGAAGGTCCCTCCTTCATTCTTAAATCTCTGGACCCATTTAGTGGAGCAAGATTGTTTTCTTTCACAGGTAGGAAATGTCTTACATGGACACCTGGGAATGATAATACATTGGCAACTCCACTGATGCCGCATCACAGAGAGGAGTGTGTGGAGAAATAAGACATGGGTGTAAGCGGCTCCTTGGGGGACTTAGATTTGGGACAGAGGGTCCAATGGTGCCCCAAAGGGGGAGGTTAGAAAGTAGTTCATGGAGCCTCTCTGCTTTGCCCAAGGCCAGCCGCAAAGAGGGGTTTTGTGGAAATGGTGGTAAATCTGCTCTAAATAGAGCGTTTGGCCAGCCTGCATGGTGAGGGACAGTCCACCGGCCAATGCTTGGGGACCCTGATGAGACTTTGTCATCTAACGAATCCTGGGGTTTCTGATGTTACAATTGAATACACGTGGGAATGTCCCCTCTTCCTTACAGAACAGGCATTTGCAATGGTCCACCAATGGCATTCTGTCTTTGGGGAAATTTGAAGAACTAATCTGAGATGGATACCTATTTTTTTTGGTCCATTTCACATGGTTTTTATTATCATTCCTGGACCCCAGATGTGCAGATCAGGAAAGAGGTCACTTGTCATGGGTTTTGAGGCTTTGGAACCAAAAGTGGATGGTTACAAAATGTTCTCTGCAGTGAAGTAACGGGGAAGCTGTTTCATATTTTGAAGGAGATTTTATGTATATATATTTCCTTCCAGAGGGAGGCAGATAACTATTGGCACACGCCAATACTTGTTCTTACTGTTGATCTCACAAATCAGTGGACAGTGGCAAAGGGAGGTCCAGTGGTCATCATGATGGTGACTTTGTGACAATGGCCAGGACTTCCTGGGTGCACCCGAGTGGACAGAGAGAACACAGTGTGACAATTTTCTTTCCACTTTTGAAAAGGTCTGTGCCCGTCAGGGTTCTCCAAAGAAAAAGAACCGGTGGTGTGTGTGTGTGTGTGTGTGTGTGTGTGTGTGTGTGAGTGTGTGTGTGTGGAGAGAGAGAGAGAGGGAGAGAGAGAGAGAAGGCTATTAATTATAAAGAATCAGGTCAGCTATTACAGAGGCTGACAAGTCCCAAGGCCTGCAGTCAGCAAACCGGAGACCCAGGAAAGTTGATGGTGTAACTTCCAGTCTGAAGACCGGCAGACTCAAGACCCAGGAGGAGCTGGTTTTTCAGTTTGAGTCAAATAGCAGGAAAAAACTGATGTCCCAACTCCAAGGCCATGGAAAGAAATTCTCTTTTTTTTCAGGCTTTACTTCTATCAGACCTTCAACTGATTAGATGAGGCCCACCACATTGGAGGGCCATCGGCTTTCTTCAGTCCACTGATTCACACGCTCATCTCATCCAGAAACACCCTCCCTCCCAGACACACCCAGAATCAGTTTAACCAGCTATCTGGCACCCCTCATCCCCCGTGGCCCCATGAAGTGGACATGTACAAGGAGCCCACACAGTGTCAGAGACAAAAAGTAAACAAGTGAGCAGAGTGATTGTTTTCAGGATCTTGAAGTAGGGAAGGCACGGCAGCTCTGAAGGTCAGGGGTCCTGAAGGCTGGTCCTTCCTTAGACTTTCACAAGGAGAAGCAGACAGTTTGCAGGTGGGGTGACTACTGCTGGGATCGTTTTGTGGTTGGGGAAGTTTATTAAACTTAAATAAAGTTAACACATTTCAAATAGGAATGTATTGTTTTAAATTTATTGTAAACCTCTACATGTCACTTCTCATGAGTCCCTCTTCTCAGCCCTTGTCAACCACCAATTTACTTTCTGTCTTTATGGATTTGCCTGTTCTGGACGTTTCCTATCAATGGAATCACACACCGTGTGTCCTTCTTTGTCTGCTTCTCTCACTGAGCATCATGTGTTCAAGGTCCATCCAGGTTGTAGTCTGTGTCATGGCTTCACTCCTTTTCATGGCTGAGTCATAGTCCACTGTGTGGATGGACCCCATTCTGTGTATCCATCCATCCGTGGATGGACACTTGGGTTGTTTCCACCTTGCAGCTATCGTAAATGGGGCTGCTATGAATATGTGTGTACAAGTTCACACTATTTTTTCCCCAATATTTTTTAAATTTTGAAATTTTATTGGCGTATAATTGCTCTACAATGTTGTGTTAGTTTCTGCTGTACAATGAAGTGATTCAGCTATACGTATACATATATCCCCTCCTGCTTGGACCTCCCTCCCACCCTCCATCCTACCCATCTAGGTCACCACAGAGCACCAAGCTGAGCTCCGTGTGCTATACAGCAGGTTCCCACTAGCTACTTATTTTACACATGGTAGTGTATATATGTCAAAACTTATCTCCCAATTCATCCCACCCTCCCCGTCCCTCCCTCCCCCCGCCGTGTCTACACATCCGTTCCTTATGTTTGCATTTCTATTCCTGCCCTGCAAATAGGTTCATCTGTACTTTTTTTCTAGATTCCACATATATACGTTAATATACGATGTTTGTTTTTCTCTTTCTGACTTACTTTACTCTGTATGACAGACTCCAGGTCCATCCACATCTCTACAAATGACCCAATTTCATTCCTTTTTATGGCTGAGTAATATTCCATTATATATGTGTACCACATCTTCTTTACCCATTCATCTGTCGATGGACATTTAGGTTTGTTCCACGTCCTGTCTATTGTAAATAGTGCTGCAGTGAACATTGGGGTACACGTGTCTTTTTGAATTATGGTTTTCTCAGGGTATATGCCCAGTAGTGGGATGGTGGGGCAGTTCTATTTTTAGTTTTTTAAGGAACCTCCATACTGTTCTCCATAGTGGCTGTATCAATTTACTTTCCCACCAACAGTGCAAGAGGGTTCCCTTTTCTCCACACCCTCTCCAGCATTTGTTGTTTGTAGATTTTTTGAGGATGGCCATTCTGACTGGTGTGAGGTGATACCTCATCGTAGTTTTGATGTGCTTTTCTCTAATAATTAGCGATGTTGAGCATCTTTTCATGTGCCTCTTTAAAAATCCCTTTCTCACCTTAATCCATGACCATAGCAATAGCAAGAAATGTAAACATCCCCAGAAGAGCCTTGCTCCAACTCAGGCTCAGTTTGGGTAGTTCTGAGCGTCTTGTGGGAATGAGCACATTTGCTGTATGGGCAGCATATGCACCCAGACGCTGCCATGTGGCATCAGGATTTGTTCTGAGCTGGAGGCGATGGAGAAGCACGATCATAAAGACCACTTCTCCCTTTATCAGACAAAACACAGACGCCTCTGCAGAATGAGGACTGCCAGGAACCCCCTCTCTGGGGGAGCTTTATGGCGACGAAGAGGTTGGGGCATCGGCAGGGAGATGGACCTGCCCAAACACACCTGTTAGAAAGGAACCACAGCCCCTTACAGAGCCCTTTGCCCCCAGGACAGCAAAGCAAGACTGGATTGTGGTTTCAACCCCTCTCAGAAACTTGATCTCAGAAACGCTTGTTCTGAAATTTCCTGGGCCACCTGACGGAGGTGATTTGGGTGATAAAGCTCCCTGCCAATCCCTTCCCCCCAAAAGAAGGGGTCCTGGCTTACAAACAACCCTTTCTTTTCTTTTACTCACAGCTCCTGCACCCAAGCCTCCTTCCGATAAAAACCTCCCACTTTGTACATCCTGTTGGAGAGCCCATCTCCTTCCTGGATGGGGTGCCGCCTGATTCGTGGGTCGCCCGACAAAGCCAATTAGATCTTCAAATACACTCAGTGGATTTTTTTAACACCCCTCACTCCACCAGTTCCCCCCACTTGTTTACTTCCCCACAGCTCCCCTCCCGTGGAAGCCTGAAACTCTCTTCCTTCGTTTTGTCTTCACAAATCTAATGTTCTTTGTGGAGACGCTAAATGTGCCTATGTTATAACCATCGCTTTGAGATGCTCATCACTGAGTGTGTGTGTGTGTGTGTGTGTGTGTGTAAATTCTGTTCTTCTCTTGCCAGCTTGTCTTTTGTCAGTCTATTGGCGAGGTCTCCCGCGTCCCTCACATAAATGTAAAATGGACGGAGGAGAAAGATTTCCTCCCCTTCCGTTGCTTTGGTGGGTTGGTGTTTTCCACTCAGCAAACCCTGAGCTATAGGGAGAAAAAGGGACTCACCCTTGGGATGTGGGTGGAGGCCCCTCCTTCCATCCCAGGTGCCCCGAGTGTTTTGCAGGGTCCTTGCACTGTATTCAACATCCCAATACCCGCCACTGCCTGGACGGATGTTAATACGTAGCTAACTGCAAAGAAAAAGAAAAAAAAGAAGGGGGAATTCTAATGGAAACCAGCTGCCTAAGAGGCCGTGCTCGGCAAATGTGCTCACCAGGAAGAGGTCATCAGGGTAGGGCTGGGGCTGGGCCGGGTGGGTGGCGAGGGCCAGTGGTCCCCGGCCTCTAAGGTGAATACAGCAGCCGGGGACTGCTCGGCCAGGGGAATGGGGTCAAACCTCCCCACGGGGCTCGGCCGTGCTGGTCTCAGCCAAAGGCTTGGCTCCCATGGCATCTGGCATGATGCGGCAGCGACTCTGGTGGCCTCTGGAGAGAGCCTCAGTGCATTGCTTATTGTATAAAGAGTGGGGAGAACCTGGAGTGGGCAGGAGGGGGCAGTGGGCAGGGAGAAGACTTTTTAATGATAACCTCTGAAAAGTGTTTTTCTCCCGAACCATACATCATTGTCAAGTGAGAAGATTAAACTTATTGTTTCTTTTTGAACCGGGAACTCAAGGTGAGTAGAAATGTCTTGAAATGCAAAAGAGCCCAGCAGACAAAGTGACATGGAGATGGAGACCGACAACATGTGTTTTCCTCCCGTGGTTTTTTTTTTTTCTTTTTCTTTTTCTTTTTAGGGGATTCGGGGACGAAACTTTTCTGAAATGGAGATGCTCCAATGACATTGTGCTCAGACGCATCCGTTGACGTTGGGTATTTTATTTCAAGGCTGGTAACGGATGACACTTGGCGCCATCACTAGGACCATCAGTTCTGTGGTGGGGGGCAGAGGTGCAGGATAAATCCTGCCACTTATTTAGAATCAAATAGAATAAAGAGAGGGCCTCCCTCCTGGTCCCGACAGGCTCACGGAGGAAAGGCTACAATTGCAGGGACAGGAAGGGAAACATCTGGTGGAAAAATGTTCAGGAAATTCAGCCGCTCGTCTGGCTGGGTCTGCATATGCAGATGGAGGCCAAACACCTGCGTTTTCCACGGTGACCTGACTTGTGAGGCGTCCTTTCAGCTTAACCTGCCCATCCATTTTCCTTCTGTGGACAATTTGTTCTGGTCAAGTTGCGTTCCGATCATTGTGTGTGTGTGTGTGTGTGTTTAAGTGTATATATAAAATTACGTGTATATGCATACAAATATATAGACATTGTGCATAGACATTTTATATCGAAATTGTATACAGGCTACAGGTATAGACATTGTATAGAAACATCATATATAAACAATGTATGTAGACATTATATATATAAGTGTTATATAGAGACATTATATACAGGCTCTGTAAATACTATATGTAGACATTGTAGGTAGACATTATATATAGATATTATATATAGATGTATATAGATAAACATTGCATATACACATTGTAGACATTTTATATACAAATTGTACACAGACTGTATAGGCATCGTATAGAAACATTATATATAAACACTATATGCAGACCTTATATACAAGTATTATATATTGGCATTCTATATGTATGTATGTATGTAAATATTATATATAGACATTGTATGTAGACATTATATATAGGTATTATAAATAGGTGTACATAGCTAAACATTGCATTTAGACATTGTATGTAGACATTGTATATAGAAATTGTATACAGACTATATATATAGATATTGTAGAGAAACATTATATGTAAACACTGTATGTAGACATTATATATAGGCATATATAAATACTATATACAGACATTGCATACAGATGTAATATATAGGTGTTATATATAGATGTATATAGATAAACACTGCATACAGACACTGTATGTAGACATTTTATATGGAAATTGTATACAGACTATATATAGAGATTGTATAGAAATATTATATATAAACACTGTATGTAGACATTATATACAATAAACATTATATATATACAGATGTATGTAAATACTATATACAGACATTGTATTCAGACATTATATATAGGTATTATATATAGATGTATATAGGTAAACATTGCATACAGACATTGTATATAGATATATATAACATTGTATGTAGGTGTCACTTATTGACATTGTATGTAAACATTGTATTTACACCTCATAGATAGATGTTATATATAACATTGTATATAGATGTTACATATACACATTGTATGTTTCATGTGTGTGCATGTGCATGTGTGCTCAGTGCTTAAAGACACACGCTAAAATCCGAGGTGTATTTTATATTTACAGGTAAATCGTCTTTCTTGAGATGGTGGTAGGTGGTTCACAGATGTAGTTACCTAACAGACCCAGCCTGGCTGGTTTTCAAAGGGAAAATTCACTTTTCTACTTTATTTGGCATGCGGAGTGAAGAGGCCTGTGCTGGCCCGTGACCTGCGTCTTCCTGCATGGGGACATCCTCAGACCATCCTGCCTCCGTGGATCCCGGTCCTTAAGGAAGGCCTTCTCATGGGAGTCTGGCTCCTCGGGGCCACCCTTGAGGGCTCTGGCTGCTTCCCGTAGGCTGAGGGCTTTCCTGCTGCCCGTCTGGTGAGGAGAGGGTCCTCGCTCTTGTGAGCTGCAGGGTCCCTGTGGCCGCCCTTTGCCCTCAGTGCCCTGAGAGAGCATTCTCATGCCGTGTCCCCGTGACCCTCGCTTTGGAGGCTGAGGAATGAGACTGATGATTGATCTGGGCCTGGAGACAGGCTGAACTGGATGTGGGTGATCATCCGTCAGGCGGGGGGAGGTGGGGCCTCTTTTCTCCTTATAAAAGCAACTCTTCATGATGACAGCGCCCCAAACCAATACAGAACAGGAAATAAATGGGGCTTACAGTTCCAGAGACCGTAGTACCTTCATCTGAATGGGGGGACCTGGGGGCAGGGGATGGCCTCTGTTACTAGTTATGAGGGGACAGGTAGGCCTGGTAACCAAGGCAGTGTCAGCTCCAGGATGACCCTCTACCTGGCGATGAACAAGATCTCTGTCTTTGCCTTCAGCCCTTTTTTTGGTATACTTTGGGGAGGAATGGTGAGATTGGCTCAGAAGCTGTCTACATGGAATATCACTAAGTATTTTTTAAAAACATGACTTTTGGTAGCCGTATGGTATTTGCACACATGGATGCATCAGCATCTACTCGACTCTGCATTTATTTGGGGGAATTTACTTTGTTCCAGATCCATCCTGCCATATAAAACTCTGACTTTCAGAGACACACCTAGACGTGAAATTAGCAGATCTAATATGTGAACTTGTGAAAAGTCCAATTCATACCGTTAAGTGGCTTTCCCAGAAGGTTGTACTGATTTATACTGATGCCGACAGAGCATGGCGTTGTCTGCGATGTTATATGGAGTCCAGCAAGGAATTTTATTTTAAAAGAAAAAAATGAGCTCTGCAAACTTAACAGTTTTTAAATGGCGTCCATTGTTTTGACTTGCACTCTTTGATTTTTAGTGGCGAACATGTTTTTTTTTCATGTTTATTCCCCATGTGTATCTCTCTTCTGTAAATTATTTAGGATGGTTGGTTAAGTTTCTAGTGTGTGTTTGGGTCAGGATAGCGGTCTTTAGGACAATGAGCTTTGGAGTCTGATGGACCTGGGTTTGAATTCCAAACCACAGCTTACTACCTCTGTGACTCTGGGCAGTTTCATTAATGTCTTTAATTCTCAGTTTCCTAATCTGTAACCAGTCCCCTGTTTTTTTTTTAATGACATTTGAACTAGATCACATATGTAAAATTTTAGTGCACAGAAAGCATTCAGTAAATAAATTGTCATTCTTATTGATTTGTAAGAGCTTTTTATATATTAAGGACCTAAGCCCTTTATCATTCATATATTTTACAAATATTTTCCATCAGCTTTTATGCTATTGTATTGTTTATGGTTTTTAGACAAAATGCTAAATAGTGTTTATGATTGTTTAGACATAAAGAGTTTAAAATTTCCATGTAAACAAAGTGATCAGTTTTTCCCATATAATTGCTTCTATTGTTTTAATTCCTGGAAAGTCCTTCTCGATGGAGAGATTTAATATTCATCTACATTTTAATCCACTGGAACACAGATGCTTTGAAGCCAAAACCTTCTCTATTCTCGTCTGATGCCCCCCGAGCCCAGAAAGACTTGACTGATCGTTGCTGGTTATGCAAACATCAAGGTTCACGCCCACGTTTGTTATTGGTTAATTTTATCCTTTTACCTCTTTACACTGAAATATCTCAGTCCATGATGTGAAGAAGACAGCCTGGTAGGTCATCTCTGTGGATGGTTTGGTTTTGGCGTAAAGCATGTTGACCCACTAAGAGAGATCCTACAAAGTGTGGGTTCCTATCAACATTATTACTTTCCCCATAAGCAGCACAAGACATGTGGATTGAAAGGGATATTTCCCCATATATGGGATACCCAGCGGGCTAGGGGTTGGCCTACCTGGGATGACCTCGGCTGGGGTGCCTCTCCTCTGCTCCATGTGGCCTTTTGTCCAAAGAAGACCCATCAGAACTTGCTCACATGGTGGGTGAGCAGAAGAAATACAGAAGAACTCAGGGCTTCTTGAGTCCTAGCTCAGAACTGCCACACTGTCCAGATGTGTCACACAGCGCCACCCGGGACCAAGGGGTCGGAAAACAGACTTTACAGCCTGGTGGGAGAGATGCCCAGTCCTGATTCTGTGATGGGTGCAAGTGAGGGACTGGATGCAGCGTAAGGAGAGGGGGATCCCGTTCTTTCAAAGCACGGTAACGCCTCATTTACCCTGTATTTTAGGAGGACGTCTTCACGTGACTTAATTATCCAGGGACCTCAGCTTGCTTCCTTAAGCACAAAAACTTTGGAAAGCAATTCGATCCTCAGATGGAGAGCATTTCTTGAGGGTTGGGTGGTACATGAAGGAGACACTGGCTTTTTTTTTTATTGAAATACAGTTGATTTACAATATTGTGTTAGTTTCAAGTGTATAGTAAATGATTCAGTTGTACATATATATGTACATATATACATATATATATGTAAAAAATATATATATTTTTTCAGATTGTTTCCATGATAGGGTATTATAAGATATTGAATAGAGTTCCATGAGTTATACAGTAAATCCTTGTTGCTTATCTATTTTATGTATAGTAGTTTGTATCTGTTAATCCCATACCACACACACATACACACACCTGTGGTCACATGCATCCAGCCTTTTTGAATCCAGCCTCTGAGTTCAAATTCCAAGTCCCAGCCTCCCCAGCCCAGTCCTTACACTTTATGAAATTTACCTAAAAGTAGATCTTTGTCTGATACTTCCTGACTCCTAGGATGGGTGCAAAGATCCAGAGAAAATGTTATAAACTGACAGCCCATCACTTTTCTTTTGGCCACACAATGCATTTGAAATCTTGAATTAGTCGCTAATATTTTAAAAATTGGCCCGTGTCTGATGAAAACCCAGTGCCGAGGTTCCCGGACTAATTTGGAAAGGGCAGCGATCCTGTGTCTGGGTTCCTGCTGACACCGGCGGCCTGGACGTGGGCTGTGGTTTTACAGAGAACGCAGGAGCTCCATCTCGCCCATCCCCACCTCTCCCTAGCGCCTTGGCCTCACATCCTTATACTACCTGCCTACTCCTGCTGGCATCTGAGTTTGGGACCTTTGATTTAGAGAAATACACCTGTTAAACACCCAGGACCCAGGCACACAACAAACATTAGTTCCACATTTGCTAAAACATTCTTAGAAGGAAGTGCTGTGACATCTCTTTGCGTCAGGGACGCCGAGATGGGGCTGCCCTAAGTGCCCTCGAGCTACCAATTTGATACTTTGGACATCTGAATGGCAGGCACCTTATCCGGCCTGAGCTGGCCCGGGCATGAGGGCAGCGGCCAGTATTGGTGTTGACGGCCCACGCCGAACGCAGGCACTAACTGAGCCCACGGGACCCAGGGACCTGGATGCTCGTCAACGACTGTTCAGAAATTTCTTTAAATGGACAATGTGATTTGGGAGATGTTTTTAAAGACGAAGCAGGCGAGTCCCAGGGCCTCAGCGGGTGGAGGTGGGAGAATGGAGCTGGGAGGAGGGAAACAGACGTCGTTTCGGAGCCGGACGCCATCGAGACCTGAACCCTCCGGAAGGAGCTCTCTCCCGCCAGCTCGTGTGTGGGCAGCACCTGACAGGTGGGCGGTGAGTCTTGGGAGGGAGTTTCTGACAGTGCAGCCGGGAGAGAAGGAGCAACGGGGCAGGAAGGCGGGGGTGTGGGCGGCTGCCCTGCCGGGGACGGGCCTCCCCAGGTCTGGGGTCAGTGCCCACCTGCAGAAATCAGACACCGGGCGGGTGCCCTCGACGGGCGTACGTCTCGGCTAGAATCCTCTTCACCAGACGAAGGAATCCGGTGGGCTGACTCCAGATTCCAATCAGCAATCAGCCCCCTCTGAGGGCTTCAGGAGGACAGCGACTTGGCTTTTCACACACTTAACAGTAATCAAGACGCTGTCCCCTAACCCTGAGGCAGGGGGCGGAGCGAGGAGCGGGGTGGGGCTTCAGCGGGGACTCAGGACAGTGGGCTCGGCCCGTCAGGGCACGAGATGGAGAGAAGGTGAGAGAAGGCGAGGGAGATGGGCACAGCCCGGTGCCACCCTTCACACTCACACACACACACACACACACACACTCACATGCACGCACAGGCACACACCCATAGTCACACGTACACACATGCAAATGCAGGTATAAGCACATATTCAGACACGCCCACACAAGGCACAGTCACACACACATGCATGTTCATGCACGCATACACGGCGCTGCATGGACATGCAGGCAACCATGCACACACAGAGCCTCTCACACGCACCTACAAACAACCCCATGTAAACACGCACCCACGTTCTCCCACGTGCACCCAGGGAACCAAATATGTTCACACACACGTGCACATTCACAGGGATACAATTGCATGCACACATGTGCACACACGGGCGTGAACTCCATACACATACCCCCCCACCTCAAACACAAACGTGCACACTGCACATCCACACACACATGCACAAATATGCTAACATGCACAGGCTCCTATGTGCCTGCAGGCACACACGTGTGCACACCCATGAGGCACAAACATGCACCGTGTGCATACACTCAGAGGTGCACATAGCTGCACACAGGTGCTTACACACACGTACCAAGATGCACACGCAGAGGAGCACACGTTCGCCCTGCCCGGCTCTCAGATGGAGGCCCCTCCGGCGCAGACGGCACCGGGTGTGAGTGTGACCATCCACCAAGTTAACTCAGTCCTTAAGGTTACCTTTGGGGCGGCAAGTTGTAAGTCACAGGAGGATTTCAGCGTCTTTACTGCCAGAAAGAGAAAAACGGAAAACTGAACACACATCTCCCTGTTGGCTCGTAGGGACCGGGTGGCATAGGAACTGTCTTCCCACCGTAATTACTCACGAGCCAGATGTCCCACATCCTCTGGGGCCAGACTGAAGGGGGTGTGACCCCGCTCCTTTGCTTCCCAGCTGCAGGCCGGGAGCTGACCTCTGACCGTGGAGACGTGCAGCGGAGGCTCAGTGGGGGCAGTGGTGGGAGGGCTCACCTGAGGGCACGCACTGGTGCACAGACACGCACACGTGTGCACTCAGACTGCCACACATGTGCACACATGCACACACAGGGGTACGCATGGTCTCTCTCACAGTCACGTGTAATAAACATGCACACACTCACCTGTGTGTAGGCAGTCACACACCCACGCACACTCACGTTGACACATAACTGCAAAAATGCAGGCACACACACATGTGCTCAGACCACATATAATAAACATGCACACAAGTAACCCTGTGCATGCACACACATCGTCACACACAGGTGCAAATGTCCACAGCCACACACAATGAACATACACACACAGCCATGTGCCTGCACCCAGCCTCACATGGTTACACACATACACGTGTGCATGCAGACATCTGCAGGGTCACTCATAGCTGCATCTAATGAACATGCATGCACTTATCTATGCATGTACACCTGTGCAGACACACATGTACCCCCATGCACACACACACACGGCTCAACCTGTCACGCAGCCCCTGCACAGGTGGGCACAGGGGAGAGACTCCAGCACAGAGACCGGGTGGTCAGGTGGAGATGCAGGGGTCCACAGGGAAGCCAGGGCTGAGGGCCCTGATCGGGCTGTAGGAGAACAGGAAGGGGAGGCCCGGATGGACTCGGGCTCAGGGCCGTATGTCCACAGAGACGTGTGTCCAGACCTGGGCTGCAGACGGTGCTGGGACGCACCTGAGTGCAGATGGTGTTGGTCCAGGAAGAGAAGGGCCCGCCCAGGGGACGGTGGGTGTGGCCGGGGCCCGGGAGCGGCGTCCATAGAGGCGAAGGGCTCCTGGGACAGAGGGTCCCGGAGCTCACGGGGCGGGGTGTGTGTGCCCACAGGGTGGGGCAGGGTGTCCCATGAGGCCACAGGAGAAAACCGCTCACCTGCCCACGTGGTCCTGCTGCCCATCCGACCCACCACAGAAGCCAGTGTGCAGGGGGCTCCCAGGGCCTGCAGACGAGTCCCACCTCACCCACTGCGAGGTTTGGGCCAGAGCCCCCCTCTTATGCTTGAGGAGCCCACACAGGGCCACCCTCCCCATGGCCGTGGGTCCCAGAGCACAGCCCAGCAGGGCTCAGAGGACCAGAGTTTGGACCTGCTTCCCCGGCACTCAGGCTCAAGACAACAGGAATGATGGGGTGTGGGTACGGACACTGGGCTCGGGGGGTGTGCCCCAGGAGGGTGAAAAGGGGGATTCTGGGGCCCCGGCTACAGCTAGTCATGCTTCACAGATGAATAGAAAGAGTGTTACCAACATGCTGTCATGCACAGACTTATCACCGAGAAAAGAGTGTGTTGCTTGTAGGAAAACTGAAATCAACTATTGGGATGGGTTTGAGGAGTGCACCATGGGTATGGGGGTTTTCCATCCACCAGAGCACCACTTGGAGTCAACCCTGCCAGTGGGTACAGAGCTGATGAATAAAAGGACAATCATGAAATAACTGCTGTCCCCCTCCCCCATCCTGGAAGCTTCAGTCCAGGAGGACCCTCAGCCTTAGCTGCTGTTGCCCCCATCCCCCTTCTGGAACTTTCTGTCTTGCCGTCCGCCCTCCTAACACATGGAAGGAAATATCCTTTTTTGTTTTTCTTTAAATAAATGCCACACCATGTTTAAAAGTGCTGTACCTCTTACTGACTGTTTCTTCCCAGGATGCAAGCTGGGGACACAGGATACACATGAGGACAACCAAGCATTGCCTGCACAGTTACACCCTCAACAGACGTCTTTTCTGCCTGGGGCAGACGTTTAGCTGTCGTGTTATTTCCAGGCGCCATTCGAGTCCATCTCTGACCCACGGGGGGAGATCTGAGTCACGGTCCTTTAATGAATTCCTCTTGAAGTCCTATATTCATTTTAATTTGGTTTTCAAGGATAAATGTACACATTTTTAAAAAGGAATGTAGAAAGACACTCTGGAATTAAAAGGAGGGGAAGCTTTTCCAGGTCTGACATTTTCTAGATCACGCTGGGTATTTGAAAAATGCTTTGCCAGATCTCACACGTGGAAACACTGCCTTTTCACTGAATCCTGCCACCCCGGGGCACCTTAAAAACCCTGTAGTGGGATTTCCCTGGCGGTCCAGTGGTTAAGACTCTGCCTTCCAATGCAGGGGCTGGGGGTTCCATCCCTGGTTGGGGAGCTAATATCCCACATGCCTCGAGGCCAAAAAACATAAAACAGAAGCAATATTGTAACAAATTCAATAAAGACCTTAAAAACGGTCCATGTCCAAAAAAAAAAATCTTAAAAAAAAAAAACTCTGTAGTAATTCTTTTAATGATGACCAAAGTAATTTTTTTCATTGGGAAGATTTTTATGGCCGTGTGGTCTGATACGTAAACCCTGGAATTGCTGAGTTGTAACAGCCAGACAGCGAGAACCTTAAAAATTTCAGCTGTGGGGTGGCCGTGAGCTCGGACACCCTGAGATTTCCACACAAGGCAATGACAACTTTGCTTAGCGAGTCCATATTTTAGAAACAAATCTCATGCCTGGGAGCTTTCAATGCCATTTTAGTTATCCATCTAATCTACCTATTCATTTACTAGGAATGGTAATTAAGTGGAAATTACTGCCCACGGAAGGCGTGTCATTAAACTTCAGGCCGTTTGGCAGGACAGGGGACCAGCCCCTCCTCCTACCCTTCCCCCCGGTTTTTTTTTTCTTTTCCCATCATCTCACAAATCCTCGGATAGAAAGTTTGGGTTGTTTTTGTTTTGTTTTTTTTCTTCCGCGGCAGAGCTTGTAATAATAAGCCATCTGGCTTCCTCGGGACATGAAAGATTAAAATGATATACAGTAAGAAGGCTTCCCATTCAGCTGCTAATGTCTTGAACCACAACTCCAGTGGTGAGGCCGTCTTTGGAGGGAAGGGGTAATTAAAAGGTCTCCTTCCAGAGATGGGACCGGAGCCGAAGCCAGGCACTCCCAGTGAGCAAAAGCAATTTTCAGAGACAGAGCGGAGCGGCTGATCTTCTGCGTCTGTGGGTCAGCTCTGCTTTATACATCAGGGTGACTGGCCGGTGGTCAGCCAGACAGCGGGACAGGCTAAGGCCAGCACCCTGTCTGTCCTCTGCGTGTCTGTCCAGAGGTGAGGAAGCCCTGACTTTAAAAGTTCCTCCAAAGTGAAAAACGAGATTGACTTTGTAATTGACGTTCGGCCGGCGGGGAAGAAAATCCCTGTGACAGACGCTGGTTTATTCCTTGGAGACAGGTGGCTTATGATTCTTGCTGAGATAATAAGTAGTACTTCGGTGTTTGCCCATCGTACACGTGGCCTCTCCCTCAGTCGGGTGGTTCCTGCCCTGCCAGGCGCACGGAGAAGGACGCGGCATGGCTGGGTGTCTGGCCGGAAGGTCTGCCCGCAGGACAGCCCGTGGAGCCACGCTTAGTGTTCGAACTTGGGTGACGTGTAAATTATTGGAATAACAGCTAACGGGGTATGTCGAAGATCCCCCATAAGTGAACCCAGAGATGTTTATTCTCTCTCCCCACAGAGGTGCTGGGTCTTCATCCACTTTCTATGGAGTCATTATCCTGTTCTCCATGCCATCTGAATCCAGTCAACTTCCAACATCCTCTGGGTAAAAAACTGAGTCACTCCCAGGACTGAGTTCACAAATATCTGAGATGCAGAGAGATAGGACTTTTATAGGTTTGTAAGGGGACAGAATCCAACAGTCAGAGGAGGGTGGACTTGGCCCTGTTCAGGGTTCTGAGAGCATTTGATACTTTGGGTCAGAATGTTGGCATCCCCATTCTGTTCTTTTCTCCCTGGAGTTTTCAGACCTACACACTCAGGATTCAGACAACGCTCCGGGGTTTAAATGCACACGATCTGTTTTTTTTTTTTACATAATTCATTTCTGAGGACTGGCTTCTGGGGAAACAGTGATGGAGAAAGATAGGTCTTCACGCTCTGCTGGGTGCACGTACGTGTGGGTGGTAATCTCTGTTTCTAACTGGATCCTGATGGACAGACCCTGAGTCCAGCGTGTCTGCACAGGACCCCAGAAGCCTCACCCCTCTCCAGCTCTGCTACTCAAGGTGCCAGCTCTACCCACGTGGATTTTGCACCAAGAACTCCTGTAGGGACTTCTCAACTCAAAGACTGGTTACGCTGTTGTGTTCCTCTTGTTTGGCAAAATGCCAAGATGGTCTCATTTGGGTGCCAGTTTGTGCATTTTGGGCAAATGCATATAGGAAGCCACTGTCCTTCCTTCCCATCTTTTGGGGTGGGGGTCTCCTGGGCCCTGGCCAGGTTTTCCTGTTCCTGAGCATCGGCCACATGGCTCTGATGGTCTCTGCCAACCTAGGCGAGAAATGATGGGTCTGGTCTTTCAGATCAGAGAAGAAAACGGTTTCATTTCTCTCTCTGAGACATTATAAGCAGATTGAGGGAATTTGCCCATTTTTGGCGGTCTGATCTAGGACTCAGGCAAAGCAATCGTTTTTTGGAAGTGCAAATTCTGGGTTTTTTTGGGAGGAGGGCTAGTGGTTCAAGAACAGCATCTCAGTAATTGGAATAATGCTTCACAAGAGTCAAGATGTGGAAACAACCTACGTGTCTGTTGACAGACGAATGGGTAAGAAAATGTATTTATATAATAGTCCCTTGTGTGTGTCTAAACACACACAAGAGACTATTTATTCAGTCTTAAAAAAGAAGGAAATCTTGCTATTTGTGACAATATGGATGAACTGGGAGGGCATTATGCTGAGTGAAACAAGTCAGACAGAGAAAGACAAATCCTGCATGATTTCAGGTCTAGGTGGAATCTAAGATAGTCAGACTCACAGAAGCAGAGAAGGATGGTCGCCACGGACTGGGGGAGATGGACATGGGGAGGTGTTGGTCTAAGGCATAAACTTCCAGCTGTGAGATGAATCGATTCTATAGATGGAATGTGCAGCATGGGAAATAGACTTAATAATGCTGTATTGCATGTTTGAAATTTGGTAAGGGGGTACCTCCTAAGTCTTTGCACTACACACACACACTCACACAAGGTCACGATGGGAGGAGATGGGTGTGTTAATTAGCTGGGTTTTGGTGATGCTTTCCTAGCGTGGACACATATCACACCATCAAGTCGCACACCTTTCTTAAATACATACAATTTTTATTTGTCCCTGATACCTCACAAAAGCTAAAAAAACAAAAAACAAAAAAAACAACAACAAAAACAAAAATGGGGAGGGATGCTGAGCAGAAATCTGCCTGGAGCTGGTCTCAGAATCGCCCACGTGGGAGGGGAGTGATGGGGGTTAGGGGTCGTAGGGATAAAGATGGAAAGATGGGATCTGTGATCTCGGTCAGTCCTGACGCTCTGTTGGCCAAAAGTCCATTCGTCTCTGTTATTTATGTGGTGATGGCTACACCAGCACATCTCAAAAACATCCAGAAAATATGAGGGCAAAAAACATTTGGAAGAAAGATGTCGATTCCTCCATCGGCCCTGTGGAGGAAGGAGGCACGTCCTTTCCATCTTAGACGTGCTCTTACTTCAAGCCTCTGTCACTGTATTGTCATTGCCCCGTAGTTATAAACAGTCCTGTGAATTGGCCTCACGGTGAAAGCACCACTGGGTGCAGTTACATTAAAAAGTGTTAACGTTTGGCAGTACCTAAATCACAGCTATTCCAATGGATAAAATAGACAGTTGAGGTGATGGCTCATTGCCCGGGTGGGCTCAGGGGTGTGGGACCATCTTGCCTCATCTACATCCTCAGACATTAACATCTTTTATACCCACAGACTGTGAATGCAGTGAATCCACCAGGATAAGCAGCCGAGAAACCTGTCCTTACCTAGGAGCCGCAAGTCCTGTATGGTGACCGTCGGCCACAGGTGTTGGGGGTCCCCAAGGCCACTCCCCGAGCACGTACCTTCAGGCCTGGGTGCCGATGGCTTCTGCTGTGTGGTAGACACACAGAAACCCAGCTCCTCTGTGGAGGCAGCATCCCTGGATGTGTCTTCCAGGAAGCTGGGTGACAGAGAACGGTGAAGGCTGTTACCTGGGTTGGGCTCTGGGGCCCGGGAGGCATGGGGGGCAGGACCTTACCTCCCCGGGTGCCGACAGAAGTCACAGAGCACACCCCCACAGACAGTGCCATCCCCCAGATGGTTAGAACCGGGGAAGCAGGAGAAGCCCAGGGGACAAAGTTGCCTGCAGTTGCCTGGTAAATTCCAAGAGATCAGGAGAGATGTTTTAGGAAGGGGCCGCGAGCCTGGGAATGCAGGTGCCCTTAGGAGCCGGAAAAGACCAGGACACGGATTCTCCCCCAGATCTTCCAGGAGGAATGCAGGCCTCTGGGCTGTTCCAGACTTCGGAGCCCCAGAACCTTGACGGAATGAATGTGTGTTGTTTGAACCTGACCACTTGGCAACGTGTTATGGCCATCTAGGAGATTCAGATTTCAAAATTGATGTGTCTGTTTTTTTATAATAGATCTTTATTGGAGTATAATTGCTTCACAAGACTGTGTTAGTTTCTGATGTACAACAAAGTGAATCAGTCATATGCACACATATGTCCCCATATCCCCTCCTCTTGAGTCTCCCTCCCATCCTCCCTATGCCACCCCTCTAGGTGGTCACAGAGCACCGAGCTGATCTCCCTGTGCTACGCGGCTGCTTCCCACTAGCTATCGGTTTTACATTTGGTAATGTAGATATGTCCATGCCTCTCTCACTTTGTCACAGCTTACCCTTCCCCCTCCCCATATCCTCAAGTCCATTCTCTACGTCTGCGTCTTTATTCCTGTCCTGCCCCTAGGTTCTTCAGAACCATTTTCTTTTTTTTTAGATTCCATATATATGTGTTAGCATACAGTATTTGTTTTTCTCTTTCTGACTTACTTCACTCTGTATGACAGACTCTAGGTCCATCTATCTCACTACAAATAACTCAATTTCGTTTCCTATTATGGCTGATTACATTCTATTGTATACATGTGCCACATCTTCTTTATCTATTCATCTGTCAATGGACACTTAGGTTGCTTCCTCATCCTGGTTATTGTAAATAGTGCTGCAATGAACATCGTGGTACAAAACTCTTTTTTTTTTTTTTCTGTGGTATGCGAGCCTCTCACTGCTGTGGTCTCTCCCGTTGCAGAGCACAGGCTCCGGACGCGCAGGCTCAGCGGCCATGGCTCACGGGCCTAGCCGCTCCGTGGCATGTGGGATCTTCCCAGACCGGGGCACGAACCCGTGTCCCCTGCATTGGCAGGCAGACTCCCAACCACTGCGCCACCAGGGATGCCCACAAGACTCTTTTTGAATTATGGTTTTCTCAGGATATATGCTCAGTAGTGGGATTCCTGGGTCGTATGGTAGTTCTATTTTTAGTTTTCTAAGGAACCACCATACTGTTTTCCATACTGACTGCAGCAATTTACATTCCCACCTACAGTGCAAGAGGGTTACCTTTTCTCCACACCCTCTCCAGCATTTATTGTTTCTAGATTTTTTGATAATGGCCATTCTGAATGGTGTGAGGTGATACCTCATTGTAGTTTTGATTTGCATTTCTCTAATAATTAGTGATGTTGAGCATCTTTTCATGTGCCTCTTGGCCATCTGTATGTCTTCTTTGCTGAAATGTCTGTTTAGGTCTTCTGCCCATTTCTTAACTGGATTGTTCGCTTTTTTGATTTTGAGCTCCATGAGCTGCTTGTATATTTTGGAGATTAACCCTTTGTCCGTTGTTTCACTTGCAAATATTTTCTCCTATCCTGAGGGTTTTCTTTTCGTCTTGTTTATGGTTTCCTTTGTTGTGCAAAAGCTTTGAAGTTTAATTAGGTCCCATTTGTTTATCTTTGTTTTTATTTCCATTACTCTAGGAGGTGGTTCAGAAAAGATCTTGCTGTGGTTTATGTCAAACAGTGTTTTTCCTATGTTTTCCTCTAAGAGTTTTATAATGTCTGGTCTTACATTTAGGTCTCTAATCCATTTTGAGTTTATTTTTGTATATGGTGTTAGGGAGTGTTGTAATTTCATTCTTTTACATGTAGCTGTCAGTTTTCCCAGTATCACTTATTGAAGAGGCTGTCTTTTCTCCATCGTATACTCTTGCCTCCTTTATCAAAGATAAGGTGACCATATGTGCATGGGTTTACCTCTGGGGTTTCTATCCTGTACCATTGATCTATATTTCTGTTTTTGTACCAGTACCATACTGTCTTGATTACTGTAGCTTTGTAGTACAGTCTGAAGTCAGGGAGCATGATTCCACTAGCTCCATTTTTCTTTCTCAAGATTGCTTTGGCTATTCGGGGTCTTTTGTGTTTCCACACAAACTGTAATATTTTTTGTTCTAATTCTGTGAAGGATGCCATTGGTAGTTTAATAGGGATTGCATTGAATCTGTAGATTGCTTTGGGTAGTATACTCATTTTCACAGTATTGATTCTTCCAGTCCAATAACATGGTACATCTCTCCATCTGTTTGTGTCATCTTTGATTTCTTTCATCAGTGTCTTAGAGTTTTCTGAGTACAAGTCTTTTGCCTGCTTAGGTAGGTTTATTCCTGGGTATTTTATTCTTTTAGTTGTGATGGTAAATGGGATTGTTTCCTTAATTTCTCTTTCTGATTTTTCATTGTTAGTGTATAGGAATGCCAGAGATTTCTGTTTATTAATTTTGTATCCTGCAACCTTACCAAATTCATTGATTACTTCTAGTAGATTTCTGGTGGCAACTTTAGGATTTTCTTTGTATAGTATCATGTCATCTGCAAAGAGTGACTGTTTTACTTCTTCTTTTCCAATTTGTATTCCTCTTATTTCTTTTTCTTCTCTGATTGCCATAGCTAGGACTTCAAAAACTATGGTGAATAAGAGTGGTGAGAGTGGACATCCTTGACTTATTCCTGATCTTAGAGGACATGCTTTCAGTTTTTCACCATTGAGAGTGATGTTTGCTGTGGGTTTGTCATATATGGCCTTTATTATGTTGAGGTAGGTCCCCTCTATGCCCATTTTCTGGAGAGTTTTTATCATAAATGGGTGTTGAATTTTGTCAAAAGCTTTTCCTGCATCTATTGAGATGATCATATGGTTTTTATTCCTTAATTTGTTGATATGGTGCATCACATTGATTGATTTGCGTATATTGAAGAATCCTTGCATTCCTGGGATAAACCCCACTTGATCACTGTGTATGATCCTTTTAATGTGCTGTTGGATTCTGTTTGCTAGTATTTTGTGCAGGATTTTTGCATCTGTGCTCATCAGTGATATTGGTCTATAATTTTCTTTTTTTGTGATATCTTTTTCTGGCTTTGGTGTCAGGGTGATGGTAGCTTCGTAGAATGAATTTGGGAGAGTTCCTCCCTCTGCAAATTTTTGGAAGAGTTTGGGAAGGATAGGTGTTAGCTCTTCTCTAAATGTTTGATAGAATTAGCCTGTGAAGCCATCTGGCCCTGGACTTTTATTTGCTGGAAGATTTTTAATTACAGTTTCAATTTCATTACTTGGGATTCATCTGTTTGTAATTCCTAATTCTTCCTGGTTCAGTCTTGGAAAATTGTATCTTTCCAATTGTATCTTTGGTGCTTGGTGCAGCTCTGATGTTTGCCCTTCCTTTTGAATAATAACAACTACAGGATTTATCCCTTTGCTTTTCGGAGGATGTCTCCTAACTGACAACCATTTCAGGGGCGTTGCATTATTTTCTAAAGAGAGTTTAGAATGCCTGACCTCCTGGACAGGTGGATGTCAGGCTTGGATTCCACCTGTGTGGGCTGTTGGTGGGTGGACGTCAGGTGATTTATGCGACATCTTGCCTTGGAACTAGAGAACACCTTTGCTAGAATAATGGCAACCGCTAAGCAATTCTCAGCCATCACAGCTGCAGCCTGGTTAAGAGTGTAGCCTCAGAATCTTAAGGTGAGTCTCAGAAGGTATCCCAATGCAGGTGTCAAGGGTCCCTGCTCCCCAGGCATTGGGTGGGGGGGAGGCCATGGGGATGCAGGGATAAATAAGTCATGATCTGGCCCTCTGGGAAATCCAGGCAAGGGAGTAGGAGTAAGTGTCTGACAGGGAGAGAATCTAATTATCTTAACAGCTGTAAACCCCAATTATTTCACAGACAGCAAATCCACTCTAAAATATGCATACTTAAAAAAAAAAGCCTCTGACAGTTTTGGTATTATTTAGACCCCAAACCCAGATCTCTCAGTATCTCTATGATCATTGGCAATTTTTCAGTGGCTCTGATTTCAGGAAATTTCCACCTGCCCTTCTCTGCAAGTTGGTAAACCGTATCTGAGCCAGAGATGACACAGGACCGAGCCATTCAAAAAGGAGCCTTCTGTGGACGGCAGGGCTTGCTGTCAGGCGAGGTTTTGGGTCACTAATCAAGACTGTGTGTCCAGGGAGGCAAAGCCAGTTCTGAAAACTGTGGACGCCGGGTTTGCTGGAGCTCTCAGGGCCAGGCATACGAGTTTGGATCCCTGTGTCCCTTTGATTTGCGCATCCCAGAGGCTGACAGGAAGAAAGGGGCATTCTCAGACCCGAGTGTCGCGAAAGTTTGATGGATTTCATCTTCCTCGAGCCTTGGTTAACTTTTTGATTTTTTCCTCCATGTCGTTCTGTGCTTTTTCAGCCAGGAAAATGTAAATGAGCTGAGATTTTTTAACAAGGCAAGCCCTCGGAGGTGACCCTCGTGGATGTAAGCTGCGGTCTCAGGCGTGGCTGAGCCGGAACACGCCAGGAACATCTGGCAGAGGAACTCGGGCCTTCTGTTTCATCAGCGCCCGCCGTTCGGGGAAACAAGCTGCTTAATGAGCGGAGATCAATCCGGGCGGTGGAACCTGTGATAGCTGACATCAGTAGCCGCGTGGGCGCCCGCAAACCCGGCCCTGCCCCGCGCCGCCTCCGAAAATAAATAAATAAAGCCGGCTGGCACCCGGCTCAAACGCAGCTCGGTGGCCACCGCGCCTGGCATTTAACTATCCTCCCGGCCGGGCCTTTGAAGCTGTTTAAATTCCTCCTGTACTCGGGGTGTCTCATGTTCCCCGGAACAAGGAAAATCAAAGTCTGGTAGAGTGGAAAAGCAGCGCGGGCAGCAGCTAGGTACGGGATAAATCGCACGGGAAGTTTTCCTCTTTGGCTATTCTATTCATGGAGATCAAAGTTCTCGGTTCAGCTCTAATTAAGAAAAGCTAACGCGGGAACCCGAGGCCTTCTGGCACGGAGCGGGGCCTCGGAGGACGCTGCTGAAATCTCCCCAAGATTTAAATAATTAATATGACACCTTGAGCTCCGAATGGGAAAATTAAAAAAAAAAAAAAAGAACGGGAGGCCAGAGATGCAGTTTTCCACAATGCCCGGCCAATTTGATGCCATTTGTTCTGGGGGAAACATCGGGTGCTCTTTGTCATGCTAACGGATCCCTTTGTTGGCCCTTGGTCCCTCGCAGGGCCTGGCCCCCGCGGAAGGAGGCTCGGAGGAGAGCAAGCGTGCGTCCCCGCGTCGGAGGACGGACGGTCGTTTAATGGTGTTTAATCCTCTTAATCCCGGCAAGAATAGCGATCCCCGGGTGCAAATCCGGTCCCAGAAGCCTTCCGGAGCAAGCGCCTGGCTGGGCAGAGCAAGAGGACTCAGAGAAGCTGGGAGACGCCGTCCTTTTGCAGGCTGGCATTGTGCTTGATTTCTGTGCCGTGTGCCCGGAGCCATCTGACCAAAGGAGCAGGATGAAATTGAAATCAGCTGCAAATCCCACGTCCCGGGAGCGTCCCGGGAGCGTCCCGGGAGCGGAGCTGGTGAGCCGGGCCAGCGCCAGCAGGATGGATGGGGCCCAGCATTCAGGCCTCTGCGGCAGCCTCGCGGGCCACGTGCTCCGGCCCCGCCGAAACGGGGGTCTTTGGGAGGCGGACGAAATCCTCTATTGAGTCTGGACACAGATTAGTTCTAAAGTGTCTGCTGGATGGCATCGGAGCCCTTGGCTCAGTCCATTATAACTTCATAAAATGGGATTGCATCCCTCCCCGAGCAGCAACATAAGAGGGTCGATGGGTCTAATGTGATAACGCAGCACAAAAGCAGAGCAAGGCGAGGAAGGCCGCGTGAACGCCAGGCTCCCTCCATCCCATCGGGGTGGGCGGCTGCGATGCCGCAGCCCCACCAGGGATTCCCGAGGGGGAGGCAGACGCGCCCTTTCAGGGACCCTACTGAGCAGCTGTTATCACATTTTAACACTGACGCTGGGAAAAGAAAGGAGACTGGGAAAAGGAACGGGAGAGTCCAGAAGGTGCCAGCAAGGAGGGTGGGAGTTGGGCCTGCGTCACGGGGAAACACTGGTTTCCGGTCTTGGCTCCGGACTTGACCTTGTCTGTGCTACAGGGTCACATGGGAAGGGGTCACGTGTGTTGGTCCCCAAAGTGACGGCTGCCCTGAGCATGAGACAGTTGATAGGTCCACGAAGGGACGCACCTAGGGGACCGGGGCAGGTACTGGGGTCTTAGATGTGTGGGCACAAACACACAGACACATTATATACACACAGACAACACACACAGATACACACATAGCACACAGGTACAACAGATACAGATAGACACACGGACACACACTACACATGCAGGCACACAGACACAGAACACAGACACACATACAGAGACACAGACACACATAGTATGCACACACACTCCACATTATACACACACACTGAGACACACACAATACATACCGAAGCACACAAAACACACTACACATGCAGACGCAGTCATAGAATGCACACACACTACATACACACACACAGAGACAACACACATAACACACACAGACACAATATAGACATAGAGAGACACACACACACATACTGAATACACATTATACACACACCCAGACACACAACAATCACAGACACACGAGATACACAGAGATACACGGACACACACACAGAAACACAACATAGACACACAGACACACATAGACATACAGACACTCAGACACACAACATACATACCACACACTACACACACGTTATACACACAGAGACACACACACTTCACACTACGTGCACACTACTTCTCCACACACACACACACACGGACACACGCACCCACAGCAGAGTGTGTTGGGACCGCCCCCTTCTGTGGGCGGCTGGTTTCCGCGTGCACGTGCGCCACATCTACACTGTCTCTCTTCTCCCTCGTTTATGCCTGGACAGCGCTGAGTGGTGAGCACGGACTCTGCGTCCATCCTTCTCACGCCAGGACGGTGGTGGGCAGCACCTCACAGTGCGACTCGGTGTCCGGGTGACCGTCAGACGGAGACGCAGCAGTGCGTCCCTGTCCTCACGTGGGGGGCATATCTGTGGGTACATCTGAGTTGGGGGCCACACCCCACTCCCCTCACCGCACTGTAGCCTCAGGTGGATGTCGTGTGCTCGCGCTTGGGGGCCCTCGGGAGACGCGCGGCCGTGGTGACAGCGGTGATCACAGCCTGTTAACAGCTGCTCCGAGATGTGCAGGCAGCTTTCTGCACGGCTGCCCACGAAAGTCATCAGGATGGCGGGGACCCTAGGAGAAGGATGAGGAAGGTGTTAAAGGCGGGAGGAGAGAGAGGCTGGCGGATGCAAGTGGGTCCCCTGGGGCTACAACCAGGTCCGGACTGTCTTCCTTGGGCATCTGGTTCAGGAGACATGGATTGGCTGGGCCCGTGCTAGACCCAGGTGGTCGTTCTGGCATTTTGGTGCCGAGTTCCAGGCTTTCTTGGAGGCCAGCTGGGCATCAGGTTTACGATATTCACGTGGGCTGGTCAGAGGCTGGTGGTCCTGTACCCTTGAGTGGAGGCTGGGGGCTCAGAAACTCGCCAGCGGGAATCCCACCCCCAGGCCATCCCTCTAGACTCTTTCACATTTTCCTAGAGCATCTCCAGGCTGGGACCCTCCTGGCCAAGTGGAATCTCCAGAAGGAGGTGTTTCTAGAAGGAGGAGCTTCTAGAAAGGGGTCCCAAGTCTGACCCAGAGTCACATGGATGCTAGGGTTTGGGAACCAAGGTGGGATTGACACCAAGGAATTCTTGGTTATGGAGGACGGCGAGGGACATGCAGAAACATGGGTGGAGGGTGCTGTGACGGTGCAAATGTCCCCTGAGACAGGAAGAGAGGCAATAGGTGGGGTGAAACTCAGTCCTAACAGTTGCGTCCTGACAGGTGCGTCCACCTCCACCAGGGTCAGCATGGTCCCAAGGCCACCTTACTGCTGGCCCTGGTTGGTTTCCCAGCACAGGGACAGCACTGCCGCCCCCCAGTGCAGGGGGCACCTGGATGTCCTTCCTGACTCACCCCCACTTGCCCACCTGCTGATTGTCACCTGAATGTCACCCAGATGCATCTGCCTCTCTCCACGGGCACGGCTGCCCACAGGCCACCCGATGCTCACGGGTGGACTTAGTAGTGGGTGTCCCGCTCATCTTCCCCTCCCTCAAGTCCATATCCCCACTGATGGGGAGACAAAGCAAAGTGGACGATCCACAAAGATGAACTCTCTCCCCTGCTCGGACCATTTCCAGCGCTTTCCGTTGTCGCCAGGTGAGTCTCATGTGTCATATGTGTTCCATCAATAGCCACCCTGGCTAGTCCTGGAGCCAGTCTTTAGCCCCAGAGACGTCCATGTCCTGATCCCTAGAACCTGGGATATGTTGCTTCACATGCGAAAGGGGCCTTTGCAGATGTGATTAAGTGATGGAGAGATTCTTCTCTTTTATCCGGGTAACCCCTAAATGCAGTCACCAGGTCCTTATAAGAGGAAGGCAGAGGGAAATTTCTCTCCCTTGTGCCCTCTGACCTTTCAAAATCAGGCGTGATGCAGCAGGAAGTGGTCTCCTCTTCATCCCCAGACCCCCGGGGAGCTGTGCCCCTGTGACCACTCAGTAGTTAGCAGCTTGATCCACAGCCTGGACAAGATTAATTTTGCAGCTCAATTGTGCTGAATATCAGAAAAGCATATCATTAAATGATCTTGGTGTTACCTTTCACGGGCATTCCTTTGCTCCTTGAAATTGCTTTTTATTCCAATTATGGATTTTTATGGAGAAACTGTTTGATAATATAATAATATTTGCCTCTTCCCTTCCTCTGAGGGCGATTATGAATGTTTAATAAGACACCAAAGTTGGAGAGGTATTATGAGCTTCTCCAAAGAGAGGGGTTCTATAAATTAATAATAGGGATAAATTATGCACCGCATTGTGTAAAAAGGAAAAAAAATCAATTGGTATATTTTCAAGGACTGCCAATCTATTTTATATTCTGAATGTTAGAGTTAATTAATTAAGTTACACCCTGTATTAAAGAAACAAACATGTCAGCTTTTAAAATTCTTATTTTTCGGGCATAAAAAGTCATGGGGTTCCCCGGGGGATGGGTTCTCCGCCACATTCTGTTTTAAAGGAGAGGGGAAGTTGGGGATGGTTCTAAGACTCAGAGGGGTCTGGCCTGGGAGACCCAAAGAGCTTCTGAAAATGCCACAAAACATACCTCAGTCTTAAATATCAGCCAGATGGGGAGGGGGTGAAGCCAGCCCTGTCCCCCAGCAGCATCCAGCCAAGGAAGTGGCTGCTTGCCCCTCCACTCTCTTTTCTCCCCCAAGCCCTGTGTCCACCCTGAAGCTGGGGAGAAAGGCTGAAGAAGAGGGAGCAGAACCCAGCCCGCCATTTGCCTTACTCTCCATAGCATGTTGAGAAGCAGAAGTAATAAGCCATGTGTTCAACCCACCATGTTTCACTGGCCCTTCAATTAAAGCCTTTGCAGTGAATCGAGGAAGTACCAGGAAATTTTTCAAGATATTTGTGGGCGTGGTGGGCAGGTGATGTGCTACATCTGTCAAAGCAAATCATAAGTATCCATTCCCTTTTCCTCTCTGCACCTACACACTTCCTGCCTTTGCATGCGGCTGTGATGTCTGGATGAGCTGCAGCCACCTTGCAACCTTGAGGTGACAAGGTGGAAGGACTTGGGTCTTTCACAACATCCAGCTGAGGCCACCACCTGTGGACTTCTCGTGTGTGAAGATGTCAGTCCCTGTTCCTGTAGGAACTGTTGGTCAGATGTGTGTTGTTTTATTTGTACAGAAATTCTGTTCCCTTCAAAAGGTGGTTTTGAATTGAAGGAGAGAGAGAGAGAAGGTGTTCAGATCAGATTTTACAGAACATCACACGGCAGATCACCAAACATAAGGTGGACACATGTCCAAGTCCTGTCAGTGCTTTTTCTAGCAAGCTTTTAAATCTTTATATATTGGCATGAAGATATCTTCTCTTTCCAAGTCCAATGACAACTTCCGCTGCCCCTGCCCAGAAGTCCCCCGAGTTGTCTCCCTGCTCTAATGTGTAACTCTGGCTTGCTCTGCAAAAGCAGAGACCTTCAATTAAAGCCTCTGCTGAGATTCTAGGTTGTAGATTTCTGCTGCTCTTGAGGAAACGTGAGTATGGATGGTATGGAAAATGGCAGTGTCGCTCCTGGTCTGTGGCTTCCCAGCTGCCCGCTCAAAATTCCAGGGGTTGCTTAAATAGCAGATTTCCCTGTGACACTTAAATTGTGATTCGGTTTACAAGAATTCCAGAAGACCTGGAGCAGACAGAATATCTAGTTTCTACTTCTACCCCTTGGTTTCCAGGGAGGGGAGAATTTTGTGAGACCCTTGCAGTTCCTGTGTGTGTGTATGTATGTCTCTCTCTCTGCTATCTATCATCTATCTATCTATCATTTATCTATCTATCATTTATCTATCTATCTATCTAAATATCTATCTATCATCTATCTACCTACCTACCTATCATCTATCTATCTAAACTATGTATTTATCCATCTATCTATTACTATTTCTTTCTGTATTATCTATCTAGATGTATCAATCAACAAATCTACCTATTTCTATCTCTATGTCTATAGCTGTATCTATCCATCTATCATGTCATCTTTTTCATCTATTATCTGTCATCTATATTATGTATCATCTATGTATATGTCTGTCTTTCTATCATCTATCTATATCTATCTATCATCTATCTATTATCTAACATCTTTCTGTCTATCCATCTATTTCTATTTCTATCTATAACATCTTTCTAGCTGTATCAATTAATAAATTTCTTCTTTTTTATTTTGGATGCCCCACATGGTTTGTGGGATCTTAGTTCCCCGACCAGGGATTGAACCTGGGCCCACAGCAGTGAAAGCGCTGAATCCTAATCACTGGACCACCAGGGAACTCCCAATCTGTCTATTTTTATCTGTATCTATATCTATGTCTATAGCTGTATCTATCCATCTATCATGTCATCTTTTCATCTATTATCTATCTATATTATCCATCTATCAATCTATTATCTATCATCTATGTATTATCAATCTATCTATCTATACCATCCATTGTCTATCTATTCATCTAAGTATTGTCTATCTATGTTTATATCTATTTCTCTGTTCATCTATCACGGCGTCTTTTTCATCTATCTATTTTTTAAAATTAATTAATTTATTTACTTTTGGCTGTGTTGGGTCTTCATTTCTGTGCGAGGGCTTTCTCTAGTTGTGGTGAGCAGGGTCACTCTTCATCGCGGTGCGCAGGTCTCTCATGTCGCGGCCTCTCTTGTTGCGGAGCACAGGCTCCAGACACGCAGGCTCAGTAGTTGTGGCTCATGGGCCCAGTTGCTCTGTGGCATGTGGGATCCTCCCAGACCAGGGCTCGAACCCATGTCCCCTGCATTGGCAGGCAGACTCTCAACCACTGCGCCACCAGGGAAGCCCCGCATCTATCTATTATTTATGTATCTATCTCTACCATCTATTATCTAATCTATCTTACTCAACAAAATGTGATTGACATCTTCACACATTTTGCATTTACTTCTATGACATAATTTTAAAGGAGGTATAGTTTTCTAGCAAGGAGAAAGGAGAGCTCAATAAATATTTGTTCAATGGCTGCACAAATGATCAAGCATGCACAGGTGACAGGATGTACCTGCTTCCCTGATCTTGGACACTTAGAGTCACCCCAGGCTCTGCCCCTGTGGGAGAACGTGGGCAGCCAGCCTCTCCCAGGAGCTGAGGAACAGACTCGCGGCTGAGCTGTGTCAGGAACAACCTCATAAACCTGGGTGCCCTCAAAGTGTCTCCTCCTGAGACAGAGACAGATTATTTTCCGACACATCTTGACACAAAAATCTGACACCCTTCCTCACTTATCCTGGCAAGAGGAAAGTATTTTTTTAATAGTGGTGGTCATCACTCACCTGCCAAATTCTTTCACTCTCCACTCTTTCTGTAAACATTTAACACTCGAAGATGCTTAGATAAATCTTATTTTGCACCCCTGAATAGAGATATTATGGTACAGAGTGTTTTTGGTCAACGGATAAAATTACGGAAGTGTTTTTCTATCTCATCATCTCCATGGAGCCCAGCAAAAGTTACCCTTGGCTATTGTTGGTCCACCAATTGCCACCCTAGTCCATTTAAGAGAACTGTGTTCTTGAAATTTCATTGATCCTGCAGCAAATTTCAAGTTGGTCTTTCAGGAGTTGTGGTTCTAAGAGGACTCATATTGAAGGGGAGATGCTTTGAGTTTTGTGTGTGGAGAGACAGAGGGGAATGGAGGCCTCTGTGAGCACTGGGCTTGCAGAAGAGCCTTTAGGGTCTTGGTGGGTCGGTCTTGGTGAGCCTGGGTCTTCGTGGACAAAGGGTGTTGGTAGACAAGGGTCTTCGCTGACAAGGGTCTTGGTGAGACAGGGTCTTGGTAGACAAGGGTCTTGGTGAGGCAGGGTCTTGGATGACAAGACAGGGTCTTGGTGAGACAGGGAGACAGGGTGCATGGGGGGCCAGGAGCCGCGCGCTCCAGGTGGCCTCTTCAACCCCAACTCCTCCGCTCCCCTGGGTCACCCAGCCGTCCACCCACTTCTTCATTTTGCCATCATGCGCTCAGTGGCTGTTTCTGAATGTGTATCTGAATCCCAGCATGTAGCCAACTGTCCTGCAAAGAAGGAAACACAGGATGTGGCTTCTTATCGCGGGAGGAGATGCTTCGTACCTGCAGGAGAGAGTCAGGCCGGCGGAGGTGTCCATCCACAAATAGTTTGATATGCATGTGTTGACTTGAAAGGCAGTTGCTTGGCATCGCCAACCAGGTAATCGTGCTGTAACCCATCCCATGCCAAAGATGACATCAACTTTCTCCTCTGTGTGGAATTTCTAACCCTTTCACTTCCTGCTATGGGCTGAACGCTTGTGTCCCCCAAATCCGTATGTTGAAACTTAACCTTTCATGGGATGGTGTTAGGAGGTGGGGGTTTTGGGAGGTGATGAGGTCATGAGGGTGGGGCTCCCATGGTGGGACTGGTGTCCTTATAAAAGACCCCAGACAGCACCCCTTTTACCATGTGAAGATACAGCAAGAAGACAACAGCCCATGAACCAGGACAAGAGTCCTCAAGAGACACTAAATCTGCCATCGCCAGGATCTCAGACTGCCAGCCTCTGGAACTGGGAGAAATAAATATCTGTTGTTTAAGTCCCCCAGTCTGTGGTTTTTGGCTATAGCAGCCCACACAGAAGGCGACACCACCTTTGCTGAAATCTTTGCCTTAATGTCAAAATCCACGGGGGGGTCCCAAGCCAAGTATTAGGGGCACCTCCTAGGGAAGCCAGATCCAGGGAACCCAGAACTGCCTCCGAAAGCCCCAGATGTGTTCCTTCTGTCAGGGAGAGAGATACCCCTATGGCCAAACTTCTGTGTGTTTCCTCCATCTGTTCCCTCCTTCCAAGAACCGACATCCCGGTCAAGAAATTGCCCGTGATTCTTGGATTCCCCCAAATGTATAACTAATGGGAAGCAACATGTTGTTCAGGTGCCCTCTGCTGAGAGGCTAGCCCATTGATGAGTTTCCTATGAAGACGTTGTGCCCTTTCCTATTTGGAGCATTTTTAATATATTTTCATCAAGTAAAACAGACCACGAGTGTCTTTATTGTTGATGTTCAAAATGAATGCTTGTTGTTTTCTAAGACACGTTTCTCCTTTCTGTTCATGAAGTCATCTTGTGTCCTCCTGTCTCATCCTCTGTCCCCGTGTGTCCTGCCCGGTCACCCGCCCCCCTTTCCATCTGTGATCAAGGAGACCCTGAGGAAATATTTTTTATGATGCAGATGTGGTCATAGGACCCTCCACTTAAACTTCTCCAGCATCTGCCATCTCCTAACTCTCTGGTGTGACACCAGCACATTTGAGTCTCCTCAGAAGGCCCTCCCTGTGGTCCCTGCCCCAGGGCTCCTGGCATATCCCCTCGGCCGACTCTGGCTTCTTGCTCTTCATGAGTCTGTGCACATCCTCACCTGGGCTGAGCCTTGGCCATCGTCCATCTGGGTGGGCAGCTCTTCTCCTTCCCCAGGGACTGTGCCCACCTCTGGGGTAGCACTTTCCACTTCCTGGGGCCATGGGGTGCCCTCGGCATCTCTCCTGCTCAACTGTGAGCTACAGGGGTGGGGACCTCATCTGGTCCACACATCTGGCACACAGGAGTCCCTCTGTACAGCTTGGAAATGAATGAATGAATGGGTCAGTGAATGGATGAATGACCGAGTGACCAAACACCCATTCAGAACCCCAAATATCCCACCATTTTCCCAGGACCATCTAAACTCACAGCCCACTTCATGCTTGACCAAGACCCACAACCTTGGTCCTGAGCGCATCCATGTCCATGATCTGAGCCACGGGGCACATTGTCAGGGAGCCCTCTAGGACCCCCCAGGTCAGGCCTGGTTCCCCTGCCTTGTCTTCATTTCCGTCATTTCTCCTACTTACCGTGCGACTGTCCATCTCCCTATCTCCCCATCTTCCTGATCATCCCTCCCACGCCTGCCCCTCGGGGTGCGGGTTCCAAGAGGGCAAGCGTGCGTGCCTTGTGGACGCGCCCTCACCCCGAGGAGGTCAGACCCAGAACATACTCAATCTATTTGTGGATGGACCCCTCCGCCGGCCTGACTCTCTCCTGCAGGTACGAAGCATCTCCTCCCGCGATAAGAAGCCACGTCCTGTGTTTCCTTCTTTGGAGGACAGCCGACTACATGCCGGGATTCAGATGCACATTCGGAAACAGCCGTGGAGTGCATGATGGCGAAATGAAGAAGTGGGTGGACGGCTGGGTGACCCGGGGGAGCGGGGGAGCTGGGGGTGAAGAGGCCACCTGGAGCGCGTGGCCTCGTGCACCATTCACTCCTCTGTACTCCGCCCCTCCCCCTCCCCTGCCTGTATCCCTTGCCCTCCTCCACGTACGGCAAGGACAGTCCCTTTTTGGGGGGTTAATCTCTTTTGAATTTTGATTTATATGCTCCCCCCTCAATATCTATTGCTCTGTTCACTTCTAAACAATTTATTTTGTCCCCTGTAAGGTGGTTGGTTTTTGTTTTTGTTTTCGAGTTTGATTCCGACTACCCATTTTCCTATCTCTGCAGCGGATTCCCAGGAGCCCTGCCGGGGCAGGAGTGTCACTGTATCTGTAACGGATGGGCCCATCTGTCTTCCTTTCTGCGGCAGCTCTTCTTTCCCCGCATTTGTCACAAACAGTCCATTATGCAAACCACCACCGTCAGATAGACGGGATACCATCCGATAACCGAGAATTACAAGGCTATAAATACAAGAAGGAGCTTCTATGACATCAGACTCGTTTGCAGCAGAGGAGATCAACGTACCTTTATTAGGTTTTTCGCTGGTATGTTATTATTTTCTTTAATACAGTGCATCTGGTGTGGGTGACAGCGGATGTGCCTACATCCTCCAGAAGCCGCGAGTTTCCTGCTGTCTGCTTCTGTCTGTCTTTGGGCTGCCGGGACCCCGAAGTTGGCAAGAGGAGGTGGCGCCGGGCAGGTGACCCAGCTCCCACCAAAGTGGCACCATTACTTCTCCCCTCCAGGCCGCTCCTCAGCCTGGCTCCTTCTTGGGGGCTGGTGGGGAGTGGGACATTTCTGAAAAACAGTCCTAAGAACCTCAAACCATCAAGATAACAGCTCAGGGGTACAAAATATCCAAGCCACTGGCAGACCCCCAAGGATTTCTTCTTCTTTTTCTTTTCTTTTTTTTGGAAATCTGAAGGCCTGGACCATCTCCCGTGTGTGTCAAGGGACATTTCTACATCTTCTGAGATGTCTTTCCAGCCGTGACCTGTTATTAGAAAAATAACAGGCCATGGAGACTTGGGGGTGAGGCCTCCTGCATGCCCCACCTCCAGCCTTTTTAAAAGCCTGCCTGCCCGTGACCTCCGGTGCCCTGACATTCTTCGCACAAAGCATCTGATATGAGAGCAGATTGCTTTCATGCCGACCTAAGTGGTATCACATGTTTTCCGCCGCCCCTGCTGGGGTGGGAGGGAGAAGGCTCACACTTTATCATTGCCCGGGAACCAGACTCGCGTGCGTGCGACCACCGCCAACTTAGAGCAGTTGATACTATGGGGCGAAGCGTGTCACCGGACCTGGCTTTCTGGCCACTGACCTTATCTCAGTGTGGCTGTGATTTATGACAAGTCTTGGGAGAGCTGCGGCGGGGCCCTTGGATCCCTCCCTGCACCGCCACATATGTTTTCTGTAATCTGAGGTGAATGAACTTTATTCAGATCATATTTTCAACCTCTTCCTTTTTTTGCATGTATTAAAAACCATTCTCAAGTGTTCTACAACCTCCAACCTGCAGGGACTTTCCCATTTTGGTTGCATTTTCCATCCCGTTGCCCTGGTTCTGCCACAGATAAGTCCTCTTTCCCGCCGTGACCCTTGTCATCGGAATAGACACACATGGGCACCTAGATGTAAACTTAAAAAAGAAAAATGTTGTAAGTAGCTGAGGTGGGATTGTGAGGTCTTATTTCCCCATCGGAGGGTAGGAAAACACACATCCATGTATAACCACCATCATTCCACAAGATAAAGTCCTTTTCATACCCCAAACAGCACAGAGCATTGCCCTTGGGATGTAATAAAGCCAAGTGACATTGTACTTGCTGAAGGACGGGTCTCTTTTTATTTCTCTATGGTTTGCTGATAACAGTCTTGGGACCAGTATCTGGAGCTACAGATCTAGAACATGAGGCCGTATTCATGCAGGATTTGGTTCCCCTACAGAAGCAGAGAGCGTGCCCATCCTGCCATCTTCGGTGATCTGGAAAGCCTATGGATTCAACACTTTTCTCCTAGGTGTTTGTGACCAGTTTAATCGAATGCATGTTATTGCCCTGGCTGCATAGAAATATGGGAGGCTTTACCCTAAGTTCACTACGATTAATGTAGTCATTATAAAAAGACCATATACAAAAGAACAGAGGCACAGGCTAAGGAGAAAAAGAATCAATTGAGTCAAGGGTTTGAGGGGAGGAGGGAGAGAGGGATGGATAGGTAGAGTACGGGGGGTTTTAGGGCAGTGAGACTACTTTGTATGATCCTGTAATGATGGATACATGTCATCATACATTTATCCAAACACATAGAATATACAACACCAAAGGTGATCCTTCATGGAAACGGTGCACTTCAGCTAATAATAATGTAGCAATCTTGGTTTATCCATTGTAGCAGACGTACCACCCAGTGTAGGGTGGTCATAACAGCGGAAACTGGAGGAGTGGGAAGAGAGCTTATATGGGAATTCCCTGCAATGGCTGCCCAATTTTTCTGTAAACCTAAAAAATAAGGTCTAGTAATTTTAAAAACGATGGAAAAAGTCAGCCTTTGAAACTTAGTTGATCACATAATTCTTTAAATAAAGAATCAATGGCTGAAAGTGAGGTTTCACCTGGTCATCTCCAGACAGAGGTAACTTCACCGATAAGAAAGAGTTGGGGTCCACTTTGTGGGTGGAGAAGAATTTTGCTGGGTCTGTTTATTTTTCTTTTAGCAAACCAAAGTACCCTGTGGAATCAAGTGCAAACAGGAATGAATTTTGCCCATCGTAACAGCACTTGAGTACAAAAGCGCATGAAATCTGGAGGGTTAAAACCGTCCTTGGCATTTTCAGCCCCTGTTCCCCACGACCTGAGATACGCGTCTCCCTTCCGTCCATCACACCTGTTCCCTCTGTGTCCCTTGGATGTGCCAGACACACCCCTGCTGCCCTGGGGCCTTTGCACTGGCTGTTCCTTCTGCCTAGAATGCTTTTCCCCAGACATCCCACGTGGCTCCCTCCTGACCCGCCCTCTGGTGATCGCTCAGTGTCACCTCTTCAAGGACACTCTCCTGGCCTAGTTCTTTAATAAGGAGACCACCCTGCTGGGCACTTTCTACTCCATCCCCTGTCTTAGTATATCTGGCCACCTGATGCGCCGTGTATTTCACGCAATCTATTTGCCTGTTGCTCCAATGAGAAGGGAAACCCTATAAGGAGATGGGGTTTGTGCCTGCCTCATTCACCGCTACCTTTCCGATGCACAGAACAGTGCCTGGCCCATAGTAGGTGCTCAAAAAATATTTTCAGAATAAATGAACAAACAGTACCTCCAAGTCTCCCGGTAACTCACCCTGCATCTCGGGTGCAGAGATTTATTTCAAGGATAGTGTCAACACTGCCAGACTCCATGCAATATTGACAATTTTTGGTCCTTTTAAACTCCACTTTTACAGTATAATGTCCCATCTAATCCCCCGTGCAGATCTGTGCATGCACCCCCGCAGTGGACACACGGACCATCCGTCACCACCAGGATTGCTCCGTTGCCTTTTCCATAACCACACCCATCTCCCTCCTGCCCCCTCTGGGCCCCTGACGACCAGAAATCTGGCCCCGTCTCTGTAATTCTGTCATCGCAGGACTGTTATGTAAACGAAGTCCGTCAGACACAGAAAGACAAATATCACATGTTGGTAACTGTTGGTACAATTTGGATAAACCTCCAGAGAATTATGTTGAGGGGGAAATAAAGCTAATCCTGTAAGTTCGCATACCATAAGGTATGACCTCGTTTATTTTTTGTTGTTGCTGTTGCTTTTAAATTTTTATTGGCGTATAGTTGGTTTGCAGTGTTGTGTCAATTTCTGCTGTACAGCAAAGTGATTCAGATATATATTTATATATATATATGTATATATATGTATATATATATATATATATACATATATATACTCTTTTTTAGATTCTTTTCCCATATAGGTCATTACAAAGTATTGAGTAGAGCTCCCTGTGCTATACAGCAGGTTCTTATTAGTTATCTACTTTACACAGTAAAATTTTACACTACTATACATAGTAGTGTATATACGTCAGTCCCAGTCTCCCAATTTATCCCTCCCTCCCTTATCCCCTTGGTAACCATAAGTTTGTTTTCTACCTTCATGGCTCTATTTCTGTTTTGTAAATAAGTTCATTTGTACCAACAGTTACGTTACCTTTATTGCTGAGTAATAGTCCAAATACCATATGCAGTTTTTCTTACAGTTTTATTAACATGTTGACACACAGCACTGTATAAGTTTGTGCTCACCGTAGTGATCTGACTCACATACATCGTGAACTGAGTTTAATGACCTTCCATCATCTGGTATAAATACAAAATTAGAGAAGCAGAAAATTTTTTTCCTTGTGATGAGAACTCTTAGGATTGACTCGTGTAACTTTCACATCATATACTATGCATTTTTTAACAAAACTTAGGAGGCCCCTGTCTGCCTCAAACTCTATCATTTCTGGGACTATTTGCCTCTGTATTTCTCAATGTGGGCACACAGCTATCACTAATAAATGTGTCTCTTTGGGAAGCTGAGGACCCCGTGATAATGTATCCATCTGTAGTCAGAAAATTGGTACATGAACCAATCAGGAAGTAAAAACGAATAAGCACAAAAAAGTGAGTTAAAAAGGTAAGGGAGCCTCAGAAGTTTAAACATAGAGTTGCTGTATGCCCCAGAATTCCATTCGTACATGGATACCCCAAAAGAATGGAAAACAGGAGCTCAAACAAATACTTGTAGATGGATGTTTATAACAGCATGATTGACAATGGGCAAAAAATGGAAACAACCCAAGTGTCCATGGATGGGTGGATGGATGGATGGATGGATGGATGGACGGATGGATGGATGGATGGACAGATGGATGGATGGATGGATGGATGGATGGATGGATGGATGGACAGACGGATGGATGGATGGATGGTTGGATAGACGGATGGATGGATGGATGGATGGTTGGATGGATTGATGGATGGATGGATGGATGGATGGATGGATGGATGGATGGACAGACGGATGGATGGATGGATGGTTGGATAGACGGATGGATGGATGGATGGATGGTTGGATGGATTGATGGATGGTTGGATGGATGGATGGATGGACAGATAAACAGCATGGGGTCCAGCCACACAGAGAAATATGACTCAGCCATGAAAAGGAGTGAAGCTCTGACACAGGCTACAGCATGGATTGACCTTGAACACATGATGCTCAGTGAGAGAAGCCAGACACAGAAGGACACACAGTGTCCACAGAGACAGAAAGTGTGTTTGTGGTGCCAGGGGCTGGGGAGGAGGATGAGGAGTGACAGCTCATGAGGACGGGGTCTCCTTTGGGGGATGAGAAGGTTCTGGAACCAGATAGAGGTGGTAGTTACACAACATTGTGAATGTGCTGAGAACGAACCAAATGTCCACTCCACATGGGTGTGTGAATTATGTCTCAATAGAGATATTAATTGAATAAGAACAAAAGCATTCCCGGAGTCCAATCCCAGACCCAGGCCTCACTGCCTTGGTCCTCACTCAGCTCCAGAATCTGAGGGTACCTGCAGGGTCTTGTCCTCACCCGGGGTGAGGCCTGGGTGGTGTCGACAAGATGTGGGACTCCTGGGAAGCAGCAGTGCCTACCAGGGAGCCCCCTTCCCGTGTTGGTGACCCACAGCTGCAGACAAGGCTTCCTTCCCTCTGAAGCTGGCATTTCTGCAAAGGAGGTGAACGCACTTAGGAATACCCAAGCCTGCTTATGGAAAACATCGTCTGCATGTTTACGGGGGAAACGGCTGGATCTTTGATCAGGGGTCACTCACCAAACCATGGCTGCCTTCCCGGGGCCACGTCTGCATGGAGGCCCGACCCCGAGCCGCGCGTGGAGACGTGTGTGGTTCGGGGCGGAGGGTAAGCTTTTGTTTTCTCTCTAATCCATCACTCGGACCTGACTTGCCCTGTGGGGCGTGTTTGAACACCTCCTTATCTGAGAGCTTCATGCATCAAAAAACAGCAAATAGAATGTGATCCAAGTCCACGCTGGGGCTGGTGTAGCCTGGCGAGGTAGGTGAGTCCACCACGTCTTCATCGGGGAAGTGACAGTTCCTGTACCTGACGTGGCGGTGGGGGGGCTGGGTGTGCAGAGGGAAGAGGGGATGCGGGGTTCACTGTCATGGCCAGGAGTGTCTCCTATCTGTGTCTCTTCCCAACATCTGTGGGTCCTTTTGTCCTGCAGGGCACATGTGCATCCCGGACCCCGGGAGCTGGCTCCGTGTGGTACACACATGCTTTAATAATCCTGACTTTTGTCTAATATCTGCAGAGGAGACAGAGAAAGCCCTTTCAACAATGGAATATTGTCCATCTGGCACGGGCCAGAGCCTGGGAATTAGCATGATGGATAACAGGTTTACCTACAGCCGACCCCAGCTCCTAGGGCAACGCCTGGTCCCCTTATTAAAGAAGCAGAACATGAAAGGCAGAGGGAAAGGAGGAAAATGATTGGGGAAAAGGAAATTCACGAGCAGGAGGGGTGGCAGGGAGACAGATTCCAAAGTTCCATTTTGTAGCGTGGAGGACCGGCTTGCCGATGGAGAGACCGTTTCCCCGAATGGATAAGTTGCTACCTGCACGTAGGCACCTCTTGCAAACCTCTCCCAGACACCCCGGTCATCAGGGCGAACGAGGCGCGTGCTTTGAAGCTCAGGAGGACGATCCACAAATATTTTCAAGTGCCCGAAGTTTAATGAATTGAATGGGGAAGGGGGAAGCCATCAAAATACAGCGTTCCCTTAAAAAACAACAACAAAAAGAAGCCTGTTGCTTTTAGGAATATCCATGATTCCCCACGCTAAGATCGGAGAAGGAAAGAGATGATTGGTGTTTGAGTTTCACACTCCCCAAATGTTTATTTCTCAGCGTTTTTAGAACTAGCGTCTAGTCGTGGAATCTCTATAACCAGGCGATGTTCTGCATCCGTTCCGGCAAGGCAGATTCACACATGATGTTCTTCTGGGACAGCAGTGGGAAAGGGTGAAATTGTTCTGATGACACAAAGGTCTCACCCAGCTTGTTGCTTCAGAAAGCTTGGTCGGGTGCGGTGCAGGGGTCTCTTTACCCAGTCCATTCCTTCCGTGTGGTTGTTTGGACAATGGGGTAGATTAAGGGAAGAGAGGTGCCCGGTAGACTGTGTCCCAGTTGGGGACACGTTAGTGCAGCAGGCGTCCCCAGGATGCGGTGGGACGCCCCTTAGTCGGAACCACGATCGAGTGTCCTAAAGGCGTTGTCACTAAGGAAGCTCTAACGGAAACTTTTCAGGGTTTTCAAACCTCTTGTGTGACTCTTTGTAGTAGCTGAGATGCACGCAGGTGGATTTCCTAGGGCGCCATCCGTGGCGGGCACGTTCCATCTCAAGGTGGCATTGCCGCACCTTGGTCCTCGTCCTGAGGTCGTGGGCTTCAGCCGCCTTCCTGAGCCCGCGTCTGAGTTTTCCTCCCTCCACCCCCCCATCCAGCCCCACCATGTCTGACGCTGTTACTGTCTCTTACCATAAACAGGACAAAAGACAGATTAGGGGAGGGCGGCCATTGCTCCTCCGACCAGGCTTTATTCTAGTTTTCACAGGCAAACCTATAACATTCACCACTTCTCTGCCTTTTAAGATGACACCCCCCCCCCCGTTTAACTTGATTCTCACTTTTAAAAGCATGTTGTTATTTTCTCTTCCTGGGTCAGGTTGTACCTGTGAGGTGGGCAGGTGTCTCTCACCACGAGCGTTTTAGTAGCAAACTTAAGAAGGTCTTCCCTGCGAGAGAAGTTCTATGAAAAGCGCACCACTGCGACAGTAATTCTGGGGCCGCGTGTTGATTTTTTTTTTTTCTTTTAGGCGGTGGTTTTAATCTCACCACCTCCGAGCACGGTGGGCTGCCTTTCAACTTGCCCTCACCTGGAATGATAAGCATTGCCGTCCCCTCCAGAGACTAATAACGCCTCGGAGACAGGAGCCTGGAGGGGGAAGGGAGCCTGGGTCTCGGACCCGAGGCCTCTGTCCAGGTGTGTCAGACGTGGCAGGGGACGGGGGGAGCGGGGGGAGGGGCGGGCGATTTTGCATACCAATCGGTGTGATTTGCATGCGGCAGCCTGAAAAATGCCCAGCACCAGCTGAAGGGAAATTTAATAACAGTGCTCCAGGCTTGGGGCCAGAGAACTCAATGGGACCAGCTGTTTCCTGCTCCTCTGAGGATAGGAGGGGAAATTAAATTAAATTTTAAAAATAGTTGTGACATTAACTGCAGCGAGGAGGATGTGAGTGAGAGTCCAGGCAGGTCCTTAGACAAGAGGGGTCCCAGGCGCCCAGGTGGCGGCTGACCAGGTGAGACCTCACCACCGTCACACCCCTCGGCTTTGGGGCCGTCTAGCCCGTGACGGGTGCGTCAGCATGGGTTCTGACGGGCATGCTTTGGAAGTCAGTCAAGACGAACGTCAGAATTGTCTGTGGTTCTTTGTAAATTTCAGTTTTTATTATGGGGAAAAATACAACCAAGTGTACAAAAAAGTGAAAGAATTCTGAAAAAGACGTCTGTGAAGTCATTACTTAGATTTAGTAAGGGACATTCTGCCATGGTGGGTACATACATGTGTGTGTATTTCACGTATATGTATGTGTTTGTGTGTACATATATATGTATATATATAAGAACTATATAAATATGTCTCTGTGTGTGTGTGTGTGTATATATATATATATATATATATATATATATATATATATATATCTCATACATATGTATATATGCCATTTCTCTAAGAAGCTCTGGTTCCTTTTAGTGGGAAAACGTATCGAAAAATACCAACATTTCAAAAGTGCCAGAAACTGTGTTTTTTGGCAACGAATAAACTTAAGATAAAAATATCTTAGATGTCAACTTAAACACACGAGAGGGGATAAAAGGGTGCTGTTCCTTTACAGGTACAAGAGCAAACATGTCAGGAGACCTTGCATCTCTCAGGGACATGGAAAACGGCCAGGTCAGAGGGGAAGGAGGAGTGTGAGACACCACCCTACTTGGGGCGTTGATGCCTTGATCCTAATGTGTACAGAGTGCTGGGAAAAGAGCTCAGAAGACCCCAGAATGCCTTTAAAACACACCTGTGGTCTGTAAAACCATCTCTTACCTCTGTGTCTTTTTCCTGGATGAATGTTTCCTTTCTGTAGAAGCTCTGGTACAACTTACTGGGAGACTGTGAATGTCAAGAAAAGCCAAGTCATCTTTTCATGGTTCTTGTTCCTTCACTGATTATTTATTTGTTCATTCAACAAATTTTACTGATGACCTAGTGTGTGTCAGGCCCTGTATGAAATGCTGGGCACACAGGATAGATTCCTCACCTGTTAGTTCAGGGGTTCTCAGGCTCCACACCAGGGGGACATTCGGGACTGGATAATTCTCTATGGGGGTATCCTGGGCACTGCAGGACGTTGAGAAGGTCCCTGGTGTCCACTCAGCAGAAGCCAGGAACATCTCCCTACCCAGTTGTGACACCCAAACAAAGAGGTCTCCAGTCTTTGCCAAGTGTCTCCTGAGGGGCAGAATCATCCTCTGTTGTGAACCACTGCAATAGAGAGATAGATGATAGACAGATAATAGATAGATGACAGATAGAGGATTGATAGATGATTGATCAGTCGACAGATAGATGACAGTTAAGTAGCTGGGTAGATAGATAATAGGTAGATAATAGATAGATGATGGACAAATGATAGATAATAGGTAGATAGATGATATATAGATGATAGATTGATTGATAAATAGCTAGATAGATGACAGATAATAGACAGATGATTGATCAGTAGATAGATAGATGATAGACAAATAGATGATGGATGATAGATAGATGATAGATAGATAATAGAAAGATGGATAGGTAGATAAAGATATATAGATAGATAATAGATAGATGATAGATTGAAGATAGATTGATAAATCAATCAGTAGGTAGATATTAAGCTTCTCATGCTAAGTCAGTGTTTCTCAGCCTCATCCTATTGACATTTGGGGCTGGATGACTCCCTGCTATGGGGTGGCCTGTGCCCTATGGGCTGTGGAGCAGCATCCTTGATCTCCACCCACCATATGCTGGTAGCCCCCCCTCCCCAACTGTGACAATCAGAAGTGACCTCTCTCCCTATGCACGTGGTTGGCTTTACTATGCTAGCTTGGATGGTTTTCTCCTGGATTTTCTCATCTTTTATGAGACTTTATGAAGAGGGGCAAATAGGAAAGTCCTTCAATAAGTTAGATATAGAATTACCACAAGACCCAAGAATTTCACTCCTAGGTACTTACCCAAAACAATTAACAACCGGTGTTGAAACAAATACACGTACATGTATGTTCATAGCAGCACCACCCATAATAACCAAAAGGGGGAAATAACCAAAATACCCATCAATGGAAAAATGAATAAACAGCATGGGGTCCATCCACACAGTGGAATATGACTCAGCCATGAAAAGGAGTGAAGCTCTGACCCAGGGTACAACCTGGATGGACCTTGAACACACAATGCTCAGTGAGAGAAGCAGACACAGGAGGACACACAGTGTATGATTCCATTTATAGCAAACGTCCAGAACAGGCCAATCCACAGAGACAGAGAGTGGATTTGTGGTTGTCTGGGGCTGGGGCAGGGGGCAAGGGAAGGGACTGATTGTTAACGAGTGCAGAGTTTCCCTTGGGGCGGGGCTGAGAAGGTTCTAGAACTAGAGAGAGGTCATGGTTGGGCAACACTGTGAGTGTTCTAAGGCCATTGAACTGTCCACTTTAAAATGGTTAGTTTTATGTTATGTGAATCTCATCTCAAAATCTTTAAAAAAGGGGGGGGCAAATAGCATCCTGATGACCTTTTCTGATGAAGCTAGATTCCTAATGAGAAACTGAGAGGTCCAACTCAGGGAGGTTGGAAACTTGGTCTAAGAATATCCAAAAACGTCCAATGTGGGGCAAGTGTAGCATCCAGGGAGAGAGCAGGCTGGTTTGGTGGGAGTTTGGGTGGGTGGAATGGGGGTCCCGAGTGCCCTGGAATTCCACAGGAGGACATAGATGGGCATAGACTAGAGGGGGAATTTTGGAGACCCCAGGATTGTCGAGAGGGTCAGGTGTAGACTCATTGGACAGATTTCAGGGGAGAACAATTCAAGTCATGAAGGAAATGGGGGATTGATTCTGAGGAAAGACAAAAGGCTTCCAATAAGCAGAGCTGGCTGAGTCAGTACTGGGGGTCCTCAAGTATCCTATGAATCCTTGAAAGACAGAAAGACCAAGGAGAACGGAGAATTTCTCAGTACAGCGCAAGAGTTATAATTAGGAAGATCAGGACAAAACCAAGAGAGGAGAATGGTAGGGCTGAATGCCGGGGACATATGCTCGCTGTGTGCCTTTGAAGATTTTGAAAACGCCTCTCAAGAGAAATGATGGAAACCCATCCTAAGCCATTTGACGAGACGAAATGCAGGAGCCCGTCCTAAAGGAAATCTTTCTTGCGCCTTGGGCGAGGTTCTGAGGTTTCTGTTACGTGAGACCCATCCTCACACTTTGGTTCTCTAATTTTACATGTTCGGAGGCTGGCATGCTATCATCGCCACCTAGGAGCGCCGGAACAGGTGAGTCAGTGAAGAATTTGGTGTTTTAGTCCCATGAGGATGTCCCGCAGGCCACACTGTGGGCTGCTGTGGAGGGAACCACCCAAACTGATGCGGTTTCGCAGAAGACTCATGGGGTTGAAGAGATTTGGGGACTTACCCTATATTTTCATACACTTACTAGAGCAACCTGAGAAAAAAAGAAAGGTGAGTGACGAGGCATGTGAGAGTCCCAGGTTTTCACTGTTCTTGAAGTTTGGCACACCCTGAGGTGAGCAGTGTCCTGCTGAAGCTTTGGGGTAATGGGCATTTTTTTCACAGGTTTGATGAGTGTGGAAGTAGGGATGGAGGTGGAGGGAATAGCCAGCTTGGACCACCTTCCTCATGGTCCAGCATCATGGAAATATCCCAACTCATCAAGTAGAGAAAACCATTCCCCACCGGTGCCAGGATCAGAGAGGAAGAGCCTTTGAATTGGGCTCTTGGGTCTTGGGGGCTCCATTCATGGACTTGAGTTTGGAGCCACCGTGCACATCTGCATCCTCTTAGCGTGAGTTTTTGTTGAAGATGCTGGTCTGCCTCTCCCTGGGGCCGCATCCTTGGAAACATGGTCCACGGCTGTGTGACACGTAAGTGTGAAGAGTCGGACCTTCTTACATTTTCCCCCAGGATTTGGAGGCCCCCACTCAAATCAAACCTGAGCAACCTCTTCTACAGCTTCTCCCCATGCCTTCTCCACCCTGACCACAGTTAGCAGATTTACAGCACAACACTCCATCTGTTGGCAAAAGTATAAGAGCATCTCCAGAGATGACAGGTCCAGCTTTCTACACCTGATCCCGGCAAGACTTTCCCTGGATATCTAGCCCAGGGTCACATTTCAGAGAGGGCACTCTGGGTGGCGAGGAACCACGTCAAGATCCATGAAAGCTCCCTCCCTGCAAAGACAGGGTGAATTTGCAGGGAAGAAAAGCAATTTAAAGCCCTGAGATTTAGCAAAACCTGGGTGGCACAGAACATGGGCTAGTTTGTTTATTCAATGGTACAGCTAAATTGTAATTATATTTCACCCTCGTTTCCCAAAGAAGAACGCTTTTGTAACAGGACCCACCTTGGTGTGTTGCTGTTATAAATCTTCCTGTGACGTGGGCGTACCCTGCTGGTGGGAGGGGGGAGCCCTATGGATCTGTGGGTGGGAAGCCAGCCCGGCTGCACCCACCGTAGGGCCAGCTCTGTATTTACAATAGGCGAACGCTGGAGGAAATAAATTATCTGTCCTGACTGCGGTGCCGCTAACATTCTGTGTGCGTTATTTTCCTTCATTGTTTTTCTTTCATTTATCTCCCAGCAAGAGAAAACGAAAAGAATTCCTTAAAACTCACACAGTCATTGCCAAGAAAATGAATGGGGGGTGATGGTCAAAGGCTCCTGGCGGTGGCACTAATGACTCTGGTGATTGGCGGCCCCCGAAATCCTAAAGGTTCTGTCCGTGAAAAGCGTGAAGGATGGACACATGAGGTGGGAACCAGCCCCGGATCTGGGCGGGCACAGCTCACAGGAAAGGATGGAGAGGGCCCCGCCACGTGGAAGGGCTGGGCTCCCCGAGGACGCACAGTTCTGCCCTGTGTGTTTCGCAAAGCGCCCCGCCCCTTGCAGAGGGAGGTCTTGCACTCAGCCCCCATGATGCTTTTCTCGGGCAACGGCTAGGAACATTCCTGTCCTAATTTTGTGGTGGCGCATTCTTTCCAGCCAAAGGCCTTTGCGAGCAGCTCAACGGATTCCATCCTGATGCCCTCTCTTCCCAGAGGCAGGCTTGGGGGGCAGGGTCTACCCAGTGGACCTGGGGAGACATGGATGATTCTCTTAGTTGTAATTCAGGACTGGCTGGGGGGAGGCCAGCGGGGGAGAAGATGGGGTGGAGGAGGGAGGGCCCAACACCTTTAAGGAGTTATTTAAAGAATTAAAGAAAAAAAGTTGGCTTGGTTTGACAAGGAGAGGACTGCTGCTGAAACACAAATCAAGGTATTAACACCCACAAATGCAGCCTGCTCTGCCCTCCACTTTAAACTCCTGAGATGGAAAAAGGTATTTGCAAATGAAGCAATAGACAAAGGATTAATCTCCAAATTTTACAAGCAGCTCATGCAGCTCAATATCAAAAAAAGAAACAACCCAATCCAAAAATGGGCAGAAGACCTAAATAGACATTTCTCCAAAGAAGACATACAGATGGCCAAGAAGCACATGAAAAGATGCTCAACATCACTAATTATTAGAGAAATGCAAATCAAAACTACAATGAGGTATCACCACACACCAGTCAGAATGGCCACCATCAAAAAATCTGCAAACAATAAATGCCGGAGAGGGTGTGGAGAAAAGGGAACCCTCCTACACTGTTGGTGGGAATGTAAATTGATACAGCCACTATGGAGAACGGTATGGAGGTTCCTTAAAAAACTAAAAATAGAACAACCATACGACCCAGCAATCCCACTACTGGGCGTATACCCAGAGAAAACCATAATTCAAAAAGAGTCATGTACCACAATGTTCATTGCAACACTATTTACAGTAGCCAGGACGTAGAAACAACCTAAGTGTCCATCGACAGATGAATGGATAAAGAAGATGTGGCACAGATACACAATGGAATATTACTCAGCCATAAAAGGAAATGAAATTGAGCTATTTGTAATGAGGTGGATAGACCTAGAGTCTGTCATACACAGTGAAGTAAGTCAGAAAGAGAAAAACAAATACCGTATGCTAACACATATATATATGGAATCTAAAAAAAAAATGTTATGAAGAATCTAAGAGCAGGACAGGAATAAAGACGCAGATGTAGAGAATGGACTTGAGCACACAGGGAGGGGGAAGGGTAAGCTGGGACGAAGTGAGAGAGAGGCATGGACAAATATACACTACCAAATGTAAAATAGATAGCTAGTGGGAAGCAGCCGCATAGCACAGGGAGATCAGCTTGGTGCTCTGTGACCACCTAGAGGGGTGGGATAGGGAGAGTGGGAGGGAGACGCAGGAGGGAGGAGATATGGGGATGTATGTATATGTATAGCTGATTCACTTTGTTATACAGCAGCAACTAACACACCATTGTAAAGCAATTATACCCCAATAAAGATGTTAAAAAAAAAAAAAGGAAAAGAACCCTGAGGCATGCGATGGCAGACCCCAAGAAGATCTGAAATCCATAAACCTAACATAAAAATCCAGTCCTAAATCCAGCAGAAGCAAGTCCATCCTTGGAACATCCCAAACTGGTCCAGCTTGTGGAGTTAAATGCTGTCCTCGATTTGGACTTCAGAATTGCCCAGTGCTTTAGGGATAACGTCACTCATATTGAAAGTAAAACCCGAGACGGTCGACGGTTGGGAATTAAGAGCTGGTTTTGTAATGGAGAAATCTCCGTCATTGATGCAGTGATATCTGTGAATCCGTGTCTGAGCCTGTGGGAACACGGGTGGCCAGGGACAGACAGACCGGTTATTCCCAGGAGGTGGGGATGTTATGTGGGTCACCCAGGGGGGGACCATTAAAATGTTCTTTATCTCCCTCTGCATTTTTTGCCTGGTTCAAATATCAGTTAGAAATGCAACAAACAGAGGGAAAATACCCCACAAAGCTCTCTTAGTAGCGGAGAGACATCTTCTGAGCGACTAGAGGCATTTTCCCCTCATTTTTCTGAAACAGGATACAGAATTCTCCCGTAGCTTCTTTTAGTTGGAATAACGTGAAAAAGTTAAATGTGGGTTAGGTCTGAAGGCTAGAATATAAGATTGTAGCCAAAAATAATTATTTTGAACGAAGGGGGAACAAAAATATAAAGGCGAACATGAGTCCGAAGTAGGTATTTGGTGTATTTTTTTTTTTTTTTTTTTTTTTTTGCGGTACGCGGGCCTCTCACTGCTGTGGCCTCTCCCGTTGCGGAGCACAGGCTCTGGACATGCAGGCTCAGTGGCCATGGCTCACGGGCCCAGCTGCTCCGCGGCATGTGAGATCTTCCTGGACCGGGGCACGAACCCGTGTACCCTGCATCGGCAGGCGGACTCTCAACCACTGAGCCATCAGGGAAGCCCTGGGATATCTTTTGAATGCTAGTATTGCTGGATATTAGATGATTAATTTTTAGCTTTGTATCTACCCAGCTACTTCTACTAAACAGAGGCTCAGCACTGGGTTTCACATAAATTTCGGACGACCAGAGGGACAGATGTGAGCAGCACCTCATGATGAGGATGACACTTCCCTCCGTCCCCACCTCATACTTTTTGCCTCACCGGGTACTTGGCTGAGGCAGTTTTGCAGCCAGCAGATTTCCACCAAGCATAAAAGCATCTTTTTAAACCTGGGATTCCAGCTCTTTTTAATACATGCTGGTTATGCCCGCTCTGTCTTGTGTGCTTTTGCTAGGATGAAAAACGCTTCCCGTTACATCCCAAGGGTTTTCTTGTAAACCACCATGTGCGATTTCAGATGGGGTGAAATCAAAGTCTAAATGCTAACTAGTATTTAAAATGGCAAATGAAGAGCCTCTGCCTGCAGAATTATTTTTTCTTGTCAGCCTCCATCTGGGACAGAAAGGCTCTCCCCGCTGACAGTGATGGGTGTAGAGCAAACAAGCCTTATGGAGGGGTCAGGGCATGGTCATGGGGGGCCCGTGAGGACCTAAAGTCAAGGTGGGTGGGCATCCAAGGTATTCGGGGTCCCTCACGCTGAGGCTTCAGCTCAGCCTCTGAGGTCTGTGCTCTGTCCTGTACACACCCAGTGGGGGCATGTCTGTAATTTTCTTTTCTTTTTAATATTTACTGAATGAAAGATTCTTTAAATTCTATAGTGCCCTACAATTTTCAAAATTTCACACACATGATTTCATATAATCCCGTAATAACCCTTTTCCCGTTACTCCTATACTACCTCTCCCCACCCTCCCCACCCCTAGCTTGTTCTCTATATTTGTGAGTCTGTTTCTTTTTTGTTTTATTCACTATTTTGTTGTGTTTTTTAGATTCCACATGTAAGTGATGTCATACAGTATTTTTCTTTCTCCGACTTATTTCACTTAGCATAATGCCTTCCAAGTCCATCCATGTTGCTGCAAATGGCATTACTTCCTTCTTCTTTATGACTGAGTAATATTCCATTGTATATATGTACCACATCTTCTTTATCCATGCCTCTGTTGATGGACACTTAGGTTGCTTCCATGTCCTGGCTATTGTAAATAGTGCTGCCATGCACACTGTAATTTTCCATGACAGATTTATGCAGATGCAACAACCAATGGACGACCTTCCCTGTGGACTATTCTGCCGATGAGGTGAGCCCCTGGAACATTCTGGAAAGCTGCCTACAAGTCTCTCCTGGCTTACCAATGCCCCACGCTCCTTCAAAGATACTTGAAACAATGTTATCAGGACTGCTGACGCTTTGTCTGATGCTGACAAAAATAATTTCTAATGAAGATGAGAGTGAATAATGTCTGGTTGAACAAGTACTGGTAAATGCAAATATCAATAAATGGTATCAAGTCCCACTCACAGTAAACAGTGTCTACTGCAGAGTACAGGTTAAGGGCATCCAGAAAGAGAACAGGAGTCAATGATTTCTTTTTTTTAATTGAAGTATAATTGATGTACAATATTATATTATTTTCAGGTGTACAACCTAGGGAGTCACCATTTTTAAAGTTTATACTCCATTCAGAGTTATTATACAATGTTGGCTCTATTCCCTGTGTTGTACAATGTATCCTTGTAGCTTATGTATTTTATACATTGTATTTAGTTCCTCTTACTCCCCTCCCCCAACCTGCCCCTCCCCCTTCCCTCTCCCCACTGGTCACCCCGAGTTTGTTCTCTGTATCTGTGAGTCTGCTCACGAGTAAATGCTTTCTAATGACAATCACAGTAAATAATACTAGTAGCTGAACGTTCTCTGGGGGTGGCAGACTTTGGAGGATGGAGGCATGTTTTCGGGGATTTATCCTCCGAGCGTTCCCAGCCCGTGTGTCCTGGTTAGGAGGCTGTGTCCTGTTGCCTTTGGGGCATTCCGTGTGCTCACAGCCCTGACCTTTTCCCAGCTGCCGGAGGAAGCGGGAAGGAGGTCAGGACTGGAGATCGGAGGGGGGCCGAGTCCGAACCCTACAGGATTAGGTTCCTTGGCCTGCAGAGTTTCCTTCCCTCCGTGACAGGTGATTGGGTGATCCCACATCCTGGGCGGGGTGAGGCCCCAACGGAAAAGTACAGGTGAGGCAGTGCCTGGCAGCTAGGTGGGACCTTTCCCCATGTCATCCACGCGAGGCTTGTCTTGATTGGATGTAGGTGCCGGGAGGCCGGGATGGAGATGAACACCCTTAAAAGTTTATGCCAGCAAAGAAATCCGGGGTTCAGGATTCACAGGGAATTCTCCCAGGAAGACAGTCTGTGTGCGTGTCCTGGGATGGCCATAACAATTGACCACAAACTGGGGGGCTTCAAACCACAGGAACTGATTGTCTTGTGGTCCTGGAGACCAGATGTCTGAGATCCAATTCCGGGTATCAGGACATGCACATCTGTTTGGGCTGTTAGTACAGGATTCCACAGACTGGAGGGCTTATAAATAATAGAGATTTCCTGTTCACAGCTCTTGGATGCTGGATGTCCAAGATCATGGTGCCGGCGTGGTCGGGTGAGGACCCTCTTCCCGGTTCCTAGAGGGACATCTTCGTGCTGCGTCCTCACGTGGTGGAAGGGGCGCGGGAGCTCTCTGGAGGGAGCACGGCCCTGGGACACCTTGACCTCAGACGTCTGGTCTCCAGAGCTGGGGGAGGATGAATTCCTACTGTTTTAGGCCCCTATCTGTGGTCCTTGGTTATGGCCCCAGGACAGTAACGCACTTGAGAAGAAGCCTACAGGACCAGAGAATGAGGATACCCTGCAGTGGAAAGCAGGGCAGAGCCACGGGCACCTGTAAGCTTCGGCTTATCTAGATCAAGGGGGACCCTTGGTTATGGGACTTAGGGACGTGGTAGGGTGTCTCTGCCAGCACAGTGATTTAGGGCCTCCATCTTCAAGTCCTGGTGACAGACACAAGACAGGTGCCACCAGACATCGTGGGCGGACCCCTGGTGCAGCTGAGCCCACCCTGCCGGGGCCCCGGGGATGGGGCAGCTGGGGAGGCAGTGTGGGTCCTGGAATCCAGACGGCTGCTGGTCATCCCTGTGCTACTGTGGGTAATCACTCCCTCCTCTGCCCTAAATGCCACTTTTGTTCCCTTTCAATAAGTCTTCATGGACAGCCCGTTCGACCCTTGCTTTTTCCTTGTCATGGAATTTCAGCTAACGTGGCCTCGGCGAGTCTGCCTGGGAGACCATCGGGTCACAGGCAAACGCCGGGTGGGGGCAGTATATCCTAATCGCAGGGAAATATTAGAGACAATAAACAGCTTTTTAGACAAACAAGTACGTAAGCAACACTGCTTATGTTTTTATTGTTCATTCTTTTTCAAATTCTGTTCCCATTGAGGTTGTTACAGAATACTGAGCAGCATTCCCTGCGCTCCACAGTAGGTCCTTGCTGGTTATCCATTGGAAATATAACAGTGTGTACGTGTTAGTCCCAACCCCCCACTACCCTCCCCCATCACCCTTCCCCCCGCCCCGTAACCATGAGTTCGTTCTCTAAGTCTGTGAGTCCGCTTCTGTTTTGTACAGAACTTCATTTGTATCATTGTTTTTAGATTCCACATTGAAGCGATAGCATGTGATATTTCTCTTTCTCTGTCTGGCTTACTTCACTTAGTATGATCATCTCCAGGTCCATCCATGCTGCTGCCAATGGCATTATTTCATTCTTTTTCATGGCTGAGTCATACTCCATTGTACATATGTACCACATCTTCTTTATCCATCCTCTGTCGATGGGCATGTAGGTTGCTTCCGTGTGGTGGGTGTTTGACTGTTAATTTCTGGAAACCCAGATGACGAAATAAGCACCAGCATCCAGGTGACATGCACTGGTTCCTGGGCCAACATCTCGTGATGGTGTTTATTTTAGGAGGGGCCTTGGGGAGCTCTGGTCTGTCCCTCCATCCACTCACTCCAAGCCCCACCAGGAACTTGGGATGCTGAAGACGCTGCTAGCACTGCGTCTGCTTTGATCCTGCAACAGGGTGCAGATGTCATTTGTCTACAGAAAGTGGCTCTAATTATTATTATTTTTTTGTGTGGTACGCGGGCCTCTCACTGCTGTGGCCTCTCCCGCCGCGGAGCACAGACTCCAGACGCACAGGCTCAGCGGCCATGGCTCACGGGCCCAGCCACTCCGCGGCATGTGGGATCCTCCCGGACCGGGTCACGAACCCGTGTCCCCTGCATCGGCAGGCGGACTCTCAACCACTGCACCACCAGGGAAGCCCACAGAAAGTGGCTCCTTGAGTGCAGATCCATGCCCCCAAGAGGTGTGGAGTCCCCTCTGAAAGGGGTTACAGTTCTTTTTCTTGCTGTAACAGGAGGGCTAAGCAGAAACATGTGATGTTAGCCCTGTTCCAATGTTGGTTTTTTTTTTTTTTTTCTTTTAGCGGAGAACTGAGGTCTCTCTTCAGGATAACGAGAAATATTTGCTAACAAAGTGCTTCTCCCTTGTTCAGAGGGCCTGAGAATTCTGAACACGCTCTGGAAATGAAACCATTCTGACCCAACAGCATTTCAATGAGTTAAGTCTAAATGAAACAGACACATGTGTGGGTTCAATTTACTTCACAACACACGTGTTTAAAGAGTTTTGGCAAAAATTTTCTCTCTTTTTCTTGTTTCCTCCTTAACCCCAAACATTAGAGAAATGATTGGAGATGTTTTGATAAACAGCAGAGGCCATGGGCTGCTCCAGGCGTGAAAATGAATGAAGCAGGCGTTGCCCCTCAGCCACGGGGGAGAAGAAGCCCCTTGATCCTTAAATGTTTTGATGTGGTTTGGAGGGACATTTGTAGTCAGGTACCTTGTAGACATGAGGTGGGGAAAGCTACAAAGACTTGCTGGGGTTGAAGAGAAAGGCTTGCACGTGGCCCAGGGAGCTGTGCAGTGGGAGCCCCGGACTTGGGAGAGAGCTGCATACAAGCCTGGAGCTGTGAGCTGACCTGAGTTTGCAAGGCTGCCCTCTCATCATCTCATAGCTGCCTGGACGTTGCCTGGTCACCAGGGCTGGCCACCCACGTGCTGCCTCCTTGTTCAGATTCAAGGCTCCGGTGAGCATGACGAGGTCAGGCCGCCCTCGTGTTAACCTGCAGGAAAGTGCTTGGGGTGACCGCCACCTTCCCAATTAACATCTCAAGAAATGTTCATCAGGCAGGAGACATCCTGGCCGGGCAAGAGTGATCTGAGGTCTTGGATGATTTTAGGAGATATAGATTCCATAGCTCCACACCTGTATTTCTGTCTTTTTATTTCTGGGGGAGGGGATGGGTGGTGGGCATCACTGCAGCCTAATGAATAGAATATGAGAAGTAAAAAGTGAGATGTGTCACCAATTATGTAAACATGTCATCTTTGTTTTGTCAATAAGCATTACAGGGAGACATCTTTTCCTTATGGAGCATCCCTGTTTCCAGCCAGAAGCGGGGAGAGGGCCTTTTGGAGGGCTCGGCTGTCTGTCGAGAAGTGATTACATGCCATGCACGCAGAGGGTGGGGTGAGCATCTCTAGAGGGGCTCCTAATCATCCTTGGCACCGGCTGTCAGGAAGACGGCTTTGGAGCAGAGACGTAGCCCATTAGGGATGAAGCAGCAAATGATGGAAACAAATAGGGTCTTAATCTCCCCAGAAAGGGGGCTCTGCGGGCTGGCCTGGGAGGCGGGGTCCCTGAGCAGTGGTGCTGTGGCTGGCAGGGTTGTCTGCATTCCAGGCTGAGCCCCAGGACCAGGTGTGTGGGCCTTTGTGGGCCAGGTGCGTGGCCGGGCTGCGGGTGCTGTGGATTCCCAGACCCTTCCGGAAAGGTGAACCGTCCAAAGCGTGTGGCGGCTGTGATTAAAGGTCACTTGCTCATACTTTGTGGGACTAACTAGTTCTAGCAGGGTTTTTTTTTTTTTTTTTTTTTTTTGTATCTGGGGGGAAAACGCTGGCCTTTTTTCTGAATGTGCAGTAGACTTAGCCATGACCCCGACGAGCTCTGGCCTTTGCCTGGGGATTCTGGGAGGTCTAAACCCTTTGGATGTCATGCCTGATGGGAGCGCCTTTGTCTTAGTCCATTTGGGCTGCTGTAACAAAATACCATAGGCTCGGGGGTTACAAACAACAGACATTTATTTCTCAAAGTTCTGGAGGCTGGAAGTCTGAGATCCTGGCGAGGGCAGATTCTGTGTCTGGTGAGGACCTGCTTCCTGGTTCATAGACCGCGTCTCCCTTTGTCCTCATGTGGAGGAAGAGGGGAAGGTGCTCTCTGGGGTCGCTTTTATAAGGACACTTATCCCATTCATGGGGGCTCCACCCCCATGACCTCATCACCTCCCAAAGACCCCACCTCCTAACACCATCCCATTGGGGATTAGGGCTTCAACATATGAGCTTTGGTGGGGGGGCGGGGGCGGGACACACACATTCAGACCATACCCATCTTTGCCTGGGGAGGGGGGCTTGGGTCACCCTGGGTAGTCTTGGCATGGGGGAAAGCCATGCCAAATGGTAACGATACGATTTGTGATGGGGGACTTTGGGTCATGTGGTATCAGATGACCTGGAGGCTGAGATTAACCATGGGAGCAATTGATCGATCAATTGATTGAATAATCAATCCACTGATCATGCCTACTTGATGGAGCCCCCGTGGAAACTGAACCCCGAGGCTCCACTTCAATACTACGTATCCTGGGGGGTGTGGCAAATTCAGTCAAAATACCTCTGAAAAATAGCTGCAAGCAGCCTGTTTCGGAAGAACCTTTAAAGATTTACGGTGCCCTGAAACAAAGCATGTGCCTGCTATAAAATAAATGAAGCTACTCAGCATTATTCATCATCACCAAAATGTGGAAGAAACCCAAGTGTCCACGGATGGATGGATAGATAAAGAGAATGGGGTCCATCCACACAGTGGAATATTACTCAGCCATGAAAAGGGAAGGACATTCTGACACAGGCTACCACATGGATGGATCTTGAGGACATTATATTCAGTGAAATAAGCCAGACACAGAAGGACAAATACTGTGTGATTCCACTCATAGGAAGTCCCTAGAGGAGCGAAATCCATAGAGACAGAGAGCAGGAGGGCGGGGGCCAGAGGCTGGGGGAGGGGGATGGAGAGTGAGTGTTTCATGGGGACAGAGTCTCAGTTTGGGAAGATGAGAAAGTTCTGGAGACGGACGGTGGGGATGGTTACACAACAAAGCGAACGTACTTAACGCCCCTGAACCGTCCACGTTCTGTGTCTTTAACCACAATGTTTCAAAACTTTAAAAATAAAACAAAGGAGGCTATTAAAATGGGAAGAGGCAAATCATGTTCTGCCTGTTTGCTTTAGATTCTCCAGCGATGACTCATACGTCAGCTGTGATGTCCCACTGGAAAGCTTTACCGCAAATGCACGTGTTCAGATAAAGGATGCAGATTTGATGGCCCAGGAAGGTGTGTGTGTATGTTGGGAGTTGGTGGGGGTGATGGGGATTGACTATCTTGATCACTCTGTGAAAAGCCCCTTTGGTGTGGAGTCTTTAAGAGGCAGCCCTGAGATGGTTAAGCCCCCAAAGGTGACTGTCCCTCCCAGAACTGGCCCAACTCTCCCAAGTGTTTTGAATTTGGGCAAACCAGGAAGAGGCAATTTATCTCTGTATCTTAGAAGAACTACCGAATGTTTGCCACGGCTCAAGATGGACATAGAGAATTCTGAGTGGGTGGAAGGCAAAGTCTGACCTCTGTCCAGAAAAGGAGCTTTGAGTCAAGGAGTCTAGAGTCACCTTGTTCAGAGGGTCCCAGTGCCACCTTGGAAGCCACTTCAGGGGTGAAGTCCTCTGTCTCTGTTCAGGGGGAGACCCCTGCCTTCCCAGGGGAGATAATCCCAGCCCCCTTTGTCTAGGAGGATCTCTATGGAAGCATAAAGCCCATTTGACAGAACTCCAAAGCAAGGATACTCGTGGAAAACCACAGATGAAAGGGATTTCACCCTAAAACTTGTGAAATAGACAAGGAGGAATTTGAAAAACCCACCAAACACCTCCATGTAGCTTTAAAACAATGGTTGCAGAGGTATAAATTACATACCATGAAAATCACTGTTTTGAACAAAGAGACAATTTGATACTTTTTGTAAATTTTCAGCCATCACCACAAATCTAATTCTGGAACATTTCCATAACCTCCCCCCAAAAAGGAACTAACATATCCATTTGTAGTCATTTCTCTGACTGCCCCCAACCCCCAGCCCCTAGGCAACCACTAATCTACTTTCTGTCGCTACGGATTTCCCTGTTCTGGACGATTTATCTAAATGGAATTATATAATAATATGTGGCTTCTTGTGACTGGCTTCTTTCACTGAGCACAATGTTTCTGAGGTTTATGCAAGCTGTAGGCTGTGTCAGTGCTTTATTCCTTTGCGGCTGGATACCTTTCCATCGTATGGGTGGACCCCATTTTGTTTATCATTCACCTGTTGATGGACACTTGTTTCCACTTTTGGGCTATCATACATAATACTGCTGTGAACATTTACAGGCAAGTCTTCATGGAAACGTAAGTTTTCATTTCTCTTGGGTAAACACCTACCAGTAGAATTGCTGGGCTGGATGGTAATTTTGTGTTCAACTTTTGAAGAAACTGCCAATGAGTTTTCCAAAGTGGCTGCCACCAATGGTGTATGAGGCTTCCTGTCTCTCCACATCCTCACAAATAATTGATACTATCCGTCTTTTGACAAATTATAGCCCTTCTTGTGAGTGTAAAGTGGTATCTTGTGGTTTTAATTTCCCCTGATGACTAATAGATTTTAGATTCCCAATCTCAATTGTTCTGAAGCAGAGGCTGAGATTCTTTCATGGTATAGGTTTTTGGCACCGACTTTGGGATTTAAATGATTCAAGTCAACTGGTTTCTTGTGTGGCTATTGTTCCCCCAGGGAAATTGCTTATCTACTCCCACAAAAGAGTAAGGAAAAGTAATGAATGAGATAAATTCCAGGTATGTCTGAAGGGTCCAGTGTGGCTTTATTATTTTAATCTTCTTGATGGAAAAAGCCATTGGCTGAACATGGCAGGGATCTGTTTCCCTGCCAATGCTGGAATCTATCTTTTCCTGATGGTGGATTTCTGTGGTTTCTGCTCTTAATTCCATTGCCATGGTTTAGAGGATTGAACTGCCTGCCTGAAGGCTCTGTATTTCCAAACTGCACTAATCAGCTGTTCATAATTCCCAAAGATGTCTATAAAATGTGCAACTCCCTGGATTAAATGCCGCACCTTTATTGTGTAAGGGACAAGATTGTTTCTGTCCGTTACCAGAGCCAGCCCAGATCTGTAAAGTAATTATGCAGCTTTCACTCGCTTCCAAGCTTATTTTCTGCTTACACAGAGGTTTCTCTGGGTGCACCAGCTGATTCGTTTCCCCAACAAATTTCAACCATCCCTATTTATTTCCTCAGGCAAAGAAAATACAAGGTTCTTAAGAGATAATACCTACCCTACTTTTAAAGACAAATAAGGTGAGTTTTCACCTGTTTAAAAATTCCCTGTATGACAAGACACTCATATAAACTTTATATGATTTAAAAGTAGATTGCCCTATCTATTGCCATAAACAAGGGCGCACAGAATTCCTGGATGATGATAAATTTTGGGAGGAATCCCAGCTTTCAAAAACCCAGAGTCTAATAATAATCTAAACATAATCTAAACATACATACACAATTTTTTCTTACATGTCTATCTATCCATCCATCTATCCATCCATCCATCCATCCATCCGTCTCTCCATTCTCTACCCATATACTCATCTATCCATTTACCCATCTAGCCATCCATCATCCATACACCCATCCACCCATGCATCCTTCTACCAATCCGGTCCTGACTTGTGGGTAAGAGAAGCTGGCAGCCCCAGCAGTACTGATGGGAATGGAAGTACCAAGAGGACACAGTCACCTAGCAACCAGCCCATATTTCCTCCACTGCTCTGGATGACCCACCCTCCAACCTGTTGATGAATCTTCTCTCTTCTGTCCAAACCAGTGATTCCCTAACACTGAGCTACTCAAAGCACTAAAAATGTATAAAATGCAGACGGGTGTACAAAATCTTACGTCTCATCAAGAAACAACTGTCAAGGTTAAGATGTATCCATTAGACTGACAACGCAAGATTCACATTTGAAAGGCATTTCTCGCCCTGCTCTCCTTCCTCCAGGGAGCCCTCCATGGTTGCGTGGGTCCTGCTTGCCAAGACTGGAGTTGGTGCTGGTTTGAGCATTCCACTTCCCCAGTTGTTTACACAGAGGATAGCTAGTACCTTGATGGCTTTCCCAGCATATTCTGCTCCAGCACCTGGGCTTAGGAAGCATGCTTCCTGCTTTGGTATATCTCCCCAATTTCCCACCTTCTCTCCTGCAAACACACGTACACACACACACAGACACACACACAATGTGTAAATCGTTTATGTGCATTTACAGTGTGCTTCCAAAGATGGCTTGCTATCTTCCATGAAGAAAGGAAATTAATATGTATATATACACGTCTTTCTCTATAAGCATATATGCACAGATTTACATATGTATATATATGTGTATATATTTATATGTCTCTCTATACAAATATGCCCCTATATATGCATATGTTCATTCATATACAGCATGCATATTATATTTCTCTATATACAAATATGTATCTCTATATGCATATATATATATATATATATATATATATTTTTTTTTTTTTTTTTTTTTTTTTTTTGTGGTATGCGGGCCTCTCACTGTTGTGGCCTCTCCCGTTGCGGAGCACAGGCTCCGGATGCGCAGGCTCAGCAGCCATGGCTCACGGGCCCAGCCGCTCCGCGGCATATGGGATCCTCCCAGACCGGGGCACGAACCCGTATCCCCTGCATCGGCAGGCGGACTCTCAACCACTGCGCCACCAGGGAGGCCCTATATGCATATATTGATACATATTTTGCATGGGTATAAATACACAGCTACATAAATGCAGATGTCTATATGCATGTATATGTCTGTATACATGTATTCTCTCTCTCTGTAATTTTTACATATGTAGCTTTTTTTAGGATATGGGAGTCGGCCTCAGAAGAGGACGTTGGTGTCCAACGGTATGAGATTATACCAACAGCAGGACCTGGGGCCCTATCTCTGACTTCACAGGTGGGGTACCTGGATGTGGTTTGGGGTGGATGGGCTAGGAGCCCCAGATGATGTGCTGATTCTCAAGACTTCGAATCTGCAAACTTTGCAGCCATCTTTTCTCCATAACCCACCGTGCGGTGGGCGACTGGAAGAGGTTACCTTGTTATATGGGGTTAGGAGTCAGGATGGGGAAATCCAACGAGGGGCAAGTAAGGCTCAGCTCACTGCTGACCCTGTAATTCGCTTTTCCTGGCCCTTGGTACCCAGTGAGGGATTTCCGCCCTCCCTGCTGTGGACACCTTGTATCTCCCCCCTAGCCTCTTTTACACCTTTCCTGTCTTTTCTCATGGGCTTAACATTGAATTCAGTGCAACGCAGTCTGTACTATAAAGTTCTGGGGTGCAGGTCCTTCTGGGGGTAGTGCGTGACCTTCTGCACTTACGCTCCTGGGTCTGTGTTGACTGCCTTTCTTTTGCGAAGAGATGGTGAGCAGAGCCCCAGGGTGACGGCCGTGTCTGATTCACTCGTGCAGCTCCTGGTCCGGTCCCTGTTAGACAATTATCACTTGTTTTACTGATATAAACAAGTAACTTGTTGGGAATATAGAGGTGGCATCATGTTTGTCCCTTGCTTTCTGCCTTAGCCCAGAGTCTAGATCCCAGGAGAATATAGACTGTCAGTTAGTAGTATTTTTATAGGTGGCATTTGGAATCACCGTGGAGTTCTAAGTTATTAAGACTTTCGAAGACAATAGGAAAGTGACATACATCGCATGTCAGATGCTTCAGATCGTTGACGTCAGCATTTCAGAATGAACAGGGCTGCGTGGCTGGTGATGGCCGAAATCATTTTAGGGGCAAGTAGACGTGGCCTCATATGATGTGATCTGAAAAGAGATGATTGAGGTGAAATTCACATAATGTACAATTAATCATTTTAAAGGGAAGAGTTCAGGGACATTCAGCAACAGAACAATTTATCACATTCACAGTGTTGTGTATCCAACACTCCTATCTGGTTCCAGAACATCCTCATCCCCCAAAAGAGACCCCATCCCCATGAGCAGTTACTCCCCAGCCCCTGACAACCACTAACCTATTTTGTGTCTATGGATTTGCCTGTTCTGGGTGTTTCCTATCAATGGAACCTCACACTGTGTCCTTCTGAGTCTTTGTGTGTCTCATTATCCAGTCTTTAGATAAGGAAAGAGGGGCTCGGGGATGTCACAAGTCCTAAAGCCATCCCTGTGGGATGTTGAACACTGAAGATTGACCTCCATGCCATATAGATTCCCTAGCTATCAAGAAAGTAATAGCACCGTCTGAGTTATTTTCCTCCCCTAAATGCACAGAACTGAGGTTCCATTCTTGATCCCTCATGATGGTGAATTTTATGTGTCAACTTGGCTGGGCCATGGTACCCAGGTAGTTGTCCAGCCATTATTCTAGACGTTCCTGTAAAGTTATTCCTTAGGTGGGATGAGCACTGAAATCAGTCGACTTTCAGTAAAGCAGGTTGGCCTCCATGGTGTGGGTGGGCTTCGCCCAATCAGTTGACGGTATTAAGAGCCCAAGGATCAGCCTCCCTCGAGGAAGAGAGATTTTGCCTCCACGTGGCCTTTGAACTGGAGCTGCAGCATCACCTCTTCCTGGGTCTCCAGATTCCTGGTCTACCCTACAGATTTTGGATTTGCCAATCTCCACGGTCCCTTGAGCCAATCCCTTAAAATAAATCCCTCTCTTGCCATGTACACATGCACACAACATCCTATCAGTTTTGTTTCTCTCAAGAACCCTGACGGATACAACCCCTTGCTACACAGATCAGCTAAGTTGGCTTCTCATCGGGAACTTTTTAAAAAGCAGCCGTGTGTCTAATAACAAGAGAGGGAAACTCCCCACTTGAAACGAGTTGTCAAGAGCCTGATCTCAAGCTTGGATTTCCTACGTGCTCTGCCAGAATCTGGATCCAGAATCCAGAATCCAAAAATCCTGCTCCAAAGCCACTTGATGGCCTAGTTTTATCAGTGACACAGTCAGTCCTCAAATCTGCTGCACTTTTGGGTCTCGATCACCGTGCAGGAAGCAGCTTGGGTCCAAGCTGGGTGCTATCTCAGGTCATGCCGACAGCTTGGGGTTTGGGAAATGTGCCAGAGATGCTGTTTGTACATCAGCGTCTTGCCTGGGAGGAAGGAAGGCAGCTGTGCCAGAGAAGCTACATTGGAGTGTGAAAAGCCTCGCCGTGGCTCTAGTACATATTCCCCACTGTCCACACCTTTTGGTTCAAGTATGACGGGGAGCCTCAGCTGTGGTCTCCGAGCCCAGGCGAGGTCCAGTTTGCAGACACACCTGTTTTTCTCTGTGTCCCTGTGACTGCATTTTTGCCAAGTGCCTTTGGTGCCACTTGCATGCGGAGGTGCTTGGGGCCTGAACCCGGCATGGCCTTGAGATTTCGTGCCTTCATCTTTTGAACTAGAACTGCCAGGAGAGTTTGGAGTCCCCGGGAATCTGGTGCGTCAGACCTGGGTGTCAGAACGTGAAAGAGATGTCTGGGCAGGAATGAGGATTTTCTGGCACAGGATTTTCCTCCCTTTGTCCCCCGCCACTGCCCAAATCTGTGCTGTGCTGAGCACAAAACAGTGCATTCGGTTGGAAAAAATCAGAAGTGTTTGGCGGGGCGTGGTGGGCGGCGGGGCTCGCTTCTACAACCTATGAAGCCTCAGGGGAAGCAGGGGGAAAACCCCAAATCGAGAAAAGGCTGGGTTCAGTTCTTCCCCCAATAACCTCGTTAGTAGCCACACGGACTCGCCAGTCGCCTTGGGCCAAAAGTTACGTTTCTCATCCATATACATGAGCCTCCCCCGCTTTCCGGAGCGATGTTTGTCGCCGGTGCTGAACTCTGCACGGCTCTTCCCACCTCTTTTGTTCCCCCCCGTACCGTCCTTATGAATCTGAGGCACAACTGTCACTTCTCGTTACGTGAACTAAACGTATGAGGATTGATGGGGCTTTCTACCTAATGCTGTTATCCGAACCGGGTTTGTTGATTTAATGAACAAAACATCACATTGCATCTCCCTTCTCTTGACGTCTGAACCCATGGCAGCTGCTGGTGGCAGATTTCCTGAAACGGGGGTGCTGGATTCACTAATTTAATTTGCCTGTTATCCAAAAATAAAAGCAGAGGCACACACCTCCTCTGACTGAATACATTATCGAAATTTGTTTTTTTAAAGTAGACGTCCCAGGAGCCATTGTATCGTGGGACTCGGGGCGCCGGGCAGCAGGACCCATTCTGACTCAGGGACCACAGTTCATTTAGATGCGCGATAAAAAGCTCCCCTATCAGACATGAGCTTTCTGAACGAGCTACATAATCGCCCTGGGAACATATTGGACTGAAGGAGGGCCAGAAATCTTTACTTCTTATGCCTTGCCAAGTTCAGGGGCAAGCAAGGTAGCTGGGGTCAGAAATTCACTTTGCAGAAGTGACAACTGGTCATCGGCAGACCCATCGGCTCCAAAGCCAATTCATAATTTTAAAGTGTGCATGAGGCTCGAACCCTCCCGTGGTGGGTGACGATGTGGGCAGTGGGGAACGCGTGTGCGTCTCGCGTGTCTGCGAGCCTTGGCTCTCCTGGGGGAAGGTGCCAGCAGACCCCTTTGGATGGATGGGTCTCCTTGGGGCTGGTCCTGGGGAGCAGGGATGGCTGGAGGCTGGGCTCCCCTCGGCTCCATCAAAGGCTCATTCATGCCTGGCACCCTGTTTAGGCGGCGTGGCTGCGTCGCTGGTGTGACTGAGACCACAGCCGACGCTCACAGACTGCGGAGAGAAAACACAGACTGTATGCGTGCTCTGTGACAGTGCGGGGCTCTGAAGCCCGTGGTTGGAAGACCCAGTTGTGAGAGTGTCTGGCAATTAAAAATAATTGGGAAGCAGGTTTCTCTCAGCCCTTCCAAGAATGCCAGCTACCATATAATGATGTTTCATTAGATATGCTGAAAACTGTGCTCGCCGTATGGCAGTGGCAATTAAGGAGGATCATAAGGGGGGGAAAAAAGAGAAACATTAAAAATACCCCGGCTAGGATGAGCCATGCATTTAATGGCCACTTCATTAACTAATTGATTTCTTATTAGTTACAGGGAGAAGCCCCGGTTAGAGGCTTCTGCACACGTAATTAGCAGCGTTTACACAATTAGCCACTTGCTCATTTGGTAGCTAAACATTCTTGGAATCGACCGCGGCAGCCTCGCTCTGGGCCATCCGGCTCGCTCTATTTTATTTTTCTTGCTAATATTGGCTTAACCTCCGAATCAAAAATTCTCTCCCCCCGGGCTTCGCCATGTTTAATCACAATGTTAAACACACAGCAATCGGCGCCGTCATCCAGCCTGAGAGGGGCTGGGTGCTTCTCTCCGTCCCTGATACTCAAATTCTTTGATGGATCTCGTAAAGCCGATACACTCCACTGATGGAATCATTGTTGGATGGTTTTGTTTCCCCCCAATTCCCACCCCCCTCCATCAAACACTATTTGGATTTTTGTTTTGCAGCTGGCAGACAGAACAGCCGTAAGCTTGTCCACGCTTATCTTTTCTGCCTAAATACTGGGCGACACCTCCTGGGTATCTTGCTGGAATCTGGATTTTGGACGCCGCTGTCTTTCTCTCTGACATAGAGATGGATTTGGTAGGAAAATGGCCACTGACACGCTGTGTAGACCTCAGCAAACCTTTTCTCGTGGGCACCTGAGGGTGTGTATTGAAAGGAGTCTTGTGTTTTATCACAGGGGTGGGCTGAGTTTCAGGGAGACCCCTGGAAGCACTGGGGTCTCTGGTTTAAACACTGCCTTTTACTGTCTTACATTTCCCAGGGGGCCTCAGTCATGGGACCCTCGGTGGGGACAGGTGTGATCCAGGATCTTCGAAGTACAGATGATGCTGTTGATGGGAAGGTTTAAATGCCGAGTGATTTCAGGCCAGGCTGTCTTGATGATGTGTTGGTTGCCTCCTGTTACGGGAGGGATTGTGTCCCTGCAAGTTCACATGTTGAGTCCTGACCCCCAGGACCTCAGGATGGGGCTGTATTTGGAGATGAGGGTCTTTAAGGAGGTGATGAAGGTAAAATGAGGTCACTAGGGTGGGTTCTGATCCCATAGGACTGGTGTCCTTATAAGAAGAGGAGATCAGGACACAGACACGCACAGAGGGACGACCTTGTGAGGACACAGGGAGAAGACGGCCGTCTACACGCCCAGGAGAGAGGCCTCGGGAGGGACCAGCCCTGCCCACACCTGGATCCCAGACTCCAGCCTCCAGGACGGGGAGACCACAGATGTCTGTTGTTTGAGCCCCCAGCCCCTGTTTTTATTATGGCAGCCCCAGCAAACCCTTACCCCTCTGTTCCAGTGCTCACAGCTCCTCCCAAGGACAAGAGGTGTCTGCCCCCAGACCCCTTCACATGGAAACTCCTTCTACCACCAGGACCTGTGCAGCCACCCATTCAGAGAAGGGGCCCAAGGGGCCCTGGTTTCATGCAGACTCTGCCTTCAGCCTTGCCAATCAGAGAGGAGCTAGAGGGGGATTCCACCGCCAGAGACCGGAGCCCCCTCCTGGGACGTGGGTGCCTGTAGGTGGAGCCCCCTGGGCTTGCAGTGGAGACCACAGGACTGAGCTTTCTCCCTCGCCCAGGTCCTGGCTATATGGGTTTCCTGGAGCAACTGTCACAAATGACCCCAAACCATGAGGCTTAAAACCACAGGCATCCATCCTCCCCCATCCTGGAGACCAGACGTCTGAGGTCCAGGTGTCCCAGGGTTGTGCTCCCTCTGGAGGCTCCAGGGGAGGGTCCTTCCCACCTCTTCCAGCTTCTGGGGGCTCCAGGCGTCCTTGGGCTTGTGGTCTTATCTCTCCCATCTCTGCCTCTGTCTTCCCGGGGCTTCTCCTCTGTGTCTGTGTCTCTCCTCTTCCGTCTCTTAGAAGGACTCTGTCACTGGATGTAGGGCCACCCTACCACATCTCAGACCCTTCACTTCATCACATCTGCATGACCTTATTTCCAAATAGGTCCCTATTCGCAGCTTCCAAGTGGGTGTATCTTTTGGGGGCCACTATTCTACCCAGCACCCTCAACTCCCTGTACCTGTGGCCCACCTGAGGACTGAGGGTCACGGTGCTGCCTTGCAAGTGTGTGGCCAGGACCACACAGTTCATGAGCACAGGCACCAGGCACAGAGCCGGCCCTCGGAGCTCAGATTCTGTGAAGCTACGAAGCACCAGGATGCTCTGTGCCATCTCTGCCCCAAAGGGTGACAGCTTCTGTGTTCTGTCTTCTTGCCAAAGAACGCAGCACAGAACCCCTCGAAGCCCAGAAAGGTGCAGGCAGGATGCATGAGAAGACTCAGTTTCAGATGTTTAGTGAATAAAATTGTTGTTTTTTAAATTCATCGTTTTTTTTATTTGTTTGTTTTGTTTTGTTTTACCATCTTCACCACTTTTTTTTTTTTTTTTGCGGTACGCGGGCCTCTCACTGTTGTGGCCTCTCCCGTTGCAGAGCACAGGCTCCGGACGCGCAGGCTCAGTGGCCATGGCTCACGGGCCCAGCCGCTCTGCGGCATGTGGGATCTTCCCGGACCGGGGCACGAACCCGTGTCCCCTGAATCGGCAGGCGGACTCTCAACTACTGCGTCACCAGGGAAGCCCCATCTTCACCATTTTTAAGTGCACAGTTCAGTGATATTAAGTACATTCACATTGCTGGTCGACCATCCCCACCATTCATCTCCAGAACTTATTCATCTTCCCACACTGAGACTTGTCCCCATTAAACACCAACCCCGTAACCTCTGGTACCCACCATCCTACTTTCTGTCTCTGTGAACTTGACTCCTCTGGGGACCTCCTATGAGTGGAATCACACAGTATTTGTCCATTTGTGACTGGCTTAGTTCATGAGCATAATGTCCTCAAGAATGATCCATGTCATAGCATGTGTCAGAATTTCCTTCCTTTTTAATGTGGAATAACATTCCATTGTATGGATGGACCACTTTTGGTTCACACATTCATCCACCGATGACCCCTTGGGTAGCTTCCACCTTTGGGCTACTGGGAATAGTGTTGCCATGAACATGGTATACAAATTCCAAATATTTTATAAGTTGCACAGTTGCAAGAAATTGTGTCTTTATTTCACAGGAGTCATCCTCCCAGCAGAGATATATCCTATTTTATCTGGTGGATAAAAATAACATCTGTTAGATAAATCCTAAGGAATTTATTTTTTCTTTATGGGAGTTAAATCCAAGATGGCAGCAGCCTGTCTACATTGAAGATAAAACACTTGTGCTGAGAATGAAAGATAGTCCAGAAGTGCCCATAAAGTTTCTGGAGCCAGGCAGACGTGGGTGGGAGCGTTAGCTTTGCTACTGATAAAAATCTCCTTTTCTTGGCTGGAAAAGGAGGACAGTATCTCCCTGTGGGGTCACTGGAGGCTTTACCAGGTGACTGGTCTTGCACTCAGCGGGAGTTTGGTAGTCATTAACCTGCAGCCTTGCCCACTATTCAGATGGACAAGAGGCTTCACCTTGGAGAGGCTGGACTTTGAATGTCTCAGTGGGTGTGGGGGGAGAGAGAAGATTTCCAGGAGAGAGGAGGAATAGGGACTGTCTGGGAGGTAGCAGGCATGCTGGGGCATGAGTTCCTTTCTTCCTGTTCCTTAGATGCCCAGAGATGCAGGAGGATATTCAGCTGTGCCAAGGGGCTGTGTATGCCTCTGTCTTCTCTTCATCACATGCTGAATTCCGAACCATCCCAGGATCCCTGGGAAATGCACACGAAGAGACTGAGGCTGGAGAACCACTCTTGTTTACTGCATCTCATGCCCATCTACCAATCATGTTTCTCTAACCCAGAGAACCTAATACCTGAGCACCATTCTGGGAAATTATTTAGTCATACTCATGGTGAGATAATGGGTGAACACAGAAAAATTTTCAATGGTGCTTTGCACTTATGAGGGACACAGGACTCTGTCAAGTTTGTTACTACAGGTGTTGTCTTATTTACATTCTTAGGGAAGCTATGTCACAAAAAAATTGAGAATTCATTCATTCAATCACAAAATAGTGAGCCATGAATTGTTCCTTTAAAAAGTTCTCTCTCCCTCTCCCCAGATTTCAGCCTGATATGTGTTTTCACCATTGGGCTGCCCTCTTGCAGCTCGACCATCACTGTGGGAAGAACCTTCCCTGGGCAGCTGATAACCTCAACTCAGGACCCAGAATAAACATACATAGAGCTGACCTGAGATCCTGACCTTATAACCCCAACAATATGCACAGCTGCCTTTTGGCATGCCCAGCTGAGATCAGCCAACTAAAGTTGAGCAAACAAAAATAAATGATTATCCTTCTATGCCTCTGAGTGTAAGAATGGTTTGTTACATGGCAGTAGCTGACTGCTACAAGCTAGTTTGGAAGTTGCTGTGCTAGGCCCTTGGATGGATGCAAAAACATGAAAATCCAACCCCACTCTCATGGAATTTGAAATCACCAGGAGAACTAAGATATGCACACAAATTAATAAGCCTGAGCTGCATGAAGTTGCTAACATTTGACCATTTCTAACCTACGAAATTACAAATTCACATTCATTCAACCTAAAATTATTTTTAAAGAAATAGACCCACAAAAAAACACATAAAATATCTCTCCCACTCCATATACACACCCTTGTGCACGTCCGTATTTACCAGGTAGAAAACAAAAGTGACAGTATAAATGTTATTAATTTAACCATACGATTGTGGAATTTAAAACTTGAAGCAACTTGGGGAATTATCTAGTCCACCTGATCTTTACACATAAAGAAATAACTGCAAAGAGATTAAATATCTACTGAAGTCAGAAAAACAGACATTAGCAAAACCAGAACAGGAATCCAGTCCCATAATAGGCACTGTATCATAAACCTCAGCAAAAACATGAAATAGTATCAGACAAGGCTATTCAGGAGCTGTGAATTAAAACTTTATAAAGTAATTTACTGCAGTTTGCTAAAATTCACTATTATAAAAATTTCACTAATTTTATTAAATAAGAATAATGCCAGTCTTAATGATTGAACAGTGGGTGTTACAGAGTATTATAAAAATAGGCTTACTTTCAATACACAAAATATTAAACACTTCCAAAGTTTTAATGAATACTGTTTGGGTAGTCAATCTGATCATTTGATAGACAATTACAATTAATCCCATATTTCTAGGGGTCAAAAAAATGCTTCTGAACTGTGGAAAGTCTCATTTTCTTAAGTAATTTCAATTTCTCCCCTGAAGCCTTCACACTATTAATTTATTCAGAGTCTTTTCTTAATCACCAACACGAAGATAAATTTCAGCCCAAATTCTGAGTTTATGAGATCCTGATTAATAAGGTTTTATTGAAGAGACATCTTGTTCCTGATGTAATTTTAATGTCATCATTGTCAATTATCTTGGTCGTCCAATAGTCCAAATGTAGCAAAGTTTAATTTATTTCTATCAAGCAATAAAAAGCAAAACACACACACAAGGCAGATTCATTAAGGGGACAGAAATAAAATCATTCTAGCATCCATCTCGAGGCACTGAACCACCGTTTCAGGGGCCACATCTATTTTTAAAGAGAATAAAATAAGGCTGGTGTTTCTCCTGATTCCTCCTCCTGGGACAAAACCACCGGAGGCATCCCTGGGCTGTGTCCCCTCCCCAAGGATGAGATAGAGCTTTTAGGATGATGACCTCAGGTTTTCTGCCCATCAGGCATTCTCTGTAGACTCGCTAATGGTAGAAGAAGACTACACTTACCCCATTAATGGTCTGGCTCCTGGATTTCTTTGGGCTTTGGGTTTTCGATTTGATGGATTTAAAAACAGCATAAAGCAATAAGACAGGCTGTGGGAATGACGCATAGCATGAAACTGTAGGAAAAAGGCTTAAATAATGGTTTGCAAATAGTATGTCAATTCCTTATTATTGTGGAGTCATGCATCCATCCATCATCCATCCATCCATCATCCATCCAACCTTCTGCAGGGGAGGAAAAATAATTTTCCCTCTACCCTCTGAGTTCTTGGCTGGGACCCCTATAATAAAAGACAGACAAACAAGAGAAAAACAAACAGACGTGTATTAACACATCTATTTTGTGTATACATGGGAGAGACCCACAGAAAAGTGAGTGGCTCAAAGTGCTGGCTTAGAGCTCCAGCTTACATAGCATCTCCAACAAAGAACAATACGTCTGTGGAGAAATGGATGGGCAAAGGAAAGTAGTTTTAGGCTTCCAAGGACAGCAAAGAGTGGAAGGTTAACTAATAGTAGATAACGGCTGGTTAGTAAAGTAAGTTATGTGGGCCTCTCTGGTGCCATCTATAGGCTGATAGGGTCTAAAATTGTCTCTGATGATTAACTTTTGTCTTTCCTGGTAGACAGAGGAGGAGGGACACTTTGAAAATGTATGCCTTGTTTTTAGGCAAGTAAGGGAGTGCAGGGAGATTTATTTGTATCTGCTGCTTCTCAATTGCCTTCAGCTCAAAATAATCCTTAAGGCAAAAAGCATAATATTTTGGGGTGTCATACTTTCCTGCCATTCACATCCATCCATCCATTTATCTACCATCCATCCATCCATTCATCCAACCATCCAACCATCCATCCATCCATCTATCAGCATATGTTTCATCCAGCACCTTACCAGTCATTGAGAATGCCTACAAGAGTGCCATCTTGCTTTTACCTTCAAATGAATTTATAATCTAATTTGGGACATGGGCATAGACCACAGACAAATAGAGCAAGATCTTGAGCTGGGGCAGAGGGGAGGTGCAGAACTCATAAAAGAGGGGCATGTTAGGACATCAGAACATGAGCACTGGGTTCACACAAACCCAGTGTTACCAAGTCTAAGTTCATACTGCTGTTCATACTGCACAACAGGCCAGTAAGTCGAGAGACAAGGTGTTGGGGCAAGAAATAGCGACTTTATTCAGAAGCCAGCCAACAAAGAAGATGGTGGACTAACATCCTAAAGAACCATCTTAACTTGGAATAGAATTCAGGTGTCTTTAATGCTAAGGGAAAAGGGGAAATAGGAGGGTTTGAGATTAAATGGTAAAAGCAGAATGCAGACCTCTGGGAGCCACCTGGCTTTCCAAGAAGGAGTAACATTTCTTTGTTCTTCTGCTTGGTCATGTGGGCTGGATCACAAGGCTGCTGCAAAAACTTCAAATTGTTAACAGTTATTTTTGCTCTATCCCCCTTATCTCTGCTTATGTGCAAGGTTTCTAGGCTGAAAGTGAATTTATCTATAACAAATAGTAGCTGTAACTAACTTGGACCATGGGATCAGAACTTTCTTCAGGGAACTTAATGGGCTGTTTGGGCAGAAACAACATTTCTTTAATATTTAACTCTTTTTGTGCAGGGATAAAGTAATAGGATACATGAGCTGAAGAGTGAGAGAAGTAGTTTCAACGTGGTGTTAGTTCTGTTCTTCCTCCGTTACACTGGTCAGCCCCCACTCATCTCTTCTCATGACATGGCCTTGGAAGAATTAGTTATCTAACAGCTGTGACACCATCACTCCATTTACAGGGTTGCCACATTTAGCAGAGTGAATAAAAAGATACCCAGTTAAATTTGAATTTCAGATAAATTACAAGTAATTTAAATACAAATCTTTGACATCCCAAAGATTGCATGTCATCTTGTATTTTAACTGGTGACCCTATTTATCTCTAAAATAGGGATCAGAAGACTTAATTTGTGAAAATTAAGTGAGATTAGATTTGAAAACTGCTTTTTCTATGGGGACTCTAATTACTCATGTATTGGGCCATGTGAGGTTGGTCCAGAGTTCACTGATGCTCTTTTAATTTTTAAAGTCATTTTTCTCTCTGTGTTTCATTTTGGATAATGTGTATTCCATTGTTTTCACATTAACTAATCCTGTAATACTGACTGGTCCTCAATCCCATCCAGTGTTAATTTTTAAAGTATCAGCCATTATAGTTTTCCTCTGCAGAACTTTGATTTGAGCCTTTTCTGTATCTTCCAAGTCTTTCCTCCAGCTTTTTGCAGAAATTGACTACTGTCCTAAGAACTGTTTTATTGTTCTCATCTTCTAATTGTAACATCTTTGTCAATTCTGGATCAGTTTGAATTAATTAATTTTTCTCCTTATTATAGGTCACATTTTTTTCTGCTTTTTGTCTCTGGTAATTTTGGATTAGATGCCAGACATTTTTAGTTTTATCACGTGGGGTGCTGGGTATTTTTCTATTCCTATAAGTATCTTTGAGCTTTCCTCTGGGATGCAATTAAGTCATTTGGACGTAGTTTGAACCTTTCAGGTCCTGGCTTTTATGTTTTGTTGGGATGGACCAGAGCAGCATTTAACTTAAGGTTAATTTGTCCAACCTATTGAGGCAAGATCATTCTCACTATCCTACGTAACGCCCCATGAACTACCAGGGTTTTCCAATCTGGGAGGTAAGAACAAGTACTTTTGGGATTTGTGTGAGTGTCAGGCACTGTTTCCAATATTCATTTCGCCTGGTCCTTTCCCTGACCTAGGATGGTTTCTTTGTAGGCACGTGTGGATCAGTTCTCAGGTGACTTCCTGAGGTCAATCAGCAGGCAGTTCTCTGGGTTGCTTTCTCCTCTCTGGTTCTCTGTTCATCAGGTCTTGCTGCCTTGGTCTCCTCAGGCTCTCAGCTCTGTATCCTCAATGCAGGGAGTCTCCCAGGTACCACCTGGGTTCCCTCCCTTCTGCCGTTGCCTGGAAAATCTCTGAGGACTGTTAGTTGGGGCAATCACAGGGTTCACCTCAATAGTATCCAATTTCTCTGGGCTCACTATCTTTCATTGTGCAATGTCAGCGTCTCCAAAAAATGATTTCATAAATTTGTTCACTTTTTTAGCTGTTTCAGGCAGGAGAATAAATTGTGTGCCTATTATTCCATCTTGGTCAGAAGCAGAAGACTGCACCTTTAAAAAAAATCTTCATAGTATTTAAAATCTCCTCTTTTTTTAAAAAGCCAACATGTCATACTAGATATTGTTCAACGGACATCTACTATGTGCCAGATGTGGCTTACCTCATTCTTCTTTCTTCACGACCACTTTCTAAGATAAATATTACCTTTGTTTTTCAATGAGAGAAGTGATGTCAGGCATAATCAATGGCTTTATCCAGAATTACCTTAACCAAGAAATGCTTCAGCCTGATTTGGTCTTGAGACTTTCTGAGGCTAACAATCTTTTCACTACCTCATTTGTTTCCTGGCATGTGAATTGCTTGGGGGTACTTGTTTAAAATGAAGAACCCTCCAGGGGGTGGGGTGGGGGGTTGTATGTGACTATAAAGGCATGATATGAGGGAAATTTTAGGTGGGAGTGGGGCGGTTCATGGAACCACTCTGTGTCCTGAATGTGATGATGTTTACAGGTATCTAAACATGTGTTAAAATTCATGGAGCAGCACCACACTCACACACATACAAGTCAATTTTACTTTATGATAATATGAATTAAAAATTTTTAAAACAGTAAAAAAATGCAGATTCCCGAGCCCTATTCCCAGCCTATTGAAACACAATCTCTGGAGGTGAGGCCAGAGAATCTTTATTCCAAACAACATCCCACCCACATCATGAATCAACATCCCAAGTGTGTAAACCCTCGTAGTGCATTAGTCAGAGGACAGATGTCTACAAAGTCGTACTTAATGAAAATATGTTTTTACCTACATCCATATTCCCTGATCTTCACGGGAAGATGCACAATTTAAGTTTGTGACTCAACTTTTCTTGAAACCTTCCTGCCCTTTTTTCTCTGCTCTGTGGTATTGGATCAAAAGCATCCTTTCATGATTTTTGCCACGTGGCAGTGCTTTTATGAAAAGAACACACTCAAATCAAATGAATAAACCATCGTGGACCACGCTGTCCAGATCCTTGCTTAGTTTAACAAAGCTTCTCTAAATAGGTGCCTTCAAGCATTTCTTCAGGCGTTTCCTTTCTGCAACGGGTTGGATGTGTACAGATGAGATGAGATTGAAAGGGGATGGAGGGTAGGGGGAGAGTGTAGGTGAGAATACAGGAAGCATGGATATTAGAGCAAAGCACACAGGTGAGCAGAGTCTGTGTCTGCACCATGCAAAGAGCCTCACGAAAATGAATGCTGATCTCAGGGACTCTGATACCTTAAACAAGAGCTTCTCCATTGCAGCCCCACGGGCATCTGGGGCTGGAGGACTCTCGGATGTGGGGCGTCCTGTGCCCTGTGGGGTGTGGAGCAGCATCCCTGTTCTCCACCCACCGGGTGCCAGGAGCACCCCCTACCCCCAGAGTGACAATGAGAAATGTCCCCAGGCATTGTCGAGTGCCTCTGCGGGGCAGAATTACCCCCAGTTGTAAACCACTGGAATAGATAACTAGATGGATACAGATCAATAGATTAAAGATTAGATACATAGATATTGATGATATATAGAGATAGGTTAGATAAATAATAGATGTAGATAGATACAGTTGGATGATAGAGTGATAGATGATAGGCAGATAGATGGATAATAAATACACATAGATAATATAGATAGATGATAGATATAGATAGATGTAGTTAGATGATAGATTGATAAAGACAGATGATAGACATATAGATAGATAATAAATATACACATAGATAATATAAATAGATAATAGATAACAAATAGATAATATGGATAGATATAGTTAGATGATAAATTGATAGATAAATGATAGACATATAGATAGATAATAAATATACACAGATAATATAGACTGATAGATATAGATAGATAATGGATACACATAGATAATATAGATAGATATAGGTAGATGTAGTTAGATGATAAATTGATAGATGATAGACATATAGATAATAGGTATACACAGCTAATATAGACTGATAGACATAGATAGATAATAAATGCATAGATACAGAGATGATAGATAAAATAAATGATGCATATAGCTTGAGAGATGTTAGACAGAGCTACCCTGCCCTCCAATGACTGACTCCATCTCCCGCTCCCACATGGGAAGTTACCTGCTTTCCACCGTTGCAGCCACCGCCAGGATCACATTTTGTCATGTCTCCACGGAGACATGCTTTTTTGCTTTCTGTAAAGTTATAAAAATATATTACAAAGGACAAAGGGAAAACTGCAGCAGAGGACAAATACCAGCATGTGTCACCATCACCCTTACAAGACAACTTACAGGGAGCAGAGTGCAGGCAACCCCACCAGCGATGGTCCTCACGGCGATTTGCTGAGCACTTACTCTGCATGATGTATTGGTGCCTCTCCCACGAACGAGACCTCTGTCGCTGCATCCTTGCTGAGAGCCTGTCTTTTCACGGACACATCGACGTCCATAAGCATCGTTCTGTGGTTTGTTTGGTGGTGTTTGCCCGAATGTGGGCAAATCAGAGGGACGTCCACGTATAGAGTCAAAGTGGAGGACCAAAAACAGCTATGACAATATTGTGTTAGTTTCAGGAGTACAGCAAAGTGATTCTGTTATACATGTATATATATATATATATATTCAGGTTCTTTTCCATTATAAGTTATTACAAGACATTGAATATAGTTCCCAGCTTTATTCAGTAAATCCTTGTTGCTTATCTATTTTTTGTATAGTAGTTTGTATCTGTTAGTCAACTATACTTCAATAAAAAAATATGTAAAAATCACAGCAACGACACCTGTCTGATGGCTAACCGAACGCACGCTGTGTGATTTCTTATTTTGCAACGTGTGTTCACGTGTGTTACTCCGGATCCTGGAACTAAGAAAATCTAATTGCGGGGATGACAGAACACACAGAGAAGAGCAGTTCACGCTGGGACTGTATAATGAGTGTTTTCGGTGGAATCTGGACGCAAATAGAGTCAACCGCCAGCACACCCAATTATGGGTTACTTTAACTATGTACCCATGGGAACTGAATCAGGCTCTGTGGGTACCAGCTCTGTGGCCGGATTACGTGAGCAGCTGTGGTACAGCCTCGCTTCATTTCCGTGAAGTCGTCTTAATTGCAAGAGGGCTTGCTTGTGATAGGGTCTAACCCCATCAAGACCTTTTGGTGATGGTGGGCAATCCCTCGGCTACAAGCCTGATATTTTACATGCGTGGTGGAATTACAGAAGTCAAAATAGACATTCCGGGCTTCCCTGGTGGCGCAGTGGTTGAGTCCACCTGCTGATGCAGGGGACACGGGTTCGTGCCCCGGTCCAGGAAGATCCCACATGCCACAGAGCGGCTGGGCCCGTGAGCCATGGCCGCTGAGCCTGCGCGTCCGGAGCCTGTGCTCCGCAATGGGAGAGGTCACAACAGTGAGAGGCCCGCGTACAGCAAAAAAAAAAAAAAAAAAAAAAGACATTCCGAGATTTATCCTGCACGCTGTCGGAGCCCTGTGCCCATCAGGAAATGCGTGTGTGAGAGGGACCCCATCCACAAGCTTCCTGATGTGGTGACGGTCGAGGGCAGGGAGGGAGTAGCTCTCCAGACCCTCAGGACGTGCCCAGGAGCCAACCAGTTCCGAAGCAGACATTACAAAACGGCTGCCAATACCAAGGAGGGAACCAGGAGGAAATGTGGGGCAAAAATGAAGTGAATGCTTGAGTTCTCCTAATACACTGCAGAAGTATCCGTTATGCTCCTTTACCTGCCTGTTCCCCCCCAAACCCAAGGAGCATATTGTATGCAAACTCACTGTCAGAAGTGGCGAAGACACCATGCAGGAGAATGAAAATGATTAAAATCAAGCTTAAAAAAGAAAGAAAGAAAGAAAGCTTCTCAAAAGAAGCACAGCCAGCAAAATGACAGAAGGAAAAGTATGTCCATTTGAACAGAAGTGTGACCTTTCCACGTAAGTCAGAGGGTGTGGAGGTACCAACGTCCAGAGTGGACAGGATGGGGTAACTCCAGCTGGATGCGGGCAGCGTGGCTGTGCTCCTATAAATCGCAGTGAATTTCACCTTCTGCGAACGGTTGTCCACTGTGATTTCAAAATGTGTCCACAGACTTCTCACGCTCTTCACCAAGCAGATGGGCCTGTGACTGGAATGGCTCTCTTTGTTGGAAAGACCCCATCTGCCTCACCACTTTCACACATTCACTCATGCGATTTGGGGAAACTATTCAGGTGGAAACATTGGACAGCTCTCAGAATGTCAAAGCTCATATTTGACTCGTGTGTGGTTTTATTTTTCCTTCAAGTGCCAGAAGTTAGCATGAAAGAACGTGCTTTGTACTTCCCTGGTGGCACAGTGGTTAAGAATCGCCTGCCAATGCAGGGGACGTGGGCTCAATCCCTGGTCAGGGAAGATCCCACGTGCTGCGGAGCAACTAAGCCAGTGTGCCACAGCTACTGAGCCCACATGCTACAACTACTGAGCCCGTGCTCCGCAACTAGAGAAGCCACTGCAATGAGAAGCATGTGCACCGCAACGAAGAGTAGCCCGCGCTTGCTGCAACTAGAGAAAGCCTGCACGCAGCAATGAAGACCCAAGGGGGCCAAAAATAAATAAATAAAATAAATTTAGAAAAAAATGTTCTAATACGACATAAGAATGAGTATCAGAGATTTCATACTCTAGGAGTTGGGGTAAGCTCTTTTTTTTCACCCTTAGCACGTGGGAGTTTTATTAATAGATTTCTTCCCTCCATACCCTGTATATGTCTCCTCAGGAGTCTCCGTGCTTGGGGAATTCTTTTGACTTTCTCATGGACATTTTGAGTAAGATAAGAACGAATTTGGGGCTGTCACGGCAGGAGCCGGGTGCCGAGGATCTTCGGAACGGTATGTCTGAGGTCTACCTGAGCACACCTGTGTGTTCTGGTGACATGAAGGGGAATTATGCATGTTCTCCAACAGGAGGATCCATCCCAGTGTCTTTCACGGTCTGCTAGCAACATGCTCTCTTAATTGATGACCTGTCATGTCCCATCCCAGATGAGTGACACGCCAGTCGGTGCCACCACGGAGCGAGATGTGTCTGTCACTTCCCTGACAGCTGTGGTACATTCTGACAAACACCTCCGGTCTTGGTGCATCGTGTTCCTCTTCGAGATCCAGGTGGCTCCCTTTGGTCTAAAGAGGAAGCAAAACGTGCGGGGAAAACCTCTTTCCCCAAGCAGAGACTTGTTATGCTGGGCCCCACCGTGTTGACACCATGGGGACGTCAGAAGGGTGACGGATGCCTGTGGAGAACACTTTTCCTTGTCATGCTTGGGAGCATCCAGCAGCCCGGCGTGGAAACCAGAGCTGGGGCGTGGGCTTGGGCAGCCTCCTGGAGATGGCCCAGAAGGATGTGAGGGGATCCAGATGGATGGAAGAAGAGGGAGAGTCGGCGGGGGTTTCCCTGTTCTCCCTGCTGGTTGCCATGGAAACCAGGTGTGCCAAGCACCCAACAGCCTCTTGAGCTCAGTCCAACCAGAGCACCTGCAAAACGGCCGTTAAACCCCAGCTGTTTCTCCCCCATTCTGAGTCAGATTTGTGGTTCACAGCTGTGTGTTCAGAGCCCTCTTGGGTTCACATCTGTCTCCATGGCAGCCATGTGACCTCAGGCATTGTGTCAATTTGCTAGAGCCATCATAACAAAGTACCACAGCCTGGGTGACCCAAACAACATACAATTATTTTTCGAAGTCCTGGAGGCTGGACGTCTGAGGTTAAAGGTGTGGGTGAGAGACATGGAGGTGAGTAAGGGAACCTTGGCGACAATGCTTGATGTAATGGGCCCAGAGCGCCTTCTCTTCCTTGTGAGGAGGGGACGGGAGGGCTCTGGAAGGGGGAGGGCATTCGCTGATGACCTCTGAGCAGCCAGCCCCCTGATGCTCACTGTGGTCCCTTGCGATCGGTCTAACACCCATCATGCAGCTGAAGAAATGGAGGCTGAGAATGGGAGATGCCATGCCCCAAGCCATGGCATGGGGAATGGAGGGAGCTGGGCTGACTCCAGGCCTATCCCTCCAACGACAGCACCAAGAGATGCTGGCAACATGGCAGTGTCGGCCAACCTGAAGACGGCGCCTGGATCTCCTTGCAAAAAACCACCGAAAAAGAACAGCAGTGGTGCAGGAAGGGCTGTGAGGTTGAGTAAGTGTCCCTGGGATGGGGGGGTTGGGCTGGGTGCAGGAGGTCCTATTCCTCATGACCCCGGTATCCCCTCTGATGGACCACATCTCAGATTCCTGTCTTTTCTGGAGCTGGGGCTGGGGATGTAGGGTTTCCGACAGTATTTTCACATGTTCCCCTCAGTTTCCTAGGACCTGATGTGAAACATCTGCTTGGAGACACATGTGCTTTGAGTCATGCTTTTCTGCCCCCTGGAGAAGGTGTGGTGGGTCCCCCAGACAGACGGAATATATCAGGCCCTGTTCCGTGTTTGGGGCCGGCTGAAAGGGCCCGGAGATGACTTGCTGATCACCAGCGAGGGGGCCAGCATGGGTTCAGCACTGAACAGGGGCTCCCCAGAGTGAAGTGTGGGTCTGGGGGCAAGAGGGGGTGGAGGGCTTACATTCAAGGCCAAGACAAGGGCGTGGAGGAGCATGTGTGAGTGGGCGCCTTCCCCCAAGACGTTCTGAACTTGAGGGGGGTGTCAGGGGCCAGCATTCAGCCCCACAGTCAGACAGAGGACTTTGCTTTGTCCTTGGTGTGGCTTTAATGAGGCAAAGAGCTCCAGAAGATTTTGTGAATGGATGTAGCACAAGGTGTGATCAAATGGTTAAGTTCTACAGCATTGGGGCTGCAGGGAGAGAAATATAGGTAGACAATAGATAGATGGACGGATAGATAGATATAGATAACAGATACATAGGTGATGGATCGATCGATAGATATAGATAATAGATACATTGATAGGTGATGGATCGATCGATCGATCCATAGATAGATAGAAAGAAAGAAAGTTAGATAGATAGATAGGTAAATTATTGGTTGAGAGATAAGTAGATATAATGGATGGATGGATGGATGGATGGATGGATGGATGGATGGATGGGTGGATGGACAGGCAGACAGATAGTTGACTGATTGACAAATAGATACGATGAATGGATGGATGGATTCATACAGAGATACATAGAGAGATGATAGATCATTGAGAGACAAATATATATAATGGACAGGTGGATAGATGCTTACATAGATATATGATAGATAGATGAATAAATGATTGGTTGAGAAACAAATAGATATAATGGATAGATAGATAGATAGCAATGGATGGATAGAGGGAGAAAGGGATGGACAGATATTTTAATTCATCAAACAGCAGAAGAGAAACATATACAAAACACTATCGCAGCATCAAGAATAGAAAAAACAATAAACCATGTCTGTATGTGTGTGTGTGTGTGTGTGTACGTGTGTGTGTGTACAGAGGGGGAGACAGAGACAGAGAGAGAGAGGGAGGGAGAAATTGAGTCATTAATGAGCAGAGGGAAATTGCACCCAGCGGATGAGGTCACACTGCAGCCTTGGAAGATGATGACTAATGCTTAATGACTTGAGAGCTCATTTTCTGCATGTTTGGAATTCGGGCATCAATTTTCATACACGTTACGTTTGAATACCATCATTTAATTTTAAGGTCGATCTTGTTTTTTCTGGAGACAGACTCCTGGATCAAGCTGAGGGAGGCTATTTGAGGAATTGCCTTATTTGGCGATTTGGGAGGATGCTGACTTGTAGCATCCATGGCGTCTACGGAAACTTTCCATAGATGGAAAAGAAGACTTTCCTCCGCTTTGTGAAGCACTTTCTGGTTTCACAACTGAGGCCCCTGAGAGACCTCCAAGTGGTTGTCCCGTCTGCTGGCGAGCACGCCGGGTCTCAGAGCTGCCGTTCTCAATAAGCTCTAACCCATTCAGGGTCCTCTGTGGGTCAGGGAGCTGGGCAAGCTTGCTTCATATCCTCCGTGTCTGTGACTTCCCCTCCCCCAGGAGGAGAACAGGGCTGGGGGCTGGGCTGGCAGTCTTCCAAGAGGAGGAGTCTCTACCCTGTGACCCACAGAGATGTGAAACCAGGAGGGACCCCAGTGGGCTAGAGAATGAACCCTCAGGGAGAGACAGCAGCAAATGAATCCTCCTGACAGCTCATTACTGGACTCACTGCCTGAGTCCTATCCCAGAGTCCAGGTGGCCTGGCGTCCAGGTGACCCATCATCTTCCTTCCTCCTTCTCGCCCCCTCCCCCCTCCTTATCCAAACCCAGTTGTGCCAACCTCCTGGCTCTTCCCTGTACAAGCTGTCCACCATGCTGCCTCAGGACCTTTGAATGGGCTACTGTCTTACCTGGACAGCTCTTTGCCTGGTTATCTACCTGGGTAACCCCTCTCCTGCCTCAGGACCTTTGCATGGGCTATTGTCTTACCTGGACAGTTCTTTGCCTGGTTACTTACCTGGCTAACCCCTGTCCACCTCATGGCTTTATTTAAATCAGAACTTCCCCTCCCACCAGCAAGCACACCTGGCCCCACTGACCCCATGCCACTGGTTTATTTTCTTCTTTCTGACGTGCTCTACAATTTAGGTATTTATTGATCATCATCCGTCTCCACTCCCTGGCCAGAAAGTGAACTCTCCATGGGTCTTCTTCCTCACAGGTGTCTCCCAAATCCCTAAAGCAGGTGCTAATGAATGCTTGTTGAGTCCACGAGCCCGGAGGGTCTTGGAAGGACACTTTCCGAGGGGCCGACATCCCAGATCACTCACTGTGAGAATGCAGCCTACCCAGGGAATGGGGAGGGAGCCCCCACTTCACATCCCCGGGAACAACTCCAGGACACATCTTTGGGATGAGTCATTTCCCAAAGCTACACAAGGACAAATATTAACTTTGGAGCAGGTCACTTTAGGATGACATGCTTATTGTCTTGTAAAAGGAACATGGACTGTATTCACTGTACTTCTAACATCAGCCTTTCTGAATTGTTTTTTCATGGAGATAGCCACCTTGCCCTGTGGATCAGGAACCTAAGTTTTTGCATCTCCATCCTGGTATAACAGGAGACTCTTCTCTGTGGGGTCCTGAGTCAGGGCCGCCACCTTCTGTCAGAGGTCAGGTGGCTTTCTTTGGTGGTTTTCAATGGGGAGAATTAACCCGCTTCTTCACCCAGTTCACTGGTGTAGAATTCTTACTCAGTGTGTAAGTTTCTGGGGCTGGCGTCACAAATAACTGCAAATCCAGTGACTTAAACCACAGACATTCATCCTCCCCCAGTCCTGGAGGCCAAACATCTGAGGTCAAGGTGTCCCAGGTCTGAGCTCCCTCCAGAGGCTCCAGGGGAGGGTCCTACCTGCCTCTTCCAGCTTCTGGGGGTTCCAGGCGTCCCTGGGCTTGTGGCCGCCTCCCTCCTGTCTCTGCCTCTGTCTTCCCGGGGCTTCTCCTCTGTGTCTGGGTCTCTCCTCTTCTGTCTCTTAGAAGGACCCTGTCATTGGATGTAGGGCTACCCTCATCCAGGAGGACCTCATCTCAGACCCTTCACTGCACCACATCTGCAAAGACCCAGTTTCCATATAAGGTCCCGTTCACAGACATGGGGGTCAGGGCATAGACACTGAACTCATTACACCCCACAACAGACATACCTGCACCCAAGATTCCCATTACCGTGTTCTGTCCAGTTCTCAGCGAAGACCCACCCCCCGCCAATGCCAAGAGGCCTCACTGCAGGGGTGACTGGTTGAAGTATAGGATGTCCATCTGTTTTCCAAATGGTGCCCTGCGGAGACCTAAGGTCCTGGGGGTGTTGAGAGTCATCCTCAGAGCCCAGTGGTCAGGAATGGGGTTCAGAGGGAAGGGGGTCCCCGGATGGCCCACCTGGAAGCTTTACATTCTCGACTTCTGTGAAGACCTGTCCAGACAGAGGACTCTTTCACTCCCCCACTCATTTGTTCACTGCAGTGCATATTTGGAAAGTGTCTGCTCTGGGAGAACGCTGAGCTGCAGCGTTGAGCAGACTCAGCTGCATTCCGTCATCATCCCCTGCCCGTTCCCGAAATGGTCAGGTGACTGGAAAACAGAGGATTGAGGGACACCCTTCTACCCACTGGGAGACTGCTGTCGTTATAGAGTGTGAGAGCTTCTGCAGGAGACTCTTGGAGACCCCTGGGCTGACGGCTTCTCTGTGCTTGTAAAATAAGTGGAGACCTGCAGCTCTGGAGATGCCCAGGAACCCCTGGGACCGTGGATGGAGTAGCCTTGGGGTGTCCTAAATAGCAGCGTCCGCACCTCGTGCCTCCTTCTGGTCACTCACATGCCAGGTGTGGCCAGTCAAGCCACAGGGGTCAGGGAGGAATTCCCAGGGAGGACGGGCCGTGGGGCTTGGGGGTGGCCGAGCCTCCAGCAAAGGCAGGTGCACTGGGCAGGGCTCGTCAGAGAAGAGTGTGGAGCCATGTGTGTGGAACCTGTGGGTCAGTGGGATAGGTAGGGCAGGTGAGGACAGTGGGTTATGACCAGGGAAGCAGGCAGCTGCCAGGCCAAGTGGAGGATGTGTGTGTGCAGGTATTCAGCTTGGCCAGGTGTGCCAGGCACGGCATGGAGGGTGTTTCCGGGGAGGTCAGACTCCACGTGGAATAGAGTTCCTTGCACTTACCTCTGTGGTTGCCCTCGAAACCCATCACCTCAATCTAACCAGGAGGAAAACATCAGACCCCGATAGAGGGGCAGCCTGCAATATACCTGACCAGCCCTCCTCAAATCCGTCAAGGTCACCCAAAATAGGGGAAGTCTGAGAAGCTGTCACAGCCCAGAGGAGCCTAAGGAGATGTTAGGACCAAAGGTCGTGGGATGGGACATTGGGGGAAAAATGAGGAAGTCTGAGTATTAAAGTGTGAACTTAATTAATGATAATGTGTCAGCCTTGGTTTGTCAACTGTGAGAAATGTCCCGTAATAATGTAAGAGGTGATGCATAGTGGAAATGCACATGGGTCACGTCGGCACGACTTTGCAATTTCTCTAAAAATTTCTCTTTTAGATGCACGACTTTGTACCTAAAAGTCTTCCAAAAGGAAAAGTTTGCTTTTAAAAGCACACAGAGAACTACCCTCAAATACCGTTTTCATTGTCTGTAAGAGGAAGATTCAGTCGCAATTCCTCCCGTTTTATTCAAAGCAAAGAATTGAACATGACCCGGTTTCTGAGAGGATTGTCCCCCTGTCCGTGGCTGATTTACTGTCTCATGTCCAGGGATTCTGCTCACAGGGATTTACCAAATCCTATAGGCCGGGCTTTGATTTTTACCAGTCTTTCGCTTAAAGGCACCTTGTGTAAATGTCATCACAAAGCTTCCAGGAAATGAAAACATGTGAATTTTAATAAATCTTTACCAAGTGCTATGGACTGAATTGTGTTCCCTAAATTCATATGCTGAAGCCCTGATCCCCAATAGGATGTGTGAGGAGGTGAGGCCTTTGGGAGGTGACTAAGGGTTCTTTCTTTCTTTCTTTCTTTCTTTCTTTCTTTCTTTCTTTTTCTTTCTTTCTTTCTTTTTTTCTTTCTCTCTAGCAGAAGCTAATGCTGGAAATAAAAATGGCCTTCGAGTGTTTCCATTTCCCACCTTTGGGAGGACGTACCTTTATGCATCTAGAAGGTAATTTCCTACACGAATGCTGGAGGGTTCCTGGGCTTTTGCCAGCCCAGGACAGGAGCTTGAAGAGCTGAGTATTGTGGGTGTGGAGCCAGGGTTCCCGCCTGCAGCGTCTAGGGATGCGTCCTATCCATCATGGACACATAGCTCGTGTCTTGCGAGGTGCGTATGCGGAGATGGTGAATCGAAGCTGCTCCCGTGTCCACAAACGTGAGCGAGGAGGGGAGGAAGAGAAGAGGAGGAACACGTGGGTTCTGTGTCCTTGTCCGCATTTTAAAGGAGGAAGAGGACGGAGGGGCTGGGTGTTGGGGGAGCCTGAGGACAGAAACCAGCTCTCCGTACAGCCTGTCTCATGATAATTAGGACATCATGACTTTTTAGGCTGAGAAAATGTGAAAATGCGTTTCCCTTTCCTCCGAGACACTCTGCAGCCACATTCATGAGAGGCTGCAGCCCACTGCTGGCCAGAGGTTTCGGGGACCTCTCTCCTGCCCTCGTGGCCTCCACCTGGGCAGCCCCCGGCCCCTTAAGGGGATACTCAGCTCAGGGCCCTAATGAGCTCCAGTCCCACCCCGAGACCTTCCCAAGCCTTCATTCCTCCCTCCCTCCCCGGGGAGCCTTCCCACTCCCTCCAGACGCCCACCCCATCCTGGTCCTGGTCAGAGGGTCTGCAGAATCACAGCTGGAGTCGACTCTGAGCTGTGGGGTCAGATCTCTGTGACAATAGGGAGGCCATGCCTATCTCTTGGGGAGACTCTTAATGGAGCCCCATCCGTGGTCCGTGGGTTTGCCCCCAAGCCGGCCGAGCCTGTATCACTGGAGGGCAGGCACCTGGCGTGTGCCGGCCCCTCACCCCGGACCCCTGTCTCCTGCCATTAACGCTTCCTGGACAGAAGGAGCTGCTCTTGGGGCCTGTAACTGGGCAGGGTGCCTGCTATGCAGAAGTGGACGGTGTCCGTTCCAGTTTCTGTTCTACTTCCAACTCAGGACGTGACCCTCTTCTGGAATGCTGATTTTTGGATTTTGCAGGTGGCTCTGCCCCAGATACAATTTCCTCTGACGTTAAGAATACATTGAGAACCAAAGACTTTTTTTTTTAAGTATACTTAATAAGATCCATGCTTTTAAGAGAGACCATCACCTCTTCTGGAACACACCAAACGCAGAGGGCAGAAGGTGGCAAATACCTTTGCGGTTCGCAGTAAAATCACCCCAAACACGTGGCATTGGTACCATGTACCTGGCACTTCTTTTATCTAACACATATTGGGGGTTATGGGTATTTTTTGCACTTTGTGGGCAAAATATTTAAGAAGAATGAGGGAGGGGAACCAACCTCCCAGTCTGCCTGGGTCTGAGGGGCCTCCTGGGTCTGGAACTTTCAGGGCCAAACTTGGGCGGAGGGGTGGGTCCCAAGTTACCCTCAGTGTGAAGGTAAGCCTGGCCATACCTGCACTTCCAAAAGTGGCTGTTTTGTTTCTGTTTTATTTTTAATAGACTTTACTGTATTTTTTTGAGTTGCTTTACATTTGTGGAAACACAGAGAAGAAAGTACAGAAAGTTCCCAGGTATCTGTTTGACCACCCCTGCCCTCAAGCATCCTGCACAGGTGGGTCACAGCTGTTGCAAAGATGAGCCCATACTGATACACTATTATTGACTGAAGTCTACAGTTTCCATTAGGCTTCATCTTGGTGATGTATCTCCTGTGGGTTTGGACGCATGTATGATGACATGTATCCATCATTATAGTGTCATACAGAGTAGTTTCCCTGACCTAAAATCCTCTGTCTTCCTTCCTTCCATCTATCCCTCCCCCCAACCTGTGCCAGAAAGACAGGATCTTTCTCCTGTTTCCCCCAATTTTTAATTTTTGGAGAATCGTTTATTTTTCTAAATTGAGATGACATTCAAGACCCTAAAATTAACGATTCTAAAGTGGACAATCCAGGGAAATCCCTGGCGGTCCAGGGGTTAAGACTCTGCCGTTCCACTGCAGGGGCTCTGGGTACGATCCCTGGCTGGGGAATCAAGATCCTGAAAGCCGCTGGGCAGCAGCTCCAAAAAATAAAAAATAAATAAAGTGGAGGATCCAGAGGCATTCAGAACACTCACAGTATGGGAGAGCCACCACCTCTATCAAGTTCTACAACATTCTCATTCCCCCAAACGGAGACCCCGTCCCCATGAGTTGTCCCTTCAGGTTTCCCGTCCTCCAGCCTCTGACAACCAGAGTTTAGCTGTTCTGGGTTCACACAGTGTTTTCATCATGAACGTGTGTGCAGAAAAGGCCATGGAGGGAGAAAAGGAGGGACAGTGTGATTTCCTGTAACATCTTCTTATGAAAAACCCAACAGGAATCTCTGCTCTTATTAAATTCTGAAGCCCAGGAAGGGGTGGTGGTCGGGGACCCCTCTGAGGGTGAGGGAGTTTCCATAACGTTTGCTGAGGAGGGGTCTGTCAGGAGAGAGGAATGGCCCACAGCCCCAAGGCCATTCCGAGCAGTGGTCCTTGTGGGCAGTAATCCTGGCCGGACCGTGGACAGAAGAGGTGCCCACCTGGCTGCAGCACGCATGTGTCCGGGAGCCGGACCTTTGTACACAGATGGCACCCCGTGGTTGCATTTCTGTTCGCCCTTGAGAACTGATTCCTATATATTTGTCCTGACTTGGTCCTTTCCTCACTTACTCCAGGTGAAGCATTATCAGCCTTTTTAAAATTTTTTATTTTTTTCTCCTTGCATTGACAAGTCAAAAATCATGATTTGCAAATGTGACACACAGGCAAATATAAACATGAAGTTAGACCCAGGAGGCCAACGTCTTTCATGTTTATTTTAGGGTGATTGTTGGTCACCCTAGAACATTAAAAGCAAAATCTCTGAACTCAGACCCGGTCTTAGTTTATGGGGGTGGAGGTTTTTCATTGATTGAGTGTAAATTGGCCAAGGGACTTAGAGAAGAAATATAAACCTGGTGGATTTTGACACAGACGCAGGTGTTCAGCCAGCCCTGGGCTTTGCAGCAGCTTCAGGCATCGGTGGAGGTTAAGAGGAAGGAAAAAAGACAGAAAGCTCTGCCTTCCTACCACTTTCACTACCTGGGCTGTCTTTTCATTTGTAGTTTTCCAGTAAGATGAAAACAGAACTCTATGCTTTTAAACATTAAACTCCCCCCTCGACCAAAAGAAACAGAATCTCCAGCAAAAGTCAGAGTGAAAAGAGTCTACCAGCTCCCACACTCCCGGCTCTGCTCAGAAATCAATGCAGAAATGTGTCATCAAGAAGATGCTTGGGAGGGAGGGAGATGCATGAGGGAAGGGATGTGGGAACAGATGTGTATGTATGACTGATTCACTTTGTTATAAAGCAGAAACTAATTTAAAAAAAAAAGAAGAAGATGCTGCAGGAATCAGGTGGGTTACAGCGTCTTCCTTTGTATGGATTCCAACTTTTGTTTCCTTTCATTGTTCCTCGGATGTGTGATTCTCTTCTTTTATGTGGCCTCTGAGATGTTTCACAACTATCGGACACAAATAGATTAAAAAGTGTGTTTTTTTAAAAACAAAAACGAACAATTCCATTCAAAGTCACCAGCCCCTTTGTTCAGATCTCTTCAACCGACCTGTGGAATTACGGGGGGAAATAAATACTAACTTAGACTCGAATCCCGTGAGTTGTGTTCCTGTCCCTCATTGTTGGGGGGTCAGGTTTGGGAGTCCGGGCTTTGGTCCCTGAATGGATGCACTTTGGTTCCTGGGGCAGCGGGGAGGAACCTTGAAAAAAACACCGAGTCTGCGTGGCCCATGGCTTTTGCTGCATTTGGGAGCCCCCGGTGGGGTCCTCACAGGAACAGCAGGATTTGCCCCCTCTGTGCCGGGAATACATCCCAGGAAACCCTTCTTGAGGCCATGCCTGTCCGAGATACCTTGTGTGTTTTCTGTGTTTTCCCTGGGCCGCCACCTTCCGGGTGAGTACGTGCTACAGGACATCCATTCACAGGGTCCCCCCTGCTCCCTGCACAATTCTGCACCCCTGGACTTGGAGGTACAGACCTGGCCATGCGGCCGGCCGAGCCACATGTCTGCAGCTGGTCAGGGACGGACACACCAGGGCCGGCATCCTTCCCAGTTCTGTGACCGGGGTTTAGGACAATTGGTGTCCTCATGATGTCCAGATGTGCGATGAGAGAGTACAGTCGCCTTTCTGAGGATTCTGGAGATGCTGGCTTCGCCCTCACAGACTCCATTAGGAAACATCATATTACAGGCATGGAAAATCGTGCCAGGTACAACAACGGGACAGACGCCAGACTTGTGTGCATTTCTGGACCTTGAGTAGCCAGGTGTCCACACCAGGTGGCGTGTTTTATGCTCCGTGGCTCAGAGGGGACTCGGCTTCATGGATGGCCTGGCAGTGCCCCCACCAGCTGGACACTTCTGAGGTGTCCAGCCATTTCTAGCTGAGGAGGGATGTCCTTCCTGGTGCGGGAATGTTCCTGAGCACCGGAGCCGGAAGAAGACAGTAGCCATCCATCCGTGGATGAGTTTGTGGCTCCTGGGCCCCTGGAATTAAGAACTTTGAGGGAAAAGCCTAAAGTCGTTTTACAAAAGCAGACTGACACAGACGTTCATGGACCTAAACAGTAGTTCAGCTGCTGTTTTGCTTTTTCTGTACTGTGCTGATTTCAACTAAGAAAAACGATATAAAAGCAGAGGACATAATATTGAGCAGAGTTCCCTGTGCTCTACAGTAGGTCCTTGCTGGTCATCTACTTTATGTATAGTAGTGTGTGTATCTGTTAATCCAAAACTCCTAATTTATCCGCCCCCCACCTTCCCCTTTGGTAACCATCAGTTTGTTTTCTGTGTCTGTGAGTCTGTTTCTGTTTTGTAAAGTTCATTTGTACCATTTCTTTTTTTTAAGATTCCACATATAAGTGATATCATATGATATCTGTCTTTCTCTGTCTGACTTACTTCTCTTAGTATGATCATCTCTAGGTCCATCCATGGTGCTGCAAATGCCGTTATTTTATTGTGTACTCCAACATAAAATAAAAAGTTGAAAAACATAATTAAGAAAAAGGCTGAGGACACATGGAGATGAATCTATGGGGGCATTTGATGTAAAATCGATGCATCGGCAGGTGGGGGGTCTGTGTGAAGGGAGAAACTTTGGCATTATTCATTGCTCTTAGTGTAAAGTAGAAGGAATTGCATCAGGAAGGCGTCTACTGAGTGTCTTGCAGCCCTAATGCATTTCTTACAGCTGAACCCGTGTGAGAGTCAATGCAAGCTCAGGGAACGTGGGGTTGGGTTGCCTGTCAGTTAAGGGCCACGGGGGGATGAGGAAGCCCATTTGAGTCCCTGGGAAGGTTGCTCTAGTGGCTGAATTGTGTCCCCTCCATAGAAAAAGACATGTTTACATCCTGACCCCTGGAAATTCAAAACAGGACCTTATATGGAAACAGGGTCTTTGCAGATGTGATGCAGTGAAGGGTCTGAGATGAGGTCCTCCTGGATGAGGGTGGCCCTACATCCAATGACAGGGTCTTTATAAGAGACAGAAGAAGAGAGGAACAGACACAGAGGAGAAACCCCGGGAAGACAGAGGCAGAGATGGGAGGGATGCGGCCACAAGCCCAGGGACGCCTGGAGCCCCCAGAAGCTGGAAGAGGCAGTTAGGACCCTCCCCGGAGCCTCTGGAGGGAGCACGGCCCTGGGACACCTTGACCTCAGACGTCTGGTCTCCAGGTTGGGGGAGGATGGATTCGTATTGTTTTCAGACACTTTGTGGCCATTGGTGAGTTTTAGCCCCAGGAAACTCATACAGAGGCACACAGACCAATCAAGCGTACACTTTCAGCACTGAAAATGCATACTTGTAAAATTAGAGAGTCACAGAAACTTAGCCTCCACGCCCAATCCAAAGCCAAGAGGGACACAACTGCGTGCTTTTGCAGATGTCAGTTGGCTGTGCTGGGCCAGGTCTTTGGTTGAATCACTGCTTTTCTTCTCCTGGTCTTAGGGGTTCACACTTGGTGCTGGGATGTGGGTCTCCATTGTGCCTTCAGCCTCTCCCCCCACAGTGCCCCAGGTGAGCAGGACAAGCTGGGGGGGACAACTCAGCAGATGATGGAGGCTCAGGTGCTTGGGCTCTGTACAGACAGAGACCCCATGTCACCATCGGGGCCATGGAGGGATGAGTCAAACACCCCACTGCACTGGGAGTTGATTGGTGGTTCAGTTCAGAAGAGGAGAAGGAGTTGGGAGAGATAAAGAGAGTTTTTAATGTGTAGACAAGCCTGTGAGTGCAATTTCCCTGACGGGGATCGTATGAAACACACAGTCCTTCAAATTAATTTTGCCACCAGACTATTCCACAGACATCTTTCCTCCCACTGCCTATGGGTCTACTGTATCCTTTTTTAAAAACTTAATTAATTTTTCGGGCTTCCCTGGTGGCTCAGTGGTTGAGAGTCCGCCTGCCGATGCAGGTTCGTGCCCCGGTCCGGGAAGATCCCACATGCCGCGGAGCAGCTGGGCCCGTGAGCCATGGCCGCTGAGCCTGCGTGTCCGGAGCCTGTGCTCCGCAATGGGAGAGGCCACAACAGTAAGAGGCCCTTGTAACACACACACACACAAATTAATTAATTTTTAAAATGACACATAGTTCACACATAGTTCAATGTTTCATGTGTACATGTGTTTCATGTGTACAGTAAAGTGATTCAGTCATACATATACATGTATATATCCTTTTTCAGATTCTTTTCCATTATAGGTTATTACAGGATATTGAATATAGTTCCCTCTGCTATACAGTTGGTCCTTGTTGTCTATCTCTTTTATATATAGTAGTGTGTCTCTATTAACCCCAATCTCCTAATTTATCCCTCCCTCCACTTTCCCCTTTGGTAACTGTAAGCTAGTTTTCTGTCAGTGCATATAGCCAGAAAAGATGAAGACTTTCATTTGAAAAGATACATGCACCCCTATATTCACAGCACCATTGTTCACAATAGCCAAGACATGGAAGCCACCTAAGTGTCCATCGACAGAAAAACGGATAAAGAAGATGTGGTACATGTATACAATGGGATATTACTCAGCCATAAAAAAAGAATGAAACAATGCCATCTGCAGCAACATGGATGGACTTAGACATGATCACACTAAGTGAAGCAAGTCAGGCAGAGAAAGACAAATACCATATGATATCACTTATATGTGGAATCTAAAATATGAAACAAATGAACTTATTTACAAAACAGAAATACCGTATCTTTTTTGATAGCTGTGTAGAATTCCATGCCAGGAGCACACCACAAAGTTTAGCCCAATCCTCCATGGAAACAAACTTACTTCTGATTTTCCAGCAGGGTCACCGGTGAGCCACAGACACCCTCGTCCATGGGCGTATGAAGTGCTCCCAGGGCGGGGGGTGCATCTGCAGAAGGAGAATCACAGGGACCCCCGGATCCAAGGGCAGAAGTGCTTTGACTCTTGACAGATTGGCCTTCCTGGGAGGCTGTGCAGATTCCCGCTCTTATCAGCAGAGTGTTAAAGGTCAGTTCCCCAGACCCCACCGGCACCTGCACTGTCCCTGACAATCTGGTATCAGAATCAGTCTCTGCTCTTCTTATTTCCCAAATTGCGTTCCTGACTTGGATGGTGATCCAGCTTCTTTGTCACGGTTCTAGCCAACAATTGCGTGTCTCATCTTCTTCTGCTTTTTGGGGCCTGATTATCTCTGTCTTAAAATGCAGGGAGTCTTTGTATATTTAGAAAATTAACAATTGGCTTCCATGTTTTACAAACAGTCTTCCCCCATGACTGATGTCCTTTTCATTTTGTTGTGGAGGCTTTTGCCTACAGAAGCATTTTTTCATATTTGAAATTTTTTTTGAATTTTTATTCAACTAATTATACAAGTACTTATTTTACTAAGTCACATATTAATACCCTTCAAATCCTCTACAGTTTACCCTAGTAAGGTATACAAATATCATTAATGAATACACAATACCATATTTTCTGTGGGCAAAATTATTTTTTTTAATTGAGAAGTATTCTTTTAAAACAATTTTTTTATTGGCGTATAGTTGATTTACAATGTTGTGTTAGTTTCTGCTGTACAGCAAAGTGAATCTGTTATACATATACATAAATCCACTCTTTTTTAGCTTCTTTTCCTATATAGGTCACTACAGAGTATTGAGTAGAGTTCCCTGTGCTATACGGTAGGTCCTTATTAGTTATCTAGTTTATATATAGTAATGTGTATGTGTCAGTCCCAATCTCCCAGTTTATCCCTCACCACACCCCGACCCCCATCCCCTGGTAACCATAAGTTTGTTTTCTACATCAGAAACTCTACTTCTGTTTTGTAGATAAGTTTATTTGCATTTTTACATAGCTAATCATACCGACACTTCCCCTAATGGTTCCTGGCTTTTGGGCCATCTTGAAAAAGCCTTTCCAGCTCAAAGATAATAAAAACGTTCCTTTGTAAAAACAAACAAACAAAAAACGTTCCTTTGTTTTTCCTGGTACTTCCCTGGTTTCGTCTTTTATGATTAATTCTTTCATCTGGAATTATTTTGGGGTAACAGCTGAGAGAACAATCCAGTCTTTTTCCCCCTCTAAATTTCTAGGCACATCCATTTATTAAATAATCTGTCTTCCTATGGAGCCCTGATTTATTCATTTATCATATAAAGTACTACATTCTTATGCCTATCTGGGTCCTTTTCTCTGTTTTTGCACCCAGCCTTAGTGCTTTCATTAACCCAGCCCTGTTCCTTTATATTTTCCTCACCCACGATGCGCTAGTCATTTATTTCTCTTATTTTGTCAGAAGGGTCCTGGCTAGGCGTGCTTGCGTGTTTGATTCTACAGAAGACCTTTTGAATCACTTTTTTCACCTCAAAAAGATTTAATTTTCCTGGCGCTCTCATTGTGTTTCTAAATTATGTTAGGGAAACTAGATAGTGTCTTTTTTTATCCAGGGGGGTGACCCCTCTTTCCATGTCTTTTTGCTTTTTTGTGTGTGGGAACCATCTGCAAACTAGAAATGCCCTGGCCGGGCTGCAGTCTGCAGAGGGAGGTTGTTGTGGGCTGGGGTGCGTCTGCTGGTTAAAGCCCCGGTGGTCCTATTTCACACAGGTTCCCACCGACCTGGTCACCGCAGGCTGAGAGCTACGGGCTTACCCCACCTGGAGACGTCACACAGCTTGAAACTGCTGCTTTCCATGGTTTGCTCCCGATGGGAATTTTGAACAGAGGATCCCATTTTTATCCCACCCGATACATCCACCTTCTCCTTCTAAGTTTACAGGGAAGACAGCCTGAATCAGCCACCAAAGGGTCAGGTCCACAAAGCCTAAACCAGCATACAACAAGCATGCACAGCCATCAACATAAATGGAAGAGGCTTCTGGGGTTTCCTTCGGGACCTTGCTAAAATGAAAATCATAAACCGAGACCCCAAACCACCCCGGCTTTGCAAGCCCAAATGCTTCATGGCCCAAACTCTCGACAGCTGTCGTCTGCTGAAAACATTCCTGGGACATTTCATCGTTCGGTTGTGATGCAGAGCCAGGACACTTTGCTCTACAGATAATGTTCTAGTTACACGTCTGTGTGTGTTTGTTTTAATAATAAAATGATCAGCTCCACGGGAATTAGTAAAAAATGTACATCAGGGGAAGAGACTCATTCAAAACTCGAAAATACATGCGGATGCCCTTATTTTAGGACATCATTTATACTGGAGAAAGATCATCTAAAAAGAATTCTTTTTTTCTCTTTTCAATGCCTCGCCACAATCCTTCATGCAATAACCCGTCTTCCTCTGCAGATTGCATATATTCATTTTAATCTACAAGCATTCCTAAAAGTCTTATATATCCTGGGTCCGCCGGGCACTGAGTGAAAGATTGAAACAGACAGGTTCCAGGAAGCATGTGCAATATTTTTAGCTGCTGTAACCAAATGTGTAACCATCTATGGAACTGATAGAATGTAACAAATATGGCAGAATCAATACGTTCTAATAGGGTGTAAATGGGTCACCGCAAAGACGCTGAGATGTAGCCGGTGGGGCCTGGGATCCTCAGCATCCTTGTCTCCCCGCACCATGGGTCGCTGACCTCTAATCAGAGCCCCGCCACCCATCCCACCCTTTGGCAGCCGCTAAGGACCTGATTATCTATAAATTTATGGGGATCCGCAGGAACTGGCCTTCCCCTCCTGATAATGTTTTCTGACACATTTCAGGAGACGTGGCTGATGTGCGAGCATTATGTACGTGGGGCTGGCTGTACACAGGCAACGCGCCGGCCGGCGGTGGTCCACCGGAGACCTCTGGCTACCGAGAAGCACGCCAGGAAAGCGGTTTCCATGACAACATGCCCCACAGCTGTAGTTAGACTAGGAAAAATAGTTTTATGATTATTTCAATGAAGTTTTTTTTTCCCCCCAGACCTTTTTGTTTCTGAACTCAATCGTGTGAGTTTTTCATAGAGTCCTCTCTAAATGCAATATATATGTGTGTGTGTGTGTGTGTGTGTGTGTGTGTGTGTAGATGTAATTTCTGTATGGAGATAAAACCTAAACTGCTGCCTGAAAAGCTTGCCTGGTTGAGCATGAAGCCAGGATTGGGAGGAAGAGGGTGATAGTTCCTTTCAGGGTCAAGTAGGTCATGGGGGAGGATTTAAAGACAGGGTGGGTTTTTGCCCTAAAAGCTGCAGACCCTCTTCCTCCTGTTTCCCCACAGGATGGAGAGATCTTGGCAGGTGCCTGGTGCCTAGGATCTTCAGCCCTTTGCCCCCTCCCTGCCTGTCCACCATGCCCTAGAAATAGGATAAAGACCCGTCAGGGTTTGAGTGAGGAAACCAGGGCTGGCCCGTCGTGATCATTCATTGCCTCTCTTGCTGAGAGCTTGCTCGCTGGGGGAAAGAAAAAACAACAAGAAAACACCTGTCTGACATGAGCATGGAATTCATTAGCGATGCCGATCACCTATAACAGGACCGGTGGTGACAGGCAATTTTGAGCCTTGATTTTTTTTCCCTCCCAATCCCTCTGCCAAGGGTCCTGTCTGTGCCTCCCCATTTGTACCAAACTGGAGATATTTTGAAAATGGTCACGCCTCAGCAAACTGCCCTGTGCCGTTGAAAATGGGATCGGGAGGGAGATGGCTCTCAAGTCCCAGGGGATTGCAATGATCTAGGGGCTGGGAGGGATGTTCAGAGGGTGGCCTGGGACACCGAGCCCTGAATTCCTGTGCTGCTCGCCTTGGAATGGATGCACGCCTTCACGGACGCATGAAGTACTGACTGAGTCTCCTTCTACTGAAGGAATAACTTGCCCCTGTCACCCTTAGCCACCCCCCCATGGCTACCCTTAAAAACCCTAGCTATTGCACATTTGCAAATGGTTTAAATAGTTCTACGGATAATGGGGGCGTGCAGATGCTGGCTGAACCGCCACTAAGGAGAACATGAATTTGTGCAAATTTGGAGAAAGTCTTTTGGCAGTGTCAACAAACGCTCTTAAAAAGGTTCTACATTCGATACAATGATTTCATATCTAGGACTCTGCCCTAAAAAAAATCTGGAGCAGGAAACAGAGAATTCAGAAAAAGACCCATTTGGAAATCTACTCTGTTAAGCAAGCATAGCATTAGTAATCGTTGGGGAAAGTGTAGACTATTCAATTCATGGTGCTGTTTTTTTTGTCCGATTATTTGTGGGGTGGAGAAGTGGATTAAATCAAGTCAGAGCCTTACTTTATTTTTTTTCTCTTTTTAAAAAATGTTTAAATTTATTTTTGGCTGTGTTGGGTCTTCGTTGCTGCATGCGGGCTTTCTCTAGTTGCGGCGAGCGGGGGCTACTCTTCGTTGCGGTGTGCGGGCTTTTCATCACAGTGGCTTCTCTTGTTGCGGAGCACGGACTCTAGCCTTGCGGGCTTCATTAGTTGCAGTGTGCGGGCTCAGTAGTTGTGGCACGCGGGCTCAGTAGTTGTGGCTCACGGGCTCTAGAGCACAGGCTCAGTAGTTGTGGCACGTGGGCTTCAGTAGTTGTGGCTCTCAGGCTCTAGAGTGCAGGCACAGTAGTTGTGGTGCACAGGCTTAGTTGCTCCGCGGCATGTGGGATCTTCCCAGACCAGGGCTTGAACCCATGTCCGGCCGATTCTTAACCACAGCACCACCAGGGAAGTTCCCAGAGCCTTGTTTTAAATCACACACAAAAATTCCACTGGAATACAAATTTAAATGTAGACAAACCCACATAACTACTCGATGGGGATCCTAGAAAACATCTTCATAATTTTTGAGTTGAAAAGCCCTTTCTTAGTGACCAAGAAGAATGACAGATTTGAGTACAGAAAATGGTTAAAAATATCACACACACCCCAGTATAAACAAGATAAACAAGATAAAACAAGCAACACACAGAGAGTAAACATTAGCATTACATAAAAGAGCGTTGGCTAATAACCATCATATATAAAGAGTGTGTGCAAAGCAATAAGAAGCCAAATGACTCCATGCAAAAGTGGGTAAAGGAGCTCGTTCATTTATTTCACAAATATTTTTTGAGCATCTATTCTGCTAAGTAGCCAAGTTGGGGAAGCCCAGAACTCAGTCATGTAAGAACAGCGACAGAGCCACCCATTGCCTGGGTGGCTGTCTCCCCTGCATGTGGTTTATCCTGTGTCAGAATATCTTCCCATTTTCCTCCTTTTTTCATCTGCTCTTTAGCAAAAATTCATATGGTTGCTGTAATATCTGTGTTTTCAGAGGTAGATACTATAGCCTTTGCTCTGAAGGTAAAATGCACTTGCTGTATGTTTTGTTTTCTTAGCAGAGGACTTTCTGTAAACCCTTTTTGGTGGAGAAAACCAGTCCTGTGTTGCGTGGTTCCATATGTGGCCATGTGTGCAATGCTGTTGTCCCTCCGGCTCCCCAGAACCGAAGTTTGGGTCATTAGTCCAAGACAAGTGTCCTGTGAGATCTCCCCAACATTAGCACTGTCCTAAACCCTGGAGAATGTCCACACTGACAAGTTCAATGACCCGTCCGTTGTACACAGGATTGTGCTTTTTCACTAGATTCAGGGCCTCAGAAATATCTGGGGCTCAGTTTCCTTGGAAAAGTGCGAAGGATCGTATTTTTTTTATGAATCCATCGAGCTCTCAGATTGCTTCTCTGGTTCATAGTTTAAAGATGCCTTTGGCAAAATCCCAAATGAACAGATGCAGAAAAATATTAGGAAACTAAAGCTTGTAGTTTTTGCAAGTTCCCATAGCAATCCTATGTGGAAATGACCATAATGGTGAAAACTCCAAACAAAGACATTTTGTTCCCAATTTAAAAAATTATTTTATATATATATATAATTATTATATTTTACTATACTTATAAATTATTATATGTAAATAAATTTGAAAAGATGCTGGGATTATAAAGATAAAGAGTTCTTGGAATGTAAACCAATTCTTTTTTTTTGTTTTTTCTTTTTGCCCATGCCACATAGCACCTTAGTTCCCCAACCAGGGATCAAACCCGTGCCCCCTGCAGTGGAAGCATGGAGTCTTAACCACTGGACTGCCAGGGAAGTCCCAATGTAAACCAATTCTTGGAGGCCGGTTTCAGAACTGGCCCTTTCTTTTTCCTCCCCTGGACACGCCTTGTTTCTTATTCACCTGGCTTTCCTTGTAAGATTCGAATCCCTTTATTCTTTAAGTTCTATTTGTATTCTGGGTCTTCCTAGTTTCAGCCCCTCTTCAGGGCCGATAAACTGCAAAATAGGGAGACTCTCTTTCTTCTTTCACCCAGAACAGTGTCCCCACAATTGCTTTCTAAAAATGGAGAAACGGGGGCCCTATTTCTGGGAGCACCAGAGATACATTTTGCAGTGGACAGAGTGATACTGATGATTTTCCTGAAAGGTGCCTTCTGTTCTTTTGCCTCCTATCAGAATCCTGGTCCCAGGAGGCAAAGATTAAGTTGCTTCATTTTCTCCTGAGAAAACGACCCTCATGCTCTCGAAGATAAAACACAGGAGCATTTTGGGGAAGATCGGTCCCTGTGGAACACGTGTCTCTCCCTCACCAGCCCCACCCGGGAAGCCCATTTGAAATCTCTCCTGTGACTCACATGCCGGAGTGAGAACTAGTTAATTGTCCCCCAGCGGACTGGAGGCTCACTGGGAATTACGGCTCATTGGGATTTCATCGGAATTGTAAACTCGTCTGGATGGCCAAAGAGGTGACTCCCCAGAGACCACAGGTCAAGAAAAATACACGCAGGACAGAAAAACTGTGTTGTCATTTCCCCATTGTACAAGCACAGAGGGGCTCGTCTCCAAGGAGTCCCTGACGCACCCTAGCCTTGTGCAGGGTGGCGGGCATTTGACTCTGTAAAGTGTGCTGTAGAAAATACTCAGAAAGAGTTAAATGATGAAATAAAGAAGAAGGTGTGCAGAAGAGGGTCATGAAAACCCGAAATGCTAGAGGCAGTGGGTGCCCCTTCCTTGGACTCTGCATATGTTCTGCGGATCTGACAGAGATTCGGTTCAATTCCCTCCAGGGCAGAGGGTAAGCCAAATTTCTGCAACTCTACCATTTTAATTGATAGATGGAGCTTTGTTGCAGATGATAGAATAAGGCCAAATGTGATTCACTGTAGTGCTTGTCTGAACGCCGGGGATTTCTCTGTGTTCTCCTAAATTAAGAGGGGAAAGTAAGACTACATAGGATATGATGCCATTCGTATGGAATTTCCAGAATAGGCAAATCTGCAGGGACAGAGAGTGGAATCGTGGTTGATTAGGACTGGGGGTGGGGGAGTTGGGGAAGGGTGGGCAGGAACAGGGGAATCAGAGGTGACTGCTAAAAGCATGGGGTTCCTTTTGAGGTTGTGAGAATGTTCTAACGTCGAGTGTGGGTACAGACGATCTTATTTACAAAGCGGAAATAGAGACACTAACGTACAGAACAAACGTATGGATACCAAGGGGGAAAGGCGAGGTCGGATAAATTGGGAGATTGGGATTGACATATATACACTATTGATACTATGTATAAAATAGATAACTAATGAGAACCTACTGTCTAGCACAGGGAACTCTATGCAGTCCTCTGTAGTGACCTAAATGGGAAGGAAATCCAAAAAAAGAGTGGATATATGTATGGCTGATTCGCTTTGCCATACAGTGGAAACTAACACAACATTGTAAAGCAACTATACTCCAATAAAAATTAAAAATAAAATAAAACTGAGGGTGATGACTGTTGTACAGGTCTGTAAATGTCCTAAAATCCATAGAATTGTCCTTTCAAATGGGTGAATTGTATGCCACATGAAGGATCCCCCAATAAAGCTATTTTATAAAGAGAGAGAGACCATGGAATGCAAATCATAAATCTAAGCCATTTACAAAAATTTTAAGAGAGGTGAGGTTCAAACGATGTGGACAAAGTCGTGAAAGAATAAACAGGAAATCTCCACCCGCTATCTTTTCTCAGGTACATACATCCACGTGCCACATTTTGCGTGGGGTTCACCATGCTCAATATGGCAGGCGTGCAGGGGTCCCCAGTGGTTTTCAAAGCTCTTGGGTTACTTTGCTGGATACTTGTGGCCAAGAAGGGGGGTCTCTGAGGATTGATTTCCTCAAAATGTGCTTCTCTCACCCCCCACACCGTGTCCAATCCCATTTTCTTATTCACCTGGCATGAAATTTTAACTGCTGTCAGAATGACTCATGGATGGACATCATATCCAGATTTTGTTGTTGCTGGTGTTTTTTAAAAAACTGATTATAACTGTTAGCTACCCACCCCCAACCCCGATGGACTCAAAGCCAGGTGCTAATGAGAAATTCTGATCCCCCCCCCTTTTTTTCTGTTGGTGAAACCCATGGGACAGTACAATTTGCCTTCAAAAGTAAGAAACATAGAAGAGTGGACAGAACCATTCTACCGAAAATGCTTTGCTATTATACGGTTGGGAACAGTCACAAAATGTTCCTAGAATAAAGTCCTAAAAATGTCGGGTGTGTGGAACCATTATACCGACCTCACCCGCTCAAAGACACACCTGCGGTGGACGCGCCCGGAATCTGGAAGATCTGAATTACGCATGTACCGTTTCCCTCGTGTGCTCTCCAAGAAACAGCCTAAAAATAAAAATGTTGCTGTTTAGACAAAATGAAGAAAGTGAAAATTTTGATTTAGGGGGAAACTATGTGGAGTCTAAGAAAAAAGTATCTTTTCCGGACTTTAGTGCCCTTTGGTATTTGTAATGATTTTGTGGCTTATGGGCAAAGGTGGGCACACACAGTCCACGTTGGGAGGTATTGGAATGGCTTTGTGTAGATGTGATTAAGACACTCTGTTATCTGGGCTTTTAAAAAAATCTGGTTTGGGGTTTCAATTTTACCACCAAAGTCATTGATAATCCTTGTATACTTCAGTCCCGATAACTAATTCTCACTGTGAATTTATCCTTCAATAAGCGTGTCTTTATGCTCTTGTTTTACTTTAAATTTTTTCAGATTGTCAGCCTAAAGATAATGAGAGGTGTGTACCAGCAGAGGGTGGCTTAGGAGGGAAAGCCCCGAACCCTCTTGGAAGAACATTTCTAAAGGGACTGCAGAAACAGACTCACAGACAGAGAACAGACTTGCGGTTGCCAAGGGGAAGCGGGGAGGGAGAGGAACAGATTGGGAGTTTGGGGTGGTAGATGCAAACTATTATATATAGGATGGATAAACAACAAGGACCTACTGTAGAGCACAGGGAACTCTATTGAATGTCCTATGATAAACCATAATGGAAAAGAATGTACATATGTGTATAACGGAATCACTTTGCTGTACAGCAGAAATTAACACAACACTGTAAATCAACTATACTTCCATTAAAAAAAATAAAATAATAGAAACACATTCTCCCTCATGGAAAAAAAAAATAAAGGGACTGCAGGTGGACCAGAAGGTCTGTGGCTTCTTACAGACAGTGCCAGTCGCAGAAATCCTTGTTACAAAAACCAAAGGGAGATGCCTAATGGAACAGTTTTCTCATCTTTAGATGGCGTTTTCAAAGTTGATTCCCCAAAACTTCCTTGGCTTCATAATCAGGGAAGGATTCTGAGACTGGGATGGAAAAGTTGGTGGCAGCATCAGGTAAAATACATAAAACTTACACATAGAGGAGGTTAATGGTATGATACTAAGTAAAAATATAAACCAGGAATAATCTCACCGTCTGTGACGGGCTGAATTGTGTCCGCACAAAATTCGCATGTTGAAACCCTGACCCCCAGAACCTCAAGACGGGGCTGCATTTGGAGACGGGGTCTTTAAAGAGGGGATGAAGGTGAAATGAAGTCACTAGGATACGGCCTGATCCCATAGGACTGGTGTCCTTATAAGACAAGGAGATTAGGACACAGACACTCACAGAGGGATGACCATGTGAGGACACAGGGAGGAGATGGCCGTCTACACGCCCAGGAGAGAGGCCTCGGGAGGGACCAGCCCTGCCCACACCTGGATCTCAGACTCTAGCCTCCAGGATTGTGGGAAATCACTGTCTGATGTTTAAGCCCCCTGGTCTTGGGATATTTTGTTATGGCAGCTGAGCTGACTAAGACAAGTACTCAGGCTGGGTGAATATCAAAGTCTGTACCTTTTAGGGCTCCTGTAACAAAGTACCACTGACAGGGTGACACCAACAGAAATGTATCTTCTCACTGTCCTGGAGGCCAGAAGTCTGAGGTCAAAATGTTGGCAGGATTGGTTCCTCCTGGGGGGTCTAGGGGAAGATCTGCTCTGTGTCTCTCCCTTGGTTTTTGGTGTTTTTCTGGCAATCCTTGTTGTGCCTTGGTTTGTATGCATCACCCAGACCTCCGCCTTCAAGTTCATGTGACTTTGCTGTGTGCTCCATCCCATAAGAAGACAGACGCCCTCTTTTTTTTTAATTATGAAAGAAAATGTAATGCTTAAAAACTAGAGAGCTACGCATTAGCCTAATGTGTAATCAAGTGGTAAATTATGTTTCTTTCTTCCTTTAGGACTTTTTTGAACTGTGTCATTTACCACTGAAAAGATACTAAATTTCCTCAAATTTAAGGTACTACCAGATGCAAGAAATACCATTATGTTATGTACCATTAATAAAGAAAACAATCTCTAGTTAAGCTATACCATATCATTGACAGAAAGATGCACCCTGCTTCAGAGGAGAGACATCCTCTTTCTTTCTGAAAATTCCTGTTTAATCATTTGCCCAGAAGTAGTCCTTTGCAGCCCAATGCTCTGTCCTGCTAGGCAGCAAGTAGCCCGCACCAGGCGGAGAAGCTCCCCGTCCCCCTTTTCTAATGGTGCCCCTTTAGCTACACAGTCCACCAGGGTCCTTCAAAGCTCTCACGGCGTTGTGAGCCTGGCAGCACCTTCTTTCTTACAACCAGGCAACGAAGAACCTCATCAAAAATGGGTTACTTGTTCGGAAAGGAAGGTCACTATCCTTTTGCCTCAGTGGCACACACTTCCCTGGGTCGTCACGAGAAGTTCACGGAATACTCACGGAGGAGAGGAGAAGGGTGTCCACCCAGCAGCCCATGCCTTGCAGCCCACAAGGTGCCCAGCCTTCAGACACCCCCCTGCTCCTCCTTTGTTCAAGCCACATCCTCGGAGAAGAGATTACAGCTCGGTTTCCAGACTCGCAGCCCCTTCTGTCCCCCGCGGCCTCTGACTCTGTATTTCCTTTAATTTGGGTAAACGGGTATTGGCTGAGGGTCAGCATAGATTTTCCAGTTATTTAAATAATGTTTCACATGATTTCCCTGGGATCGTTAGTTAAATTCTCCAACTGTCGGGGGGCATGGTTCAAACACCAAAGTCGACAGGCGGAGTTACAAGCCCCGCCTGATGCTGTGTCTCTTTCCTTCCCACGCATCACCCCTCAAACGTTTGGGGGTGTCCCACGGAGGGAGCTTAGGATCTTGGCTTCGTGCAAATGGATTTTAAATGTTACAGATGTTCCCAGCGCTGAAAGGAGCTGGGGCATGGAACCGAGGTGGATAAAAAATGACAGATTAACGATCTGCTCTATTTTTGCCTCATTTACAATATTTTCCCCCAAAAGGCTGTAAGCTGGTTAAATTGAACTAGTTTTTTAAATGGCAGCTGCGTCTAGAGGCTCTGCCAGGGGAGTCAACGCAGTGTCTGCTGCTGGAGCTTGAGGCGGGGTCTTTGCATGTTTTCAGGGGGACCTTTGCCCTCCGTGCTGGGGAATTCTCTGAAAACAGCCGGTTGGGTGGACCCACCCAGAAGGGTAGCTGTGGACCGGTTACGTCGGCCTGGCCCCGGTGGCCCCTCCTTAATGGATAAAACGGCCTTGTCCATAGCGAGCCCCTCCTCGCATCCAGGACCAAAGAGCCACCTTCAGAGAAAACCATGCATCTATCTGACGGGCACTAGTTTGGGTGCTTATGTGTGCGCAGATTTTCAAATCCATAAAGGAAGCCTGTTTCCAAAATATTCATACACGTTTCTATCTACCCACTTTTAAAAGTCAGGCGTGAAGCATGTTTTAAAAACGAGCACGGTTAACATTATTTCATGCTCGTGCACCTCACTTAGATGACAATCTCTCTTCTTTGAGTTCACATCTACTTTGAACAGCCCTCAAGATGGGCTGGATGTTCTTTTCCTGACGGCATCCTCGTTTTTTCCGGGAGACACGCTGCCACTGTCAGTCTGGATGAATTAAGTGTAAACCCCTCGGTGTTTATAAAGTCTGGGGCTGCTCCCTGCTTCCGCTGGGATGCACAAGTATGTCCCTTTGAGAAAAATTTTCAAACACGGGCTCGAAGTGTCACAATCCTTTCTGATTTCACTCATTATGAGTTTTAATATTTTTCTGTTAAGGGGAACGGTGTAGAAGATTCCAGTGTGTACCGTGTACGGAATATTCACGCCACTTCAAGAGCTAGAAAAGCAAACCCTCGGATAACCTGTGAGCAGCTCAGGACTGAGGGAGACCGTCCGGCAATGCCCAAGTGAAGTATCTTTAGAGACGCCTCCGTAGTCAGGATGCCCTAAGAGAACTGTCCTCTGGGCTGAAGTATATTATGCACTGTGACTGTGGTTCTGTATGGGTCCTGGGACGGCTGAGGGTTGTGTCCGGCTTTGGGAAAACACCCTCAGAAGTTTCTTTCGGGCGACTCTTTTCCCAGCGGCCGCCCCCTTGTCAGGCATCCGAAAAGCCAGACGGCGTTGGTGACCTGGGTAGTTTGATGGATGTCCGAGGGTAGCCATCCACACCCCACACGGTCCAGGAGTCCCTTATCTCCAGAGTGGATGATGCCACCGAGGGGGAACATTTATGTCGTGAAGGCATCACCCGGAACTGTCACTTAGGATGTTGCCAAGGTGCCTGGGAATCAGGTCCGTCGGAAGCACATCTGCCAAAGACTCATGAAATGAAGAGAGAAAATTAGAGCAATTATCCGTCTTAACGAGGCCCCATCACTTGTGTTGTCATTCATGAAGTACAAAATATGCAGCCTGGATTTTCCGCCTGTGGCATTTCCTTAAACAGAATTTCACAGCCAAACAAAAATAGATCCCAATGAAAAGGATTGTTTGGGAAGTTTTCAGTGTGGGAGGCTTCAGAAAAGAGGTGGAGGGAGAGTATGGGCGTCGTTTCAACTGTCTCTGTGCTCCCTTGTTTTCCCAGCCCCGTCAGAAGCAGTTTATCTATGGAAAGCCGTGCTTCTTGCAGATGGCCAGCTGGGGACTGCGCTGCGTGGTCTCAGCCACACGTGTCTGCACACCACCCAGGAGAATCCTGGGCTTGGAGAGTGTTTGGGGAAACACAGGGTTGTTTTCGGACAAGCAGAAGGTCGTACCTTCAACAGACAGACACACAACCCAGTGCTCTTCCGTGGTGCCTGTTCTGATGTGAGCCTCCCAGAGCATTTTTCTTATTTCCACACCCGCTCTCACCCCTCCCGCCCCCGCCGGCAGGTTGGCAGCAGGTACGCCCGGGAGCCACGGAGGAAGGGAGAAGGCCGATCTCTATTCCAGGCTGGTTCTGTCTCTCCTGGGTGTGTCTCTCTAACTCAAGGTACTAAGCTAGCTCGAGCTTCATGTTTCTCTTCTGTAAAGTGAGAATAATGATACGTATGCTTTGAGGTTGTTCTGAGGAACTGAGCTAATGTATAAAAAGCTCCAAGGAGAGTGCCCGAGATGCAGGAAGTGCTCAAGGAAGTATTGATACTGTTACTTCTGATTCTAATGATGAGCCTGCCTTGTGCCCGGGGGGGCAAGCTGTGTGCAAGAATGACTCTGGATGGGGGCGGTGGGGGCAGATTAGCCCCTCCCAGGGGACATGTGGTGATGTCTGGAGATTTTGTTGGTTGTCACTACTTGGGAGAAAGCTCCTGGCACCTGGTGGGTGGAGACCAGGGAAGTTGCTCCACAGCCCGAAGTGCCCAGGACACCCCACATCAGAGGGTCATCCAGCCCCAGATGCCGGTAGTGCTGAGGTTGAGAAACCCTGACCCAGCATGAGAGACTCTGTCTAATTATCTAGCTCGCTAGCTATCTGTCTATCAGCTATCTATCTCTCTACCTATCATTAATCTATCCCTCTATCACATTTATCTATCATCTATCTAAGTCAACTTGGGCTGCTATAACAAAACACCCCTGACGGCGCAGCTTAAGCAACAGACATTTACATCTCACAGTCCTGGAGGCTGCGAGTCTAAGATCACAGTGTGGGCAGATTAGCTCCTGATGAAGCTCTCTTCCTGGCTTATAGACTGCAGCCTTCTCACTGTGTCCTCACACGGTGGAGGCCCCCCACCCTCGTGACCTCACCTAAACGTGATTATCTCCTAAAAGCCGCACTTCCTAGTACTATGGCCGTGGGGCTTAGGGCTACGACAAGTGAATTTGAATTTGGAGGGGGAAATAATTCAGTGCATAGCTTGTTTTATCTATCTATCTGTCTGTCTGTCTATCTATCTAATCTTCATGGATCCATCTGCCTGCTTACCCATCCACCTGTCTGTCCATTTATTATCTATCTATCTATCTATCTATCTATTTTTCTGTTTCTGCAAGTGGTCCAAAACCAGGGATGATTCTGCCCATCCTCAGGGGACCATTGACAGTGTCTGGAGACATTTTTGTTTGTCCCAATTAAAGAGAGGGAATGGGTGCTCCAGACATCTGGGGGTCGGAGACCAGGGAAGCTGCAAACATCCCATGATGCGCAGGACGCCCCAATCCCTCCAGAGTCATGTGACCTTGAATGTCAGTAGCGCAGAGGTGGAGAAACTCCATTGAGCCTAGTGATGGCTTCAGTTGAAACACTGAAAGCTTAAGCAGGACCACTATTGTGTCGTGGTTCTTTGTCAGGAAAGGGCCCCCTGACCGAAGGCTGGTGTGGAAGAAAGAAGTCCAGGTGGAATTTCACTCAGCAACGGATGTGGCTGTTGGTAGTGTCCAGGGGGTGTGTCTTGTCCCTGTAGGACGGGGCTTGTCGAAGGCCCTGAAAGGTTTCACCTCAATTTAAAAACAAAAGCCGTTGGAAGGAATTTGGAAATGGCTCAGGAAAAGCACAGGAGGGTCTTCCGGAACATGGTGAAATTTGATTTGGGGAGATGGTTCTGTGAACGCAATAAATTGAAAGAGTTCACTGAAACTCAGAACTTCTCAAACGCCACTGATTCAACAGGAAACCTAAAGCCCTATTGTCCCTCAGCTGCTGCAGCCACTCTGCTGATCACAGATTATGACCTTCAGGGTGATTTGCTGGTGGATTTAAAAATAGGAGGCGGATCAGCTCCCATCCTATGCCTCCAAAGCACCTGCTGCTTGTAGCACGAGCCTCTTCTGAGTTAACTACACCATTGGTCAAGGGGCAAACAGCAGGATGGTTGGGCAGACACAGTAGTCCAAAGCAAGGGTGAGGATCCTTTTGTGAATAGAGTTATGATTCACAAAGTGTAGTTTTGAGAGTCCCTTAAAACTTTCCCATGGAGGCACTGATTGCTGTTCCCTGCGTCTGGCCTTTGTCACGCAGACAGCCAGCCCTGCAGCCATTTCCACCTAGTGTAATCTCAAGTTCTGCTGAGTCGTAGTGTTTGCCACACACCAGAAACACTGATCTTCACTTCCCTTGTCCATAGTTGGGGCTGTGTGCTCACCACCAGCTTCTCTCAAGACATGGCCCTACCAAGGTCACAAGTAGCCTCGGGGCCAGCCTTCCCTTCTCCAAATAAGAAAAGAAAAATCATTCCTGTCTCTCTTGTCTAAAATATAGGCAATGGGCACCACTTTTCTTTTTGCAGGATTTGGTGTTTAACGTGCATGGAGAGAGAACGCTTTTGAGCTAAGGGACTTCTGCCTGCGTCTGGGGCAGATGAGTTTGCAGCAGGTGTCAGAAGGAGATTTTCAGAATAGTCTGGGGAATTCCCTGGTGGTCCAGTGGTTAGGGCTCCACGCTTTCACTGCTGAGGGCTCAAGTTCAATCCCTGGTTGGGGAACAAAGATCCCACAAGCTGTACGGCCAAAATAAATATAAATAAAATAGTCTTTTGGCGTTTGGGACACAGGAAAAGATCAATATGGAACTGGTAAGAGGTCTTCAAAGTGTTGGGTATGGGAGGGGGAAAAGGAGTTGGAAAAATGTGTGGCTAAAACCTATTTCTCCCACATGCCTCTACAAACTTCTCTAAAGCTTGCAGAATAAATTCTGGGCATGTAAGAAGGATTGGATCCATTTTCCCACATCTACTTAGATATTCATATATTTTCCCTCCTTTTTTTTTTTTTTCCTCTTGACGTGTGGATTGCATTGGTTGACTTTCAAATATCAATCCAACCTTGCATTTCTGGGATAAACCACTTTTGGTCATGGTGTGTTATCCCTTTAGTGTATATACTTTTGAATTTGATTTGCTAATATTTTGTTAAGGATTTCTATGTGCTTACGGCTGATATTGGTCTGTCATTCTGTTTTCTTGTAACACCTTTGTCTGGTTTTGGATTCAGAGTGATTCAAGCCTCAAAGATGATTTAGGAATTTTCCCGCCTGCATTATCACTGAAAGAGTTTGTGAAGGTGATTTTTTTTCCCACGTGTGGTAGAATTCACAAGTCAGTCTGGTCCTGGAGATTTCTTGGTGGCCACACTATTAATTACAACCCTGACGTCTTTGTGATGGGTATACAGGACTATTCATGTTTTCTATTTTTTCTTGTGTTAGCTTTGGTAATTTACATCTTTCAAGGAATGTATTTCACGTTAGTGATTGAGTTCATTAGCACAAACTTGTTGATAGTGTTCCCTTTTGATCCATTTTACGTTGCTCTGGAACGTTCCTCCTTCCTGACACAGTTTCTTCCAGAACGTTCTTCTCCGTTTCTCTCCTACCTCAATGGCTACCCCCTCTTGGTTTCCTTTGCTTTGCTACATCCTGACCCTCTTCCCAACCTGTGGTTAGAGAGACTCAGGGTCAGGTAATGGACCTCTCCTCTCCTCTACGCACATCTGTGTCTCAGGTGACCTCACCCAGTCCACTGGTTTCCTCCTCCACGTGCATCCAGTATCTCTAGCTGTGCTCTTCCCAAGCTCAGACTCACCAGGCCACCAGACTACTCAACATCTCAGAGGTCCAGTGGGCATCACAAACTAAACAAGCCCACAACAGGCAACTCAGTTGAGTCCAAAACACTTGCCTTACAAGACCTTTGTCAGCCCGCCCCCTGGGACTCTCTCCCTTGACCATTCTGCTCATCTCTCCTGCTATTTCTCAACGCGACAGATGTATGCCCTGTCTTTGTCCTCATGTTATCTGCTTGGAAAGCCCTCTTCCCACATGGTATCATCACCTGCTCCCTCTCGCCTTCTACGTTCTGCTCCAAAAGTCACCTTCCCCAACCCCCTTTCTAAACGTCTCCCCAAGCCTATCACTCTCTGATTCTGTGCACCTGAAATTACATCCAATTTCTAAATTCACGTATCTGTTTATTGTCTGTGTCCCCCAACAAACTGTGAGCTCCGAGAGAATAGGGAAGGTTCCTAGTGGACCTCTGTGTCCCTGGCACCTGGCACATGTCCTGTGCTTGTAGGAATGTATGTGTGAGTTTCCTATTTCTGCTGTAACGGATAATCACAAACTCAAAGCCTTGAAACAACACTCATTTATTAACTGTCTTGGGTCTGAAGTCCAGGGACTATGTGGGCGTCTGAGCTGTGCCCTCTGCTCAGGGCATCACAAGTCCAAAATCAAGGTGTCCACCAGGATGGGCTCTTATCGGGGGCTCTGGGGGAGTGTTTACTTTCCAAGCTCGTTCAGGCTGTTGGCCATGTTTAGTTCCTTGGGGTTGTAGGACTGACATCTCTTCCTGGCTGTTTACCGGCCAGGGCTGGTTTTGCTCATAGGGGCCACCCACATTCTTTGTCCCACTTTCCATGAGGCCCTTCCAGCAACATGCTTGGAATCTCTCTGTCTCCTTCTGCTTCATCTCTCTGACACCAGCCGGAACAATTTTCTGCTTTTTCTGATTAGACAGAGCCTGCCTGGATACTCCAGGACCATCTCCCAATGCAGAGGCTGGTAACCTTAATCACACCTGCAAACTCTTTTTGCCGCATAAGGAAACATAGCCACAGGTTCCAGAGGTGAGGGTGTGGATGTCTTTGCGGGCCTTCAGCTCTGCCACCACTGTGCTCAAAAAGTACTGGTTGACAACTCAAAGAAACCATTAAAAAGCGTTGTTTCATTGAAGGCTTGGTCCTGTGGACAGCCCTGAGGCCCCCTGAGGGTAGGGGCCAGTTGAGAGCTGCCTTCTCCCCTCTCCAGATGGGTTTCTTCCCCAGCCTGGGGGGATCTGATTATTTCAACCCACATGAGCCCAGTTGGAGAGCAAGGTGTCTTATGGGTGCCAATCTGAACAGAGTAGCAATGAGCAGATGGAAGAGGAAGTATTGTCAAAATAACGGATCCTCCATCCAGACCCGCATGTTGCCTGCTGCAAGGAGAGCTAGCCGTGGGTCCATGTGGGCGTCCCTGGAGCTCCCCCAGAGGGCGGGGACAGCCCTGGCCTCTGGGCCCTCTCCTGTCTTTCACCAGCTCTTCTTGTAGCCTTGGGGGTGTTCTATCTCCCCCTCCTCTTCGGACCTGTGCGCACAAACGACGACCCCTCTGCGTCGGGAAGACAGAATCCAGGAGCGGTTGCTGACAGGAGGAACCGCAGAGGATCCCATCCAGCCCAGTTGTGCCCTGAAGCCACGGGGACCCACGGGTCTGGACACGTGCCCCAAACCACCCCCACTTCTGCTCTGCCCTGGGGAGTCCCTCTTCATCCCCAAACCTGAAAGCTGCCTTTCTGGTCCTCACACAGGGCCCAGACCTCTTGGGAGGTACAGAGCATTTCAGGATTGGAGCAGGTGGAGGGCTTTTCCCGGCCCAGATTCCTCCAGCCCATCTGAAATCTCTCCCACCGTCAGCGTGAGGGCTAAAGGGAGCACAGACCCGGGCCGCACAGGCCAGCTCCAGGGCCATGTCAGTGGTGCAGGAGTCAGAGACCGGGCACAGAGGGGGATACAGGAATGAATACATGAACGAGTGAATGAATGAACGAACCCAGGGCAGGCCCTTGCCTTCAAGAGAGGGAAAACCCAGCTCTCCACACACCACCCTAAGCCTTCCTGGCTGGGCGGAGCCCGGTGGGGGGCCAGTTAAGGATACAGCAGCCCCTCGACCCAGCCTCCAGGCTCCCCAGCTGGTTGGCTGGTGCCCAGGCCTGCAAGGCGGCTTCTTCTGCCCAGGGGGCCAGTCCTGTGTCTGTCCTGATCCCGGCCAGGATAACGACCCCCGCGTCCCCGCCTCCGCCCCGCGGACCCCTCCCCCGCGGGCTCCGGCTCCCTTCCCCCCACCCCGGCCCCCTCCCCCGTGCGCAGACAGCGCTGGAGGGGAGGAGTGGGGGGGGTTCGTGCCGAGCGCCGAGGTGGGCTCCTGGCTGGGGTCCAGCGGGTCGAGCTCAGCCCTCTAGCCCCGAGCTTCGCCTCAGGCCAGGAGGGTGAGCTGCCTTGGAAAGGCCGGCAGCGACACGGGCAGCCTCTCTCCCCCCGCCCCCCCACCCGCCTTCCCCCGCGATGGCTGGCAGGTTCCCCAGTCGGTGCAGGGCAAGGGCACGCCCCTGGCCTCCCAGAGGCAACCCTGGGCGGTCAGCGCAGGCTCCTCATTAGTGGGGTAGCATGGGGGGGGCCCTGCAGAGAGGCAGCCCAAGTCCCCTCCTCAACAAGGCCCTGACGAGTGACAGGAATCACCCATCTGGGATGGGCGACGCTTGCGGGGGTGACCCACAACCTGGAGAGCCAGCCCAGCTGTCTGACAGTGAACTGGGCGGGAGCAAGCTGGGTGACCCTGGTTGTGAGGGAGGCTTGGGGACCCCAGGGGTGCGGGGCCTTGCATGATAAGTACTGCTGGCCCCAAGCCGTCTTGGGGGGACTCCAATGCCCAGGTGCTCCCGGCCGATGAGCTGTCCTTCCGGAAGGGGCCGTTGGCACAGAACGTCGGCCTGCTTCCCCAGGGGACGTTTGGTTCCAAGGCAGCCTCAGGACGCAGAAGATGGGGAGGAGGGCGGCGTGTCTTCTGCACAGATTGGCCACTTAATTAATGCCTGCCTGCTAGAGGGTGAAAGTTCCTTCCCTGGATTATTTTTCTAAAGACGTGGTATCTGAAAGTCGATGGCGCGTGGGGGGCACGCGAGGCTGCCCGAGTGTCGGCCCCACCAGCGTAACCGTTAGCTTTCCTTGGGGGTGGGGGGAGATCGCAGTTTGTTGAACCCCTTGCAAACTCTGGGCAGGTGGTCGCGAGGTCCCGGAGCCCTGCGCGGCCTTTTCTGCCGGCACTGACGGTACAGATCGTTGCGTCACGTTCCCGGGCGCCTGGGGACGCTGGCCGGAGCCTGAGCCGGGAAGGAAGGCAGCGCACGGGCACCGGTCCAGCACGACCCGCGGGGACAGCGCCCTGCGTACTCCGCTTGCGCCCCGGGGGGCTGGGACCCACTGTCCCAGCGACGCCCGGTGGGTGCAGGACGCTTTCTTCCAGCTTCCGACCGGGGGGCCCAGGTCTTCCGAAGCAGAGTCTCCTCTCGCAGGCTGTGGGCGTGGGACGTGTTCCTCCCTTTTGTCTGCATTTTGAAAATGGAGAGAGAAAGCCCTAGGTTCTGAGCCAGTTTTGGAGCGAGCTGTTTCCAAAGCTCTCGGCGACCCGTGCGTAACGGGGAGAAGCCAATCCGGGGTGAGGGGCCGCCGGCAGGAAGGAGGTAGAACTGGCTCTTTCCGTGTCCTTGTGCTGAGGCCCGGTGCCAGAACCGAGAACGAACGAAACCCAGAATCCACCCCTGAGCTTGCTCCTCGGAACATTAATTACCGCAGAAAGGGCTCCCTGCGAGCGCGTAATGTATTCATCGTGAAGGAGAGCTGCCCATTGTTTGTTTCGCGGTGGTCTCCAGAAAACAAAACAAAACAAAACAAAACAAAAACGGCCCTCTTCAGAGGTCCTCTGTGGTAAACTGCTTTGCTCCCCGAAAAAAATAATGTTTTTCTTCAATAAAACGTAAAGTAACGGCCCTGTGATTAAATCTGAAAGGAGAGAGTTTTAATGTCCACCATATGTTGCAAAGTACATGGCACGGAAAAGAGAGAGGAACTCCACAGAAAGCAAACAGCACTTCCTACTACGAAATGTATTGTTAAAGTTGCATTTTTGCATTGAGGGTTATTTTAGAACACCCTCCCCGACCCCGGCCCCCCGAGCTGGGATTTGTAGTAAAAGTGAGGCTAAGTGAAAAGAAACAAAAAACCAAAAGCCTACATCTTGGGGGAGGGGCCTTGCAGCACAGAGGAGGCCCACCCTCCAAAGAGGAGACAGAACCTCTCCCGCCCCATCTCGCCCTTTATTAATCGTATAGATGTCGAATTGTCGACAGGATCAATCTTATCCATTCAAGAGCTGGATGAACAGAGCCCCAGCGTGATGAAAATCTATTAGCCTCACGCTGGAAGCACTGATGTTTGCGTAAATCAATAAACAGCGTAGGGGGGAATACAAAGGCAGGTTTCTAAATTTCAAAGGGGGAGGGGGAGAGAGGAGCCCGTCCGAGAAGAGTGTTAAGACCTCTGTAAAATCCTGCCCTTCTGATCGATACTCATAAATGCTTAATGTGCAGGGAGGGGTTGGTTGCTCGTACAAAGGCTCGCTCCTGCGCGAGGACCATCAACACTCTCTCCGTTATTATTATCCACAGACCGCGTCTCTGGAATTAGGTGCTGAGGAAGTGGGCCAGATGGAAGGGGCATTCCTTGGAACTTCCTCCTCTGTTTCATGGGAAGCCAGGAGGACCCTGGGGGTGGGCAGTGGGGAACACGGAGTGGGGCGGTGACTCCCAACCTCCCAGAAGGGCTGGACACCCCAGACGGCTGCCAAAGCTACTCTGCTCTTCAGAAGCTCAGGGCATGAGATTTGATTGAACGTGAATCGGCTTGGATCAGAGGAGCTTCGTTTTACTGAGCTAAACGTGAAAACTCAGGGCCCTACCTTTTAAGCATTAAATAAACCAAATATTAAATATTGGAATGTTCATTACCGCCTGTCCCTTGGCCTTGTAAATACCAGGAAAGAGAGACCATTAGCAGCAGCTGTAGTTCATTAAAATTTACCTAATTCACATACATACATACAGAATGTCAGATTATTTTATAAAATTGAACGCCGGTGTCCATTTCCTCATGCTGTCTGAAGTTTGCCCCCGGAGTCGGTCCCCCACTATGCTGCTTGGGGCCACAGTTGTGGGAGTGGGAGGCGGTCGGCTGTGTCCACAGCCTCTTCTTCTCTCAGGTTTCCTGAGGGCTCCGGGCTGGACGGCAGTGCCTGGACATCCAAGTTTAACTAGTGTGCCTTCCAGATGGAGGTCCCGGAGTGGACAGCACTGCTAAGAAGTCTCCTGGCTCCTGTCTGCAGGTGGGAAAGCACAGGGACGGGCAGAAAACCCCATCACCACTCCCACCCCACCCCCCACCTCCTCGCCCTGCCTGCTCTAATGGTCCCAAGCCAGGAGGACGCACCACGGGTGGCCGGCTCCAGCCCTTTCTGCCACTGGGGACCAGCGTGTCTGAGCTTTCCAGCTCAGCCTGGGACCAGACAGGAAGCTGCGAGCCTGCAGGGCTGGCCAGAGAGACTCTAGTTGGGGTAAACTCAGGCGAGTGAGGGGTGCAGAATGTCCAGCTGTGAATGCGGCCAGTCTGGCCTCGGCCTGGGTGAAGGTGGTCGGAGTTCAGGAAACCAGATCTGGAACGAGAGAACCCACGCTCCCGGGGGCAGCTTGCCAAGAGGAGGGCGTCCGGGCAGCTCTGGCCTCCTGGGGTGGACCACCCCGCCCCCCACGCCGGCGGGCTGGCTGTGAACCATCCTCCTGGTGGGGTACTCACTCATTTCCCCCACGCCATCAAATGGGGGCCTGGCTGGCACCCGCCAGGTCCACAGGCACGTGGGCCAACCCAGACACCAGGGTACCTCCAAGCTGCAGGAACCACCAGTTGTGTTAGAAAGAGCCTCCACCCTCCTTCGCCTTGACAGAGACCCTTCCTTCCTCCCGAGCACAGGGTGTCCTGGCATTTCTATTTCAGTTAATTGCATTTTGTCTACGTGTCTCTTCCCAGGTGGATCATAAACCTGATGGTGCGGGCGCGGGTAGGAGCGAGTGACTCAGGCATTCAGGACTCAGGCGGCTCCTGTCCGCTCCGGTTCCTGGGCAGCGGGGTGCGAGGTGATGCCGGGCGCCGCCGTGGATCAGTGACCCAGGCGAGCTCCAGGGTGTGTGCAGAGCTTTTGGTGAAATCCACGTTGGAACTTCCGTGTTCTTCCAGAAACCAGATCCCCCTTTTTTGCACCCCCGCCCGATCCAGGACTTCTTTCTTTTTTGTTGCTGTTTTTTTTGGTTTGGTTTGGTTTGGTTTTAAAGGAAGGAGCTATGCTTTTGTTTCTGTCCACAAACTTTCACGAAGCCGCTGCCTCTTTCAGAGTTGGCAGAATGCATTTGAGATGTGAAAGCATCTACGTTCTCCCAAGACAAGTTGAGATTTTCCAATGTTGTCCTCACCTCTCATCTTGGGATGAGGGATCCTCTCTGGGGGAAGCAGCTACAGAAACTCAAAACAAGAGCCCCTTATGCCTGGGAGAGTCTGAGCTCTGCGTTCCTCCGCCCCTCGCCTGCCTTCACCCCAGCGGAAATGTAAATGTAACATTTCATAAACTGTACCCACCCTGCGGCCTTGGGCACCGGCTTGAATTAGCAAAAATATGTGGTTGAAAATGTCCCCGGCCAGGCTAAAATATGGAGACTAACGGCTGATGCTGGGCGTTGCTGCCTCTGGTTTAAAGGAGAGAAGGTCAAGGAGCCTTGTGGGCCCCTGTCCAGGGGGCCGGGAGTTGCGGGTGTTCAGGGGATCTCCTCTCCACCGTCCCCAGAAGTTAGAGGAAGAGGCCATCACTTTGCTCATCGAGAGAAAGTGTGATTTTGTAAAAAGGGGATTCCCTCCTAACCAACAACTCTTAGAAGAGGCACGGACTCATTCCTCTTAGGATGGGTTATTTCGAAACCGTTCGTCTGCACTGGGAATCAAAGTTGGGACTGCTGTGGATGGGGGTGGCTTTAATTCTCTCTCAGGCTTGAGGGTTTCGAATATCCAGAGTCCCCAGCTGGTGTCCCTCGGGGAGATCCCGGGAGGCCGCAAAACCCTGGTCCCAGCAATGTTCTCTCCTGGATAGGGTCCAAGGTCTGAGGTCCAAGGCGGGTAGCCCTGCTTGGGGGCCTGGGGCCTCTCAGCCCTGTTCCCTGCGAAGGAACCTCAGGCCATGTAAGGGCCAGGCCCTATGTGACCCCTCCCCCAGGGAAGGCTGGGTCGCTGAGATTGTAGGGGAGGTCCAGGGAGGGGTGGGCAGGCTGCAGGTCGGGGGTTCACCACTAGGTCCCTGGGGACTTGGCCTCTTCACCTGAAGCTGGAGGAGTGGCCAGATGGGAGGAGGTGAGGAGGGAAAAAGCTACCCTAACCTGTGAGGACCCCAGAAAGCTGCTCCGGCCCAGAGCCCTCTGCCCCCAGATCTGCTGCTAATGCCCGCTTCTCTCCCCGCCTCCTCCTGTGGATCTACCGTTTCTTGCAAAAAGAACGTTCGCTTGTGGGCGGGGGGCTGGGTGTCCCTAGACTGGGTAGGGTTGGAAGATGCGCCCCAAGGAGTGAATGCGGCGTGGGGGGCCCTGGCAAGGACTCTGAGCTCCTGGGCCGCCCCGCGCCCCGCGCGCCCTGCGCTACCCGGCTCCGGGAGCGGCCCTCGGCGTTTCCCCCGCAGACCCGCAAGGCGGCTGCATGCATAATGCATGAGGGGCTATTTGTAATTCTGTGTGATATCTGCGCGCCTTCGCTTTGATTAGAGGGCCGCGGTGACAAAGACCTGTTTGTCAAGTTGCGAGCGCTTCTTCGCCTTTCGCTTTTGAAGTCCGGGGGAGGCAGCGGCCCCCAAATCCCCCAGCTCCGTCCGCTGTATGCGGGGCAGAGCAGCCGGGGCCGCGCGGAGGAGCACGGGCGCAGCGCTCCCGGAGGATGGATGGAGGGCGGCGAGGAGAGCAGAAAACACCGGGGGAGACATGGAGGGAGCGAGGGAGGGAGAGAAGGACGGAGAGGAGAGGGGGAAGGACGAGCTGCTCTGTTCCCACTCCCGACCCCCGTCTCTCCCCCCCTCTCTGGCTTCACACCCCCTCCCCCCGGATCAAGGCACCCCCGTGTGAACCCGACCCTGGCCCCGGGGATTCGGGAGAAATCGTTCACGTTCCTTCCCGCTGAAGGAAACTGCTGTCCGGCTCCGGACGCTGGACCGAACACTGGGAACCGCCGAGCGTGGCCCCGATCCTGGGGTCTGACTAAGCGGCGCTTCGGAGGAGGACGTGACTTCAGAAAACGCAAAACGAACTCCTCCAAAGTGCCTAACGCTCCCCCCCACCCCCGTACCCCTCGCCAACAGCCTTGTCCCGACTCCAGCGGGGCGGGGGCAGCAGGTGGAAGGTGAGACGAGGGGGAGGTTGCAGGAAAAAAGAGGGGAGAACAGAAAAGTCACTTTATTTGCAGACGGCATTTTGCAGATAAGAGGACTTCTTCAGCTGCCGGGATTGCCGAATGAATTTCGTATTGCAGGTGAGAAAAAGTGGCTCCTTTTAGGCACGTTATAAAGTTCCGAGGGAGTCAGGATCTGCTCAGGAGCACTGTGGCACAACCAAAAATACATATATTCCCCACCCCAGCCCCCAATAAATCTCCCGGACACCGGGCTGACAGCACGGCTCTAAGGAAGGCTGCGTCGGTCCGGCCGGACGGGATCTGACGCGCGCCCCACGGACCGCTGTGTACGAACCAGTTCTCCCAGAGACCCTCCGGCTTCTCCGCGTCTGGACCAGCGCGCTCCGGGCGCTCGTGGCCCGCAGCGTCCGTGTCCCCGGCCCCTCCGTGGTTTGCGAGCGGCTTTGCACCAACGCCGCCGAGGCGCGGGCGCCCACGTTCGGCTAGACCTGGACCCTTCCTCTCACTTTCGGGGTCCTAGAGCTGTTCCCCCCGCCCCCCGGCACGCCGCGCGCACCCGCTCCACCCGCTGGCTCCGCGGGCCTCGCCGGCGGGTCCAGCCCGCAATCCCACCGCATCTCCAACTTGGGACTCATTCCCGTCTGTGATGGCGCGTCCCCGCCGCCCGGGTGCCCTCGCTGGAGTCCCCGCACGACCACGCCCGGACACGTCCTGCGACGATACCGTTCGAGGCGCGAGGCTGCGCTCCTCCCGGGGCCGGCAGGCCAGGACGTCCTCACAAGCCCTAAACTCCTGCTCGAGGTTCGTTTCCGCCAGCCACGGAGAGAATGCGGATACCTGTTCGGGGAGCTGGCGCCCGCGCCCGCGCGCGCGCTCTCTCTCTCTCTGCCTTCAAAAACTTGATCTTTACCTCTCCACACCAAGGTGCACAGACGCCAAGCAGTGATGAAATGGAAAGAAAGCCAATTGCCGGCCTGGAGGTGGGGGAGAGACAGCGTCTCTGCGTGCGCCCGCCGCCGAGCCGGGAGCTGTAATTGCTGCAGACAGGGAGCGTTGGGGGTTGGGCGGACGTAGCCGTGTATAAATAGTGAGATCGCAAATTGAAGGCCATAAATAACAGCAGGCGAGGTCCACCCTCACACGGACAGAGTCGTGTCCGCGCGGGAGGCGTGCGGACCCCAGCCCGGCTCCCAGCCAGCCCCGCCGAGCCCCGCGGACCCCCGCAGCCCCCGGCCACCATGGAGGAGCTCACGGCTTTTGTATCCAAATCTTTTGACCAGAAGAGCAAAGAGAGCAGCGGCGGCGGCGGCGGCGGAGCCAAGAAGGATTCGATCACTTACAGGGAAGTTTTGGAGAGCGGACTGGCGCGCTCCCGGGAGCTGGGGGTCTCGGAACCCAACCTCCAGGACATAACGGAGGGCAGCGGCCACTGTCCGGTGCATCTCTTTAAGGACCACGTGGACAACGACAAGGACAAACTGAAAGAGTTCGGTTCGGGGAGGGCCGCCGAAGGTAAGCTCTCCGGACGCCGGCCCCGGGCCCCTCCCGGGGACGGCGTCTCCTCGCCGCCGAGCCTGGCCGCCTGCCCCTGGCGCCGCGCGCGCGGAGGCCCCGGGGGCCGCGGTTCGCTCTCCGTTCGACCCCAAACGCTGAATGTACAGCCACGGCTCGGACGCAAAGGCCCCGGCAATGCATCGCCAGTCTTTTTCGTAAGAAAGAAACCAAACGGGGGAGGGGAGGATTCGGCTGGAGAAGCGAGGAAGCCGGGAAGGAGAGGCAGAGGCGCCCAGGACGGGCAGCGGCTGGGGCCGCGCGCTGCCGGAGGATCGCCTCCCTGGGCGTTGGCACTGGGCTCCACAGCGGGAACTTTCCCGCGTTGGGGGGGAATCCGGGTGTATGGGCTTGTAAACCCAGGTCGGCTGGAGAGCTGCTGGCTGCTTGCCTGTGTGCCTGCCGGTCTGTCTTACGTCCGCCTCCACGCCCGCAGAGAGATCCACACACGTCTCTCCAAGCGCCTTCCCGAGCTCGAAATGGGCCGCGTTGAGGGCTGCGCTGGCGGGCAGTCGGGGAGGCAACGCGTTCCGTCGCCTCTTCGCCCTCTTGCGCCTCTCCGCGTGGTTTCCTCTCAGGGAAAACTTTCCCCTTGAACCTTGGGGCTGGATCTTGGCTGACGCGGGCCTGTAGACTAAAACCAGCCGCGTGCCCGCAGGTGGTCAGAGTCTACAAGGGGCAGAAGGGCCCGGGGAGGCTTGTGGCCCCGCGCACGCGGCCGCCCTACCCCAGGCTGTCAGGGCGCAGCTGGCCCTGCTGCACGCCGGCTGCGTCCTGGGCCTCCTTCCGGCTGCTTTCCCCCCGAAATCTCCGCGGCGTTTTGCGCTGCTGTTGAACGCGGGGGATGGGAAAAAACATGTTTACAAGGGTTCTCTCAGCTGGACAGCGGTGGTCCCAACCCGGGGGAATCTCCGTACAAACAGGGCAACCAGCAGCTATAAATCAGAGGAATAAAATTGGCTCGATTTCTCAGGGGGCAGCGTTTGAAAGTATATGAAGGTCTATTTCTCACTACAAAGAGGAAATACAGAAGCTTGCCATGTGGCTCCTGGGTCCTGTTTCATTCTCTGTCCGTGTTGAGAGAGGTCACGGCCGGAGAGTGGGGACCCCACGCCTCCTGCTCTTGTGGCCCTTGCACTTGGGTGGCAGGGTCCAGGTGTGCTGGCCTTGAAGCCCAGTGGATGACCCAGACAGCTTTCGGAGACCTTGACCTTGTGGAAGCAGAAAGCTGGCAGAGGCTTAGGAATAAGCCCCTGGCTTCTGAGAGCCCAGGCAGCCTGAGCCTGGCCTGTCATATCTCGGGGCTCACCCGTTGGCGAGGCCTCACGCACCTGGCTTTATGATTCCTACAAAGAGAGTTTGCTCTGATGGAGACACGGCTGTCTGTCGGCTGTGCGCTTGTCAGGGCTGACATTTAATTTACAGCAACCGGCGGGCGGCTGACCTCCCGGGCTCCTGACGGCTTCCCCCATCCGCCTTAGGGGCTGAGTCCCCTCTTCTGTCTGTCTCCTCTCACCCTGGACAGCCAAGGCAGGGGGACCCTGCAAAAAGGCCCGTGGAAGGAGAGCAGAGTACAATCGAGGCCTTTTTCGAAGGAGAGAGGAAAATAAGACCGGGCTAGAAGTACAGGCAGCAGGAAGGGGTTAGGAAAGCCCCAGCTGCACCTTTTCCCTTTTGCCTGGGTGTGCAGACCCCTGGCAGGGCTGAGCCCCAGGCCGAATTTGCAGAACGGGAGCAAAATGGAGAGGCGGGAGATGCTTGGGCTTCGGAGAAACCCAGAGGTCTTGGGAGCCTGAGCAGCAGATCCCGCTGAGCCGGGCACGGCAGCCTGTGGCTTCTGCACAGCCTGCCGTGGGTTCTGGAGGACTTTGAAGGCCAGCTCCTCATCTGGGCTCAATCCCTGGGGATCAGACTTAAGAGACCTGAAGGAGGAAGCAGAGTTGGGGCCGCCTCCGGGAAAGGATTTCCCGTTGGGGAGAAATAAGGTGTTCTTGGAAATGCATCTCTTTCAGGAGGTGAGAGAGGCTTTAAGATCCGGGGTGGGATTGAGTGTCCAGTGCTCAGCAGCCTTGAGGAGAGGCTTTTAGGCAGACTCAGGACTTGGGTTCTGGTGTCCAGCTCAGGGACCCCGGTGGGAGGTGGGGTGGGGGGTGGGAACTGGGTGCCCGGATTTTTCCCTGGCCCGGCAGAGGATCTGGGTCTTCGCCCTTTGCAAGTTTCTGGGCTTACTGCTAAGAGGCTTCTCAGAACGGGTGTAACCCCAGACTCCTTGGATAGAGCGTCCTGAAAGCCGCCCTCTTCTCCTTGACACAGATGGGACATCTAATGAGGGCATGGGGGCCCTCTTTGCCTGCACCCAGCAGGCCCTATGATCGGAGAAAAAGCACAGGAAAACGCAAGGGGGGCTGAAATGCAGCTTCCACCAACTGTGCAACGGGGGGCCAACTTTTATTTTAAATCCCTGAGCTTGGTGAGGGGCTTCATTTCCTAGCGGTGGGAAGGAGAGGTGTCTGGGTTAGAATCTCCTAAATCCTGAGCTGTCTGCCTGATACCCTGCCCGCTCCCCCAGCAAATGTAGCTGCTGTCATAATGTTTGGACCTAGGAAAGTGTCACTCTTGGTGTCCTGATGGGGAGTGAGAATGTGTGTCCAAGAGACGGAGGGACAAAACCGGAAGTCAAGGGACCGTGCTCTCGGGGTGCCCGCCTTAAGATACGGCTGCGCTTTCTTGGTCAGAAGGAGGTGAGCTCGGGCGAGCGCCCGCCTCCACGGCGTCCTGAGGGAGGCTCTGGCCCGGCTGGCGGCTGGCACGGCCCCTGTCCTGCTGCGCTGCAGGCGGGAGCGGCGGCCCTCGGGGGGGCCTGGACCCCAGCCTGGCCTGGGCTCTCCCTGCGCACTTTGCGGGCGCCCCGCCAGGGACCCGACACTTGGGCGATTCTGCCTAAGCTTCTTTGACTTAATAATATTTAACACTCCACTCCCCTTCAAAAAAAAATAAAAAGGGAGAGAGAGAGAAGGTTAGGCTATGTCAATATGTCAACAGAGGCGAAGAGGATAATTGAGGAAACTATTCAGAGATTTTAGGCCAAGAAACACCTCGGCGCCGGGGCTCGAGTTATTACAAAATAGCGCGTCTTGCCCTGGAGTTTGCTTTATCGACTTGACGCCGCTTTGCGTCAGGGCGTGTTTGCCACCGAGGTCCCTGCACCGCGAGCACACACAGGCTTTCAGCACGTCGCGCCCAAGCGTCCCCGCGCGGGGCCGTCTCCCGGGCGCGCAGGATCCGCGGGCCGGGCCGGGCCGGGCCGGGGGGCGGGGCGGGAGCCGGCGGAGGGGCTCGTGGCGGCCCGGGCCGGGGACGCGGGGGCCGGGGGGTGGGCTCAGCGCTGTGCCCTCGGCCCGCCGTAGGTATCTACGACTGCAAGGAGAAGCGCGAGGACGTGAAGTCGGAGGACGAGGACGGGCAGACGAAGCTGAAGCAGCGGCGCAGCCGCACCAACTTCACGCTGGAGCAGCTCAACGAGCTGGAGCGACTCTTCGACGAGACTCACTACCCCGACGCCTTCATGCGGGAGGAGCTCAGCCAGCGCCTGGGGCTCTCGGAGGCGCGCGTGCAGGTGAGAGCGCGGGCCCGGCCCCGACGCCCGCTCCTCGGCCGGGCCGCCGGGCCCTTCCAGGAGCGCGGGGACCGCGGTGGGGGGGAGCGGCTGGAGCCGGGCTTTGGGAGGCGCCCCGGGGCCTCGCGGTCAGGCCTCCTGCGCCCGGCCTGGCTGGCTCGTCCCGCACCTCCAGCTCATCAGGAATGTGGTTCTCTACTTCCCACTGGTTCGCCTCTCCTCCCCCCGCCCCCCCACCCCCCGCCGTCGCCGCCAAAGCCTTACCCGCTCCTCTGCAGCCCGCTCGCTCCACTGCAGGGAACAGAGATGGGAAGAGGAGGCGGGCGGGCGTCTTGAGGATTGCGGCTCCTGCCCGCGCCGTGCCGGATTAGCCCGGGCGCGGGGCGGGGACCGGACGCGTGAACTCGTGATGCCCCATCTGGCGAGCCGCCGTCTAAGGGGGCCCTGGGTGTTCGCCGCACGTGCGCGCGGCGGGGGGCGGGGGGAGACGCTCCCGGTTCGCTTTTCTCGGGCTTTGTAAACGTTTGCGTGAAATGCATTCATTTATTTATTGGGGGGTGGGGATCAAAGGTTCGCTTCCAAATCGCCTCCTCCGGGTACCGCAGGGTAGCCCCCGCTCCCTCCCCCCGTCCCCGCCACCGGAAGGTCGGGCCTCGATGTTTTGCTGCGCTTTCCGTCGGCTTTGACGGTTCTGGGCAGGACAGCAGCGCCGGGGAGAGAAGGAAAAGGAGTCAGGGTCCCTGGGCTCTGGGGACTGGTTATTTAAATAAATGGAATTAATACTGCCAACGGGGGGGAGGGAACCACGTAAAGCCAGGGCTTTGAAAGAACGGGTTTCTTATTGGTAGAGGGTCAGCATTTCAAACACAACTTCACCCGGATTGTATTGAAGAAACGAAAACACAGAAAGCGTTTATAGAGAGTGCTTCACAAAAATCTTTAATTTGTAAAAAAAAAAAAAAAAAAAAAAAAAAGGGCGTTTGCACCCTCATGCCTTCCATCTTTCCCCGTCGGTGCGGTGAAAACGGCTGCTTAAGGTGAAATGCAACCGTCCCCGAGTCTGTCCAGAATTCCGTGCAGCCGCAGGGGTTCCCAGGACCATACTGCATCGCTGGGACCACGGGCGGAGTAGCTCTGGGGACCCTGTCCCCAAACGAATGTGTCCGGGCATCTGTGGCCTCCGCAAGCGGGGGGAGGGCGGGGGAGACTGGCCACCTTTCTCGGGAAAGATGGATGGGGCTGCACCGTATAAATTAATGAAAAGATTAAACTTTTGCTGAAGGGGACATCAACTTTTATGTCATTTCACAGCCTTTCTGCCTGAGATCTGTAATATCTCCCAGGCCTTGATGTACTGTTTCTATAAAAATAAATTACTTGTAATTTAATTCCACACTATTTCTTTTCAGTAGTCTATTACTGAATAGCGCCTTAGCAGGAGAGACCGAGTTGGGAGAAAATTGGTTCTTGGGTGGCTGCAGATCTTGAGAAAAGCCCTAAAATAAAGGGGGGAGGGTGGTAGTAGAAAACGAAAGCCTATCGATCCAGAGGTGAATTAAAAATTAACGACTGTAAATAATAATAAAAATAAACATGGGAAGAAAAAAAAGATATAATTTCCTATTGGCCACAGGGAAAAGTATCGTATAATAGAGAGAAGGCAGAAAGTGCTCATAAAAACCAATTAGTTAAAACACGTACCCCGCTGTGCAGAAGTGGGGGGTTGCTGGGGAGACGCCAAAAGGAAGAGACGAAAATGCACTATATTTTAATCCTGTCTGTGACGTGTTTGGTAATCCTTTTCGGTACAGCCTGTCCTGGGTTGTTAGAAGATAGAGTTTCAATTTAGAGTGGAAATTTGCTGTAAATAAATTGAGGATCCTTTGGAAGCTGGTCCTTTATTGACCTTTTATTTTTGGTGTTGTACTGGAAACTCACATCACCCAGCTGTCAGGGTTATAATCGAAAGTTATGAGACCACGGTGAGAAGCGGCGGTAATTTAATTACAACAAATATCTTTGGGTTTATGGCGCAGAGCTAAATTAAATGTCATTATTCACTGTCTGTAATGGAAATCAAAAGGAAATCAGATTACAGCATTTGTGAGAGAAATCAGTGACTGGTCCTTAATGAAGAAATAACTGTCTAAACCACTGTACTGCGCTTTACTTAGCATATTCAGGACTAATTGGAATTGATCGTGAATCACCCCAAGCCTGATTTATTATCGCCAAACGCACAGCTAATTCATCACTTTTATTCTCCATAATCTTTTTTTTCCTTTCCTCCGCTGATGGGAAAGTGAGCTTGCTTTCTAGATTTAAATAGGATTCTGTTTTTGAAAAATGCCCTTCCAGGGGGAGCAGAATTTGCGCGTCTGGCTCTGCTCGCCTGAGGACGGGTACGGGACCCCAAGGAGAAAGAGGCTCCGAGGAAGTGTCCGAAAGGGAAAGGAGTCTCGTCCCTGCCGGATGGGGTTGGGGGGAGAGTCACGGCGGGATGTGGGAGAAGGAAAGTGAGTGCAGGCTTTGGAAATGGAGTAAAGATTTGTGAATCTCAGCTTGCAAGGGGCACTTTTTGTTTTGGAAATACTTTTCGGGGAAACAACACCAAAGTTTGCCAGGTTCCGTAGAGCGTGGCTGGGTGAGGTTTCCAACGTTGTGGAAAGCCAGTTCCAACAGGCGGGCCCATGGCTCAGCCTTGGATAGAAAACTGCCCCTGAAGAGGCTGGGATGGAAAACTTCAGCTTTTCCTCGACTCCCGGGTGCTTGCAACCTCTGAGGGAGCTGAGGTTTCCAGGCAGCGTGGGAGTAGGGAGTGGCCCCAGGCCCTGGGCTTGGAACAACGCAGGGTCCCTGAGCTACCAGGCGTAGTGTAGTGTAGCCGAGGGGAAGGCTTTCTTTGTGCTAATTACCCTGCCCGGTCAGTGACCGCCATTGTGGCAATAGGTGAGTGAGTGTGAAGGGAAAGTTTTGGAGAAAGCCAGGTAGGAAAAATTAAGTGCCTAAGAACACAGAGGGAGGGGACTCCAGATTCCACGAGTGACAGACCAAGGGCCAGGGCTGTTTGGAGGAGGGGGGAGGTTGAGAATGGCGAGCGCTGGAGGGGGCATTTCGGGGATGCCAGGCCTGTGAAGCTAGCCAGGCTGGGCAGGGTGCCAACACCTTTCCCTCCCTGCCTCGTCTCTTGATTGGGCACCGCAGGAATTAGATGTCCTTAGGGAGGCCGAGTGCCTGCAGTGCAGAGCCTGCGCTTTTGGGGTGCGTCCGGTTTTTAGGGATCAAGGACATTCATGACTCTGTAATATTAACTGGGATCCCCCAGGCTTCCAAGGAGGGCATGGAGGTCATGGAAGTTTCTGGACTCAGGGTGTCTGAGTGTGATTGGGGAGGGGGATGGATTTGGAGATGTGTATCCACCTGTGCGCCCCCCCATTCCTGGTGGGTGGGTGGGTGGGGGGCTAAGGTGGAACATCGGGGTGGAAGGTCAGGTTGGACCGGTGCGTGGCAGGGGGGAGGGGGCAATGTCCACACAGAAGGATGGAAAGTTCTCCACGCCATCCGAGGACCCACTTCCTCACCTTCAATGTTTGGATGCTGACACTCTGGTCTCACTTAGGTGAGGACTGTTCCCAGCTCCAGGTAGCCAGTTACGCGGGGCTGGGGTGGGCGGGGGCGGGGATGAAGGCCGGAGGGGTGGCAGGCAGCCTTCTGGGGACAGGAACCCCAAGCGCCTTGCGCGCTGTCTGGCGTGTCGGGAAACAAGGTCTCGCTGACTCTCGCCAAGGCCTGGCCGGCTCACGGGGGTGCACGTCTGTCCTCTCATTCCCAGGTTTGGTTCCAGAACCGGAGAGCCAAGTGCCGCAAGCAAGAGAACCAGATGCATAAAGGTGGGTGCGAGGGGCCGGGCGTGGAGGCAGGGGCGGTGGGGAGACCCGCCAGGAGCTGGGAGCAGCGGGCGGGGTTCACGCCTCCTGTGTTTCCCCTCAGGCGTTATCCTGGGTACCGCCAGTCATCTGGACGCCTGCAGGGTGGCACCCTACGTGAACATGGGCGCCCTGAGGATGCCTTTCCAACAGGTAGCTCGTTTTTTGTTTTTTGTTTTTCTTCCTTCCGAACAGAACAGAGAGGGGGCCGTCGCCTCCCCGGCGCCTCCCGGGGAGGGAGAACTTTCCAAGATCTTAAGAGTCTGTTACACAGAACGATCTGGGGCTGGTCTCCGCTGAAGATGCCAGTGCTGAAGCAAAGAGGCCGCTTTCACAAGGGGGACATTTATAAACCCACTGGCACGTATTAGCACCAGGCTGAAAATCTCTGAGAGTTACCTTTGGGAGGGCTAGGACAGAAACCCCAGCACAGTTTCACTGAAGTCGGAGGGAAAAATCCCCACCCACCCGGGACCACCCACTCGCTCACCGCCTGGCGGGAGGGAGGGGTTGGCTGCCGCTTGGGCCTGAGGACCCGTGTCTACACCCAAGCCCCGGCTTCAGCTTGCCCAGGGCCTCGCAGGGGGTCTCAGTGCCCCTCCTGCACCTGGGGCTCGACGCCCCCTCGCTCCCCCGCGCACCTCACAGTGGGGGGCATCCCGCCCAGCTCCTAGCAGAGCAGGGAGGGTCCGGGGCGCTGGGTGCGCTGCGCGGAGGAGGGGGATGCCAGGGGGTCGGAAGACCGCCTCGGAGGGTGCCCCAAAGTCCTCGCCCCTGCTCTGGACCAGCGTCGGGTGGGTGGAGGGAGCCCCGGGGCTAGAGCGCAAGGCCCACTCGCCTGCAGGGCTGGGCTGGGGACCCCAGCATGGGGGGTAGGCGTGCCCGCGCTGGTGGGTTGGCGGTGCCCTGGCCAGAGCGAAGGCGTGGCCTCCACATGCAGGACTTCTGCTCCTACGGGCAGGCCTGGGTTTGTAGCTGGACCCGGGTTTGCTGAGGGCACGAGGTCCGGTGGGCCTGGCCCGGCCCGGAGGGTCAGCTACGTGTGACACCATGGAGATGGGGTGAGGGTGGGCTGCTGGCCGCGCGCCCTCAAAGTCACGGCGCCCAAGGCTGGGAGGGCGTCCAGGGCTGCCGTGCGCAGGGCAGACGTCCACGCCCTGTTCCCTTGGACCCGCACCTCCGCGGCTGGGCCCATTTTCCACCCCTCAGCACCCCTTCCCCAGGGCAGGGTGGCCCCTCAGCATCACAGGAACAGCTGCCCCCACGACGTGGGGTCAGCCATTGGGTCCTGGTGAAATTAGGCGGTCGGAGCCTGCAGATTTGGCTGTGCTCCTGGAAGATTCGAGGACTCCGGGTCCCTGGGAAGGGGGTGGCGGGGTGGAAGCCTGAGCCGAAGGCCGGACCCTGAGTCCGGGATGCGTCAAAGAATCAGCCGTGGGTCTGGAGAGGAGGAGGTACCAGCTGTAGACGCTCGGGCGCTACCGCACCGGGGATCTGTGCCGACTCCCTGGCTCCGGTTCTGCCCAAAGCGGCCAGTGACCTGGTCGTGGCACCGGGTGTCCCGAGGACAGTGGGTGGTAGTCCCTGGGGCGCGGGAAGGGGCGATGGCTCCCCGGGAGAGGAGACGCTCTCGGCGGGGGGGGCGGTCCTCGAGGGGGGAAAGCCCCCTAGAAGTCGCGTCCTCACCGTGCGGGTTCTGCCTTCGCAGGTCCAGGCACAGCTGCAGCTGGAAGGCGTGGCGCACGCCCACCCGCACCTGCACCCACACCTGGCGGCGCACGCGCCCTACCTGATGTTCCCGCCGCCGCCTTTCGGGCTGCCCATCGCATCCCTGGCCGACTCGGCCTCGGCCGCCGCCGTCGTGGCTGCCGCCGCCAAGAGCAACAGCAAAAACTCCAGCATCGCCGACCTGCGGCTGAAGGCGCGCAAGCACGCCGAGGCCCTGGGGCTCTGACCCGCCGCCCGGCCCCGCGCCCGCCCCGGCCCCGCCGCCCCGTCCGCGCTGCGTCCTGCACTCGACCCCTCCGCGCCCCCCGATGGCTGCGCGGACGCCCCGGAGCGAGGGCGCAGCGCCTTCCCCGCCTGGAGCAGTCCTCGGGAGGGGGCATCCCAGGACCGCAGGACCCCGCCAAAGCCTCGCAGAGACTGTGCAGAAGAGAGTGGAGGTGAGCGTCAGACCAGCCAAGTCAGCCCTCGACCACGCTGTCTGTGCGTCCTGGGACCCCGGGGCCACGTGGAGCCCCGCGGCGCTGCGTCCTTCTCTGCTGCCCGCGTTCCCACCCTGTGCATGCGGTCTCCTACACGCCCCTCCAAGATCTTAAGAGTCTGTTGCACAGAAAGATCTGGGGCTGGTCTCCGCCGAAGAAGCCAGTGCTTGGATGCCAACAATTTTATTCACTGCCGTGAACTCAGTGTCATCCAAGGAGCTGCAGGACCCGTGTGGATTTCAATATGGCCTTCTGCATCCGAGGCAGGGCCCCGTGCTCTGCTTGCGCGCCCGCCCCCCTCCCCTCCGCCTGAAAGGTAGCAATAACGAAACGCAATTGAAGACCTCGCCGAGGTGGTGGTGGTCGTGGGGACCTCAGTGTTTCACGTTGTGACCTTGCTAACTCACCATCTTCATGCACACGTTTGGCCCCAGAGCACCAGATTCAGGATTCCTTGTGCCATAGGACAGGCAACTTTATAACTTTTCCAGTCTTTGATTCCCGAATTGACATTTTTGGCTGTTTTCCAGAATTCAGATGCAAAGGACTTGCACTGGGGACACAGGGGCACGTGGTTTGAAGGTATAATACGGATGCAGCATCCACGCTAGTGACATGCAATTAAGTGCAGTAAAGTGCAATATTGTAAATATTATAGATTTAAAAAAAAATTAGCTGTGCACTCTTGACCCGTCAGCTTCGGACTTCGAAGGGCATTACCTCCCCCTGCATGCTGCGGGGCCAGTGCCAAAATGACCGGGGTGGGGAGTGCTTTGGATTCACGGAAGTAAGTGTGTGGCTTGGGATGGAGCAGGATGGCGGGGAGGGGTGCCCGGCTTGGGGGGCAGGGACTGAGCTGTTTCTGGGAAAAGGAGAGCCTGGGATACCCGCTCCAGGCGAGCCTGGGATAACTCCTCCAGGCAGTGAGTTTTAAGATAATGTTTTCTAAGGGAAGCCAGTTCTAGCTTTTCTTTCATCCTTTTTTTTTTTTTTTTCTGTGCATTGGTCCCCTCTCCTCCCCCACTGTGTAAACACCAAATAGCAACTTGTCTGAACAGCTGGCACAGAATGGGGAAAGTCTCTTGACATGATATAACCAAAGCGTTCAGGGTCCCAAATCGTGCACCTGAGTTTAAGGCAATGTGCTTTGCATGTGCTGTGTGAGATCTGGGGGGCAGTGCACCCTTGCTGGGCTTGTCTACCTCGAAAATGAGCATCTCTGGGTTTTTGTGGGTTTTCTTGTCTTGTTTTTTTTTTTTTTTTGCCTTAGTGAACCCAGGCCTGCCCAGATGGAAGTGACCATCTAGTTCTCCAAAGTCCAACCGTTCACTCTATTTCCAAAACAGCTTTTCATCTTTCCAGATTCGGTATTGCTGACTGTTTTCCCTTACCCCTGATTTGCGTACATATCTCTAAGAAGAAAAAAAATATCTTCCTTCCGTGTAAGGGAATACATTCTACGTTTGCACTGACCTGAAATGTAGATTCATTTGTATCATCTGAAACGCTTTGAATCGAAAGGCCCCTTCAACATTGTTTTTTCTAATTTTGAAATTTCTGCAAAGCTCTGAAATGATGGAGAGAGAGACGAGGAAAACACAGTATTTTTAATGCATTTGCGACGCCGCCCCTCCCCCAACCCCCCACCCCACCCCCGCATGAATGGCATTATGGAATTTGCCTCATTTGTGCAGTTCTGCTTCTAAACAGCTGTGAATTTTAAAAGGTCCCCTATATAAGCTGAAACTTTGCTTTAAATTTTTTAAAAAGATGCATTTCAGATCCACTTCAAATGAGCCACTTTCATCCTGAAATTTAACGCTGGGCAAATGTTGGAGGTGAGATGTATACATCCCTATTTTTTTTTTAAGGTCTACTTTCCATTTTATCTAAACATAACCCTCTGTCACCAACCCCTCCCCAAGAGCAGACTCTCTCCACATGAACAGAAAGGCATGAGATCTGCTCCTGGGAGAAGCTGAAGTTTTAAAGTAGAGCTGCCCAATGTCGGCCAGGGCTGGGAGGCTGGTAGCCGCAAAGGCCTGCTGGATGGTGGTCATCTTGTCCCTGTTTCTGTTTTTTCTTTCTTTTTTTTTGCGGTATGTGGGCCTCTCACTGTTGTGGCCTCTCCCGTTGCGGAGCACAGGCTCCGGACGCACAGGCTCAGCGGCCATGGCTCACGGGCCGAGCCGCTCCACAGCATGTGGGATCTTCCCGGACCGGGGCACGAACCCGTGTCCCCTGCATCGGCAGGCGGACTCTCAACCACTGAGCCACCAGGGAAGCCCCGTCCCTGTTTCTGTTTGGCTTGATTCGGAAGGTGAGCCAGGTGGATGAGCCCCCCAGAACAGAACAGACTCTGAGCTGTGTGAGGCTCAGTGCTGTCAGAGCAGCTGGCGTGGCTACTGTCCCTGGAACAAAGTCCAGAGGACGTGCTGCAGGGTGTCCGGGGTGGAGGGCATCTCTTGACATCCTCTTTCTCCTGGAAATTTCAGGACAGAAGCGAGCTGTCAGCCCAAGTTGTGGTCAGTTCTTCCCAGCCCAGATCTGTATCCGCTTTCTCTCTTTTCGGCTGTCGGGAGGGTGTGGGTTGGAGAGGATGCTTTGTGTGGGTCCTGGTCTCCCAGGGAGGGCATCTGGATTTTGCTTTTTCCCAGCGGCCATAAGGCATTAAATTTATGGGGTGGATGTATTTTGGCTGTTTTTGGTGCTTTCTGCATAAGACAAGACCCCTTTTCAGAGTCGTTCACGGCACTTCCAAATAGCACGTTTTCGAGGGTGCGGACCAAGAGAGGAGTATCACCTGGAAAGCAAACTGGACGGGTCTCGTCGGAGGGCCACTGGATGCGGGGTTTTTGGTTGTGAAACCCACGTGAGAGCCTGGCTGAGCTGCAGGCTGTGTCTTGCCCACTCGACATGGGGCTGTGTTCTCCAAGATGGGCTCGGCCACGGAACGGGTTTCCTTTTCTGAGACCTTGGCCAGAGAGGACTTTTAGGAGAGGAGCCACCCGGTTTAGCGAAAACTGTGCTCTTCCTCAGCTTGGTTGTTGCTGTTCTTTCTCATTCTTTACAAATTCACCCTTTTCTTCCTTCTGGCATCAGCCTGGGAAGCTTGCAAGTTCATCTCACAGGGGAAGATATTGCATTGATTGGGTCTTAGCATCGGATGTAGTTTCAGTGATGAAGCATCTGACTCTGGCGTACTTAGAGAAGCTCTGCGGCTTAGCCTTGCTAAGACCTAGAAGGAGGCGCCTTCCAGAGGGACAGGGGTGTCACTTTTCGGTCGGTTTTGATAGGGTGGCTTTCTTCACGGAGGCAAAGTGTGGGCCGGCTGAGGTTCCTGTATAATGTAGCTGCAGACAAAATGAACCACACTCATGTGTTTTCAACCTTGCTAAGTTGGTCATGCAGGGTGGTTGGCGTCCCCAACCTGGGAAGCCGGTCCTCAGAGCCTCACATGCCCCCGGGGTGTAGGGACGCCCACCCCCGGCCCATCTTGCTCCCATCCGAGCTGGGTACCCCAGCTGCCTCCTCTGCCTGCAGGCACTTGTGTCCTTGGCCACGAGGTCTGTACAGTGTGGGGACATCTGGACATTGAAGTGGGAAGCGGCTGTGTCTGAGCTCGTGACTACCCCCCTCCGTGCTGGTCACTACCCTAGCCCTCTGCTTCCATCGGTGGGTTTCACTTAAACCTTTTAACGTTTCCCCGAGTACAAGGGGGTCACCCCCAGCCCGCTCCTACACGGCATTGTCACTGAGTCCTAGGATAGCCAATAAGCTGACTTCAATGACAAACATATCTGAGGCACTTTGCTCCTTTTCCTCCCCAAGTTTGGGAGTTTGGGATGGCAGAGGGCTTTTCTGTGGACACGCTCGACATTTAAAAAGAAAAAAAAAAAACTGGTGCCTAATTTATTAAAAAATAGCTTAGGAATATGCGGATTTTTCAACACACATGAACACGATGCAATTTATAAATGTTTTATTGAAATTTGATATTTAATGAGAAATCAGTTGAGGAATGTAGAATAATATCAAGTTTCAAGGCTATTAAACGCGCTATTTATTGAAAGGCGATGGTTTCACAAAGCCAGCCCCGTCGTACGTAGAGCCCCCATCGAAGAGTGGCAAGGTTCTCTGCTTCCTGATAGTGGTCGTATGTGGATGTGTTATTTATTTTTTTTCCTTTGGTTGAAAGTTCATAAATATGTGCTATTTTAATTATGTTGAGTGTAACTTTGACGTTGCCTTGCCTTTATTTTTATATGTTTTAATCCTGTTGCTTTCTTCTCCCCCGACTTTATAAGCAGTCAGGATGATTTAAGATACAGCACCTGTGTTTGGGTTATGCATACAAGGTGTGTCTGGACCTACAAACCTTTTCAGGGATCGCTTAAAATGAAAAGAAATCACACAACCCTCTGCTATTGTGGGGAAGAAAAACACGCCGAAGGTTTTTTTGGCCGTGCTCGCAGGCCCCCGACACAAAATGCCCTCAAGTTTAGTTCTAGTTACAAAGTGTATTTTGTCAAACCATATGGTATGAATGTACATCTTGTAAAACGGAGATATAAATAAACTTATAAATATTTGTATTCACGTGTTAAAAAAGAATTCTCACCTCTCCCCAGAGGAGACAGATGGGAAAAAAAATCCCAAATCCCAAGTCCACGCTGGCTGAAAGTAGTTTTGTCTGCGGGGCGATGCCCAAGGGTGTATGTGTCTGTGTGTGTGTGTGTGTGTGTGTGCGTGCGTGCGTTTCTGGTGGGCGTCTGGCATCCACTTCTGCTCCTATAACCCTCCCCTTGAGGAAGGGTATGTTCCCCCTGAAGGTGGGGAAAGAAAAGAGAAAAAAGAATCTCCACTTCGAAGCAAGTCTGAATTTGGGGGTAGGCAGCAAGGGCATTTGTGAAAAGCCCACGTGCTTTGGTTTCCAGTTTAAAATTTTCCCTTTTGTTTGATTTCTTTTGGAACCATGTGTGGGTTCTCCAAAAGGGTGTTGCAGTGATGGTGGAGTCCTTTAGGGAAAAAAAAAAAAAAGAATAAATGGAAAAAAAATCAACTTTTAAAAACGAGACCTTTTTTGGCCTGTGCTTTTTATCTCCTTCTGGAAAGGAAAGTTAAAGACCTGATGTCGCCATTCTCTGATGGCTTCCCAGCTTCGATAAAAACCACATATGGGAGGGAAAAAAGGCAGGCAGACTTGGGGGGGTGGGGGGAGGAAGCCGCCTGAGGGCCCAGGGAGGCTGTCTCTGCAGCTGGGGGGCCTCTTCGTTCGGGGAAGGGTGGCACCCCCTCAGTCACGCATCCATCACTGCCCTGGTGTGCCGAGGGCAGGTGGATTCTCTCCTGTGGGTTCTGGTGACTCTGGTCCTAGAAACCTTGTCAGACAGGGAAGGAGTTTTGAGGACCTTGGTCTTTGATGCTGAGTATCCAACTTGAGATTTCCTTTTCTTTTCTGACTCAGATGCCACAGAAGTGGTCTACGCCCAGAGCTCTTTTCCCCAAGCCTGTTTGTGTCCTGGATGTAGGATACGGGGGGCCCGGGTCACTCAAAACAGGGTGTCCTCAAGGTCCGAGTGACCAGTGGGCAGCCCCAGGGTGCAGCCTTGGAGGGGTTTCTGATGGCCTTCTCAGACACTCAGTCCCGGGCCTCCAGAAAGCTCTGTCCTTTTGGGGCCAGTGCAGCCAACTCTGGTCATCCCGGCCTCCACAAAATGTAATCGGCACGGTTATTCTGCAGTTAAAACAGCCATAAACGTCCAGCTTTGTTCAGCAAATCCGCTCATATTGTTTAACATTGTTTGAGATCTTTTCCCTTCTAAGCAGACACTCGCTTTGTTGCCAAACGTAACTCATCCGTTTCCAGTAAGAGCAGGTCTAGTCGACTCTGTCTTTAAGACGTTCTTAGAGTATTTGAACCTAAAACGTCAGTCGTCCTGCCCTGAATTTCTTTCTGTTTTGTTTGTTTGTTTGTTTGTTTGTTTTTCCCATGGATTGTGCTGCGGACGATCCTTGAACTCAAACTCAGTTTCATTTTTCTTTTTAAATTATTTTAACTTGCACCCACGGATGCACCTTGGGGAAGCATGGGCCTGGGGGTTTTCGGAGAGCCGTTTCTCATGACCGGTTCTCAGATCCCTAAACTGAACATGAAAGCACGTTTGCTTTGCCTCCTGCAGACGTGTGTTTCCTGTATCCAGGTTTCTGAGGCTTCTTCTGGGGCGTCTGCCTTTCAGAGTCAGTCACAGGAAGCGTGGGGATGGAAGGGAAAACCACGGACTGGCCGGCACACACGTCCCACACACACACGGATGGAGCCCGCCAAAGGGCTCATGGAGCCGTTGTTGGAAAAAAATAAAGTCGTTTTCAATTTCACCAGCGTGTCTGTCTTCCCGGCGAGACGGAGCCCAGACAAGAGATGGGGGTCATCTGCGTCCAATCCCATGGTCCTTTCCCAGTTTTATGGGATTAAAAAAAAATAACTTGATTCCTTTTTGTTGAAACGTTGACATTCTTAGAATAAAGGCAAACATAGAGTGTTGCCAAATCTTACTCGTTTGCACATCAATACTACAGATTTTTTTGTTTTGTTTTGTTGCAGTTGATTGAAATGATAAGGCTTTCCTTCTTAGAACCTTTGTTTATGTTGTTTACCTAAAATCATGGAGAATTACCTTAAGATTCTAAAATGTTCTAGCTTCAGCTACTTCAGCATTTTGGGATAATATGCATAGTTCTTTCAGCAGACACGGGGGAGGGAATACAGATGCCATCAGTGGTGTCCAGTTCCCTCTGGGACCATCTTATCTCTTGGCATGTGTCCTTGGAGATGTGTGTTACCGTGTGCCCAAGAGACCTCAAGGAAGCCGGTTGGAGCCATCCTCCTAGGCTCTTCCTATAAAATGAGAAAGACCACTGACTCAACCTATCGATGTTTAAATAGCCACAATGTGTTTGCCATATTTAATAAAAATGCACCAGCGCAGAAAGATGTGTTGAGAACGGGCTGGAGGGGGAAGAGGAATTATGGATCAGACACAAGGAAGCAAGTCAAACAGAGGGCAGTAGAAGGATGCGCTGATCGGATCCGATCAGACAGGGACTGTGTTTTCTCCCTGGCGGTATAAGTATGCTTCTGACTCATGTCAAGGCCAACCAGTCCTGGCAATGCTGGGGTCTCCAGACCCAGCACATGGTCTTACTTTTGTCCCATATTCTTAAGATCAGGAGGCCCCACAAGGAGCAGAATATGCTTTCATAGGGACTGTGGTGAGCAGGTTGCCCTCCATCCTACCAGACCAGGAGGGACATGTGTGACCTATGAACCAATGCCTTCAGGAAGGACTGTGAGTTTTCCAAACTGGTCAATTAAAAGGGTATGGTGTGTTTTATCTTCACCACTATTTATGCAATATATACAATCTAGAGGTTCTGCACTGCAGTGCTACAATACAAAGATACCCCCAATGGGCTCTTTCTCCCAATGAATCCTCCCCAAATTATAATGTAGTCATATGTACAATCCTTCCAAAGAGACAATATACTCATATGTGAAATCCTTCCAAAGAGATAATACACAAGTAAGGCTTTAACGATTGTTGGGAAAAAAATAGAATATCATGCGCACACACACACACACACACAGAGTAGAAACATGTAACCCATTCGAATTATGTTATGTATTCAGGAAGTTCAGTGGAGTATGACCACACGTTCTGGTGGATTTATTTGACTCACAGAGTTGGCAGACAGTCATGACTTTGGAAAACCATGCATGCACCGACCACACCAGTTACTTGCAAAGTTTCTGTGTATCCGGGGGTCCAGGTGACCAGGTATCAGAGCATAGCACTGAATGCTGGAGGTTGTGACTGAAGCATGAGACTTCCGTACATGACTAGAGCTATGAAGGTGCCTAAGGTGGTAACGGGTTGGGCACACGTGTGCTTCCTTCTCAATGCGTTTCAGAGAATGCTTGATAGTTTGGGTCATTTCCTAGGGAACTAGAAAGTGTGCAGTTTCTGCACCTTGATGGAAGGTGAAGGAAGAATTCCATAGAGGAGCACAAGAGAGAGAAACCAGTGTCTGGGAGGAAAAAAATCCCTCCTTCCCTCCCTCGCCGAGGTAAGTAGGGTGGTGTATGTGAGATGTCAGGCGACCACCGCCATGTCAGCCCTTGTAGGACCACAGGGCATGTCCTTAATTTTCTCCAACTCACAATACCCTGTCAGGGAAGCTTTGTGGTGCTGCAAACAGGATATGGAAGTCATTGTTAACGCTGATACATTGTAGACACCCGAGCTTCTCTAAGGTTCTTGACAAGCCTCATCCAAGATGAAATGGTACATAAGCAATCACTGGATATTCAAGCTTAAGTCTTAGGAAACCATTAGGAACAATACAATTTGACTCTGACTTGAGACCTAGTACTGGCTAAGTTTGTACCAACAATGCCAACTGATACATTTGTGCCCAGCAATTATGCTCCTGATTCCTTCTTCTCTTCTGACAGAGATGCCTGCAAAACACATCCGAAATGAAGGTGAGGCTGTGCCCCACCACTGACTTGCATCAGAACCAGGCTTGCTTTTCACTGGGACACTGTGCAGGTTTACCATGGCCAAGGATCACAAACCAGAATTTTAAAACCACAGACATTCATCTTTCCCCAGTCCTGGAGACCGGACGTCTGAGGTCAAGGTGTCCCAGGGCTGAGCTCCCTCCAGAGGCTCCCGGGGAGGGTCCTTCCTGCCTCTTCCAGCTTCTGGGGGCTCCAGGCATCCCTGGGCTTGTGGCCGACTCCCTCCCGTCTCTGCCCCTGTCTTCACGTGGCTTCTCCTCTGTGTCTGTGTCTCTCCTCTTCTGTCTCTTAGAAGGACCCTGTCATTGGATGTAGGGCCACCCTCATCCAGGAGGACCTCATCTCAGACCCTTCACTTCATCACATCTGCAGAGACCCTGCTTCCACATAAGGTCCCATTTCCAGGTTCCAGGCATCAGAACCCAGCACCCTTGTGGACCATTGTGCAGGCTGGCACAGCCCTCACATTTCTTGGGGTTCCGTCTTGGGCATGTGTAGTTGATCCTGGGTCATGAAGGTTGTGGTTATACCTCTGGACCTCTTCCTTCTGACCTGGGTGAAGCCTCAGGGAGGTTGAAGGGGGAAGTGACCAGTCACTTATTCCTGAGATTTTAAACACACGGATTCCTGGACCAAACACACAGCAAGGGGGATGCGGCTGAGAGATATGAGTCGCAGGAAAGGTTTTGAGCTGCAGGGAAATGGGCTCTCAGATCTTAGTTGTCTGGGAAACTTGCTAAAATTCTGATCTTCTTATTAAAGAGAAGAGACAGACAGAAACACCAGACGGTCCCCACAGAGACTTACGACATTTCAGCTTAGAACACAAGGGCTCATTTTTGCTTTATACGTAATTCAGAAAAAGCCATAGAAAGAGGAACCGTGCCATATATATATATATATATATATATATATATATATATATATAAAATACACACACACACACACACACATATATTTGGAGAAGGATTTTCAAAAAACACAGTTAAAATGCTCTCAGGAGGTGCAACACTTTTTGTGTCTGGGAGTCCTAAATATAGATTCTCCAAACACATGACCATAGGTGGAAATGGCATGTACTGGACATTTATTTTCAGCGTCCAGGCAGTGAGATCCTGAGAGGGGCACACGGCTGCTAACAGCCTGGGGCTGACCCCATGACACAGGGGCCCTTGATTTGAAATCTTCCCAACACACGGCACTGACACATGGCTTGGGTCTGTCTGGGTGGGCGTTTCGTCTGCATCTGTCCTCAAACCTCATGGTGGTGCTCTTGTTAGATAGGGTATCCTGTTTCTGGATGTGGATTGAGAAACATGAGAGGTGTCTTCTGGGTTCCTTGAGTTGTTCCAGCACTAATGTGAGCTAATGACCTAATTAGTTATGCTCTGTGGCAGAAAGGCCTGCATCATCTTTTAAATCTTTTTTTTTTTTTTGCAAAATCTATTTTTTATTTCTTCATCGAAACATAAGTCACATTCCCTAAAGTTCACCCTTCACCCTATTAAAGTGTGAAATTCAGTGTTTTTTGTTTTTGCACATTCACGATGTTGTGCAATCATCACCACTACTATGAAATTCCAGGACATTTTCATCGTCCTACAAAGAAAAGTCTGTACCCATCAAGGACTCACTTCTTAAGCTCCTCCCCCATCCTCTTTATTCCTTTATTCCTAGGCAACAACAAATATCCTTTATGTCTCCATTTGCCTGTTCTGGACACTTCCTATCAATGGAATCACACACTGTGTGTCCTTCTGGGTCTGCTTCTCTCACTGAGCATCATGTGTTCAAGGTCTATCTGCGTTGTAGCCTGTGTCAGAGCTTCACTCCTTTTCATGGCTGAGTCACATTCCACTTTACGGATGGATGTCTTTCTTTTCTTTCTCTCAGAGACACAAATTGGAGTAAAAAGTGTTGAAACCTACATCACAAGAACCTCTGTGTGTGGGGAGGAGTGTACCTCAGACCCCTCCTCTGTATTTGAGGTGGTGTTCCAATTGGACACACACACAGATTTCATAAGACTTGAATGTTAAAAAATACAGGCACACCTCATTTTATGATGTTTCTCAGATACTCTTTTTTTCTTTTTTAACACATTGAAGGTTTACGGCAACACTGCATCCAGCAAGTCTATTGCCACTGTTTTTCCAAGAGCACTATCTTTAAATAAATGATACTTTTTAATGTGTAATTGTTGTTTTTAGAGACAATGCTATTGCACAGTTAAGAGACTACTGTCTACTGTGAACATAAGTTTTAGAAGTCCTGGGAAGCCAGAAAATTTGTGTGACTCACTTTATCACGATATTTGCTTTCCTGAGGTGGTTTGGAGCCAAATTTGTGATATTTTAGGGTTCTGATTGTATCAACAATGATGGAAAAACAACCCCCCTACATCTTACCCTTCTAGTGGACCATCTGTTTCCATATTCCTATATTTTTTCCAGGCTTTGACTATAGTTTTTACGTAGTTATAATAATACTTTATGAAATTTTGGACTTTTCCCACCCAGCACATACGTGTGAGGTAGGGCACGTTAATTTATATGAAGAAATATGACTGCCAAACTGACCCAGAGCCGTGTGACAGCCAACACAAACATTCGTTCTTTTACGCCTATTGGGGAAAAAAATCAATTTCAAAAGATCACTTAACACAAGTGGAAAATTGAGTTACGTTGCGTGATCCCACCCAGGCTGAGGCCACAGAACCGTGACGGCGATTCATGGGGCCACCTCTGTAGTGGCCACAGGAAACGTATTATTAACAAAATTATTATTTTTTCCAAGAGATTGATGTTTTCTGGACAACTGGGAATTTATGATGAGGTTGGATAAAAGTCATTGCAACCAATGGAGAAAGGCTTTGCCCGTGTTCTCTGCAGGGGAGCACCGTTGGTCATTCTCTTGCATCTAGACTTCATCCAAGCGGGCTGCTTCTTAATGACACGCTCTGCTCTGTCGGGGGGCTTCCAGCCTAATGATATGTCATGGGGTGTTTTAGGATCAGCCCAAGCTCAGAGCCTACCTGCACCTTGACATTCTGTAGGTCCAGCCTGGTCTTCATTCCATCCCTGACACATTCGTTTTCAAAAGTGAGCCCTATGCTTCTGGCTCTTGCCCTGAACCTGTGTCAAATGCATCAATCCATCGAGTTAACTATCTGTTGTCGTATGTGGGAAACATTGAGCCAGATTCTACAGGAGTAACCTGCCAAAGATGATGAGGTTCCTGACTATTGCTGGTGGAATTGTGATCCCCACCCCCTGAAAAGATATGTCCAGGTCCTAATTCCCAGTACCTGGGGATATGTATGACCTTATGTGAAAACAGGGTCTTTGCAGATGTGATAAAGTGAAGGATCTGAGATGCAGTCCCCCTGGAGGAGGGTGGCCCTACATCCAATGACAGGGTTCTTCTAAGACACAGAAGAGGAGAGACCCAGACACAGAGGAGAAGCCATGTGAAGATGGAAGGCAGAGACGAGAGGGATGCGGCCACAAGCCCAGGGACGCCTGGAGCCCCCAGAAGCTGGAAGAGGCAGGAAGGACCCTCCCCTGGAGCTTCCGAATAAAACCAACCCTGATGACACCTTGACCTCAGACGTCTGGTCTCCAGGACTGAGAGGGAATAAAGTCCTGTTGTTTTCATTCCCCAGTCTGTGTTCATTTCTCACAGTGGCCCGGGACACGGCTACCCCCATCAGCAGCCCTCCCCTATATGGCTAGAAATTGGAGGTTAAATATTCCAATAGGCTGTTTTCTTACCACTCCTCTCCCCTCAAACACCCTGCACCTCATTTCTCACTGCCCTGTTGAATTGTTCGGGGACCTGCCCCGAATAAACCGTGCACCCTTCTTCAGGATCTGCTGTTGGGGACACAGCAAGGATGCCCAGCAAACATTTTCTCAGGGATTGCACGCAGAAGGCATCACATTCGCCAGGTAGAAAAGGGTGGGGGGTGGGAGGTAGTTCTGCCTCCTGACCCCCTTCTCCCAGACATAACCCAGCCCTTCCTGGAGGAAGCCAGGTCCCCTGACTCTTGTCAAAGACTGTGCTCAGAGGCGCATCTACTTACATTTGTTTCTTCTTAAACACCCAGTAGCCGGCTCTGACCGGGCACTTTCCTGATCCCAGGCTTCTCAGAAAAAGTGATAAGTTATATCCTTGTCCCAGTGACCAGGCACAGAATAAAAATCCAAGTTCCCGTCTTCCAAAATTATAAAGAATGAGGACGACCAGTGTGCGGTCTTCTGAGCATGGGCTGGACACAGAGTTGTGAATTCTGATTTTATAATCTTCCGTCTCCAAGGGATTTAAAACGGACCGGGCTAAAATTTCTCTTTGGGGCTCATTTTCATTTTACAAGAGTGAAGAGTTATATTTTCTGGGTGCTGCAATTTTCTGGGTGCTGATGACACGCCGGTCACACTCCAGAATCTCTATCTAGACGCAGATCTCGACATTACACCTAAGAAGCGATTGGAGATGGTGAACATGCAGGATCAGAGACGGATTTCTCAGTGACACGGTGCCCCATTGGGGGCACGGGCTGTGCACGAATCAATCCTTCCTGGTTATTTGCATTCGTGTATTCATATTAGGGGAATAAATGAACCCTCGCTGCCAGGCGTCCAGCCTCCAGGGCACATTGTGAAAAGGTGGACCTCGCCGCTTGGCTCAGTGGGAAGAACTAACACGATAACATGTACAAAAGAAGCGTTCTGTGTGACAGCTGGGAATCGAGGCTGGTCTGCCTGATACTCTGCCGGCCCTGACTTATTGTGTTATCATCTCTGCAAGGCTGCCGGCTCTGAAGCAGAGTCCTAGACTAAAGGCTGTGCAGGGAATGATCATGAGAGAACTCCTCGGATTTCCACGGCACGGGCTTTGGAGAAGGATGAGGATGGCCCCCCTCTCGTAACAGCCTCGGGGGTCTACGAGGCAAGGGTAGGGCGCTGAGGCTCAGAGCGTTGGGACAGATGTGCTGAGGCTGCGGTTTCGTCCAGCGGGTGCTCTCTGGGTTTTCCTCTGCAGAGCCTGGGGTTGTTCCAGCTTCCCCACCGGCTACAGAGGCTGCCTCTGTCTGCAAACCCCCTAGTGGAGGGAACACTCGGTCCACGAGGAGGGGAGGAGGGCAGAGAGAATCCGACAGGTGTGCACGGGGACCTCCGAGAGCCTCTTCCCTCTGGTTTCACTCTCTCCCCTCCGATTTGTACAGACTCCAACCAGGCGCTATGTCCATCTTTCTGTTATTTTCTTCCCCGCTTCCTTCTCTTCCTTTTTCTTTCCTTTCTCTCAGTCTTTCATTCTTGGCTAAGAACACTCTTTTGGAGCTCTTTTAAAATTAACTTAAAAATGTTTTATTAGGAGGTTGGGATTCACAGATACACACTACTATACACAAAACAGATAATCAACAAGGACCTGCTGTACAGCACAGGGAACTCTCCTCAATATTCTGTAGTAACCTATATGGGAAAAGAATCTGAAAAAGCATAGATATATGAATATGTACAACTGAATCAGTTTGCTGTATGCCTGAAACTGACACAACATTGTAAATCAACTAGACTGCAATATGAAAGAAAAAATAAAAAATGAAATAAAATTAATTAAATAGTATTTTGAGATAATTCTAGGTTCACCTGTGGTTGTAGGAAATTATACAAAGAGATCCCCAGTGCCTGGCATGCAGTTTTCCACCAATGGTACCATCTTGCAGAACTAGAGTATGGTATCACCAGTACTGGGATGCTGACACTCTGTGTATGTGTGTGTGTTCTGTGCACTGTGCAGTTTTATTACCTGTGCGGGTCTGCGTTGCCATCAGCACAGTCAACACCCTGAATGTTTCCATCACGGCCAGGACCCCTCAGATTCCCCTTTCACCATCAAGCTCACCTCCAGTCAGCATCCCCACCCATCCCTACCCTCTGGGAAGCACTAATCTGTCCTTCATTGCTAGCATTGTGTCATTTCAAAAATGTTAAATGGATGGAATCGTATCTATGCCACCTTTTGGGAATGTTTTTCTCCCCCTCAGCATAATTCTTTGGAGAGTCATCCAAATGGTTTCCTGTATCATTCCTTATTATTGTTCAGTGATTCTGATGGTTAATTTTATGGGTCAACTTGAGTGCGCTCAGCGAGGCCCAGGTAGCTGGTCCAACATGCAGCTGGCCTGTCTGCGAGGGTTTTTCCAGAAGGAAATAGCACTTGAATCAGGACTCAATGTGGGTGGTACCAGCCCATGCATCAAGGGCATGAATAGAGCAAAAAGGCGGAGAAAGGGCAAATTTTCTCTCTCTGTCCTTGAGCTGGGGGACCACACTTTCCTGTGCTCAGACATCAGAGACTCTGGCTCTTGGGACTTTGGACTTAATCCACCAGCAGCTCTGGGTTTGCAGCTTGCAGATGGCAGATAGTGTGATGTCTAAGCCCCCAGAATGCTCTGAGTCAGTTCCTGTAACAGACCCCGGCGTATATACATCTATACACAGCCTATTGGCTATGTTTATCTGGACTAATCCAGTAATAGTCAATAAAAAGTACGTTTCAATCATTAAAAATTTCAACCTTATATGAAAATGCCACGCTCAGCACAGAGAGTGGTTTGTTTCTTTTGTTTTTGGTAAAGTGTGCCTCGGGGGGGGGTGGCACTTGGGGTACAGGTCTGGTAGGATGGCTGGCCGTCCACATGGCTGACTTTAGCCTCCAGACCCGGCCCCTGGTAAAAAGACTCTAATGAAACAGAACGTCCCAAGGGCTCAGAGGGGACCACCTCGGAGCCAAAAGCAAAGGTCAGCCTTCTCTTAGGGCAAAATTAACCCTTCCCCACACAGGGTCCGTTATAGTAAACCCTGGTCCCTGACGCGCAGGAGAGCTCGGGTCTAATCCTGGCCTCACGGCGACTCACAGAGGGACACAGGCTACATCGGGCATGTGTCTTTGCCCGGACTCCCCCATCACAGGCAGGGTGGATCAGGGGTCTCCACAAAGGGTCACCCGAGGATCCATCAGCCAGGTCTCCACCTGAGCCACCTAGACTAACGGAATCTGGGGTTGGCTCAAGCATGGGTGATGCTGGACCTTGGAGAGGACCCAGAACCCAGCACTCAGCACCTAGCACTCAGTATCCAGCACTCAGCACCCAGCACCTAGCACTCAGCACCTAGCATCTAGCTCTCCATGGGAACTTGGGGCCAGTAATTTAACTTGCAAAGATCTCAGCCCCCAGGCACAGTGAGGGGGAGAAGGTATGGACCCCACAAGCCCACAAGGAAAATGACGTGGTGTTGCAGTGGGAGGATGTGCCCTTGTCAGCCGGGCCGAGTGGGGACAGGGCATCCCTTGCTCGCCAAGAGCAGGTCTAGAAGCTTCTGCTTCTGGATGCACAGGTGACGGATGGGAGCTGCTGACAACGTCCACCTGGCCGGTGGGGACCACCACTGGGCTGTGGTTGTTCCCGTCAGCAAACGGTGCTGTGTTGTGAGGCTGAGAGTTTGTGAAGAGGGTGGATCTCTTGTTACGGGCTTTTAGCACAATTTTAAAAAAGGAAGTGCTTTAAAGTTCTCCTTGCTTTTTTTTTTTAAACCTGAAAATGGAGAAGTCATTGAAGTCTTTTCTGTTAAATACTCCTCTTGATTTTTGATGGTGAAAGTATCTACTAATATTGTGTTATAGGCTGAACTGTTTCCCCCAACCAAATCCATATGTTGAAGTCCTGACCCCCAGGACCTCAGAATGGGGCTGTATTTGGAGATGGGGGTCTTTAAGGAGGTGATGAAGATAAAATGAGGTCACTAGGGTGGGTCCTGATCCCATAGGACTGGTGTCCTTATAAGAAGAGGAGATCAGGACACAGACACGCACAGAGGGACGACCCTGTGAGGACACAGGGAGGAGACGGCGGTCTACACTCCCAGGAGAGAGGCCGCAGGAGGAACCAGCCCTGCCCACACCTGGATCTCAGATTCAAGCCTCCAGGACTGGGAGAGATACATCTTTGATGTTTAACAAATACCCCATCTGGGTTATACCATCTGGGGTATGTGTTATAGCAGTCTTAGCAAACTAATACATATACATAATTAATATATGACACATAGAATGCACTATAATAATAACATAAATCTTGAACAGGTAATATGAGTACTGATAATATTGTTTGGGGGAAAATCTTGCATTTAATTAATTTTTTTAAGCTCTGGTATGAAGAAGGTTAACGTTCCCAGATCACGTTTGCACTTGTCCCTTGGGGACTGATAATTAAGGCAAAAGCAGCTTTTCCTACACCTTGAGTTATTACAAATCTGGTAATTTTCACTCTCTCTGTCCTGAACAGTGCAGTGTTTTCTTTTTTTTTTTTCTCCCTAAAACAGTGTGGATGTGGTTTCTGAGAGACGTGTACTCACAATTTTTTTTTCTCACTTTGCTGTTTCTCCTCACTATTAGGTGGTGACTTTATAGAAATATTTTTTCCATATTTTGTCCCTTCATGTGTGGCAATTACCTCTGAATGTGGGAAAAATTTCATCTCTAATCTGGGCTGGTTTGCAAGGCTATGGCCCAATGCAGTAGGTGTTTCTACACCTGGTGGATTTTCCCTCGTTTAATCAAACAGGAATCTGTGTGGGTAAAATCTTGACAAGAGTGAAAGAAGATATCGTTTTTTTAAAAAATAATTTTGCTATTTTTCCATTCTGCTTTTTTTTTAATTTAATTTATTTATTTTTGGCTGTGTTGGGTGGGTCTTCGTTGCTGCGCGCGGGCTTTCTCTAGTTGCGGCGAGCGGGGGCTACTCTTCGTTGCGGTGCAAGGGCTTCTCATTGTGGTGGCTTCTCTTATTGTGGAGCATGGGCTCTAGGCACGCGGGCTTCAGTAGTTGTGGCTCGCGGGCTTTAGAGCACAGGCTCAGTAGTTGTGGCGCACGGGCTTAGTTGCTCTGCGGCATATGGGATCTTCCCGGACCAGGGCTTGAACCCAGGTCCCTTGCATTGGCAGGCAGATTCTTAACCACTGCACCACCAGGGAAGCCCGATAGAAGTTATCTTGAAAACAGAATTACCTCCAGTTAAATTCAGAATGTGTGAATGATCACCCAATCATTTTCTGGGAAGAATTTTTAAGAGACGCTAGGACAAGGGGTCTGGACCCCATCCTTCTCCCAATTCTGTATGAACTGCTATCGATGAAAAGTTTAGCCACCTTTAAAGGCAAAGGGACACAAAGGAAAAAGTAAATGTGAGTCTGGGGGCAGCAGTGCCCCTCCACGTTGAGATAATGATCCCCTCTTTTGGAACCAAAGAGAGTTGTCATAGGAAATGGGACTCACTGTATGCAAGGGTCCATTCTCAGGGCCTTGCTTTGCCCAGAATTCTCCCGGTTTTCACTCACAGAGTCTGGCATCCCAGAATCTCACCAGCCTCAGAAAATCTGGGATGTCGGTTATCCCTCTGGTGGTTCCCCAGAGTGTCAGAACATGAGGTTCTTTGTAAAAGTACACAAAATCGGTGTGATTGGATGAGCAAAGATCAGCAGCGAAAACCGTAAGTCCTGTCTGACTGTTTGGACCACATATGGCTGTGTCTGGTATATATCATTTTACAGAGTTCATATGTGACCTGTGTTTTCTAGATGAACAAGTAAATCATGACCCATTTATTCCACATTTAAAATATATAGACAGGGTTTCCCTGGTGGCGCAGTGGTTGAGAAGCTGCCTGCCAATGCAGGGGACATGGGTTCAAGCCCTGGTTTGGGAAGATCCCACATGCTGCGGAGCAACTAGGCCCGTGAGCCACAATTACTGAGCCTGCACGTCTGGAGCCTGTGCTCTGCAACAAGAGAGGCTGCGATAGTGAGAGGCCCGCGCACCGCGATGAAGAATGGCCCCCACTTGCCGCAACCAGAGAAAGCCCTCGCACGGAAACGAAGACCCAACACAGCCAAAAATAAATAAATAAATAAATAAAATTAAAAACAAAACAAAAAAAAACTATTAAAAAATATATAGACATTTTCAGGTTTCAAGGATTACATATTTCATATTTCATCACACAAGAAGTAAAAATGAGGCATTTATGAAAAAGTAAAAAAGTTGTGCTTATTTATTTATGTTTTTTGATCTTTTGCATATTTTTTAACATCTTTACTGGAGTATAATTGCTTTACAATAGTGTGTTAGTTTCTGCTTCATAACAAAGTGAATCAGCTATATGTATACATATATCCGCATATCTCCTTCCTCTTGCGTCTCCCTCCCACCCTCCCTATCCCACCCCTCTAAGTGGTCACAGAGCACCGAGCTGATCTCCCTGTGCTATGCGGCTTCTTCCCACTAGCTATCGGTTTTACATTTGATAGTGTAAGTCAGAAAGAGAACAACAAATACCGTATACTAACACATATATATGGAATCTAAAAAAATAAATAAATAAATAAAGGTCATGAAGAACCTAGGGGCAGGACGGGAATAAAGACGCAGACCTACTAAAGAATGGACTTGAGGACACAGGGAGGGGGAAGGGTAAGCTGGGATGAAGTGAGAGAGTGGCATGGACATATATACACTCCCAAATGTTTATTATTTTTTTGAGTATTTCCCTATTTTATGGTTCCTATGAAACACTCCAATGACAGAATGCTTTGCTGTTATTTTTACTTCTCGCGATTGAATAAAATGGCACCGTTCTTTCCTTCAGAGTTTCATTTACATCAACCCACCCTGGCCACTTTTGGGAAACATTTTGCTGATGAAAGTGGTGCAAACGAGTTGAAGCTCTGAGGGCAGATTCCTGGATTTCTGCATCCCAAGATTGGCTGTTTTGTTCTCCACAGGGCACACTTAGCAGCAGTGATTCTATATCCAAATAAGCAGGAGTGTGAGATTCCTTCACATTAAACATTATCGGGTGATATTTAAGGACAGATGCTGCAGCTTAAAAAGAACCCCTGGGCTGTCTGAGTCATGAGTTCCAAGTATGAGGCTGATTTGAGCGTCTTCGTCTTTCCAAGGGAGATGCAACAAAATCGCTTCTGGAAGCTTGGAAGGTGAGCATCAGGAATGTCTCTCCTGCATCCTTCATCGGTCTGTTTATCAATGTTTGTGGAGAGACTGCTCTGGTCCAGGGATGGCGGGCAAACAGCACATGCCCTCCAGGTGTGCACAGACATTGCAAGTGCCTGGTGTTACAGGTAGGGATGTCCGGGGCCCCACGGGAGTGGTTCAAAGACAGTCAGAGGGAATGAGGTGATGCCGAAACCTGGGTGCAGTCAATGGTCTATGTAAGATGGGGCACAAAGAGATTCATGGGTCTGTGCTGGGGGTGGGCATAAAAGGGGCTCATCTACCCAAGGAAGACTTGTCCTCAAGGGGCCAAGGCACATGCAGTTAAGGGACTTTCCTTCGGGGGAAGCGTGCAATGTGCAAAAGCCAGAAACAGGGATCCCCTTTCACCCATCTTGGAGGAGCCTGGGGGTGTGCGTGCCCAGAAGCCCAGTCCGTGTTTGCCCCGAGTTCCTCTCCTGGGAGCTTTTCCACCTGTGATGAACCTCATCTCTGTGTCTTTTGACCTTTCCTGCAGGAAAAGAAAAAAGAAAAACAGGCAGAGTAGAAGCAATTTCATTTCAGAAGAAGGGAAACTCAGGTCATCCTCAGGTTCCGCTGCCCACCTTCCCCGGGTGCCAGAGGTGACATAGGACAAAGGGCAGGAAAGTGGGAGCTGGTGGTAGGCGGGGAGCATGTGTTGATTTCCTGCCCTCCCTTCACACGGGGGCTCCTCTCCGTGGCATTATCTTCGTGATTTCCTTTCCTGTTCGAGTCCCTTTGTTGCCTTTTGATTCCAGAGTGAGCCTGGAGTGAACTTCAGTGCACACCCGATATTAAAAAACACAGAGGCTGATGCCAGGGAAAACACACATCCACCCCCTTACTCCTGGTTTCAGAGGAAAAAAAAATTCATAAGCAGAGCCATGCTTTTCTAATAAAAATTCATTAAATGATGGTTATAAGGGATGAGGCATGGGAGGAAACAAAAGCACACAATCAAGGGACTTTCTCTGAACTTTTCCCTCCAAAGACAAAGCAAACATCAGCTCAGCCTGGAGCTGTCCCCCACCGCCAGTGAGAAAGAGCTCCCCCCTTTCCAGAAGCAGGTCCTGATGAAGAGGAGGCTTGCCTGGAAACTGACACAAAACTTTTTCTGTCTTTCTTTTCCCCATTCTGTGCCTGCAGGTGAGAACCAAAGAGGTCCAGGCACCAGATTCTGGATTTCCTTAACGGGACTCGAAACTCCCCCGAGTGGAGCTGCTTGATGTCTTGATGGAAAATAGAAACAAATGGAGCTCCGTCCCCGCCTTACGCCACCCCACGGAGAGGACGGGGTGCACGTTTAAAAATGCAAAGCCTGGGATGGACATGTACACACTGTTATATTTAAAATAAAATGCCTTTCCATGAAAAGAAAAAAAAGGACAGTAATATATTGACAATCTTCCTCCCTTTTAACCGTGTTCCCTGCAACCATGTGAATTTTGCCTTCTATTAAAAACAAAAAACAAAAAACAAAAAAAACACCTCAAAGCGGTCTCATTCTGCTCTGTAACAATGCTGGCCTCCAGGTAACAGGACGGCGTGGTTATGGAAGATCACAGACAGCCTCGGGTTTTGTGGACAGCAGGGCCGAGCCTCTCCGGGAACGGGTAAATCTCCCGAATGCCCCTTCCCCGCCTTCCCTGCCACCAGTCAGCTGACATCTACTGAGCAAGAAGTGATGAAGTGTCAAACAGCTCGGTGCTGGGAGAAAGGGCTGCTGAGACCCCATGGTGAGTTTTAAGGGGAGGCTATAGACTGAGAGAGAGTGAGAGAGTGAGAGAAACGTAGCTGGGCTACGCCGGCCGCTGGGAGTTTGTTAGCTGAATCCCAAATGTGTCTTTTGGGTGCCTGTGACGTGTTTGCCTGTGTGTATTTATAAAATTGTTATTGAGGCAAAATCCACACACCCTAACATTCACCATTTTAAAGTGGACAATTCAGGAATTCCCTGGCGGTCCAGTGGTTAGGACTCTGCTCTTTCACTGCCAAGGACATGGGTTCGATCCCTGGTCGGGGAACTGAGGTCCCGCCAGCCATGCAGCATGGCCAAATATTTAAAAAAAAACTTTTTAAAGAAAATAAAGTGGACAATTCAGTGGCATTAGCACCATCACCATGTTGTGCGGGCACCACTTCTATCTACTTCCGAAACGTTTCCGTCACCCCTAAAGGAAATGCTGCAGGTATGTTTGTGGCACTTGAGGCTCCCGGACATTGATAATTTATTTGCCGCAAATAAAGAAAAAAGCATTTAAGGGATATTTGAATATCTGTGCATGAAAAACCATCCACATCAACCATGATGCCCTCCCCCAGGTGGAGAAGGAAGTGGGTAAAGAGATTAGGAAACCACCAGGGGGTGTGTCATAAGAAAGTCTGGAGATGCAGGGTCTGGACATGTGTGGGCAGGTGACCTTGCAGGTGTATGCGTGGTGAGAAAAGGTCTGACGTGTAGGTAGCAGGGCAGGTCAGGGCATGTGATCCCATTGAGATAGGTGTCTGGTTGGACGCCCAGCATTTCAAGTTCCACCTGTACCTACTCTGTGTCAGGAGTGTCCTGGTAAAAAGGAACACTGTCCTCTCCTACCTGTATATGGGAGGGCTCCAAAGGGATATAGCAAAGATGGCTGTTTGCCCCCCAAAACTTTTTGCGTGGAGCCCCTTGAACCTGTCATGGGACTGAGCTTCCTGAGTGACCCCGAGGGTCTCTGGGAAGGATGTTCCCAGCGGTTAGAGCTGGTGCACTCTGCCCCGTCCTCCGGGGCTTGGTGCGGTGTGGAGCCCAGCGACCAGAGGAGAATACGGGGCCAGGAGGTCCTAAGGTGGGGGGGCTTCAATGAATGTGCCCAGACAGTGTGGTTGCCTTAAGGTCAGGGTGCAGGGGACTATGGGTCTCCCAGAAGCAGAGGGATGGAGATGCTGTGGATAGTGACAAGGCGGGGGGCGTGGGTCATCGGTAATTGTGGATGGGAGAGCAGAGACCCCACCTCACCGCTTTCTTTCTCCCCCAAGACCTCGATGAATGTCTTATACACCATAGGCAAGATGTGGTGTTTCCCAAACACACGAAGAGAGCAAGAGGGGCTTGTTGTGGGCTGGGCTCATAGCCCCCTGTATTTGTGACAACTGTGATCATAGAAAAAGCTTCCACGAGTTCCCAGGCGCACAGCTATTCTCACGAGGGCCAGGCACGGGGAAACCGGCGGGCGAGCTTCCCTCCACAGGACCAGAGGCACAGCTCAGGCGCTTAGCAGTGTCTGCCCCTCTGTTCTCTCTCTGACCACACACCACCAGCTGCAAGAGGACCAGGGGTCGCTGAAAATCAATACATAATAACAGGGCCCAGCGCTGCCTTCTTTTTCTTTCTTCCCTTGATAGCTAATTAGGAACAACTTACTAAAGTAGACAAGTCTTCGCAAAATGAATTGTGTTAATAGTGTCTTCACGAGGACCCATCTGTCTCGCGGGGTCTTTCTTGGAACGGAGGTCAGAGTTCAAGGTGGCTAATGGGATCATAACTCACCCAGGGACAGGGGAACATTAGGGTGACCACCGGTTGAGTTTGCACAGGAGGACGGATGGCTCATCTCCCAGGGCGGTGAACGTGGAGCTCTTTTGTGGACATCTGGTTCTGGACGTCTCACACCTGGGCCACCCTTCCAAGGGTGGGTGGTGCCAGCACACACTTTCATGAGAGATGCCCACACATCATTGGACCTTTGCAGTGCCTGGTCCCTAAAATGTCGCACACGTGTAGGTCTGTAGATACCCACACATGTGTAGCTATGTGAGGATGTTTCACATGTATGTAGATATTTGTAGATGCTTTGCATGTTTGTAGGAATCTGTCGGTACTCCACACTTGTGTAGATATTTGTAGATGCCCTGCATGTGTATAATTATGTGGAGATGTTTCACATATATATATGTAGATAACTGTGGATGCTTTGCACAGATCTAGGTATCTGTAGGTACTCCACACATGTGTAGATTAGATATGTGTAGATGCCCTGCACACGTGTAAATATCTCTAGGTCCTGTGCACATGTGTAGGTATCTGTAGATACTCCTCGCATATTTAGATATACGTAGATTCCTTGCACAGGTGTAATTCTGTAATTTATCCTAAAAGCAAATGGTTGGGTGGATAGACAGGCATTGGAATGAGGAAGACCCTGGGACACAGGAAGTGAAGGGACTTGTCTGGGGTGACATGATGGGCAAAGGAAGAGAAACCGGTGATCCAGGGACAGCTGGAGGCTTGGGAGAGCACAGGGGAGCACCCTGTGGCAGTGACATCCTTTTACCAACACACCGCCTCTGGCTAGAACCTTTGTGACTCTGTCCAGTTTCACTGCACTGGACTTGGCCGCTGGACCTTCACCAGGACAGTGAGTAGGGAAAGGAAGACAGAGCCATCAGAAGGGGGCTAAGAAGGGCATGTCTGCCGTGTCTTCACAAGGTCTTCTCCTGGTGTGCCTCTGTGTCCAACTTTCCCTCTTATTATAAGGACACTTACTATCCAGCCATTGGATTCAGGGAACACCCTCCTCCAGTAGGACCTCATGTTAACTAATTACATCTGCAAAGACCCTATTTCCAAATAAGTTCCCATTTACAAGTATGGGAGCTCAGGACTTCAACGTATAATTCGGGGGTGGGGGACACGATTCAACCCATCACAAGCTTTTAGAGTGTAGGTCCAGGAGAAAGTGTATCTCTTCGAGGAATAGATAGGCTGCCTCTATCTGTTCATGGGATGGACACCTTTCCCTTTTTGCTGTGGTTGCCAGGAAACCAAGAGACAGAATCATCCCTTAATAAACATCATCATGTGAACGTCTGGACCTCGATCCTGACCTCCGTTCCTGTTTAGTGATTCCATGTTACGTGTCTTTGCCATAAGCCTGCTCAAGTTTTCGAGAAGACAGGTGATGAGTGAATCTGAGTATAAAACACAGAAGGGAGAAGGAAGTGTTCAGATTGTAGACATGTTGGAAAAGGGTTTGAAAGGGGATTTTGCTGTCCGGGAGGATGTCTCCAGGGAGGCGATGGTATAAGGCACCTGCTGTGGGGTCTTTGGTCTTGGTAAATCCGCTCACCAACAAGGTGGTCTGCCTGCCCTGCTGGTAGTCCAGGTCCCTCTGTGATCTTTTCCAGGTGGTCTCCTGGCACTCGGTGTAGATGATCCAGGTCAACGTTCCTGCTTTGCACAAGGCGGCAGCCCTGGCCGTGGTACCCGCCCTCCTGCCTCTGGACACCCTGCCCCCTCCCAGCCCAGGAGGCGTGTGGAGAGCAAATCTCCACCCTGAAAGGAGCCCTGTGTTCTGTCGAGGCTGCCATTGGCTCTGTAACCAGGGAGGACCATTTTTTATTGTCAACACGGCTCAGAGATGGTTAGAGGATCCTTTCAAGGGTAGATTTAAAAGAAAAAAATGGAGCTTTCTAGAGCCATGTCACAGGCATGCTTTGTGTGGAGAGAGGAGGGTAGGTGAGGGGCCCTCCCCGGGCTGGGGCCTCCCCAGCCTCTGGCTGTATCTGGTGTGTCTCTTTCCGAGGGTGTGTCCATATGTACTCACTCTGCTCTCGGCGGGCCGTCCCGGTGCTGTGAATGAGTTCTACAACGCACAGCTCCAGGGAGCATGGGGAATCTGATCTGGTGCCACCTGAGACCCCCGCAGTGTGACGTCAGCTGCTTCCTTTGGGTCCAGTGACAAGTTACTGTCTGTGAGATGAAAAACAGGAACTGAACCCAGGGGCGGTCTTCTGGACATAAAAGCACAATGTAAGGTGGTTCTAATAAAATGCCAATGGCATGAGAACACACCCAACTTCAGGCTGGACACCTAGACTCAGGGGGTTGTGGAACGTCCACTTTGCAGGGACAGGAGGTGTCCCTGGGGGCAAGAGGAGTGACAAGGGTCTTGCAGGCAGAGAAAGGTGGAGGGTGGCCGAGGTCAAGGAGGGAATATGCAAAGCATTTCCCAAAGGGGACTGGGGTGGGGGGGTGGGGACAGCTCAGGACACACAGGGCCAGGGGAGGAGGACTGTGGTTCTGAGCTGCCCAAAACCCCCTGCCCTCTCTAGGTGGACACTGAGCCCTGAACAGCCTGGCTGCTAGGCTGGCCACCTCTGCCTCGGGAGACCCTCTCCCATCGGGACCAGGTTGCCCTCAAATGAGAAATTGAGCCCTGGAAGCCCTGCTGCACCTCCATCTCCCTGGAAGGCCCTGGGGTTCCCGGGAGAGGAGACGACGGACGCAGATCCACAGCTACCACTTCAGAAGGCATTCCCGGACCCCACAATGCCCCTCACTTCTACACCGTAAAGGCTCTGTCTTCTTTCACTCAACTCAGTTTCTCTCAAAAGTTCTTTACGCTCCAGACAAAGGAGGGAAACTCAACACAAACACACACACACACACACACACACACACACACACACACACACATTAACTGTAAAGAAGATACTCTCAGGCTGCCACTGGCCACAGTGCAGGGACCTCAGTCCTGCAACCGAAAGGAACGGAATTCTGCCAATGACGGGAATGCACTGGGAGTGGAATCTTCCCGAAAGCCTCCAAAAGAGACTGCAGGTCAGCCGACCTCATGAGACCCGAAGAGGACCCAGCTGACTTAGTTCTGGACTTACGATCACAGCAACAGTGAGGTGGTAAGTTGGGTGTGACGTCAAGGCACCCAATTTGTGGTCGTTTGTAAGAGCAGCAGGAAACCACTGCAGGTGGTCTCACACTACCTGCTCTGTCCATCCTTGGAACACGTTGGGTACATGGTGGGTATCCCTAGATGCCCATCAGCATGGCTGGTGTGGACTTCCCTGCATTACCTACGTGGGACACCCCCTGAAGGTCCAGCCCCACCCCTGAGAAGCTGGCCTCAGCCTCCATCTGGGAAGGAAGGAGGAGATGGGAACCGCACCAGGACAGTACTGGAGCAAAGCATTTGGAGTTGGTCCAAAGCTAAGGGGCCCATGTCTTGGGAAGACCTTGTGGGATGTCTCCAGAGGCCAAGGATGGATGAGGCAGGTGCTGGGCGTGGCTTCCAAGGGGAGGGCTGGGCTTTGGGGAACATGCCAGGTAGGCACTGCAGGGGTCCATGTTGGCTGTGCTGATGGGATCAAGGTCCAGCCCCAAAGAGAACAGACAGAGTGGGGTCTGAGGAGGGTGATGCTGAGGGCAGCTCAGGACCAGGGTGTGGACTCAGGGTCAGGCTCCAGCCCCGGGGAGAGCACAGAGCTGTGACAAGGGCCAGAATTCCTCCTGGCGCTTGGTCTGGAACAGAGGGTATCCGGGAGTCACGCACACATCCAGAGCAGAACCCCACACCATTCCTCCCTGCCGTTCCTGGGTCTCTTCCAAGAGAAATAAGGGCCGTTTCGGGGGGGATTTGGCAATGTGTGCAGACATTCATGAGGTGACTCGCAGAGACTATCAGATTCACGCGTGCCGGCCAGGGGCCTGGCTGAAACTGAGGACCACCGCACACTCCCATTTCCAGAGGTGAAAGGCCAGTGCATTAGCCCACAGAACCATAAACGAAGCGTCTGGCTGCAGGACCAGCCGTCAAACGTGATAAACACGCCATTCAACCGTCTTAAACAGCCGTCTCCCCAATCCTGTGCTGGAACGTTGGGCAGACAGTGGTGGGTGCGGGGGAGGGGGGTGTCTCTGCAGCTGTCTGTCTGCGTCAGAGGGCAGAGGGGTCCCCTGCGCTGTTTCGTAGCTCGGCAATTACCGTGTAACAGGCGTGTCATTGTTTCCAGTTAATATTTCCTGCTTCCCTTCAAGCACTTGTGTGTGTGAGAGAGCGTGTGCGTGTGTGCGTGTGTGTGTGTGTGTGTGTGTGTGTGTGTTCCGGCGTCTGGGTTCAGCATCCCTGCACCACTACGGTGTTCATGCCTGGCAAGGTGCAAAGGTACCAGCTGCCCATGCGAGCCCCGCCCTGATGGAGACAGATGCACTTTCTTTTTTTTTTTTTTTTTTTTGGCCGAGCCACGCGGCTTATGGGACTTTTAGTTCCCCAGCTAGGGATTGAACCCAGGCCCTCGGCAGTGAGAGGGGCAGAGTCCTAACCACTGGACCACCGGGGAAGTCCCCCAGATGCACTTCCGTTGGCTGAGGGTGGGATTCAGAGCTATGCACAGAGGCTCTGCTTGGGGATGTGAGCTGCTTCCAAAGAGTGCTGACTTGGGGTGTCTCTGTCGGAGATATTCATTCCTGAGCTTTCAAAGACTCCTGATGGGGATTCGACGGGGAGTAATGCAGACCCAAGGTGATGCACGTGCAAGGTTTGTGGGTCTGGCTGGGACAGAGAAACGGGGAGTGGACAGTCCGGCTGGCTGGTGGAGGGGCCATGTGGAGGGGGGCCCACCTGCATGCTTCCCTTGTCCACAAGACGGTCACGGTGGTCCCCGCTGTTAGGAACGGTGGTCCCCCGGGGCTGGGGGAGGGGGAAGGCAGAAGGGTTACCTGGCAGTTTCGGGTCCTGAAAGGACAGGCAGACCACAAGCAGTCAGAGATGGCTTCCTGGGGGAGGTGTGCAGATGTGGTACAAGTGGACCTCCTGAGAAATGGGACCCTCAGGGAGGCAGGGGGAGGCCAAAGAAGGAGGGATGGAGAAGAGGTGACCGGGATGGGGACCAGCTGGTGAGCCCGGACCAGGAGGTGGATTTTGTCCTGGGGCCACAGGAGTCGGGGGCAAAGCAGGGTTTTCAGTGGAAGTGGGATGAGAACAGGTTATATCTGGGAACATTGCTCAGGATGCAGTGTGGTTAGATTAGGTTGGAAGAGCGGCAGGTTTGGGGAGAGGGAGGTCCCCTTGGAGGCAAGAGGCACGCCATCTACGCAGGAGACGGCTTTGGGGGGGCGGGAAGGTGCAACTCCGCGGCCTGCGGGGGAGCGGCTGGATTTGACTGCACAGATAGCATAGGAGTCGGCCAGGCGGATATGTGCTCCCTTGGGGTCCAGGGGTACGACTGTCGTGACCAAGTCCCTGTGGAGCTGGTAGAATTGTTCAAAGCCAGCATTGCTCCAAGCTCTAGGCAGGGGTGAGAGCTGATCACAGACCCCACAAAGGGCTTCATGCTACCCTTTGTGTGAAGACCAGTCTCCACAGAGATTTATGGAAAAACCTACACACAACCCATGACAGGCCCCAGAGAGGGGGCATTTGGCCTGGGTGGGAAAACCCTCCACCCTAATTTTCTCACCTTACTCCTCTAGCCCACCCCGGTTCGGAAGGGCCCACGAAGGTTGTGACTCTTGGTGGTACCGTCACCAAGAAGACCCGCTGAGATCCCCAGACCTTGATGCCAAGGGACCCTCGGACTTGTTTTTACTTTTTGACTTAGGTTGTAAATTGTCTGTGACTCCGGTTCTGTTCCACCCTGGATTTGATTAATTACCAAGGCGCTTGGAAAAGCTTGGACGTCGGGCAGCAGGCAATTGATTTACAAAGTGTGTACATGTGATTTCCTTCAACAATTGTAAATTCAGACCAAAGGAGTCATTGGAACAGGAGCCCTGGGCTTTGAAATGGATTCTAGCAGAAGCCCCGGCATTTGGGGCCCGATTGGGTTTCTTCAAACGGGGTGTTGGGCTCTCCTCCCCAGCATTGGGGTTGAAATCCTGCCCCTTGTTTCAATACACGTTAGTTTTTTATTTTATTTTTTGACACTGTGGTCTCCTGGTTCAAGCTGCGATCAGGGATAAGAGTTGGCTGTGTTTTGGAGATTTGGTGATAAACCGGTGCAAAGTGGGTAAAACTTGGTAACGCTTTCCTCTGGGCAGAGGTATGGAGAAAGTCACGGTGGGCAGTGCTGTCTGAGTATCTCTGAGCCTTTGCTAACGTGTTCCTTTAAGAACATGACAGAATTCCGCTGGCCGTTTTCTCCGGCCCCTGGTCGTGTGCTTCCCCGGATGAGGTTGTAACGGCTGCCGAGGGATGTCCTGTCTCCCGCCGACACAGACACACCCCAGCCAGGTGCCCTAACGAAATGAGTTTTATTCAAAGTCCCGGCTTCATAATGCTTCCGGAAAACAAGACAAATGGAACAATTCTCGTGGCAATTGCGTCGCAGAAAGCATGTTGTTTATGAAGTTTGACTTCCTAATAGTTCATGTGGAGTCAGACACCTGCGGCCGTTTTGGTTGTTGCGGGGCGGGGACGGATGCACGGATAAGGTGGAACGGGTACCCCTTATCTGGCTTTTCCTGTGAAACCGCCTCTGGGTGCCGATGGGATTCGCATGCTGCTGAAACTGTGTGGAATCACAGGACCGCCCTTTCTGCACTGAAAAAAGATTAGGTTGGCAGTAACCACCGAGGATGTCGCGCACATGCTTTTATGTCGTCATTTTATTCGATAGATTGTGCCGACAGTGCCTGAACAGATCTGTCCCTGTTTGGGGGGATGTGGAACCCAGCAGTGCGGCAGATGGCAGTGAATTTGAGTGCCTGGCAGGTTTTGATTTTTTTTTTTCTTTTCAAGAGGGAAATAACTGCAACACTGAAGGGATTTGATGAAGTATAAACCTTTGTTCATTCTAAAATATAAGACAGAGCCATCCCTTTGATTTTTTGTAACTGGCCATATTCTCCTAAGGAGAAAAAAAGAGACCATTTTTTTAGAGCAGTTTCAAGTTTACGGAAAAATTGAGCAGAAAGATCAGTGATTTCCGGTGTATTTCCTCCCATCTTACCCTCAGATACCCAGATTATTAGCATCCTACACTGGTAAGGACCTCTTACCTCCTACCAGAGTTCCCTCACAAGGAACTCTGCTCAATATTCTGTAATAACCTAATTGGGAAAAAGAATTTGAAAAAGAAGAGATACATGTATATGTAGAAGTGAATCACTTTGTTGTACACCTGAAACTCACACAACATTGTTCATCAACTCTACTCTGATATAAAATAAAAATGTTTAGAAGAAAAACATCCTACACTGGGTGGTATAGGTGCTCCAACAGATAAAGCAAGATTGCTACATTATTATTAATTAAGGTCTACAATTTCTATTTGGGTTCTTGCTTGGGTTTGGACATCCCATGTGTGTTGACAAATGCACAATGGGATGTGTCCCCCACGACAGGATCCTACAGAGTAGTTTTACTGCCCTAAAAATCCCCTGTGCTCTGCCTGTTTGTCACAGTTGGAATTTCGGGTCTTTGAAACGTAATTCACTGGGAACTCTCCTCTATGGCCTGTTGAGAGCATTCAGTTGATGAAAAGGAAAAAGGGCCTTATTTCAAAACGAATGCAAATGTGTGTTCGTGGGTTTGTGCCTGTGTGTCTTTGTTCATAGGTGGATCTGCCCATTTCTACTCCTGGTTAGAAGACAGAACCCTACAAACTACTGAGACGAGGGGTTGGGAAACCAAACCCTCCACGAGGAGAGGGGTAACTGCATCGGGGGCATCCGTCCTTTCCATAAATGTCCCCTTGTTTTTCTTCTGCAGCCCCAATTAGCACTCAATGCATGAAAAGAAAGTCCATTATTGAGAAAGAATTATTAAGAAAGTCAGTTATTAAGCAGAGGCTCTAGGGTCGCAGGTGTTTGCCGTCAACGGACCCACTTTGCTGTCTTCTCTGTTCCTTCTCGGATGGCATTTATTTTGCCGGGCTCTGGGTTTGTGGGGTAATGGTCTCTGGGCACTCTTGGCTGCCTTCACGGCCAGTCCAGGGGTTGGGGCATTCGCACATGGTGCCTGAGGGATGCATGGACACCCCGTTCTACCATGCTTCACCAAGACCTTTAGTCACCCTGGAATAGACGGTTTGATTCTGGGACTGGGACAAAGCTTCTATCTCAAGTGACAGATTGTACAACCAAACCATTTCCTGTCATAGGAGAAAGGATAGTGAGGTCTAGTCCCCAGGGAGGATGGAAAACGGGGCTTAGAGGTCTGGTCCTTGGCCCAAAGATGGAGACCTGGATTCCAGCAGCTTCCAGAAACAGCCTGTAAGCTGTTCACCTTCTTTCATGGCCACATCTTTGCCAATTTCCGTTTCTCTTGGTGAGTCTGTGCTCGGCCCTGCCTGCGGGAAGCAGGCTTTCTCTGTAGCCCTGTTACTGGTCAGGGTGTAAGGCAGACCAGGCCAGATTGACGGGCTGGGACCCATTTTCTGGGGTGAAGTTGCCCCCTGTTTCCTCTTCGTCCTCTGGAAAACTCGCCGGTGATGATGTCCTTCTGACCATCACTGACTCACTGCATCCGACTGGACCTACTGTCTGGCCATCCCCTGTGGTAACTGGTGGTTCCCCGTTGGACGTCTTTTGAGTTCAGGGAAGAGAGGAGGCTGGACTCCAGTGTTGGGGTCTGGTGCACAGGATTTGGGGTGCGGACTCAGGTCCCCCGAGGCAGGGTGAGAAGGGATCCTGAGTCTGTCTGCACCGATCACAACTTCTCCGAAGGCTGCTGGGCAGCAGTGGGGACAGAGGGTGTCAGAGCCCCACTGGCCAGGCTGGGGTCTGGTTCTTTATTCTGTGAGTCACGGTAATTCCATTTCCTCCTGCAAAGTCCTGAATAAAATCCACTCCTTGTAAGGTGGCGGTGTTACATATTAAATAGAATTTTTTTTTTTTTTTTTTTTCGGTACATGGGCCTCTCACTGCTGTGGCCTCTCCCGTTGCGGAGCACAGGCTCCAGACGCGCAGGCTCAGTAGTTGTGGTGCATGGGCTTAGTTGCTCTGCGGCATGTGGGATCTTCCCGGACCGGGGCACGAACCCGAGTCCCCTGCATCGGCAGGCAGACTCCCAACCACTGCGTCGCCAGGGAAGCCCTAAATAGAATATTTTAACATTCAATTCAATGGGGGCTGCACCTATCCTCCACTGGGTGACCCCAAACAATCCTGATAGCATCTCATCCTCCCTATAACATCTGGGCAGCATCTCACAGCACCTGCGGACCATGATTCAACACCCTCAGTGACTGTCATAATTTAAGGGGCTCCGACCCATCTCCAGCACATGCCGAATTTAAGGAATCATTTTATACGCAGGGCATGCTGTGCCTTTGAATGTGAAGGTGGGTGTATATGAAGAGTTCAGGGGCGTCCCCAAAATCACAGCCGATGGGTGTGACATGCGAACGTCAATCGGTTCCTTTCTGGATTCCCCCCAACGCTGGAGCACTTGGGGTGAGGGAGCAAAATGCCAGAGTGACAAAGAGGTCTCAGAAATGCCCTGGGGATGAGGTGCAGAATCCCCAGGTGGTCTGGAGAGATGAAAGGATGTGGGAGCTCTGCTCAAGGTGTGGGCTTGGCCAGTGGAGGGGCTGAGAGCCCGGGCAGAGCACACGGGCAGAGAACTCCTGTTAGGGCTTGACAGATATTGCCAAGCAGCCTCCCGGCCCCGCAGTACTTAGGGGAATCCCAGGTACACAGACTCCAGGCAAGGATCTTGCTTGCATTGATTAAATACGACTGGTAATAACAGTGAGAGAACGCTCACAGCCCCGGACCACGCGTCTCTGATTTCCAGGGGGTCAAGATCTCATTAATCTTCCTGTGTACTTACAGCTCCGTGCCAGTTTACCTTTTTTTTTTTTTTTTTTTTTTTTTTTGCGGGACGCGGGCCTCTCACTGTTGTGGCCTCTCCCGTTGCGGAGCACAGGCTCCAGACGCGCAGGCTCAGTGGCCATGGCCCACGGGCCCAGCCGCTCCGCGGCATGTGGGATCCTCCCAGACCGGGGCACGAACCCGTGTCCCCTGCATCGGCAGGCGGACTCTCAACCACTACGCCACCAGGGAAGCCCCAGTTTACCTTTAAAAGGACAGGGTTTGATGCAGGCTGGGGTAAATTCCCTCTGCCGAGGGGCAGACGCTCTTACCCTGAGACACGTGACAGAGGTAGTGTGTCTGGAGCATCCCTTGGTTACAATAAAGTGGCATTTGGTATTTAGTGCCATTTTGCAAACGGAATCAGCGCGATAGAAATGATGCTTTCTTTTCCTTTTCAAAACGGTCTTTTTGCGGTCTGATTATTCAGCCCTGTTTGCAGAGCTAATGGTTGCTCACCAAAATCCATCCATTCTTTTTTTTCTGGGCATAATATTAAGCTATGTTTTGCAGCCCCCTTTGTGTTGGGTTTAGTCCTGTGGCTGAGTTCTTGGTGATAAAACGGGAGTGGACGTGACTATGGCCCAGCCTGTATCTGGCCTTTAAGACAGGGTCTTCTCCGTGCGCTGTGCCCTGCTCACCAGCTGGAATGCCTGGTGACCTAGCTCCAACCATAAAGACTGTGACAAGTGTGCAGGGCCCGGGGTATGGAGCAAGTAGCCTGGGTTCCCAAGTGGCCGCATGGAGCAGACACCTGGCAGCCCGGACAGCTCCGTGGTGCCGTGGACAGAGACACAGAAAGATGCTTTGGGTATTTTCTGTGTCTCTTTAGGACAGGAGCCCAACATTCTTCTACGCCAAGCCCTATTCTTGTGTTTGAAGTGAATTCCAACCCAACTCTTTTAACACAAACTGTTTCAGCAGAACTGGGGGCAGGGGTGGAGGTGGGTAAGGAATGGCTTCTTTCACCCATGTGAGCAAGTCTTGGCTGGGCGTGGAGGGAGGTGGGGAAAAGCACCGCCGGAGGAAATGTGCACCCAGCATTTGACAAGACGTCACTGCTGCAGATTCGAAACGCCAGCTAAATGACACCTGTACCCTCTTCTCCTTGGGGTGGCCAGCCTGGAGGGAAGCACGGAAATGGAATGGGTGATGTAGACCCAGGTGAGTCCTCAGGAAAAGCTGAAGGTTACATGAAATCACCTGTGAAACTGTGGCGGACAGATGTTTCCTGAATAAGCATGTGCCTAGCTGCCAGAACTGTCTGGAACTGCTTTCCTGTAAGGAAAACGATCCTTTGAACCTGAGCTTGATGGCATAGCTGGCTGTAGTTCTGAGCTTTGACAGCCCCAATCTCCTGCCAGGTGAGGCTCGGTCACTCAGAAGAAATTCGTGGGGTCCCCTGGATTGGAAACTCTCATAGTTAATGGTCGACTTAATGTCCCAAGTTCTTTGAGATGTCTTAGCACATCGGTTGCACAGTAACGGCCTATTGGTGAAAGAATGAATGCATGGGGGCTTCCCTGGTAGTGAGTGGTTATGAATCCACCTGTCAATGCAGGGGACATGGGTTCGAGCCCTGGTCCGGGAAGATCCCACATGTTGTGGAGCAACTAAGCCCGTGCACCACAACTACTGAGCCTGCGCTCTAGAGCCCGCGAGCCACAGCTACTGAGCCCACGTGAAGCCCGCATGCCTAGAGTCAGTGCTCTGCAACAAGAGAAGCCACCGCAAGGAGAAGTCCGCACTTTGCAACGAAGAGTAGCCCCCGCTCGCCGCAACTAGAGAAAGCCTGCGCCCAGCAACGAAGACCCAACACAGACAAAAATAAATAAATAAATTTATTTAAAAAAAACAATGAATGCATGAATTAATGAATGCCTGTGTACATATATACACTACCAAATGTAAAATAGATAGCTAGTGGGAAGCAGCTGCATAGCACAGGGAGATCAGCTCGGTGCTTTGTGACTACCTAGAGGGGTGGGATAGGGAGGGTGGGAGGGAGACGCAAGAGGGAGGAGATATGGGGATATATGTATATGTATAGCTGATTCACTTTGTTATACAGCAGAAACTAACACACCATTGCAAAGCAATTATACTCCAATAAAGATGTTAAAAAAAAAATGAATGCCTGTCTGCAGGCTTCTCCCTTGGCTGATCCAGAGCTGAGTGTTGCCAGGTTTGCACATGCCAATGACTTTCTCTTGCACGATGAGATCCCGATCTTACTTGTGAATGAAAGAATTGCACTGCCAACCTCTGTAGAGCCTTTTTTATGCGGGAAATGGTCATGGGGCTTGGCTTCAGGAAGGAAAATGGTTCAGGGAGTGGTGCTTCTGTGCAGCAAGCTGGGAGGATAGAGTGTATGTGTTCTAGGGCTGCCTCTAGCTGTCTGGTTCCTGCCCTGGGATGAGGAGGGCAGGTGGATGGTGCCTGGAAGGGGTGGCGAGAGCCCCTTAGAGGGGGAGGTGTGATGTGGCATCTGTATGGGTTTATTTGCATTTGAAAAGTGTGTGTTGTTTGCTTTGTCTAGGGATTTGCTAGTCCGGCCCCCATATTCCAGAGTCAGGAAGACCCCAAGATGTCAAAGCATCAGAAACACAGAAAATGAAATTCTGCCATTTGCAAAAACATGGATGGACCCAGAGGGTATTATGCTAACTGAAATAATTCACACAGAGGAGCACAAATATTCTATTTTTTCACTTATATGTGAGACCTAAAAAACCCGAAACTAGTGAATATAACAAAAAAGAAGCAGTCTCACAGATACAGAGAAGAAACTCATGGTTCCTAGTGGGGAGAGGGAAGGGGGAGGGGCACGATGGGGGAGGGAATTAAGAGGAACAAACTATTGTGTATAAAATAAATAAGCTACGAGGATACATTGTACAGCACAGGGAATGCAGCCAATAGTTCATAATAACTATAAATGGAGTATACCTATAAAACTTTTGAATCACTGTTGTATAGCTGAAACTTATATAATGTTGCACCTCAATTATTCGTCAATAAAAAAGACAGAGATACAGAAAATTAAAAGTTATGAATAATACACCCTATTTCCATGTAAGGCCACTTTCTGAGGTACCTGGGGTTAGGACTTAAGAAAGCACCTCTTTTCTTTCTTTTTTCTTTTTTTACATCTTTCTTGGGGTATAATTGCTCTACAATGGTGTGTTAGTTTCTGCTGTATACCAAAGTGAATCAGTTATACATATACATCTGTTCCCATATAGTACCTCTTTTCTTAGGGAAGAAAAAATTCGACCCATTGCACTCTCTGTGCTTGGGGGACGGAGCTGCAGCCCATGTGGTTAAGTGGCTCGTGGAGAGCCACATGTGGTGAGGGGAAAGAGGAAGACCGTTCTTGGTGGACCATCTGGGTGCTTTCTCGGTTAAATGCCAAGATAAAGCAGTAACCCAGACACAGGGACGCAGGTAACTGCGTTCAGGGACAGCCAAGAGGTTACATGGGTGGCACAGAACTGGGGTGGGGGGTTGGACAGGTGAGGGCTGGGAAATTATTCTCTGACTCCGGAGATGCAGGGAGAAAGAGACGTTCGTTGCAGCCACACGAGCGCTTCTCTGCTCAAACCGTTCTGTTGACCCTTGCACCAGCCCTTTCCCTCCACCCCAAATCCAGGCTGACCCCCTGAATTGCCTTTCCAGGAATGGGGGACCGTCCACCGTGTCCACCTTCACAGTGATGCCCATTTCCTTAGCGGTACATCCTCCGTAGCCCCCATTTCTCCCTGAGCTGCCGTGCTTACCTTGCTCCTCAGGATACTAGCCGTGTGGCCGGCACAAGCTCTGTGTACCGTTTTATTCACAACCCCGCAAAGCAATAGGAAGGACAAATGTAAACGAAAGGCAGGGGGGCGGGGAGGATTGACAGGTGCCACACGTGCCTGTTCACATGTGTCATACATTCTCAACATGAGGCACCCATGGTAAATCCAGAGAAGTGATCTTGGCTGTCATATCGTTTCCAAGGAGCTCACTGGCCTCGGGGCTGTGGATTACGGAGCTGTGAACAGTATAGGAGGCATTGTTTACAGTAAATCATGCACAACGGCCAATGTTTCATAATCAGAATGTGTCAGGTGTTGGGGAGAGAAGCAAACCCTGGCTTACAATGTCCTCTGAGGATGAGCACCAATGCGGCCAGGGGTAGGGGCTAATGGATAAACATCCAGCCTTCCCCCATCACCCCTACGTACAAACCACACTCGTATAAACAAGCAGATTAGGAGCACTTGAGAGTTTCATTTGCAGCTGTAAAAGGTGGCAAAAACAGGTAATTTATGTGGAGTTCCGCTCTCAACAACTCCTGTGTGTCCTTTACGCCATCTGACTGGTGACGCATATAAAGCCCAGGCATGGAGACGTGTGCTTGAGCTGTGGGTGCAGAGTCTGCCGCAGGAGTCAGAACCCCTGACTCTTTTCTGAACAGGTTACGATCAGGTGAGCGATCTTTGGTGCATCAGTATGTGTCCCACCTGTACAACGAGATGATGGTGCCTTTCCCACCAGGGTATGGGGCTCTGAGAAGATGCCGTGGGAAACCTCTACAGAAGATGGAAAATGTTATAAGATGTTGGCCATCACTTGTTCATACGGGGGTCCAATAGAGTCAAGGAAACTGTAGACAAGGTGTTCTCCAACTCTGAGCAATTTATTTTGGGGTCCTTTCTGTTCCGAAAGGAATTGGCCCTCCACAATGGGGGTGGGCCTCGTCTAATCAGTTGAAGGCTTTACAAGGAAACAGACCGATCTCCCTTGAGGAAGAGGGAAGGCTGCATCAAGGTGGTCTTTGGACTTGGCCTGCAGCATCACTTCTTCCCTGGGTCTCAGCCTGCTGGTCTACCCTGCAGATGTTTGGACTTGCCAGGTCCCATGATCATGTGCATCAATATTCCTTAAAATAAATCTCCATCTCTCTCCCTCTACTATCTCTATCTATCTATCATCTATCTATCTATCATCTCTCTATCCACCCATTCATCTGTCATCTACCTGTCCATCCATTACCTACCTATCTATCTACTTGCCCACGCATTACCACCCCCACCCTGTTGCCGTGCGTCTCTGGAAAACCTTGACTAATACATCCTGTCCGCCTGTGTCCTCATCCTCATCACCTTCTAAGCAGAAGGAAAAAAAAAGAGACCACATCGGGCTTGTGCCTCTTCCCCAGAGCTTGTGTCTGTCGCTTAGTCCAGGGCAGGTGAGGTTGAATCTCCTGCCATCTGATGCTTGCTTCTTCCACCCCCGACCCTGACCCTCCCTGCAGAGAGGAGTGCAGGGAATAAATAGGACCAAGTCCCACCTCCCCACCTGTACCAGCTCTGTGGTATCAGGCCAAGGTCCTGGCCTCCTCTCTCCCCGCCCTTTCAAGCCTCATGTTGTTGGTGGACAATAGTGGCTTCTGCCTGTAGCTGTTTAGAAGGGCACATAGGCGGAGACCCCCCAGCTGGGGAGGCGGGTGAGCTTGGATTTCACTCCACCCCTGTTTAGTTCACCTCATGGCTGTGACATCACTTTCTTATAAGCACTGACTCATCCATGCACGCCATCTGCTTTCTTGTATGTGGGTCTTTGTCCTTCTCACGTAGGATCTTGATGGTGGGATGCGGTGGCATGTTCTTCACACAGGAGGGATTGGAGTGCATGCATCTTTAATTCTCCACCCTCTGACCCACCCTTTCGAGGCATTTCCACAAAACAAGTGGGTCACAGAGTCTGGGCACGATTCTGGAAGTGCGGAACGTTGTGGGTGATTTTTACATGGCGGTGCCCGCCTTCCTGATAATGAAATATGTTGGACCTAAGTCATTTCTCATCTCAGGAGCCTCTTAAATATAAATGTCTCTTCAACGACGTGTTGGTGACTCGACAGAAGGTTGCTTGATTCTCAAAACTTAGGTCCTCATGCTGGTCTACAGGCTCGTAATAGAGCCGGGAGGTTTCTTCCACTGTGAAGCATCTCTTGGGATTGGAGATAACAGGCAATGAAGCCAGAGACGGAGGGAAAGAGAGACTGGATCCTCCTTCTCCCAATCTTCCCTTTCCAAGCTCTCTTGACTTTGTATTTAGAACCGAAGAGAATGCAGGACGAGCTTTCTCGCCAAAGTTGACGGAGATCCGTTGGGTCTTCCCACTTGCAGATGTGTTTTTATTGTGCGTGTAGGCTATTTTTCAGGGGCCTGAGTGCAGGACTTATTCCTCTTGATGGCAATGGCACCCACCACCCTCGGTCTCCTTGGTGGGAGGGGCTGGTGCAGGATAAATCATGTTGTTCTGACTCAACGTGGTTCCACATGTGTTTCTGACATTGCAATGGCTGCGTAGGATTTGGTGGGTATTTGGTTTCTTATTTTTTCCCCTTTGGCATTATCAAATGGTTTATTGTCAGAACCAATATGGTTTAACCAATGATAGTTACATTTAAAAGATTGCGTTTGTGTATAAGCTGACATTTAAGAAGAATAGTTAACAGAAATATAGGCGTGGGAATGTAATGGCATAACCATAGACATTGAAGTCATTGATTGCCATGTTATTGACAAAGTATTTTTTTAATTAATTTAAAAAAATTTTTATTGGAGTACTGTTGCTTTACAATGTGTTCGTTTCTGCTGTACAGCAAGGTGAATCAGTTATACGTATACATATATCCCTTCTTTTTCAGATTTCCTTCCCACTTAGGTCACCACAGAGCACTAAGTAGAGTTCCCTGTGCTATACAGTAGGTCCTCATTAGTTATCTATTTTATACATAGTATCAATAGTGTATGTATGTATGTATGTATATATATATATATATATATATATATATATATATATATATCCCAATCTTAATTTTTATTGAAGTATAGTTGATTTACAATGTTGTGTTAGTTTCTCCTGTCCTACTGTAAATGTGTCTGAAGCTGAAAGCTTCAGTTTTCTCTTCATGGGGAGACTCACTTTGGTCCTTCTAAAGAGAGGGTTTCTCTCCCCTTCAGCCATGAGAATATCACTGGTGTTGTGTGTGTGCAGTTGCATTCATCTGTGTGTGTGTGTTGTGTCTGTGTGGTTATGCTTGTGAGTATGTTGTGTCTTCTGCATGTGTGTGTCCTTGTACCCTTATGGTCTGCCCATCCCCAGCCAAGCAAGCTGTTCATGCCTTCCCATGCAAGGAGCAGGTGGGAGTATTTTCCCAGATAAGAAGCAGGAAAGGTGATAGCTTATGCATATCGATACCCAAGGGCAAAGAAAACCTTTGAGAAAAAGCTCATCCGGATTGATCCACATTATGGCATGTAACAGAGCTTCATCCTTTTTTATGGCTGAATAATATTCCACTGTATGGATGAACCACATTTTGTTTATCTCTTCATCCATCCATGGACACTTGGGTTGTTTCCACTCTTTGGCTACTGTTAATAAAGCTGCTATGAATGTGTGGGTCCAAGCATCTGTTTAAACACCTGTCTTCAATTCTTTGGGGTATATACCCAGGATTGGAATGGAAAGGGACTGTTAATGAGTCTGGGGCCTCCTTTGGGGGAATGAAAATGTTTTGGAACTAGATAGAGGTGGTGGTTGTATAACATGGTGAATGAACTAAATGCCACTGAATTGTCCACTTAAAAATGGTGAAAGGTTAATTTTATGTTATGTGAATCTTACCTCAATTTTTTTAAAAAAAGCTTACCCATAGGCTATCAGTTCAAAACCCCTGTGTCCATATTGCTTGGACACATAAGTCCCGTGTCAACCAAGAATTTCACAGGCGTTGTGGAGCTCAGACTCTTGGGAAGATGACAAAGCTTCCTGGGTTTGGGGCTGTCTGGCGAGGCTGGGTGTCCCTGCATCTCACAGAGTGAAGGACAAAATTAATTTTGGCCAAAGTGTGTGTGGGTTTTAGAGGCAGGGATGGATGTCTAAATCCTCTTTTAAATTTCCTTTGCCTCAAAGGATCTGCTCATTTCATCGGAAAATCATTGCTAATTTAATTTTCTATTTTGTATAATCTTTTATTTAAAAAAAACAAACAAACTCTTTGCCACTTAGGGGGGAGAAATACAAGGTTCTATTTGTCTTCAGTTAACGAGTTTCTTCCAACAACTCTGCCTGCTGAAGGAGTGCTAAAGAAGAAAGGGAAACCTCCACTTTTGCGGTCCTGTGTGTGCCCTCGGAGACTGTCTAGAGAGGACCAAGAAGGCAGCCTGGCATTTGTGACCTGGTTTCCACGCTCATGGAATGTCTCACCTCTTGGGCATCATTTCTAACCTGAAGTTATAGGAGGAAAGGACACTTCAACTCCAAGCCCCCAAGTTCTAGGACTCTGGCAGAGGGTGACGGATGAATGACCCATCCTAGGCACTAAGAGAGAAGCCAGGGAAAGTTGGGGACCTCGTGGAGAAAATAGAGGAGGAACATGACTGAGACACAGAGGTTGCTCCCCACGTGTTTGGAAATCAAGGAGCACTGGTGGTGGCTCTGGATGAGGCTGCATTTTGCCAACTCCACCAGGACCTGCCGTAGAGCTTATAAGAAATGTACGGGGGGCAGGTTTTGTTTCACGATGCAGAATTTAGAGGATCCCTTCTGAAGAATGGAATCATGAAACTCAATCTTCAGTATGTCTTTGACACAGAGCAATAAGTATATTTCTAACTATACAAGGGAAGTTACCACTGGCTTTCAAAAAAAAAAAAAAGATAGGTGTTTGGAAGGGCAAACAGAGTCTCATGGTATTTGATAACATTTTGTTTTGAAGGAGGAAAACTTAAGGCACACAGTGAACAACAGAAAAGTATGGGGTCACACAGTCCTTCCTCAGCCCCCAGACTCTAAGTTTGGGGCAGGGGCTTGAGCAGACAGACTGGAGACAGATGGAAGTGGCTTCATGGCAACTCCAAAACCCATTTAGGGAACAGGCTCCCTTCTGGACACTAGTGTCCATGGGAGTGTTTCGACAATCAAAGAAGGAGAGGAAATTGTAAATAACAGGAGTTTGAGAAAAAGGGAATCACAGATAAAGAATTACAGATAAGTAAAAGGTGCTGAGAGAAGGAAGCACAAACATGAGTTGGCAGGAGGAATAGATGGGTCACCACCAGAGCAACAGAGAACTTAGAAATATATTGTGGCTTTCCCTTTTTTGTATTTTTTTTTTTCAAGAAAAGACGTGAGCACAAAAGACCAGTGATTAGGGAGAGCAAAGGCATTAACAGAGGGAGAAAAGCAGAGGTAAAAATGTTTGAGGGAAGGGAGTGATTGACTCTCATCCAACATTGGAAGGCAGCTTAGGAATCGGTGAGAAGCGGTCAGAAAAGAAACTTAGTTCTCCAAGTTAAGGGAAAATGGGGGAAGGCTTAGAAACCAAGAGTGAGTCAGGAGCTAGCTCAGTGGACCACCCCGCCAAGGAAGGGAGGGGTGCCTTAGTCCACTGGGGCTGCCATAACAAATTATGGTAGACGAGGGGGCATATAAACAACAGATATTTATTCATCACAGTTCTGGAGGCTGGAGGTCTGAGATCCTGGCGAGGCCAGATTTAACGTCTGGTGAGGCTGCTTCCTGGTTCATAGATGGTGACTCCTCGCTGCGTCATCACCTGGAGGAAGGGGCCGGGGAATTCCCTGGGGTCTCTTTTAGAAGGACACTAATCCCATCCACAGGGGCTGCACCCTCATGACCTCATCACCTCCCTGAGGTCCCACCTCCTGACACCATCCCACTGGGGGTTAGGATTCCACACTTGAATTTGGCAGGGGTGGGGACAAAGACATTCAATTTATGGCAGTGGGCAAGATGAAGATAGTGACTCTCGCCCCAAGACTAGGAGCCTCCCAAAGACAAAATCTTCGATGAAAGGATCCGGAAACAGAAATCCTAGAGACCAGGGTGGGGAGCTCTCCTGGTTGTTAAGGGTGCACAGTGGGTGTCAGGGTGTCAGGAATGGAGGAACAGCCCCTTTCTTTGCGAGGTCGCAGGGACCCCATCTCCTCCTTTCTCTTTGTGTGTGGGTGCTGAGTGCTGAATTATCAGCCCGGGGCATCTCAGAAAAGATGTGCAGAAACGTTAAAAAAGAAAGCCTCCCCACCTCACAGCCCCTGCTCTTTTCTCCAGCTCCTTGGAAAGCTCCTGTCCAAACCGAGTCTTCCTGTTCCTCCCCTGCTTCCCTCTCACACCAGGCACACGCCTTCCTTTACTCTCGAGATGTAAATCCCGCCATATCCAAGACACTGGCCATCAGCCTTTATTTGTAGTGAACCTTCCGCTTTGACTAATGATATTCAGCAAAAGGCTGGAGATTCTACAGAACACGTGTTTCAAATTGAACAGCAAAGGTAGAGGTTTCTCTGCACTCACAAATAATGAATTTTTCCCCCTAGATCTCAGGAATGGAGGTCTCAAGGAGACTGTAATGCAGCCTCGGACCGGGCACACATGCTGGGTTGGCGTGGTCAGCGTGTGGTGGTGCCCGTGTGGGTGGAAGGGCTGGCTGGCAGCCCCGACGAAGGATGTGGGGAGAGGGAAGACAGAGGGAAGGGAAGGAGGGCCGAGGGTGTCTGTGTGTGTCAAGGGGAGCCTGCTGGGCTGTCTTCTGCTAATGGCAATGCAAATGGCATTTATAGCCCTAATTCACAGAGCACTAATAGTAGTAGAGTCAGGGTAAATCATTTCAATATCAAGATTTATGCCTTGAGGGCCAAGGACTAATTTCCATAAGGCATTTACAAAATCCATCTTGTCCTCGGAGGCTGTGATAAGTTGATGCCTCCACGGCCCCTGACCCCAGCAGCATCCTCTCTCTGCACTGGATGAGTGTCTTTCTTTCTCTCTTTTTTTCTTTCTTTCTTTCTCTTTCTTTTCCTTTCTTTCTTTTTCTTTTCTGTCTTTCTTTTTCTTTCTTTCTTTCTTCCTTTCTTTCTTCCTTTCTTTCTTCCTTCCTTCCTTCCTTTCTTTCTTTCTTTCTTTCTTTTTCTTTCTCTCCCTTCTCTCTCTGTGTCTACTTATCTATCTATGTCTATCTATTCTACAATCTATCTACCCATCCATTATATCTACCATCTAACTATCCATCCATCCATTTATTCATCTACCTATCTATTCTATCATTTATCTATGTATCTACCTATTTATCTGCTATCTATCTATGTCTATCTATTCTATAATCTATCTATCCATTCATTATATCTACCATCTATCTAACTATCCATCCATCCATTTATTCATCTACCTATCTATTCTATCACTTATCTTTGTATCTACCTATTTATCTACTACCTATCTATCTACCTATCCATCCATCTATCTTCTCCCTCCCTTCCCTTTCTCCTGGAAGTGAAATCACAGCAGCTGATGGGCATGGCACTGCAGGGGTCATGAGTCGGAGGCACAATATGCCCCTTTTTCTATGGCCTCGTGGGCTGCTGCTTCCTCCAGGTCCACAGTCCTTGCAGGGTTCCCAGTGAGTCTGATGAGAAGGTGGAGCAGGTAGGACACCAGAGAGAAGAGCTGAAGCAGCCCTGGGGAAGGTCTCCAACACCCGACCTCAGCAGCCCGAGTCCGTGCTGGGTGCCTGAGGAATCGGAAGTGACCCTCGCTCTCATGGAATCTGTAGTGGTCAGGCTGACATGAATACACACGTCAGGGGGAGCAGAAGGGAGAGTTGTGTGGGAACAGCATGTATTTTCTGAAACAGGTTGTGATAGCTAAGCTGAGCTCTCGCGTGTGACTGGCGGGGACGCTGGAATTGAGGTTGGTCTGGGGAAACCACTTGAGTTGCCCATCAGTCACTTCTTCTGGGGGTGTCCATGGGGCCCAGGAAGGGGAGCTGGGACTGGGGCCAGCAGGATGGTGTGATGTGGGATAAGGGGAGGGGAGAGAGCTCTGTGCCAGACCACCTCCACGGGAGACCTGGGAGCTGATTCTAAAGGGGATGAACAGTTGAGAACTATGTAAAGAGACCCTCTGGAGGGACCTGAGAAGGGCCCAGTGTGAAGAGCATGCATTTGGGGAAAATAAACCAAATTATATATGTGAGATGGCAGGCTGTGTGTCACCTGCTAACTCTCAAGAAGAAAATGTAGGAGTATCCATCCTGACCGCTGGGGTGACTCTGACCCATTGCAGGCTCGTTCAGACCCCTCTCCCAAGAGACGGTGGGTCCGTGTCCTCCTGGAAATGCTCACAGGACCAGCTCAGTCTTTCTGGTTGAGCTTCCTGTTTTGAACAATTATCTTGGATCAAGGACAAGGAACCAGGCAGATGGACATGGACGAAGGAGGCAGTGGCTGCACGGTTTTCAGGGGGACGCTTGCTTTACCTCCACCCTCTTTCAGTGCCTCTAGCGTGTTTGTTTGTTTGTTTTTTCTTGTAGAAGCTTTTATTTCAGTGATTAAAAGAACACAGTAAACGGAAACTATGCTGATTTACTTTAGGCATGCACCTCTATCTGAAACTGTTGTTAGTTTTTGACTGGCCTAAAGCCTTATAACTTATTTTTTCATTTAGGCACATCTTTATATTTTTTGGGGCCCTGATATACAGGGTAAGTTAACTTCTTTCTTGTGGCAGTTTAGTATGAGAATTATGTTCGCTGGCTAGATTCCTTTAACTAAGGGCCTCTAGACTCTCAGGCTACCTGTACTAGCTCGAGACTGTACTTTATATAGGTATTTAAGTGAATCACAGTATAAAGGAGGGAGATAATCTAGAAAGGTGAAATGTACTGTATGAATACTCCATACATTTTTTTCCAGTACTGATAATCAAACACTAGATAAGGAGGCCTATAGTCAAGTACCAAATTACTCTCTCTCCCACTGCTGCCCTTGCTGAGAGACACAAAGATGTATATCGATCTCTCCAGAAATCTGAAAGGAATCCACACAAATAACAGATTATTACCTATGTGGTCCCACTATCAAATTATAGAGCAGTTCCACTACTAAAATTATAGGAAGCAGTTACTGGAACTATGAGAAAAGCTTCGTCCCACATACAGTAATTCACATCTAGTAGCGTTTTCCATTCATCTGTCAATTGTTTTCCCACGATTAGCATTAAAAAACACAACCCCAAACACATTTGACCCTCAAACCCACCCCCACACAAAAATTGGTCTTTGTTCATTCTCAGATGACAGGATGTCCCAAGAGTGACAAAGGTGGGAGCCGATCCCCCCATAGCCTTTTCTTCAACCGTCCCATCAGCTGCTCTTCATTTCTTGAACTACCTCCCTTTTCCAAAGAGGTAATGCTGAGGTCAGTCAGAAAGGCTTTCTGAGAAGACTGGCTTGGATTTCTGGGTCTGTTCCAGTCGATTCAAGATGAATTGGCTTGTATCAATGAAGCGCTCAATGCAGTTCACAAAACAGGCCTCAGCCCAACTGTCCAACTTTGGCACAGGCTTGTCCATGCACTTTTCCCAACAAAGTTCCATCATCTGGTGCACCAGCTGCTGGAAGCGCTGCTTCTGAGTCTCTACCTCAATGGAATGCTGCACCTGCAGGTCAACCAAGCCCAAACCTGCTGCGGAGGAAGATGAGGTGGAATCCACACCAGCACGGCCCAACTCACTGACCTTCATGTCGCCTCTATCAGTTTTATTCAGTTTTTAATTTCATAAAGTCTTTGTTTCCGCTTCTTGCCCAAGACAAAAGTGGAATATTTCAAGGACAGATCAAACTGAGTTGCTATTCTAAATGCCCAATAAGGAGGAGATTTGGTTGGTGGTGCTGAGCTCCAAGTGGTATTTATTCCCAGAGAAACTCACAATTAGAAACAGAGAGAGGGCAACGGTGAGAAAACTGCCCAGATTGGAAGGACTTTTTATGAGAGTTAGCACATAAAAGCCTCAGCAAAAACCTCTAACCTAGAACTCTCTAGTGGAGCCAGAAATTTCCTTTAAACAAATGACTTGCTTACCTACAGCTCAGAACAACATGGCAGTTACTTCACGGGGTGTGCTTTAAAAATATATTGAGACTCATGGAAAAATCCACTTTTAATAAGTTTTACCATGGTCCTCAGACTGCTTGTTCTAAAATAAGCAATTGTATTAATAACACAACCTTACCAAAATTGCACATCTATCTTCCAGCTGTTCTGTCTGGCGATTGTAGGTGTTCTGTGTTCATGCAATGCACGTGTGTGTGCGCGTGTGTGTGCGTGTGTGTGTGTGCGTAATAGTTATTCATAGCATCTCTTTTCCCCTCTTTTAACATTTTTTTCCTTGGCTAAGGCAAGTGAAAAATCAAAGTTAAACATGTTCTTCTGCTGAGTCCCTTCTGAGTGGACCCCGAGAACTTGATCAAGTTTGTCATATGCCAAAGGTTTCTAATCTCACTTCCCGCTTCACCTCATGCTCTTCCTATAAACCCAAACCCTGCTGTCAGCTCTCTAGCAAATTTAAGAAATGAAATTAATTTAAATTGGCTTTAAGTAGAGACGAAGTAGCATTAGGGAGAAGTGTTTACAGAAGTCAGCAGGAATTGGTGAGTGGGTAACACTTTGTTTAAACAGAATGCTCATTTGTATGCGATTAGTTGACGTGATTTTTTTCCCCACTTATGTAAATGTTAAGCAGAAAATCCTTTTGGTGAATGTCTTAATTTCTTTGGGCTGCTATCACAAAAATACCAGAGACTGGGGGCTTAAACCACAGATATTTATTTCTCATGGTGCTGGAGGCTGGATGTCCAAGGTCCTGCCGAGGGCAGACTTAATGTCTGGTGAGGACTCTGTTCCTGGTTCATAGATGGACGTCTTCTCTCTGTGTCCTCACCTGGTGGGAGAGGCGAGGGAGCTCTCTGGGGTCTCTTTTATAAGGACGCTAATCCCATCCATGGGGGCTCCACCCTCATGACCTCGTCACCTCCCAAAGGCCCCACCTCCTGACACCATCACCTTGGAGGATGGGGTTTCAATATATACATTTTGGGAGGATACACATATTCAATCCATAAATGCAAAGAATGTTTTAAAATATTCACCTTCATTCCTTGGAACATGCACCGTATTTTCTCAATCTAATGATTACATGAGCTATAAAATAAACTAGTGATTTGAAAGGAAAGGACTTATTGGAAAAAGAAATCCACCATGGATCACATGTCCATTTCTTTTTGAAAGATGTTTTGATTTCAGTAATATTAAGATAAAGAGAGTGCCTGAGAATTAAGGACACAGAATAGTATGTTGATCATAATTTAACATTATTCTTTTTACTTGAAGGGGGTGGGAGCCACGCCACCAGGATTGTCATCATGTGGTGAACTCTCAGGGTACAGCCCTAAGGCTGTAAGACCAGACCCGTGTGGGTTTATGTTTGCGCTGGCCGTGCCTGTCCTCTGGCAATTGCTTCTTTCCTTGTGACCTTGTACCTAAGTTCAGGTAACTTGTGCCTGATGGGCTTGGTGTCCTGGTGGGAGACTGGGATTCATAGTCATCATCTTCATGTAGGTGGCAGACTATGAGTGACAATTAAGGTATCACCCTAAAAAGCTATGCTTGGTACTCATGATGCCCACATCAGAGAGCTCTGTGTACAGCCTCCTCCAGTGCACCCTGGGGACACTGGTAGGCACAGATACATCTCAAGGATTCTCTAGTAAAAACTACCTCCAGAGCCTGTTAAATTGGTTACATTCATATTTTCCCATCAAAAGAGTCCAACGTACTTGTGATGCTGTGAACGGAATGTGTGTCCTTCATATGTAGAAACCCTGACCATCAGTGGGATGATGTTAGGAGGTAGAGCCTTTGGGAGGTGGTTGGCTTTTGATGAGGTCATGAGGGTGGGGACCCCATGATGGAATCTGCATCCTTATAAGAAGAGGAAGAGATCAGAGCTCTCTCTTCATCGTGTGAGGACACATAGAGAAGGTGGCCGCCTGCAAGCCAGGAAGAGAACATCACCAGGAACTAATGTGCACACACGGTGATCTCAGACTCCCAGCCTCCAGGACTGTGGGAAATAAGGGTGTTGTTTAAGCTGCCCCGTCTGTGGCATGTTGTTATTGGCAGCCTGAGTGGACAAATACAAAGTGAGAAAGACACGTAAATGCATTGATGTGACGTTTCAGCTGGAGAGGAGACTTCAAAATCATTCAGTGTTATTGTCCTGGAGCTGCTGTGATATATGACCACAAACCAGGGGCTTAAAACATTACATATTCATCCTCCCCTAGTCCTGGAGACCGGACGTCTGAGGTCAAGGTGTCCCAGGGCTGAGCTCCCTCCAGAGGCTCCAGGGAGGGTCCTTCCTGCCTCTTCCAGCTTCTGGGGGCTCCAGGCATCCCAGGGCTTGTGGCTGCATCCCTCCCGTCTCTGTCTCTGTCTTCATGTGGCTTCTCCTCTGTGTCTGTGTCTCTCCTCTTCTGTCTCTTAGAAGGACTCTGTCATTGGATTTAGGGTCCATCTGGATAATCCAGGGTAATGTATTAAACATCTTGTGATGTTTAATCACATCTGCAAAGACTTTGCCATATAAGGTCACATTCACAGGTTACGGGATTAGAACATGAGCATTTGGGGGTTATTATTCAGCTGGTCACACCCACCTTCTGGTTCCTATAGGCTCCGTCCTTTAGAGATTGATTCCTGGGAAATCTCTCCCCATCTCTCATGCCCTCCATCAGCTCAGCCCCCACAGGTCAGCAAGCTGATCATGTCTTTACCAGGGACCCTTTGTCTTTTAAACTCTGGGGAACTACATCATCCATGGCTACTGTCTCTTTGACCTCTTGTGTGTTTAATCCCAAGTAGCTCTGCCTGCCTTCTCATGAATTGGAACCACGGCCCGAGGGAGGACTCGATATTTGACCGTGGTTAACTAGTTCCTGGAGTTTCCGGGACCCACTGCAGTGTCTGAACTGGAGGTGCCTCGATGGTCCACATGGCATCATACCTCCAGCTCCAAAATGGTCAGCTCTCGGCCTGAACCCCAAATGTGCCACTTCCCAGCTATGAGAGAGTGGGCAAATTACCGTGCCATGTCTCACTTTCTCCATCTCTGAAAGAGGGATAATCATTCTACGAAGTACAGTTATTGAGTGGCTTCCAATAAATAATAAAAGGGAAGAGCTCTGGAATTTAGTCTGCATGTACGTTTAGGGGACCCACTGCAGCCCAGGCACATGTCAGGCAGATTCAGGGACTCAAGTATCATTGTTTCCAGGACACACACGTTTGCAACAGCACTGGTCACAGTAGCTAAAATGTGGAAGCAAGTCCATCGATGAATGATTAGATAAACAGGATGGGATATATCTAAACAGTGGAATGTGACTCAGCCATGAAAAGGAAGGACATTCTGACACCTGCTACAACGTGGATGAACCCCGAGGACATGATGCTCGGTGAAATAAGCCAGACAGGAAAGGATAACTCCTGTAGAATTCCACTCACCACTCATCATTCAGGTGATTCCTGAATTCACCAGAAGTAGGATGGTGGTGCTAAGGGGTAGGGGAGGGGGACGGAGATTTAGGATGCAATGGGCACAGAGTTTCAGTCTGGGGCGATGATAAAGTTCTGGAGAAAGATGGTGGGGATGGTGGCATGTGAATGGACTTAATGCCACTCAACTGTGCACTTAAAAAAGGCGAAGGTGGTAAATTGTATGTTGTGTTGTTTTATCACAGTTAAAAATTACCAGGGGGGAAAAGCATGCATTCCAGGAGAGGGAGAAAGATAACAAAAGTGGAACCTGGTTCATCCATGAGACAACCCAGGCACTGTTGGGAATTCTTAAGGGCATCAAATAGGGAAAGTGACCAGTGGTCGGGGGTAGTGGTGGGGTGGGGTGTGCCTAGGAAAGCACACTGGTGTTGAGACAGCATGGGGGGGGGGTGGCATCGAGGGCAGGCAGGCTCTGGGCGGGGTAGAGCCCCAGGGCCATCGTGGAGACATGGAGCTCATTTTAAGGGAGATTTGGGGACTGTGCCTGGTGTTAATTTGTGCAGCTTTGGGGGCATTTTCCAAAACACTTGTCATTCCTTTTCTTTCTAACAGGGCAAGCCTGGGTCACGTCCCACACAGTGGCAAAACTGGGTCATGACAGGTGGTTCCCTGACTGGCAGGTAGGGTTTTGTTTAAGGTAAAACCAGCTTACATCTGGGGCACGGTCCTCACAATTGGACGTGTCCTTTCTATACGATTTAATACGTAAGACATAGGACATGGTTGCCTTAAACATTAATTTGTATTCCTTCTGCAGGCTGGGATGGGGAGAGGAAAAAAGTGTAGACCTGCAGTATTTGGAGCAGAATGTGCATTTAATAAAAGAGAATCGTCCTGGACTATCTCTTCAGCGAGGGGAGAGCGGGGAGGTGGGCGTGTGTCCACGTGTGGTGGATGAGTCACCGTGATGCGTGTGTGCAGGAGTGTTCCTGGATCACAGCCCCATTTATTCAATTAAGGTGGCAGGTGAAGCTCGCAGGAATAAAGGATCATTTTTTATGCTGTTTACACATTAGGGGGTCTCCGGGGACTACTTACATGGGGGTTATAAATGCATCAGGCACGGCATATAACCTCAGATGATTGGAGTGTTTCTGAGCAGACGTGGGTTAATTGATTTCTAATGGAATATTCACGGGTTCTTGGGCTGGGAGCCTTGCCCGCCACCCTCGCCAAGTACAGGGAGGCCATGTTGCAGAGATCAGGAAATTAAATCAAACACGCCTTTCCTACAGATTATTCAATTCTTTGTTTTTATGGCAAGGACCGTAGCTGAGGGGGTCCTTGGGATCCAGCCCTTTTGTGGGCTATAACATATGTCCCTGTGTTTCCAAACATGCCCTGCAATTTCCAGGTAGATATCCAAGTATTCCTCTCTCACACAAGTAGGCAATTTGATGGAATTAAAACATGGTGAAACATCTAGATAGAACTCTCCTGGAAAAAGAATTCAGGTTATTTATTGTATTTTCCTGTTGTGGAGTTTCCCAATAGTTGAAGTAGGTGACAAGGATACATCAATTCACATTTCCTTGGGCCAGCTGAGGATGTCAATATTTTCTTCTACCATGGCTTCCTATTGATGATAATTAGGGCATAACACTTATTTGTACATTTCTAGCTATTGTCTCATTGCCACCTACAATGCTGCACAGGAGTCACATTGCCAGAAAATACACGGTAGGAGAAAAAGGGAAGACAGGTTGTATTAGCCAGGGTACTCCTGGGAAACAGAGGCAACAGAACTTGACTATGTATCTATCTGTCTGTCTATCTATCATCTATGTATCTATCTATGTATGTATCTATGTATCTGTCTTTTATCTATCTATCTCTCATCTATCTATCTGCTGTTTATCTGTCTATATCCATAGCCTAGAGAGAGGGAAAGAGATTATTATAAGGAACTGACTCACATGATTGTGAGGGCTGGAAGTCCAACATCTCTGGGGTAGTACCTCAGGCCCGAGACCAGGGAAGAGCCGATGTTGTAACTGACGTCTGAAGGCCATCTGTGCAGAATTCTCTCTTGCTCTAAGATATCAATGTTTTTGCTCCAGTCAGGCCGTCAACTGATTAGACGAGGCCCACCCACGTTATGGAGAGCCATGTGCGTTACTCAAAGTCCACCGATTTAAATGTGAATCTCATCCTGAAACACCCTCACAGACACATCCACAGTACTGTTTGGCCACACATCTGGGCACCGAGGCGCAGCCAAATAGACACATAAAATTAACCATCACATAAGAGGATTCCATCGTTACAGAAACAGCAAAGCTGACTCTGTTAGCTGGTATTCTAAAGCAGATCCTTAGGATCATAAAGAGGAATACATTAGAATGTTTTGCAGCTTTGTTAAGCAGGAAAGATTTGTCCCTGGTAATTAATCGGATGTTCTGTGGAAAAGCCCTTTAAGGCAGTGTTAACCCTATTGGCTAAACTTCCTGTGATGCTTCAGGAATGCCTGAGTATCTGTTCGTTGGGATATCCACACCCTCCAACCCTGCCCCTGCCTCTGTCCCTCTTGGGGATGAGATAAGTGGGTGGCCCCTGGGACCCAGCTCAGCTACCCCATGCTGTGGGCATAGCTCCCTGAGGTCCAAGGAGAACAGAGGTCCCAGTGACTTGAGCCATGGTTCATTTCTTGGTTCTGCAGAATTGGCTTACAGTGACTAGACCAAGGGCTCTTCTGCCCCATTAAAGATTTCTCCCCTCCTCTCTGGATGGACTGAGGGCTCCTTCACCATGGACTGGGGACTCCTCCCTGGCAGAGATTCTGTTCTGCTTTCCTCTAATGAACTCCTTACCTTTGGGGCTTTTATTTCTCTATAAATAGACAAAATAAAAAGGTGGTTGAGGAGTACTCACCCAGCTCTGTTTCCTGAAATGAGTGCACTTTTATCCAGATCTCCTCCTGGTACATCTGTCCAGCCCTGGCTCTTCGCTGGAGCCCAGTAACTGCTCACGGAAAGACAGAGCAACCACAAGATGCAGGCACTCATGGCCACGTGGCTGGTGAGTTTGCAGAACTGAGTCTCTCCTGTAGCTGTGTCTGCTGCGTTTTCACTGTTCTCCAATTCTTTCTCTGTCTTTATGAACCATGTTACTTATGAGAGGACACAGAGTTTGTGATTCATTCTATTTCTTTTCTCCCTGCCGTGCCCAGGATGTGTTCTAGATATAGTGTGGTTGCAAACGAAGAATAAAGTTATCATATAGCGGGAGTTACTTCTGGTTCTCCCTTGTTGAATTTCCTTTCCGAATCTGCTGCTTCTGGGTAAGTCACTGCATTCTTCATCATCTTCTTCTGCTTTTTTTTTTTTTTTGTGGTACGCGGGCCTCTCACTGTTGTGGCCTCTCCTGTTGCGGAGCACGGGCTCCGGACATGCAGGCTCAGCGGCCATGGCTCACGGGCCCAGCCGCTCCGCAGCATGTAGGATCCTCCCGGACCGGGGCATGAACCCGCGTCCCCCGCATCGGCAGGCAGACTCTCAACCACTGCGCCACCAGGGAAGCCCAATCTTCTTCTTATTCATACCTTGCACAATATTTCAGTTTGGGAAATGACCAAATTTCCCCCAGCAGTTCCATGGTTTCTAAGTACCAGTGAAAGTGGTGCCTAAACAATCTGAAATTCTCACTTTGTCCTGGTGAGCTTTAAAGAAAAAAAATGCTTCTGTCAGATGGATTACATTTCCCTCGAAATACTCATGGGTCTAAAAATGAAGGAAAACACATTTAAAAAAGTAGGCTTTGCCAAGACTAAAATATCTGAGAAAAAAAAAAGTTGAATACTTTTTTTTTTTTTTTTTTTTTTGCTAAACCCCAAACATCACCTGATGTCACTGCTTCTCTCTGCCAGGTCTGTGTGCTTCTGGCCAACAAAATCACGGGAGTCCATTTTTACACATCTACTGTGGATGTCAGGTCCCTTCTCATGGGGAAACAGGCGCTCGAAATACCATTGCTTAAAGGTTTATGCATTTTAAAATTTGCAGTGAGTTTTGGAGGAACAGGCAAGAGGAATGAGACACCACATCTGGGCATCCGGCTGGGATCTCAAACCCAGAAAGTCAACCTCTGGGATGTCTACGATGTCACCTGCATCTAGGGACGTCAGATGGATGTCATGATGAACTGCAGAACTCACCTGGGGATGAAGGTGGGAAAATACATGGTTACACACTTATGGAATCTTAATCTGAAAATAGGGCTGATGAGTCTATAAATGCCTCGAACCATCTTGGTATTAAAGGGCAGCTTGAACCTCCTGTGGCCAAAAAAAAAAAACCCAAACAAAAACATTTCTTACCTGACCCCACTGACATGCATCATTGAAATCGAACCTGGATCCCATTGAAAAATCTTACTGATGACTCTTTGGTTTTAAGAAGGCTGGTAAAATTTGGGATGAGTCTTGTCTAATCGTTGCTATGTCGTATTTTTCTCTTTATTCCACAAACTCTTTTCAATCAGTTGGCTTCTTTGGACCAAATGGACTGAGCACTAAATATTTTGACTGCAATTTAATGTTATTTGGAAATACAGTGAATTATACCATTTTTTTCCCCACTCATTGGAGGAGCAGGGAATTGCTGAGACACCACAGTTAGTGGTATTTTTTCTGCAGTGATATTTTTCTTTACATTCCAGGAACAGTTCTTTCTGGGAAGGGATTGGTGTCAGTGGCCAACATTATCTTTTTAATATTAGCTTCTGAGTGGCAGCACGGGACATGGCCAAAGGCCCCTTCGTTCCCAAACCAGTATCTCTCTCGTAAACAGAATCCTGAAGCCTTAGAGAAATGCTTGATGGTCCTGTTATGATGCTGAGGGAGGAAAAAAAAAAAAAAAAAGCAATGCAGATGACGTAAGAAAAACAAAACTCTGACCTGGCTTTCCTAGAGGACATTTTGGACCAGTGCAATTAGCCAGCGGCCCAAGAGCATTTACGTGTCCAAAGGAACAGTGTTCCCCGTCACCCCACCAGCCCGCCGGCTGCTTTTTTTTTCCTTCGCGGCTATTAAGGAGTTAGACCTCTTAACCACTTTAGCAGAACACTGAGCACGAAAACTTGGATGTTTACCAAGCCAGCAATTACGAGGCAATCGGGCGTCCACACCATCATCATTTGAAGCAGCGCGTAACAAGCATCACCAACCCAGTACATCGCTGCCTCTGGACCGCTTATTTATCACCAGGTCAGGATGAGTGAAATCCCATCATGGTTATCCGTCAGCTTGGAGGTGGTCCTAACAGCCCTCTGCACGGAGTGGACGTTACGGCCGTGGAAAATGTAACGTCTGCCGTCATCTCCGCAGAGAAATATTTTCCTTTCAAATTGTGGGAAAGCAATTTGGATCCTAATGGAGCTGGCGTGATGGGGGATGTTTGAAAACAATGTAATTATCATCTTTAAGAGCTGGGAGCCCATGTGTGAATGAAAAATCAATTCGTTTTTTTTTTTTTTTTCTGGTGGATGGTCTCTGCTGACATAAATTCTAAAGGGAAACGAGAGTTTTCAGATCGGCGTATGGCTGGAGTTGCAGCAGACACACGCCACTTGGGGGAATGCTGGTCTTTGTCTAGATAAAGCCTGAGTTTTGGGGGGAATCAGCGAGGTCCCCATGGAGCTGCAGGAATCACCATTTTCCCCAGCAGAGTGAACCTTGGGAGAGCTGGTGTGCGTTCCCTGTGAATTGTGTAGCCCTGCCGGGACCTCACGATTTACGGGGTTTCGGCATAATCTCATGTCACCTGCAGCACGTGGTGGCAGTTACTCTAAACTGGAGCAGGGAGCTGCCAGAACAGCCTTCCTGGAGGAAGGGAGCAAGTCGTGGACTTGAGGTGAACAGCAAACGCCTCGGGTGGCAAAGAACCCACTCAGAGGTCACACGTGTTGAGGGGAGTCCTGTGTGCGAGGTAATGTTTATGTCCCTTGTTATAAATTGGATTATTTCGTTTGTAAGCAAAGATGTAAACAGTTTTCTTCATCGGAAAAAGTGACCAAAGACCTCTGAGTTGCATAAATAAAAATGATCAAATACCACCGAGCTGCATAAATAAAAACATCCAAAGACCTCTGAGTTGTATAGTTAAAAATGTCCAAATACCTCTGAGTTTCATAAATAAAAATTATCAATTTATGCTAATGTATAGCACAGGGAACTATATGCAGTCTCCTGTAATAAACCATAATGGAAAAGAATGTGAAAAAGAATAGATATATATATGTATAACTGAATCACTTTACTGTACACAAGAAACTAACACAACATTGTAAATCAACCATACTTCAATTAAATTCATACTTCAATTAAAAAATTATCATATACCACTGAGTTGCATGGATAAAAATGTCCAAATACCTCTGAGTTGTATGGACATGGTATTTTATCCTGTTCTGTCTTGCAGTGCTGATTCTATAGCATGAAATTAGCCTCACATAAGTTACATATATATATATGTATATATATATGTATATATATATGTATGTATCTATATAGCTTCTCTCTCTTCCTTTTAAAAAGTTGAGGTGACATTTCCATAGTGGGAAATTAACCGTTTCAAAGTAACAATTAAGAGGCATTTAGTGCATTCACAATGTCGTGTAAGCAGCTCCTCTATCTGGTTCTAAAACATTTCCATCCCCCCAAAAGGAAACCCCGTCCTCATGAGCAGTCACTCCCCCCTCCCAGCACCTGGCACCACAACCCTACTTTATGTCTCTGGATTGGACTGTTCTGGACGTTTCCTATCAATGGAATCACACACTGTGTGTCCTTCTGGGTCTGCTTCTCTCACTGAGCATCGTGTTCAAGGTCCATCCACGCTGTAGCCTGTGTCAGAGCTTCACTCCTTTTCATGGCTGAGTCATAGTCCACTGTGTGCATGGACCCCATTCACCTGTTGATGGGTATTGGGTTGGTTCTTCCTTTTCTCACCATCTCTTCATACCCCAAACGTCTCTGACCACCTCTTCCTGGACACTCCAGAGCAAGAAAGTTGGGGGCATCTTGAGAAAATTCAAGGATGTTTGTGCCTGACCCAGGAGGCTGTTTGGCCGTGAAAAACCCAGAGCCATAAAACATCTCAGGCACATTCAATATACTGTCCCACCTTTTTCCTTTTAGGTCCCCAAACGTCCACGTGATGTGAGGGCTCACGCTCTCCCTCTGATTCGAGCAGCCCCTTCTAACATCTGGCTGGCACAGGGCAGCCAGTTCTGCACAGAGGGTGCAATGCAACTTACCGGGGGCAGACATTCTGGGGGCTCCGATGCAGACCCTTCACCGTGACCCCAGAAGGTCTGAATGGAGGAACCCTAAAGAAGTGTCTGGTCGGGGGTGACTATGACCCGTCTTTCAAAATCACAGGGCCCAGGAATCAGTCTGACTTACTTAGCAAAATGGAGCTCTCTTCTTGTGACCTCCTAATGAGTAAGATGAGGGCATTCCGTGTGTGTGTCTGACGTGCGTTATGGCCGCGAGACCCCGCTTGCACACCGAAACCCACCTCGCGGTGAAGGAGGAACACTCGCTCGTGTGTACAATAGGGCTGGCGTCTCTACCCGGCAAAAAACAAAGGAGAGAAACGTAACAAATTACAGCTGAAGCTGATCACCGTCATCGCCCCTGTTTTCGAATTATTATATTTCTGGGGAATTTCAGCCTGTTACATGAAAAGGAAAACAGTGGATCCGGGGAGCTTTGATAGTCAGGTTATGCTAATAATGGGGGCTCATGTAAAATGCATAAGGTGTATCTTAGTAAGGGGGACGATTGCTCATAATTACTCCATATACCCTCATTCCGAACGGATTCATAAAGACCCCTTTACATCGCAGCCTAATTACTTATAGACAGTTGAGCACAAAATTACTTTCATCTGCTGGACCATGTGGAGGGAGAGAGATTAGAGCTGCGCCTTTCCACACAGCTGGCTGGCACGCCGGAAAAATCAGGCCTGTGTCGTGTGGGGCTGATTGCAAAGTGCATTTTCTGATAATTAGATCTATTAAAGACAGACGAGCACCAGCCCACGTTGGAAGCGAAAAAATCTATGTAGGATAGGCTCTGGCATCCCGAGTGGCCAGGTCAGGGCTGTGACGGACACGTGGCTGCCCGGTCCCACTGGTGACTGAGGTGCTCTGATCCCGGCGAGGCGGGGACCCTCTTGGAGGCCCAGCCAGGGCCCCGGCCACCTACAGGAGACGTCCTCTTTGATCCTGTTGGTTTGTTCATTCTGGGCACAAGCATCTTAATAATGGTTTGGTATTTGTCTATGGCTTCCCTTTCAAGTGGCTGAGACAGCACCCACATGGGAGAGAGAACTACCTGGGAGATTAGCCTCTGCAGGCTCACGTGAGAGGAGAGCTCCTCTCTGGGGAGCTGGGACAGCACACGGGTGCCTGAGCCACGAGGGAAGGGTCACGGGGTCTCTGGGACATCCCTGGGTGTCGGATGTTTCATTGAATTGAAGCCTCGTAGCCAGTGGTGAGTCGCGCCATGGCTGATACATGGCGGAGGAAAGCAGGTGAAGCGAGATAACCCAGACTCATGGATACTGATCTGCAGAGATGTACAAACCTGCTCGGTGTTCTGACTCTCCTAATACCTGGGTGTGCGGTGAGCTTGGTTCTGGGAGGGGATGGGCCACCGATTAAGGGTGTTCCCTCTTCATTCTTTGGTGGAGACAAAGCAGGTCTACATGGGCAGTGTCCCCACAGCCTGGTGCTCACGTCTGTCCTTTGAGACCTTGCGGAGGGTGTCCATGTCATTCGAGCCTAATCCTGGTCTATCCACCCCCCGCTGCTGTGCCTGCATCATCGTGGGGCCTCCTTGTTGGTCTTTAGTCCTGGTTCTGTTCCTGTTTCCAGGACTTTCGCAATTTGTCCAGCTATCCCTCCATGGCACCGACGCTGAAACAAAGACCACGCTGTGTCCCACAGGGTCCCGGGGGGTTCTGACTCCCGGGGCCTCTCCTCGGCCCTTCCTGTGCGTGCTTACTGTCCTCTGTGGCCCTGGAGCTCCGCAGACTGCCAGGCCCTTCCCTGTGCTGCCGTTGGGCGTGCTGTTCCCATGGACACGCGGCTTGTCGCTCAGCTCTCACCTCCAAAGTCCACAGGGGCGTGGAGAGCCCCCTCCCCGCTGAAGTGGCTCCCTTGGGGGCTCCCCACTGGCCTCGTTCACAAGTTCTGGATCTGTCCACGTGCTCCCCCGAGACACTGTCTGTCGTGTCCAGCTAGCCTTCTCAGTGCCCAGGGGGTAGTGGACACTAAGTGAACAGCTTGGACGATTGTGGATCACCTGTTCCGCTTGAGCTCATAATCACCTCCCAGCACTTGGGAAGGCCCATCCCGGGGCACCCCAATGCCCAGACTCCACCTCACGCAGGCAGAGAACTCTGGGCTTTCAGAGAGACACCTCCAGCACACGCTGTCCTGGGTCCACGTTGGCTAGTGTCTGTGATGTTGGTATTTATGCCAAGGGTCTGCCCGTCGGTGCTCACCAAGGGAACAGGAAGAGAGAGGAGACACGGAGGGCTTCTCCCATGACGGGCTTGAGAAAACCCATCTTCCTGTCACCATGGAAGCTAGTCCCCATCCTGAGCATGCTCCCCGGGGGCGCTCTGTCTATCTGCTTCCCTCTCCCTTCTTGCTTGAGATTCGCCACCTTTAAACAAATGGATGCAGTTGGGAGAGTGCCAGAGCGGGAGGGGGCTTGCACATCTGTATACACATTACACATTCTGCATCCCTACGAGGGGCTCCATTGATCGCTAATAATTTAATCCTCGTAACAGAGTAGAGAAGCCCATTATCCAGGAGTCAGCATGCAATCGATATATTTTGCAAAATAAAGAGTCTATTGGGTGCCCAGTAATAAAGAAAAAGGAAGCAGACCCTGTGGGCTTAATTTAGTGCTTTTTCCCCCCTTAGTAGCAAAGACTCATCTTAAAGTGGTTTCCCTGTTAATCCTCCACAGGGCATGTCTCCGAGACTGGAGACTGGCAAGGTAAATCGATGGTGGGGAACATGGTTAAAAACCCCAACATGGATGTGGAAGCCACAGAGTTTTATGCAAAAGATGCTCAAGGCGTGTGGAGATCCCTGAGACCTGGGGGTGCATCCAGGGGGCATTTGTGAAGTGAAGTGCCCTGGACCCAGCCTCAACTGGTGTTCACAAGAAAATCAAATCAAGGACCCCCTGTTCTCGAGGAATAGCCAGGACAGAATGAACAGTCCTTGGATTAATTCTATGTGTCAACCTGTCTGGTCACAGGGCCCCTGGACTAAACGTGACTCTGGGTGTGTCTGGGAGGGTGTTTCTGGATAGATTAGCATTTTAATCTCTGGACTGAGTAAAGCAGATTGCCCTCCCCAGGGTGGGTGAGCCTCGTCTAATCAGTTAAATGTCAGATTAGCACAAAAGTCACAAGAAGGTGGAACTTGCCCCCTTTTCTCCTGCCTCTCTGCTTGAGCTGGGGCATGTCATCTCATCTTGTCCTGCCCTTGGACTGGAACATATACCATCTTGGGTCTCCAGCTTGCAGATGGCAAATCCTGGGACTTCTCAGTCTCCAAAATTGTGTGAGCCCATTTCACATAATAAATCTCAATATCCAATCCCATTGGGCAGCAAAGATCTAACACTACAACATCCCCTTCCCAGGTAAAGTACAGTGAAAATAAAAGCACATGATTTAAGCACCCTCCCTTTTCTCCCAGATAGTGTATCTGCTTTCTTAAGTGAGACAGAGATAGTGAAAGATTACATTTGAAAATAGGGAAGTAATAGGATGTGCTTCATTTTTACAGAAGAATTCTCCACGGGCTGCCTTTCTCCATCAAGCGCTACTTGGAAGTTTTAAATATTGAATTTTTAAAAAGAGTCTATTATTAATTTTCCCTTCCTAAAAGTAGCACATGCTTTCTAAGGAAAATTTGTCAACCGGAGAAAAGAAGATGGAAAATGATTCTTCACACTATAGCCACCTAGAGGTAACTGTTCACATTTGGGGCACAATTTCTTCTTTTTCCCAATGCATAGCTTTAGAAGGTTTTGGTTTTTGGGGGTTTTTTTTAATATATAAAAATGTGATTTCCATACCATTTTTGAAATACAGATCTTGGATCAGTGAGGTAAACCTGGAGGAGGGGTCAGCCCCATGGGCTCCCTACCTTCAGCATGAGGATGAAGCAGCCAGGATTGGGGGAGAGCGCTCCAGGCAGGGGGCAGAAGTCCTGACAGGTGAGGATTGGGGTTTCAGCTGCTGCCACTCAGGTGTGTGGGCTCTGGGAAAGATGGCAGGAGACACACACAGGACAGATGGGACAGACGGTGCCTCTGGTCTGGGACGAGGACTCGGGTTCTTTTTTATGTGCAATGGATGTTGCAGGTCTCAAGGCAGAAGATGAGGTGGGAGGTGACCGCATCTCTCAAGTGTGCCATGCAGAGAACAGAGGGGAAGGGGTGAGAGCAGCAGTGGGCGACCAGGCAGCAGACTCTGTTCCAGGCAAGACGGAAGGTGGCTGGGGTGGGAGAGGAGAGATGGGGCTGGAGGGTCTATTCGTGCTTTCTTGCCCTTTGGCTGTGCCTCCACATCCCCTGGGGTCTGTGATGCCCCCTCTGTGAGCTCTTTGTTCATTGTCTATGTGGTCCCTTCTTAGGGGCAGGGAGGAGAGCCACTGTGCTTTTTTGTTTTCAATCAGGCAGCCCTTTCAGTTGAAATCAGGACAAAACACAGACTGGTTTTCTGCAGCAAGGATGGGGATACCCTGGAAAGTTCTGGGCCTTCCAGCCTTGGAGGGTGTCCTGGGTTGAATAGCATCCTCCGCAAAATGTCATGAGCACCTGAAACCGCAGAATGGGACCCTGTTTGGATAAAGGGTCTTTACAGATGTGATGAAGTGAAGGATCTGAGATGAGGTCCTCCTGGATGAGGGTGGCCCTACATCCAATGACAGGGTCCTTCTAAGAGACAGAAGACGAGAGACCCAGACACACAGGAGAAGCCACGTGAAGACACAGGCAGAGACAGGAGGGACACGGCCACAAGTCCAGGGACGCCTGGAGCCCCCAGAAGCTGGAAGAGGCAGGAAGGACCCTCCCCTGTAACCTCTGGATGGAGCACAGCCCTGGGACACTTTGACCTCAGACGTCTGGTCTCTCTGTCACTTTGCACCCCTGCAGACTGAAAGTTCAGGGCCAGTGTAGGTCAGCATCCACCCACTGGTCAGTTCAAGACAAGGACGGGTCTGGCCTGGTCAACTTTGGCCACGGAAGGCTGTAGCCAAGGAAGGATTTCCCCAAGGGGAGATGTCAGGAGCACTGGTGTCACTGGCGGGGGGAGGGGGTGATGAGTTCCCCAGCAGGTGTCCAGCATGGGTTTGGGTGCAGAAGAGGGGACAGTATTTCTGGTGATGACATGGTTGGCATGTGGAGATGCACCTGGTTCATATCCAAGCACAGGTGAGTGTCTGGCTGCTTCTAGCTCTGCAGGTGATGGCTGAGAAAGGGATGGATGCCCGAGTTTGAACAGACTCCACCTTCACAGAGGGAATTATGGAGACTCCCAGCATGTGGGCAGCATTCCAATTAGAGGGTTCCAGGCTGAAATTAAAATAAGAGCTACGGAAATAAAAGAGAAAAACATAAGACCACCCAATCAAGGGCTATGCAAACTCCCCGACCTGAAGTGTTTCAAATACAACCTCAACTTGGACCAAGAGCGCCATGTTTCCACATGTTAAAAACGTCCACAGTGCATGCAGATACTCCCAGAAGATTTCTTTCCTTTTTAAAAATTAAACTTTTAATTTTGAGATAATTGTAGATTCACATGTGGTTGTGAGAAATAATGTAGAGAGATCCCGTGTACCGTGTGCCAGGTTTCTCCCAAGGGTACTGTCTTACAAACAGTATAGGACAATATCCATGAGGGATGCTGAGATCCTAAGTGAAATGCACAAGATTCCATCACAAAGACCCCTCTTGTTGGTCTTCTGGAGATAACACCCACTAGCTCCTGCCCGCGGGCCCTGCTTCTCCCTGCAAGTACTCACAGACTCCTTATCCCTATAATTCTGTTATTTCAAGAACATGCCGTAGATGGAATCACACGGTGGGTAACCTTTGGGGATCAGTGTTTTTTCACTAATCGTATTCCCCAGATATTCGCTCATGTTGTTTCGAGGATGAATTGTCGTCCTTTTTTACAGCTGAGTAGTAAGTATTCCGTAACATGGGTGGATCTCATTTTGTTGAACCTTGTGCATCCACTGCAGGACATCTGGCCTGTTTATAGTTTTTGTTCATCATGAATAAAACTGCTATAAACATTCGTGTATAGATTTTTGTTTTACTCTTACTTTCTCTGGGATAAACACCCAAGAATGTAATTGCTCAGACATAGGATAGCTGCACGTTTAGTTTTTTTGTTTTGTTTTGTTTTTTAATATTATTAATTTTTGTTAGAGTATAGTTGCTTTACAATGTTGTGTTAGTTTCTGCTGTACAGCAAAGTGAATCAGCTACATGTATACATTTATGCCCTCTTTTTGGGATTTCCTTCCCGTTTAGGTCACCACAGAGCACTGAGTAGAGTTTCCTGTGCTATATAGCAGGTTCTCATTAGTTATCTATTTTATGCATAGTAGTGTGTATATGTCAATCCCAATCTCCCAATTCATCCCACCTCTTCTCCCCCCTTGGTATCCACAGATGTAGAGAACTTTAGTTGTTTTTAAGAAACTGCCAAACTATTTTCAAGGGTGGCTGTTCCATTGAACATTGGAAGAGGGATTCCGTTTTCTTTCTAAATCCAGAAAGAATGATTATGGAAAATGGTGTGTCCTTTTTAAAATTTTGCCATTGGAAAGACATGGAGATGGGGTTAAGGGTACACTGGGACGTCCTGTGACTTGCCATGTTCTGGGCACAAATGCCCACTTAGGTGATGGAATCTGTCCTCATGCGTTTGCTTTTTGGATTAAATGTGTCTCCCAGAGATGCACCAGTCCTGTCACTGGCGTTGTGAGAAGGAAACATCCTCTTTAAAAATCAATTTTATTTTTTTACAGCAGTGTTAGGTTCACAGCAAAATTGAGAGGAAGGTACAAAGATTTAGAGAGAAACATTTCGATGATCATCACTCCTGTGTCTCTAACCGTGCAGTCTAGGCCACCGCCACCGAGTTTATTGTGACATTTTATATTCCGTCGTTAGCATCTAAAATTAACCAGGCTCAATTAGGGCCCCCCATGGGGCGTCTCAGGAATGCATCATTATTTATCATTAGTGGATTTCATCATAAAATAGGGTCAGCTGCAGTATTTTTAGCCCAGAACACCGAGACAGAACATAATGTGATCGTATATGTCATAAGGATAATATATAACTCCCAGATTTGGATTGTTTAGAAAAATGAGGTCTTTCTGAACCAGGAAAGGGGGGAAAAGGTATTCATTTGTTTCAGGGGAAATAGGCATGTGTTCTTGTAAACTGGTAAACATCTTACCCTGAGCAGACACTGGATTGGGAACCCAGGGCTGGGGAAATTCAAAGTTGAAGTAGATATGGCCAGGGGTGTGGGGTAGGGTCAGAGTCAGAATTTGGGAATGATGCAGGGGTGGGCACAGTGCAGCAGCAGATGTGAATATCTGCTGTGGGTGCTGTAAAGTCAGGGGTCAGCAGACCACAGCCCTGGGCCAATCTGGCCCCCTGCTTGTTATTTTCCATAAAGTTTTATTAGCACACAACCATGTCCATTTGTTTATATGTAGCCTGTGGCTGCTTTCCTGCTTCATCCCACAGGTTGAGTAGCTGTAGCAGACTCTATATGGTTGAAAATATGGCTCATCTAGCCCTTTACCCAGAAAGCTTGCCCACCCCGGTCTAAATGGTGGTTCATGAACATTCATAGTGACTAAACGACTCTTGGTTTATTTATTGGTTAAAAGGGGAGCATTTCCTTGTGGAGCAGTGAAAATGTCCTGAAACAAAGGGGACCGTGTAGTCTAGTATTCTCTCTCTGTTCCTTGGAAACCTGAGTAGCATTGTAGCATCTCTTTTGCAGGACAAAAGGATGTAGAAGGGAGGGCAGGTCTTCCCGGGGGTCCTTTTGTGATGATGTCATGCGTGGAGCTCTGGGCTGGGGCTCATGGCCCTCCTGGCGATTGACAGATGAGCTGTACTCTTTAATGATTGCAGGGGACAAATCTCTCTTGGCATCGTGAGCAGAGCCTCAAGGGGACCCCACCTCCCCAAGGTCTCATCTTCCAGGCTGCTCTTTCCTTCAGCTCCCAGACATGAACCTGGGACGCTGCATCTCCAGCTCACAGATTTTCTCGGAACTTTCCATTTTGGGCTTAATTGAAATAGATCACATTTGCTGCTGTTTTGAACCCACATCATTCACTGATTTGGGCTACGTTTCTTCCCCAACTCTTTTTTTTTTAAATAGCAATGAAATATATAGAATGTAAATGCTGCCATTTTAACCATTTTTAAGCACACAGTGAGTAGCATTAGTACATCAACACTGTTGTGCCACCATCACCGCCCCTTCCTATTTCTAAAACTTTTTCTGCAGCTGAATCAGAAACCTTACATCTATTCAGCAGATGCTCCCCATTCCTTCTTCCCCTGCCCCAGCCACTGGTAACCTTTAATCTGCTTTCTGTCTCTATGGATTTTCCTGTTCCAGATATTTCATATAAAGGGAATCATACAGTGTTTGTCTTTTTGTGTCTGGCTTATTTCATTGAGCATTATGTCCTCAAATTTCAACCATGAATGAAGCCTATGTCAGTACCTCATTCCTTTTCAAGGCTGCATAATATTCCATTGTATGGATGGATAAACCCATTCTGTTTATCCATCCATTTGTTTTGTTTTATAAATTTATTTATTTATGTATGTATTTTTTATTTATTTTTGGCTGCATTGGATCTTCATTGCTGTGTGAGGGCTTTCTCTAGTTGTCTTGATTGGGGGCTACCCTTCATTGTGGTGCATGGGCATCTCATTGCAGTGGCTCCTCTTGTTGTGGAGCATGGGCTCTGGTGCATGGGCTTCAGTTGCTGTGGCACACAGGGTCAGTAATTGTGGCTCATGGGTTTAGTTGCTCCGTGGCATGCAGGATCTTCCCAGACCAGAGCTTGAACCCATGTCCCCTGCATTGTCAGGTGGATTCCTAGCCACTGCACCACCAGGGAAGCCCTCCACCCATTTGTTGATGGACCTTTAGGCAATTTCCACATTTTGGTTATTTTGAATATTGCTGCCATGAACATAGGTGTACTAGTATCTGTTCCTATTTTCCATTCTTTGGTGTTTATGCCTAGGAGTGGAATTGCTGTATCACATGGTTGTTCTAGGGTTACCCTTTTGTGCAACGACCAAACTGTTCTCCCCAGAGGCTGCCCAATGTTTCATGCCTTCAAAGGTTCCAGTTTTTCCAAATCTTCACTAACTCCTGTTGTTTTTTCATTTTAAAAATTATACCCATCCTAGTGGGTGTGAATTGTATCTCACTGTGGTTTTGATATGCATTTCCCCATCGATGAATGATGTCGAGCATCTTTGCATGTGCTTATCAACCATTTGTATATCTTCTTTGGAGAAAAGTTTCTTCTGATACTTTGCCCGTTTTAAAATTGGGTCGCTTATCTTTTCTGTTGTGGAATTGTGGGAGTTGTTTACAAAGTCTGGATACTACACTCTTATCAGGTATGTGACTTGCAAATATTTTCTCCCATTTCCTGGGTTTGTTTATTTTCCACTTTCTTTTTTATTATTTTCATTCTCTTTATAGTGTCCTTTGATGCACATATGTTTTAAATTTTAATGAAGTCCAATTTATCTGTATTTTCTTTTGTTGCCTGTGTTTTTGGTGTCATATTTAAATGGGCTACTTTAAACTTCAGCTGTGACATCTGCAGGGATTGGGAACAACAGACTTTTTGAGGGACTCAGGAGAGATGCAGCTGTGGGGACACACGTCTTGGGGGACAGGGCAGAACAGGATAGGGCAGGAGTGCCTGGTCACCCCTGATGGGAGAGTGTGAGGGTTGGTGCCACTATCCCAGAGTGACCTTTGTGCTTTTAAATGTTGTCATGGCTACCAATGAACACGAGCGCCAGAGGGAACTGTTGATCAATCAATCTTTGAAGAACAGTTCATACTTATGAGTCTAATCCCCCACGAGGCTATGAGAAATAGGAAAAAATAAACAAAATGAACCCACCGTTGAATGTCTTTGCAGTCACCAGACAACTTTTACATGCTGTCAGATTCAGCTCCATGGAAGGGGATGTTAAAACAGTGGTTCTGCCACAAGGCACCAGAGATTTCCTGGCCAACGGGATCTGCGTTTAGTGGGAGGTGACCAGTGGAAACTGCCAGAATCCATTTATCAATTTATTAAAAACTCTGCAGAGTGAATGTGGGAGGAGCATTTTTTTTCATGTTCCTGAGAAGTGATAGAACTTAAACCCTAGGCAAATACACCCAGATATTTGCTAGTATGGGAGGTATGTGAAAAACAGAAACTCTTCCCAGAGCCGCATTTTTGTAGTTGTCACCCACTGGGGCAAGTCATTATCCACATCCGTGGTCCATGGTCAGCTCGTGGGTCTGCTGGTTTGGTATTTGTGGGTCTCCCTGGTCTTGTCTTCATGGTGGCAACAACCCAAGGGCAGAGATAGCTCATTTTAGATCATCTGGGAAAGCATGAATTGGGTTAAAGCATCAACAAGTATTTACTTTAATTGTAGACTCAGGGCAGTGATTACAGATCTCCGTGGAAGGTTAGAAATAAGAAAGAGGCCACTGGGTTGGGGACACCAGGTCTCTCCTTTGTGGGGAGAACACCAGAGGCAGCCCAATGTGGACACTCCCTCCAGAAAGCTCTTTTTCAGCATCTGCCTTCCAAAAGCTGAGCTGGGACACTTCTTCATTTCAGAATGCAAGTCAGAAAAGTCGTGGGTTATTAATAAACAACAGATGCTATTTCTCCCCACCCCCGGACGGTTGACATGCAGAAGTCTCCAGAGAGCTGGATCTGACTTGTGTTCACCTATTCATTATTATTCATATGCCATCGAGGTGTTCCAGGCATTTCAGGGGACTCAGAAAGGCCAACTTCCTATTTCGAGTTTACCCTTTCAGCCCATGAATTTTTAATGACGATCCTCTCATCCTAGAAAACCCTAACCTATGAATAAGTGATGTGTACAAACACAACTCCTCAAGTCATGCATGTCAACTTTTTCTTCCACTTTTTCTAGATTTTTCCCCCCTCTGGAGTGTGAACTATGCCATTCTTTTCATTTAAAAAAATCTCACCACCATTTCACAGAAAATGAGCAAAGGGGCGTATCTGGGTGT